>NC_133046.1:6972500-7572500 GCF_048771995.1 Taeniopygia guttata
TCTTGCATCCATCAGGGAAGTGTGGCAGTACATCGTGCCCGGCCCGTGGAGCTGTGGGGGTACCAGACATGACATGGCCAACAACCCAAATGTGTTTTATATGGCCAGTCCCAAGGGCAGGGACATCCTCCTTTTCTGGGTGTTTTTCTGCAGCTTTTCTGCTGCAAGAGACTCGTTCAACCCCCTCTGTGTCCTCAGCCAGCTGTCCCACCTCCTGCTCACATACACTCTGCAACTTAAAGGCTGTTTTCCAGCAGTTGCTCCTGATCTACCAGCCTGAGCAGTCTTTAGCTTCATGAATATTTAACTACTTCATAGGAAGCTGAATAACTTTAAGAGGCAGGAGAGGAAAGGCTCATGGTAAGAGGTCTTAGATCTGCTGTTCAAAGGGGTTTGTGCAGGGGAGCAAAGACTGAATCTGAACAACTTAATTGTCTTCTGCAGTTTCCAAAGTGAGCTCAGAGTGATATTACAGGTCTTACAGATATTTCACACGTCCCCAACAAAAATAAGGAACCTAAACACCAAGGGCATGTTTTAGACAAGTGCAGAGTTCAGCAGGCACCAGTGACCTTAATCCTGCCCTCCAATGAGGCTGTGATGGAGGAAGAGCCAACCCAAACTTCTTTACCCCGCACTATAAAATCTGCACTCCCAGAAGTTGCTCTGTGGTTTCTTTGTTTAAAAAGTCAAGGTTTAACCAGGTTACCTTGTCTGCTGCATTATTTAAAAAAAAAAAAATGTTTCTATTGTGTTATACCTGAGGTTTTTGCGCACCTCACTCTGCTTGGAGTCTAAATTTGATGAATTCAAGAGTTTTCCAGAACATCAGAAGCAAAAGGCACATACTGAATGATACAAAAATATTTCTTTTCTTTTAAGGTATATAAACAGCTGCCCTTTCATTTTACAAAGACCTTCCATCTCATTTGTCATAGAGAAGTATAACACCACTGCAAATAAGGATCATGTGTGGAAAAAAATCTCACTTGCCAGATCAAGAATCTAAACTATGTAACTGTTTCCAAGATTACCGTGGAAACCAAATTAGTACTAAAAGGACATTAATCTGTCTCTGACCCTGAAATGCTGTAGTGAAGGATTTTTGTTGTTACCCATTAGCTCTGCCTAGGAATTTCTTCAAGCATTTAGGAATTCAACATTAATTGCCTGTGAGGGTGAATAAGCCATGAAGTTACCTCCACAAACCCTTTCCCAGATCAAAGCAACATCCAAAACTAAGAGAAGAAAGAGATCTTTGGTATTTTCAAGCTGCAATTTGCATGATTCAGGTGCAATTGAGTGTGGCTTTTGCATTGGAATATTTCTTCCAGAACATGATTAGCATCCACAGGCACCATGAATTTAATAGAATTTAACAACAACTGGATTGATCTCTGCTAAAAATGTTCTTAAGTTTAAAGAAATTTAAAATACAATTGTGTTCATCTGGCTCAGCATCCCTACTGAGAAACAATCAACCAAAGACCTCAATGAAGAGAATCTTCGAGTGACAAAAAAACCCAACTGAAATATAAACTGCTTAATGTATAAAAAATAATAGTTTTCTCTTAGAAGTGAAAAACCCCTTTCAGTATATGCCTATAGAGCCTTTTAAAACATGTTTTGATTATTTTTTGCTATTTTTTTCCTGGCTGCTGTCCCTGTTAGGGGAGACTTTCACTGGAAACAGTTCAGTGGGGAGCAGAAACCAGTATTTTGTCAGATCTTTCCCCTGTAAGCCCAGCTCTCTCTTGCTGCCACTTGGGGTTTCTGCTCAGGCAAATAAGTTTCTAGATTTAATTTGGAGATTTTTTTTTTTTTTAGCTTAAAATTATTCCAATTTTCTTGGAGTAAGAGGCCAAAGCTGTGTCCAGTGGAGGGATGTGCCATGGGATTCTCTGAGGCTTCATGTAATTGCTCTGGAATTGAAGAGCATCCTCCCTTCAGGAGGAGATAAAATGTGCACTGAGAGGAGTCTGAGCTCAGCTGCTGATGTTGTGGAAGGGGAATATGTAGAACAAAGGTCAGGAAAAAGGTCTGACAGGACATTTGGCAGGAACTGGTTCTCTCTTTGGCAGGAATGGGTCTCTGCTGGAGCTGAGGTTAATGACCTCCTCGCCCCAGCAGGAATCTGGGATAAACAGGGCTGGGATCTGAGGGAAACACCTGGACAAGCAGCTCATTTATCTCACTGTGTTAAAACCCCCTCATTTTGTCATAATGCAGAAACCTTAATTCCAATGTCACTTTTTTGTTTGTTTGTTTGTTTCTGGGAATGACTAAAGATCTGTGTCCTAATTCAATTGGAATTAGTTTTTGTGAAAAACCCATGGAGTGAATGTTATTCCAGTGCCTGTGTGTCTGGGCATGTGTGCACACCAGGTTAGTCACCGTGGTCCCACTCTAGATATAAACTGTTCTTCAATCAAAATCCCAGGAAATTTATACTTATCATCACCACTACCATGAAAGTGATTTTCAGGAATTTTATATGTGATTTGATGGAGTAAATAAAATTATAGTTGGGGTTCAAAACATAAATACAACTGTATAAACACACACCATGTGGTTCACTGGATGGTTTGGTTATTCATTGATTATTGAAATAATTATTATTTTTGTTGGGCAACTCTCAAATAAATGAAAAAATGGCCCAAAGATTGTGAACCTGTTTTGTACCATTCACATGAGTGTAATTACAGGTGTTTGTCACAGATGGAGTGGTTGTGGGTGGATCAGCAGGAAGAAATTAATGTGAAAACTCTCAAACTGTCCAGGACAAAATGAGATCCAACCCCTGTTCAATGCTGTGCAACTGAAAATGGGGTAAAAAAAGATAATTTAAGCTTCCTGAAGTAGCAGAGAGGAGCTCCAGACTCACACCATGGACAGACACGTGAAAGCAGAATTATTTGTTCTACCTGTCCCACTAATGTCGAAAATTACTTTGTCAAAGGGAAAAAGTAATCTATATTTAATTTTTAGTGGGACCACTTAAAATTAAATGGTATTGAAAACACGACATTTTCTTCTTGCTCTGTCTTTGGGAAAATTCAACTTTAGCTACACTGTGGATTTTTTGAAAATCAAAATTGTGCCAAACACAAACAGTGCCTCTTTATGCCATTATGGAATTATGTGTCTGATTTTTAGCTGCCCTTTGCCAAAAGCATTGTGGCACCTGCTGGAAGCAAAACAAATGAACAGAAACCTTTCTGCAGTTCATGGTCACTTCTCATCAAGGAGGGGAACATCAATAAAATATCTCCAGGCGTGTCCTGCAGGAGCTCTGGAATAATGTCACACCAAACTCAAATGGCAGATGGGTCCTCCCGTGATCTGGAGAATGGAATCCTCTCCTCATGGATCTCACTCCTCTCCTTCATCAGTCATGTGCTGCCAGAAAAGGCCTTGCCCTCCACATTTCCAGCCCAAACAGAATCGAGGAATCCCTGAGGTTCAAAAAGACCTCCCAGATCATCAGGTCCAATCATTGACGCAGCAGTACCAGGTCCACCCTTAACCCGTGTCCCCAAGTGCCACACCCACAGCTTTTAGAGCCCTTTCAGGGGTGGTGACACCACCACTGCCCTGGGCAGCCTGTGCCAGTTCCTGCCTGACCCTTTCTGTGGAGAAGCTTTCCCTAATGTCCAACCTAAACTCCCCTGGCCCAGCCTGAGGCTGTTCCCTCTGCTCCTGTCCCTGTTCCCTGGAGCACAGCCTGTCCCTCCTGGCTGTCCCCTCCTGGCAGGAGCTGTACAGAGCCACAAGGTCCCCCTGATCCCCATTTTCTCCAGGATGAGCCCCTTTCTGCTCCCTCAGCTGCCCCTGGTGCTCCAGTCCCTTCCCCAGCTCTGTTCCCTTCTCTGGACCTGCTCCATGTCATTCTTGTCCTGAGGACCCTAGAACTGCTCCAGGATTTGAGGTGCAGCTGCATCCCAGCTCTCTGGTGGAAAGCTGCCCAACCTCAGCTGCTGATCCCTCCCAGACCCTGGACAGCACAGACACGGAGTTGCTGCTCCTTTTTGGGCCCCTGGGTGCTCTGGGAGCCTCCACCCAGCCATTCATGGAGCAAGAGGACATGGAGAGGTGAGATGCTGACTCTGCAGTGCTGCCCAGCACACCCTGACTCCAGATCTGCATCTCTGTGTGCCCCAGAGGATCCTCACTTGGGCAATCCCAGAAGACACAGCCTTAAAGCTGCAGCAGGGGAGCTTTAGGCTGGGCATTAGGAGAAGTTCTTCCCAGAAGGAGTGATTGGGCCCTGGAAGGGGCTGCCCAGCAGGTGGTGGAGTCACTGTCCCCAGAGGGGTTTAATGTGAGCCTGGATGTGGCACTCAGAGCCACTGTCTGGCTGATACGATGGTGTTGGGTCATAAGTTGGACTAAATGATCTCAGAGGTCTTTTCCAACCTAATTGATTCTGGGATTCTGGGATTCTGGGATTCTGGGATTCTGGGGTGCTCTGCTCACTGGCTTAGCCCTCACACAGACCAGCTCCTCTTGCCTTGCTGTTGGGGGCAGGGGGTGAGCTGAGGAATTCTGGGTCACCTTTTTACGAAGGTAAACAGAATATTGGATCCAGCTGAGCAGGTTCCAGAAGGCAGAACCTGGCACTCCCTTTGCCCCAAATGTCTGTGTGTCACTCACAATGGGATCAGCAGTTTTGCAAAACAAATGTGTGGAAAATCAACCAGCACTGTCAGCCCCTTTTAACATGTGTGACTCTTCACTGCAAATGAAGATGACATCTGGTTTGGGGGCTTGTCTTCCCCACCCTCTTCTTCCCCCCTCCTTCAGGTGATGGACACTGCCAATTCTCCTAATGGAGATTTATTCCAAAATATCTCATCAGTGCTCACTGCTGACCACGCCTTCCATGTCTTGGTCTTGGCGAGACCATCCAGGCTGGAAAGGACAAATCCAGGACCTGCTCATCAGCAAGGCTGGGGTTTTATTTTTCTATTAAAACTCCAAACTGAGATTTCACCTGTGCTTCTGTCTACTGAGATAATGAATATCATTACATCTCCTCACCAGGTCCCTGAGACGACCTCCTGAAAGACAAAGACCTTGTATAAAATTTTTTTTAAAAAGGCAAAAAAATATTGGAGATGTAGTTGGTTTGATTCTTTTTATTTCACTAAACGTAGAAAATCAAAGGGAAATTGGGAAGAGCCTCCCAGGGAGCCTGGGCTCAGGCCTGTGGTGGGGCTTGTGGAAAATTGTTCCAGATGACAATCTTTTTATTTACATCTCTGTGGTGGGGTCGTTTAAACATGGGGCTATTAAAGGGTAGAAAGAAGGGATGGAAAGTGCATTTTTATTTTGAAGAAAGGTGACATAAAATGGAGATGGGAAAGGGAATGTGATTTTTTTTTTGTGAAGAAGGGCAACAAAAGATGGAGATGGGAAGGGAAAGCAGCCGTTGCAGGTTCAGGGTTCAAGCACCTGCTTCCACAGCTTCTCCCAGGGCCATGAGCCTTTCTGAAAGGGGAATCTTCAATAATTAAAATCAGAAATCTGCTCGCTGAGAGAAAAAATGAGCAGTTCTTACAAAGGACTGTATTAAAGCAGACTTCAGACTGAAGGAAAAGACCAGTTGGGGAGGGTTAAAAGCCACCACAGGGATATTGTTATGTGTGATAAAGTCAAGAAATTCCAAGGGAATACTACACATCAAAATAATCCACTCATAGTTAGGGAAGAAAAGATGTTCAAGTTCTTCAGCTTGCCCTAAATCGTACCAAAAGTGATGAGAAGTGTTTTTGTGGCTCTGCTGCCAACTCGTGCTATCTTTAAAAACAAACCCACATGTTCTGCAATATTTTGAGCCTAAAAAAGTAACTCAGCTGTGAAAAAAGCCAAATCTGGCTGTGTGGATTGCGTACTTCCCACTTATCCATATTTGAATGTCTTTCAAGTGTAACCTTAACTGAATAATTTGAGTTTATTGTGCTTGTTTTGAGAAAATTATCTCATCACAGAGCAATCACAACATCCTTGTAAAGCTGATTGGAGAAAGCCGTGTTTGGAGAGGAGTTAGGAATTGTTCCCTGTCAAACCAGGGTGTTGCATCAAGTGTGATTCGTCAGGAATCTGTGTGAGCCAGCATGATCCAATACTTCCATTTAACACCTTGTATTGAACAGACTTTGCTGACATTTGCAGATGAAACCAGGCTGTGAGAGATGATTTGTGCAGGGGGATGTTTCAGAGGAAGAGTCTGCTCTGGAGCTTGGCAGTGCACTCCTGTATTTTTTAAGGAATAAACACCAGCAGGTACATGCCAGGTAATCCAGCAGGAGTTCAGCAGAAGTGGAGCAGCTTTGCAAAAACCTGGGGATTATTCTGGATTACATTTTGATGTGGGATGTGAAATTGAAAAAAGAAATGGGCAGGGACAGCTCCCACTATCCCAATTTGTCTCCAAGCCCTATCCAACCTGGCCTTGCACGCTTCCAGGGATCCAGGGGCAGCCACAGCTGCTCTGTGCCAGGGCTCACCACCCTCACAGGGAAGGATTTCCTCCCAAAATCCCATCCAACCCTACCCTCTGGCAGATTTATAGCACAAAAGTTATACAGCTCTCTAGACTTCATGGGAATTGCCTGCAGGAATATTTGGAGAATGTACTCAAATAGCTCAAAATGAACAGAAGGATTCAGGCCTTCATTCAAAGCACAAAAAAGCACCTTGTATTCTGGGGATCACTTCTTGTGTCCTCAAAATTATAAATAATATTGACCCAGCAGCAGATGACATTTGCCACAACCCTGAAGTGAAAGGAGGAAGATTCCTGGATTCTCTTCTCTGTGTTCTTTGCTGTTCCCCACAGATCCACCTGAGTTCACAGCACTGCTCCCAGGGTGAGCACACTGCTTGTACTGGGGTTGTCTGTGAAAATCCTGGGATTAACGGGGACACTGCTCCAAATCCAGCTCCACCCAGTGATTTGTGTCACCTTCTGTCACCCTGTGGGAAGCTGCTACTGCTCTGCTAATTCCCAGAGAAATCCGGACCCACGAATGTTCTGATGTAAATACAGTCCTCAGAGAGAGATGTTTGGGATAACATCCCCCTCCCACAAATCCTAATCCCAGGATCTGAAATTCCTCAACATCATCTTCAATGCTCCCTGGTGTGACCCTCTAAAGTCGACTAGCACTCAGCAGTTTTGGGCTTTGAACTTTGATTTTGTGATTGGCTTCCCCCCCTCCCCAGTCCCTGTAAATTATGGTCACCATCAGGTGCAAATTCTGCAAAGCTCTTCCTCTGTGAGGGTTGGGTTGAAATTCTAATTTAATCCTTGGTGAGGTTACATAAGGAATGGTGCTCAGGAGAAGTGTGCATCCCTTTCTGAGGCCAGGAGGAATGTGAGGGACAGGTCCCATGTGGGTTCCTGCCTCTGTTGTGGTAAGGCACAAAAGAAAAGTGTCCTTTGGCAGAAGGGAGGTGACCTGCAGAGCCCTGGGCTGTCACAGCCTCAGTTCAGAGCAGGGCTGGACCAGGCTGCGTTACTGCTCACCCTAAAGGAGGAACCAGAGGATCACAGAATGGTTTGGTCAGAAAGGACTTTTGTATCATCTCATTCCTGCCCCCTGCCCTCAGGGATATCAGTACCTTCCACATGGAATCACAGAATGTCCTGAGCTGGAACAGACCCAGAAGGATCCTCCAGTGCAGCTCCTGGCCCTGCACAGACACCCCAAAATCCCACCCTGGCCATCCCTGGACTGTCCAAATGCCCCTGGAGCTCTGGCAGCCTCAGGCTGTGCCCATTCCCTGGGGATCTGGGCAGTGCCAGCACCTCGGGGGGATGTCTGAGTGATACCCTCAAACCACCTCTGCCTACCAGAGGAGTATTTGCCATAGTTAGTTCATAAAGATTTCTGAAATCGTGACTGTGAGACCAGAAGTGAAATCACAAGTGGGAAATTGTGGGAATTTCTGCCACGACCTGCTGTTGTTTTATCTCTGTGGTGAACCACATAAACAACAGCAAAGAGATGCTTATGTTATATTCATCCAAACCACCCAAACACCTGAAACAGCATTTTCTTTGTCTTCAGGATACCATATTTGCATACATTTACATGAATTTACAGTTTTTATGCACATTTATCTCCACAAACAAAATATTTTAAAAATATATTTACTACAGTATCTCATGGTGTAGGTAAAAAATTGAATTTGTTCTCAGCTTCCAAATGAAAAATAAGGATCAGAAAATGATTTCCAGTTGTTCAAATAAAATAAGCATTAGCAAAATACAGCCTAAAAAAACCCAAGAAAAACATCCTTACACAACACAATTGAAACTTCCTATTTTAGTAAGCTTGGCTCTCTTGCCTCAGTACCTTTTCTAATATTACAGAAAAATAGGCACAGATGGCTCCTGAATTTCCATTGTAATAAATCAGTAGAAAAGGCTTCACTGTAAACACTTCTGTGGTAGATTTTTCCATGTGCAAAACAGGAAAATCCAGCCTTGCTGGACACACAATCAAAGGACTCCTCAAAATTAACCCATCTCCTATATTTTGTTTGGGGTTCCACCATCCAAATTGTCTCTCTGAGGACCAGGGGAGCTGTGGCTGCTCCTCCCCATAAGTGTCCAAGGCCCTGGATCTTGGAGCAACCAGGGATAGTGGAAGGTGTCCCTGCCCATGGACACCTCTAGAACAGATGGAAAAGTGAATTTGTTAAGGTTTGTCAGGTTACAAAAAAATAAAAAGTCAATTGAGAATCCCTTCCCAAGTGCTGAGCTGTTATAAATCTTCCAGAAGATGTGAGTCAAAACTGCAAAAAAAAATCTGTATGGAAGACAACTGGCAGTGGGAGGTGTTGGGGCTTATGGACACAGCTCCCAAATCACCATGTCCCAAAGTGGGCTGTGAAACCCTCAGTGTTGCTCTGCCCATAGGGACAGCGCAGTCCTTTGGAGAGAAATTGGAGCTGTAGGAATTGCTTTGCCAGTATTTTGGGTATGGGGAGTGATAACAAATCTATTTTGTTACTCAGGAATCCTGTATTTTTACTGCTTATTTTTTAAATTAAGAACTTGTAAGGAAATTCATGCCTTTACCAGAAATGTCAAAGCTTATCCTGGATCCATGATGAATTAATAGGGAAAATAAATATAATTGTACATAATCCCAGAATGATTTTGGTTGGAAGGAACCTTTAAGCCCATCCAGTTCCACCCCCTTCTATGGGGGTGCTCCAAGCCCCATCCAACCTGGCCTTGGACATTTCCAAGGATGGGGCAGCCACAGCTTCTCTGGACTGATAGCAGGGAGGTGGTAAAAATGCCTTAGATACAATTAAACCAACTAGTTCGTAATCAAACTCCTCGATATAAAATTAATCTCATAAAGAGATTAATTTTGCCAGGTGGACCCAGTGCGGTTCCATTCCTGTGGAATTCCTGACGGACATTTCACAGCATAAAAAGAGAGGAGGCAGGGCAAGCAGGTACTGGGGAATGGGGCACCTGGGAAGTGCTACCTGAGAAAGCACAACCCCACCTATTAGTAAAGCCAGGGACCTCAGAAAATGGGAAAGCTGGACAGGACAGAACGCACATCCAACCAATATGATTAATACAACGTTATCCCTTTATGCGAGAGAAGATGGCAGTTTTTATACACTTCTACATAGTTTACAATTTACACTCTGATTGGCACGCTAACATTGTTTACCTTTGCCTTAAGGTGGTCAGGCTTTTCACACTGCAGGTCTACTCTAATTCACACTCAAATAGCTCATTACTTTGTAGTCACCTTAACATAATTTCTAACTGTGCCACAACTAATTTCTTACTGCATCAAAGGCTTCCAGGCCCCACCAAGGCCGCTTATCAGGGGCCTAGTCTGAGGGGTAGCCCAATTCTCACTCCAGACATAAATCATGCCCCCTCTCTCTCTCCAAAATTCTGCAACATATTAGGAAAGAAACACCGTTCCTGGCAAAGTCAGATGAAAGCTCTGCCTTCTTCTGACATTGATTCCCAGGGCAAAAGACACCGGAACAGTGAGATTTCCGTCAACACTGCCTCAAATATGGGCTGGACCTTCAGCCAAGAAAGCTGGAAGGCCTCCAGTCACTCAGCCCAGATGTGTCTGGGTGTTTTTTATAAAGAGGCTGAACATGACTTGCAGGAGGGAAGACACGTGGGCAGGGCTTGTCGTGGTTCCCGGAAGGTTTGTCAGAATGTCCTGAGTGCTGCCAAAATGCCAAGCACCAGAATGGGGACTGGCCCCACATTTTCCATACTGGTGTGAGAGGGAAAGCGTTAATCAGATGAACTCCATGACTGCCCTTCCATAGAAGGCAATACTTACATAGCAGGGTAAATTCTGCAAAGCCAAACCCCAGGTTTAGAACCTTAGGAAGAGCTGAGCAGAGGAACCTTACGTCCTTGTACCACTTTGCTCATCACAAAGGTCCAAGTCCCAGTGTTTTAGAAATGCTCCTGCTCTTTCCTTCAATTCTAAGCTGGGCTGATCCAACCTGGCCACAGGAATTTCTGTGGGTGATGGACCTCCCACTCACAGCACGGTTCCCTACACTAGATCAGGCTGGCTGAGCCTTTACCAATCCAAATATTGAATGGAATATCCAGTGAGAAGGTGGAAGTACCTCACCTCTTTGATGACCTGTGCAAGGGCGGCAGAGAAATTTGGGGGAGAGAACTGTCCCTAAAAGCCACCTTGAACATCCCAGGCTGCAATTTGGGACTATTGCCCCTTGTTGGACTGTCTAGTACCACTTAGCTATCTTCTGTCCTCTTTGTCATTGTCCTCCAAGTAGATGTAGCTCCTGGTAAATCCATCCTTCAGCCTTCAGCTGATTACTCAGCTCAGATCTCACCACCTCTCCTTGTACTCCCTGTGATCCAGGCATGGCCATGGAAGTGCATTGTCCCTGGAAGTGTCCCAGGCCAGGCTGGACAGGTCTTGGAGCACTCTGGGATAGTGGAAGGTGTCTCTGCCCACGGCAGGGGTTTGGAACAAGATGGACTTTATGGTCCCTTCCAGCCAAACCATTCCATGATTCCATGATTCTCTTGGTCATCCTCCACTTGTTCAGTGTCTCAGGATCTTCCTGGGTAGAGGGAAAGAAGCCACAGAGGACAGTGAGGCACTGAAGTAGAGAGGTTTTCTCAAAGAGCTGAGAAGTTATGGCTGTGTTCTCCTGGAACCCTTGGCCCAAGTGCCTCTCAGTCCTGAACAGGAGGATGAATCCAGGTCAGATCCTGTGGCCTTTATCTATCTCTGCTCCACAAGAGCTCAGCTGTTCTGCACTGGGCACACTTTGGGTGCTGGGTTACTGACAGAAAGGGATTTGCATTTCTCTGAAACAAAATTTATAGGAGGTTTATGGTCCCTTTTAGAAAATATCTTATATTTTTCAATCAAGGAAAAGCAGCAATTAAAGGGGGTGGACACTTTTATACTGCACTCCTGGATATTTTGATGCTTTGCAGAGGTCACACTGCTCTCACTAATCTTCCTTTGTGGATGGGAACGGGGCCAGTTCTGGTTCATTTATTGCGCCATGTGTTTTTTAAAGCTGAATTGTTTATTGTGCATCAGATTTTAATTTGCTTAGTGGTTTCCTGGGATTCTGAATTACATTATTTGTCAAGAAAAGGACTTAGTAAAATTATAACTACTGGGCCCAGTGGATTCCCTGATGTAGCATTTCAGTGCTGATATGCAGATATTACAAAATAATCAATCAATGCTCAAACAGAGCATTGTGAAGTGCGAGGATTTCCTCACAGTAAGTGGAATAGGAAGGAATTTCTTAGGGAGAAACCTCTGACAGCTGTGAAGGGCTGAAATCCCCATCCTAGTCTTCAGCTCCTCCGTGAGAAAAGCAATATTTTGTCTCTCTAGATGCCTTCAATGCCTGCACCAAAGCTGGGCAGAGAAATTCTCCCAGCAAGCAGCAGGTCAGGAGTTCCTGTGGTCTCTTACCTCAAAAAATACATTCTAGAGAGGGAATATAGTGCTGGACAATTTTCTAGGACAAGATGGAAATGAGAAAGAGTCTGAGAAAAAAAATCAGTCTTCAATGTCTTGTTGGGTGAAGAGAGTCTGTGGGGCTGAGTGGAGACTTGGCCCGGGGACTATGTCGCACAGTTGAGGAATTTCAAAGATTGCTGTTGACTTCTGAGGTCACCTCTCACATTCTGAGTGTGCTGAGGGACCAGCAGAAGCACTGGCCTCTCAAAAGAGCATTCCCTGTGAGCTTCCCCCGAATCTAACCATACGGATAATTTTATTTTGTTTTTGCTAACAAAAGCCCCTTGAGCAGAGCAGCAGCAGTGGCACAGAGGAGCACTGGTGTGGCTGTGAGCACTTTGCACACACTGAGTCTTCCTGTGAGGCTCTCCAGGGTGGTTGCTGCCCTTACAGCAGCTCTGTACTCACACTCAGCCCCTACTGCTCTCAGGCCTGCTGCCACTCCCAAACCTTGTGTTCAAATATTCCTCTCTTTTTTCTTCCTCCTCCCTTTCATCCTCCATTGATGGAACCCCCAGTTTTTATTGGATTAGTGTGTTGTTCCAAGCATTCCTTTATTCTGAGAGGGCTCCAGAGGATCCTTGGGTATGTTGCAGTGTCACAGCAACACCTCAGCACACAGCGACTCAACTCCATCACAGGAACTGTCTGATGTGCCCTGCCCTGTGTGAGGGGTAATGCTGATTGCACCCATGACTGTCTTGAGCATTTGTTTCTGCACCAGGGAGCCCTGGGTGGCTTCCAGGACATATAGCATGGCCTGGCTTGCTTCCATCCTGCTCATGTTCCAGGCTGTTGGAGTGACAGATTAAATCCCAGCTGCACTTGAGCAGGAGCACTCTGTGGTGCCCTGCTCCCCCTGTGCCTGTGAATCTCCACTGCAGGCTTGGTTCAGATTCCTTCTCTTCCCAGCTCCTCAGGGGCTTCTGCACTCTCTGAACCTGCTCCTACTCTGTGAGCCCTGAGTCACATCCCACACGAGCTCTTGGTCTCCACCAGCAGCATCACATCTCCCACGGGATCACTCTGAAGACCCCCCAAACCCCTTACAGAACCTCACTCTTTGTTTCAGACCTGAGTGGGGGTGTCAGGACAGATGGATATTACCTTCAAGCACATGCAAGAAAAGGATAAAGACAATAATCCTGATGCTGAAACCACTGACTCCTGGGTGAATTAAATCCTCTTCCATGTACAGGACAAAGGCGAGTGGCTTCCCACTAACAGAGGGAAGGGTTAGGTGGGACATTGGGGAGGAATTCTTGGCTGTGAGGGTGGGCAGGCCCTGGCACAGTGTGCCAGAGCAGCTGTGGCTGCCCCTGGATCCCTGGCAGTGCCCAAGGCCAGGCTGGATGGGGCTGGGAGCAGCCTGGGACAGTGGAAGGTGTCCCTGCCCATGGCAGTGGTGGGGACTGGATGAGCTCTAAGGTCCTTTCCCACCAAAATTATTCCATGTGCTGTGATTCTCTAGATCAGTCAGTGGTAGCTGTGAACATCCAGGAAGGTTGCCATCCTGGGAACCATCCCAAAATCTGTGCACATCCTTTCTGGGAACATCTCCTGTTTTTGGATTCCCTGTCATGGCAAGCAGTGGCCATTACCCCGATGAAGTCCAGCTCCTCTTGACTCTTACAAGTCAGTCAGGACATCACAGCAGATACAGGACTTCATGTAGCATCAGTCTGGCACAAGGAAGGGCCAGACTGAGATCTTCCAGCCCGGATAAATGAAAGGAAAGGTGGAGGCTCCTTTTATTTCCTTATCTCTTTAAATTTCATGTTTGTTGCTCTCCAAAGCCCCTTGATTGGTCCTTTCCTCACCTCCCTGAGATAAGTCTTTTAGACTTGTGTAGTCCTCAAACGCTCTGTGTCCCACAATGTGTCTCACCCTCCAGCCAGTAACTCCCATCAGTGTGTGAGGTGTTCCAGAGACATTTTATATCCCATTTTGTCCCAGATTTCCTGGCAGGCACCAGGGAACATGCAAGGTGTTATGTGCTCAGAGGCTTTTCTGCATCCTCACAAGGAAGGAGCACTGAGGTGCAATGGCAGGTGGGGACCCAGAGTGACACCCCTGAGGGGGTTCATCTCTTACAATAAACACAATGTCAACAGATTTTTGGGAGTAATGGGGCTGAACCCAAACCAACAGCAACTAAACACTCTGGCCAAGAGAACTGACACTGGAATGGTGAAGATTTCCCCAGTTTTACCAGTTCCCTAGGAGGGGCTGTGGCAGCTTTCTTCCACAGGTTGTGGGAAACAGCTATTTGTCACCCTGGAATTGACCTGCTCTTCCCAGCAGAGTTTGTTTCTCCCAGTTTGGGGGCTGCAGGGCAAAATATTTTCCAATTGCCTGTCTGGAAGCACTTTGTTCTCATCTTTCAATTTTTTGATTTAACCAGCTGCTTTTCTTACATCTTCATCATCATATCCGATAATTAGCTGAAAGTGATTGGAAATTGTGGCTGGACATTTTTATATTCGGCTCCCTCTTGTGCTCATTCCATCCTCCTGCTGACTCCTCTCTTCCCGGGTTTTTCCACAACCTTTTGCCAGCAGGATGCTCTCACATCTCACCCATGGTGCTCAGGTGGAGCTGAAATTAAACGAAATGTGCCTGCCCATCCCCAGCAGAAATATCACTCCTTGGAGGAATAAATTGGGAACTAAACAGGAGCTGCTGCCAGGCAGAGTTGGCACCAACCCACAGTCCTGATAATTGGGTTTGCATCAGGAATGGCTGCCAGGGGAGGTTCAGCACCTGCCCAGAGCAGTTACAGCCAGACCACGAGTGGGAAGGAGGGGAAGAAGATACTTACTCTGTTCTGTGGCACTGGGCAGCACCTGGGCTGAAGAGAACAGAGTGGGAATGATGGTGAAACACATCAATTGTGTTTGATGGAATTGTGAGAAACAGACACATTGACAGGAATTGTGAGAGACAGACACTCCAAGGATGCCAGAATCAATTAGGTTGGAAAAGACCTTTGAGATCACTGAGTCCAACCTGTGACCTGACACCACTTTGTCACCCAGACCACAGCACTGAGAAGGACTCTGCACGGCATAGGTCACTTCAGACTTGCAAACTCCACCCAAATTCCTTCCAAGAAGTTTGGAGGAGCAGCAGGACTGTCCTGATGTGTAAGTGCTCTGTCTCGTGGTAATCTTTGTGTCTTGGCTTGGAGTGAATGCCCAGAGCTCTCAAAATGCCATGAGACCAGGAACCTGCCCAGTGTGTGCAATGGGCAGGTCTGGGAGGCTCCTAAGTGCCCATGGTAAATAATTAGACCCTTAATTACAGGTTGCACACAGCATCTCGGGGATAGCTTGCGACTATACATTAGCTGTGCTGTATTCCTGCAATTCCTGTTTGTATCTGCAAAAGGGCCTTGAATCCTGCCCGGGGGGAGAGAGATTTTTTCTTTCTGTTTTTATGTCTTTGAGTGTTTCTGGGCATGAAACATCCATTTACTTTTATTGTTTTTTTCATAATTTTTGGTCAACTTGGCTAGTGCTGGAGACTGCAATAGAACTGTATGTCAGCTCTGTCTGTGCAATAATTCTACCTGCACCATTAAAACCATGTTTGCTCATTAGCCATGAGGGGCTGGGGTGGGTGAGCCAGAGCACAGCATGTTGAGGAAAAATCACTTTTCAGGATAATGTGAATAAGGTGGATAACGTGGATAATGTGGGTAACTAATTTGGGGGATATGCTCCACTTCAGGCTCTGAGAGGAAAGGGATGGAAGGTGAGGGCTCCATGGGCTGGAGGGACAGGGAGCTTGCAGCAGTGAGGGCTGGGGATGAGTGGGACACAACTGCAAAAGCAAATGGGAGCCAAGTCCTCATAAATGTGTAGCTGCAAGAGAGAATGGGAGCACAGCCATCCCTTTATGCATATCAGATATCAGGGTGGCCCACACCTGAGCTGGTACTCCTGAAGGCAGAGCCCTTGCAAAGGGGAAGAAGTTGTTGTAACCAATGTCATAGCAGAAGGGACCACAAGAACCACCTTGCTTTGTTTTGAGCTGTTAATCTGTGACCTTCATGTCTTCAGGGCAATGGTGATGAGCAAGTTGAGAATGTGTCCTTGCCTGAGAGCAGGTTCTGGAAGTGTTTCCCTTCCAGCTGAAGAGATGCTCATGATAGGCCTGGGTCCATCCCAGACAGCTGGGGCTGGGGATTTGTAGAGTGTGATTCATCAATTTATTCCAGTTATGCCCTTTGATATGAGAGGAATCCACTCCACTGACTGGAGTCACTAAAACTCACTAAGAAAGGAGTTCAAAGGGCTCAAAGTTCTGAGATGTAGGTGTTTATATTTTGTCAGATTATTCTCATTCTTAGTGGTCCAGAGTCTTTTAACTTGTAGAGTAACTACAGTTTAAGGGACACTATTACAATATTATGTGGTTTCATTACTGCTCCTTAGGGCAGAATTTAGTCTCTTAAACCAATAAACTGAGTTTTGGTTTTGTCTGTTTTTGATGCTGGGAATGTTAATGAAGCATTTTCTATTTGTTTGGTTCCCTGATGAGTAATTCTGAAAACATTTTTAAGCTCTGTGTTTCTATAGGCTGTTGCAGACACATTGAGTCACTTTTTAAAGCACAGATTCAGTGAAATGCGAGCAGATGGGCAGAGTTTGCATGTTTGTTGTACGGATTGTGAATCCAGTCTCTGACACGGGTGAAATAACAGTGGGGTATTTTTAAATTCAGCAGCAAGCATACACAAAAGCTTAAACATTATTCATAGTGGTAACTTAGATTCTGTAAAAGTTCAAGTTGAAAAAAAGGCAGATTCACAAAGAGCTGTTCGAGCTGGTGTAAAACACCTGCTAATTGAGTCAGGTACCTTCCTCCCCCTCTCTCCCAGTGACAGAGCTCGTTCTGCCCTTCTCAGGATGCTGCTTTGGCACAAAGTTACAAAGAGAAGTTTGGACTGAGGATTGTGACTCTGACTGCCCTCCATGACTGACTGGACTACCCCAGAACTCCACCTTTCCCTGTCTGCCATGCATGGGCTCTCCCAAATCCTCTGTACAGATCTTTCAAGGTCCCCTTTTCCCACTCTCTGGCAGGGAAGGGTTCTCCTGCCCACACTGAGCTCTTGTTCACCTTCCCAGCCTGAGCCAGGCTTTGGTGAGATAAGCTCAGGAAATTAATTTGACTCAGGAGTGGCAAAGAACATGATTTGCTGCTAATGAGAATAAATTAGAGCCCCCAAAATGTTGGTGAACAGGTGTGAGGGTGACTCACTAGAAAAGATTTCTGGGTGTCTGCGTTTCTGATGGAAAACTTGAACATCTCCAACCTCCATCACACAGATGTAGATTGTCCAGTGTGTTGTTTCCTCCTGGCCACTGAGTGACATAGGATATAAATCCTAATTTTCATTGGAAGCTTTTGAGGGTAAACAATCACTTCTTTTGTTTCAAAGCAAGAAGGACAGTCCCACACTGGCTCGTAGCCCTCACTCAAAAGAACCAGAATTAGACCACTCCAGGATCTTGCAATCAGACATCCCATCCCATGGGCTTGGCTGTGTCAGGAGTGTCATGGTAGTGACATTGTCCTCAGGAAATCAGCACCAGATGTGCCTGCACTTATCCCTCTGGCTTGACCACACAGAACACTGGCATTTCCACAGCTTTTATTGCTGTTGCTATAGCCCAGACTAAGTATTGAACATACGGCGTTGTACAAGGTATGGGATGTGATCTTCTACAAAGTCCAGAGGAACCAACACAGCAGCAGCTCTGTAAGGCAAGGTTTGCATGGTTCCAGGTGCTGATCAGGGAACTGAAATTATCTGAGAAAAGGCAGGGAGTTTCTGGGCCTTCAGTGATGGTCTCTTTATTCAAAACTGAAGCTGAAGAACAACCTACAGAGTGAAAACACTGAGAGAACCAGAGAGAAGGGAGCAGAGAGGGTTTTTTTCTCATCCTCTCTGAGACATGTCCACATCCAAGGGTCTGTGTGGACCAGCAGCAGGATATTGCTCTGCAAGAGGATACACCTCATACCAGAACATGCACTTGGAAGGGTCTTTGTGCAAGTCTCTATAAACCCTTGTGCAATGCCCTTGTCACATTTCCCTCTGGATTTCAATGCTGTGCAGCCTCTGCCATGCCCTGCAGTTTGGATATTCACTTTACGGTCAGAACTATCCTGCCCTGCCCCTCTGCTTGCTTTTATTTCAGCTGCACCCAGGGCTGAAACCACAATATCCCCTAATTCTGAAGAGGCATTGAGGAGCCAGGACTGTGTAGTTGTGATGGTCCTGTCTGCCCTCCTGTCTAACACTGTCCTCACCACAGTGAGGTGGTGTTGGCCATTGGCAGCACAGAATCATTGATTTACTGAGGTTGGAACACACCTTCAAGGTCATTGAGTCCAACTGTTGTTCCAGCACTGCCAGGGTCACCACTAAACATGACCTCAGGTGCCACATTCACACATCTTCCTGAACACCTCCAGAGATGGTGGCTCTACCACTGCCCTGTTCCAATGCCTGAACACTCTTTCTGAGAAAATGATTTCCCAATATCCAACCTAAACTTGAAGGTGTTCCCTCTGCTGCTGTCCCTGTTCCCTGGGAACAGAACCTGACCCCTACCTGTCTGCCCCTCCTGTCAGGAGCTGTGCAGAGCCACAAGGTCTCCCCTGAGCTCCTTTTCTCCAGGCTGAACCCTCTTCCCAGCTCCCTCAGCTACTCCTGGTGTCCTACACCCTTTCCCAGTTCTGTTCTCTTCTCTGGACATGCTCCAGCTCCTCAATGTCTTTCTTGTCATGAGGAGCTCAGAACTGACCCAGGATTCGAGGTGGGGCCTCAGCAGTGCCCAGCACAGGGGAGAATCACTGCCCTGGTCCAGTGGTCACACTATGGCTGGACAGGCCAGGTGCTGTTGGTTTTCTTGGCCACCTGGGCACACCTGCACTCATGTTCAGCCACTGTCACCAGCACCTCCAGAGCCTTTTCCTCCTGGGCAGGAGTTCAGGCACTCTGCCCCACACCTAGAGCACTGCCTGAGGTTGGTGTGACCCACATCCCCTGTCCTGCCTGCCTTGGCATGGCGTGGGCACAGGAAGGGATAATGAAATGCTCCAGTGCAGGGGAACTGTTGCCAAGGTGGTGCTCCCCAGGCTGATGCCCTTTCCCTCAGATCCTCACTCCCGTGGGTACGTTTGCATCCAGACATCCTGCACAAAACATACAGAAAGGTTCCCATGCATTCCTGAATTTCCACACCATGATCACACACTTTCCTGGATACTGAGACTGTCACAGAGCTCAGTCCAGCTGGAACATCCCACCTTATCTTCCTGTGCCCCTGCACCCAGCAGTGACCTTCAGCTTCTACACTGCTCCAACATCCTTTGAAGGACCAGCCAAGGAGCCAAGACAGAACCACATTTCTCTGCACTTTTCAAAGTTTATGATCCAGGAAAGAAACAGACTCTCACTTCCCAGGGATCCCAAGCAGGTCCTGGTGTCAGACTGGTGCCATTTTTTAGCACGTAGTGCTTTTGGCAAACCCAGGAAGGGGATCTTGTTTGTGATAGACAGGCTCTTGAAAAGCCCTGGAAAAATACTTGAACTGATGAAGAAACATTTTCTGAGAGATGCAGGAAACTCTCAGAGTTTGATAGCAGTTGATCACCACAGTGGTCATCAAACAGTACAATATAAGAGTGGAGCACTTCAGTACTCGGCTTTCTTTGTGGCATCCAAACACACCTATCCAGCACATTCCCACTTCTTTTTCCTGCAGGTGTGTCCAGGTGCCAGCTGGCCTGTTGGGCACTGCTGGGGGCCAAGGACAAGTCATTAAAGTTGTCTGAAAAGTGGGAAGGATTTGTTTGGCAAAAGAGTAATTTGCCTCTAGCCTTCCCTTTTGAAGGGCATCCACAATGCCACAGAGGCAGGAGAGTCGGGTAAGACCCAGATCAGAGCCCGCTCCCCGGAGAGGAGGGTGGAGTGTGGAATGTTCAGCTGTAGAACACGGGCTTGCGCAGGACACGCACCACGTTGTAGGTGTTCAGCCCTGGGGCGTCAAAGCCAGGGGACAAACCCTTGCGGTCGAAGGGGTAGAAGTTAAAGAGCTGCCCGTTCTGCGTCTCCAGTGAGATGGAGGCAGAGCCCAGGTGCAGAACACATGGGAACTCCTTGTCAAAAACGACTTGGAAAACGCGATCTTCCAGGTGGTGGAGCTTGATTGTCCGATATTTTTCAGGGATCAGCTCTTCCACATGAGGCCCAAACTGCTGCATGAGCAGCACCCCACCGATTCCAACTTTGATCTCATAGAAAGTCAGGTTGGAATAGGTGTAGTAGCCAACATAAGGGATTGGGTTTGGAGGAGGAACCAAGCTCTTGTCGGCCTCTCTGAACGCTGTCTCCATAGCAGGGATGAGATACTCGTATGTCTGAGTCACAATGTCCCTACCCTGAGGTCTGGGCCCTGCCATCAGCACAATGAAGCTCAGGCGGAGCTTAGGGATGAGAGAGAAGGTTGCTGAGTAACCATCAAGGTCCCCATCCTTCCTGATGACATCATATCCCAACTGCTCGTTAATCTCCCAGGGTGTGCCTGTCTTGTTAGCGAAGTATTCCACGGAGCACTTGAACAGGGGTGTCAGCATCGTCTTCACCGTGTCGGGCTCGAGCAGCCGGCGGTGGTAAGTGCCCAGGAAGACCATGGCCAGCTTGGCCAGGTCGGCAGCTGTGGAGTACATCTGGCCAGAGGGCCGGTACCAGCCCAGGTCGTAGAGCGGGGCTGGCTGCTGGCTGCCGTAGAAGCCCACAGCCATCTGGGAGCGGATGGGCGCCGTGATGTCAAAGCCGGTGTCCTCCATGCCCAGGCGGTCCAGGATGTTCTCCGAGATCCAGCGCTGGTACTGCCCATCGGCTGCGTGCTCAGCCAGCACGTGGGCCATCAGGGAGAAGGCCAGGTTGCTGTAGTGGCACCTGGAAGGAAGAGGAATATATTGGGATCAGCTGCTCATCAGTGATATGCAAAATCAGTGGCTGGGTCTCTCTTCTCTAAGGAAGAATTCACATTTTATGGAATGGCAGATGAAGGGGAGACAGATAAAAGCTACATCTTGTTGCCATGATTTGTTGTTAAATCAAGATAGAGAAGTGTTTTACGGGAACATCAGCTGTTGGAACTCAAAATGTCCCACAGACATTTTTGGAGGTTCCGGGCCCAGGTCAGAAGCATTTGAGACCCTGGCAGGCAGCTGGAAACAGCTGTGATTTTGGGTTTGAGCCATGGAATGATTTACCAACCTTGCAGGAAGTACAAGAAGTCACAAAAGTTTAGATATTATAGTAGAAGTAGTTACAAAGTAGAGGGAAGAATTTTTTAGTGTTGTACAGGGGAGTTTTGGTTTTGTACATGGGGGTCAGAAGTTTTAAGATGGAGGGATTTTGGCCGGTCCTGTCCTTCCTCTTTCTTCTTCCTCACCTCCATGTTCTTGGTGATGTTGGCACTCACAGGTTGGTTTAGAGTAGAAAAGCACCATTTAATATAGGTAATAGGTACCGGGGAAAAACTACAAACATTTAACACGTAATGTACCATATAAAAGACAGCAGCAGCCCTGGGCAGGGAGAGAAGAAGCAGTCGGGAGTCAGAGAGGATGTCAGGGTGTGTGTGTGCCTCTGCCTGAGCTGTGAGCAAACCACAGCAGCCCCAGGAGAAAATCTTTTAGATAACTTGCAATAAACAACCATGAGACCGAAAACAGAGACTGCTGAGCCTTTCTTTGGAAGCACGAGTTGGAGGAGAGACTTTTCCACCACACGGAGCCACCCCGAATGAGGGTGGGCTTCGACAATCAGCAGAGCTGTTTAACCCTGATGTACAGAGAGAGCTGAAGATGGAAAAGAAACAACTCCTCTATATTTGCATAACCTGACTTGCTGTTTATAATTGTTCATCATCCATTCTTTTTAAGAGCAGCATGGAGAGTTCCAGGTGCTTGCCTTAAAGGTCTCAAAATCCTGGGTAAACCTCTTTGGGGATTTGCCATGGGATAATAACTTAGATACCTAAGCTACCTTAAGATGGTAAAAGCACTTAAAGAGCACTTAAAAGCCCACAAAGCAGCATCCAGGAATGTGGAATCATTAAAGAAACTTGAGTACTCCAATCTTTAATAACCATCAAGTGATTTATGTCTTCAGAATTGAATGAAGTTTAATGACACGAAAACATGAAGGGGCATTTTTTTAAAAATACATTTTCAAAATTCATTACATTTTCAACCCTGTTGGTTTTTTTAATTGTGTGAAGCCACACATCTCATTGAGACCTATTTAGATCATAAATTTGGCACCACTTCAACCTTTTCCAGCCCATTTAGTTGAATAAAAACACGATGAGCATAGAAAAATGTGTTAAAACATCTATATCAGTGAATGGGAACTTCCTTTGGCAAGAATGATCAGTTAGCTGGGAAGCATAACCAGGAACAAGGAGAGAGAGTGAAAACTATCAACATGTAATTAATAAGGCATTGAGAGACTGTGGGGGGATGTCTGTATTTATCTTCACGGGGATCATTAAACAAAGATACCAATGGAGATAAGTTACAATAAAGATATAAAAATACCAAAGAAGATTATGGTATTAAAATCCTAAAATTCTTTAAGGAATATCTGTTGTAGCCTCCTACATGATGTAGGACAGAAGTAACACAAGTGAGTGGTAGATCCTCAGCCATCCTGGGTAAAATATTTCAGACTGTAATTAATTACCAAACAATTTCGCAGTCTTAGGAAGTTTATTACCAGTTAGTTTGAATTCTTTCCCTCATCTGCTGTCCACTCCTGTTGAAGGTTGTGGGGAGGTGTCCAAGGCCAAGGTTGGACAAGGCTTGGAACAACCTGGGATAGTGGAAGGTATCCCTGCCCATGGCAGAGGGGTGGAAAAAGATGATCTTTAAGGTCCCTTCCAACCCAAATCAGTCTGGGATTCTATGATTCCATGATATTTTTGAGTGTTTGCAACCCAGGTAACAGACTTTTAACGTGCTACTGGAATTGAAATAAGCATTCATAGACTTTTTAGATAATTTAGATATACACAACTCACCACAGACATTATTTTAACTGAAACCTGTGATGATTTAAACTGTTTACTTTAAAGTCCCTTTCCACTTTTGAAACCTGCATCATTTAAGGCTCATAAAGTGAACTATAGCAGTTTAATTTGTCTCATCTGGGCTTAAAATATTTAAACCCAACCCTGATACCTCCAACAGTCTTTTTTTCCCAGCCTCTGCCAGGTGTGTGGGGAGATGGCTGAAGCTCTCTTTGGGAATAGCTGCCTTTATCCACTGGCCATGGAGGCTGGGGATGGGGCTGAGGATGGAGAACACATCCAGACCAAAAGCTCCTAAAGGAATGAATCTGACCTGGTTCCTGGGTCGGCCACCAGGACGTCGTCTTTGAGCAGCGCGAGGGCGTCCTGCGTGTTGCCCTTCCAGAGCAGGCTGGTGGATCGCAGCCTCCTGGGCAGACCTGTGCCATGGGAAACAGAGAAATCATGGCAGTGATGGCTCTGGTGAGAAAAGGTAAGAGTCAATGGCAAAACAGAAGCACCAGTGGTGGACAGGAGAGCTCCAGAGATACAGCAGGGGCCCGCTCCTGCTGAGCTGCAGCACATGGCATCAAGTCATGGACTCCTGACTCTGACTCACATAGGTCCAACCCCAGCATTAGCTCTGGGCTGGTGGATCTCAGTGAAAACACCTCGAGGAATGATGGAAATTATCCTGGATCCTCAAGAGTGGTTTGGAAGAGAGGGGCAGTTGGGGTGTTGGGAAATCTCTGTATTTCCACGTGACTGCATTCCCCTGGCTAAAAATGTGTGTAACAGCTCCTTTTAACAGGATTTCATTCTTTACACTTCACCACAGAGGGCCTAAACTTCCCTGGACAACTCCAGGCTTGGCCTAAAGTATTTTTATTCAGGGTTTCTGAATACAGAAAAAAACATCTTCATTCCACTTTTAATTATTCAGGGTTTCTAAATGCAGAAAATATCAAGTTCTTTTCACTTTTCTTTCCTTACTGAACATGGATTCCCTAAAATTTTTTGGTCAGTACTTTTTTAATCACCCCATCTCTTCTGCACAGGATCTATGGCTTGCCAAGGCCACAACTTGGATCACTTTTGGAATGGAATCCTTGCTGCCATTTGCAACTTGCTTCATTGTGGATGTTTGTGCGGAAATTGGGAATGCATGTTTTTGACAGAAAAATGACTCCCAATCGTGTGCTCAGTGAGGATTCACTATGGTTGGAAAAGCCCTCCAGGATCATGGAATCCAACCATTAACCCAGCACTGTCCTGTCCACCACTAACCCATGTCCCCAAGTGCTGCTTCTCACATTTTTTGAATGCCTCCCGGAATAGTGACTCCACTGATTGCTCCCTGAGCAATCTTTGCCAATGCTTTACGACCCTTCCTCTGAAAACTTGTTTCCTAATATGTGATCTAAGCATCCCTTGGTGCAACTTGAGGCCTTTTCCTCTTGTCCTGCATCCTGGCAAGGCTGAATGAGGCGCCATTCTTTTGTGGCAGCAACACTTGTTTCTCTCAGCTGGCCTGAACTTGGCATTTGAGCTGGAGTGAGAATACTGTTCTGCCCCTGCTCAGGGGCTGTTTGTGCAGCTGCACAACCAGATGAGAGATGCACTGACATCTTCCAGTGGACAGTGGGCTCCTTCATTACATACTTGCCCCAGTGGCAGCAAAGAAAATGTTGGAGCAGTGGGAGAGTTCACCAGCTCTGTGACAGCAGTGCGGTGTCTCCTTGAGGTTCATTGGAAATGATAAACCACAGCATAATATAATCCAGAGTCATTGATTTCTACCTCATGGGCTGCTAATTGAAGTGACAAGCATGTTGTTAATAATTTACAATCTCATCCCATCCTGTCATTCGTGTGGACTGGAAAATCACAGTTCTAACAAGCTGGAGCTTCCCTCCAGCAATGGGCCCATCGAGTGCTGAGGAGAAAAACCTTTGGAGTTACTTCTGTAATATGCAACGGAGAGGCCGGATAATGAGGATCTATTTCAGATCAGTTTCCACTGGAAGAATTTAGATGAAACCCACTTTACAATGTGTCATGCAGTGGCTTTGATCCCAGTGCTAAGCAGAACTTATTCCTTTTTGGGGTTTGACACACAGCAAACAGAAAGTGGAACCGGAACATCCCTTTGATTTGCAGTTGGGATTTTGAAACTGTACATCTCCTTCTGCTGAAATTTCAGGGTCCAAGGGTTGTTGTGCCTTCTGGGGGTGCTCTGGGAAATTTGGGCCACATTCTAAAATCCAAAAATACATAGGAGCATAAAAGCAGCTGAGCAGGGGCACAAATCTAACACAGTGATGGAAGCAATGGAAGGCTGCACAGTACAAGCAATTATGCCATGACCAGGTACTCTTTTGACTTATGCTCCTTACAACATTTCTGGGGTGCATGTCACACCTCCCTGGGTCGCAGGAGCAGCCAGAGCAGCTTCAGGCGCTCATGAGAGTCAGAGAGGACCAGGCAGAACTGGTGCCCCTGCAGACATCAGGCTGGATGGAGCCACACCTTGTCTGAGGGGAGGGGCTGGGCACGGATGTGGCCACTGGCCATTTTGGGTTGTTTATCTGCTTCTTTCCACGTTTCAGTATTTTGGGGGCCCTCATTTTCATACTGGCTTGCTTCAGGTGATGCTGTACCCGATCCTGAGATCTTTCAAGTTACAGACATGCTATTTTGATTTTAGGTCCTAATTTTAGAGCATTTATTCCAATTTGGAAAAATGCAAGTGTTACAGAGATTGACCAAAATACCACACGTGATATCAGCACAGTCTATTTACATTTCATTTACATTACATTTCATAATCCCTCAGTCAAGTATTAGCAGCTTTGTTTCAGAGAAAGGGTAAAGTTCTTAGTCTTGTGATCTTCTTCTCCCTTAATGTATGAGTTTCCCAATTCTGAAGTAGCAGCAGATTAACACTTCTCTGACAGCAAATGCCAAGCTATTAATAGCTCAGGAATCCCGGATCAGGAACCACACTGACAGCTAAATTTAGCTCAGCAATCAAGGTCTTTCTATTCAAAGCAAAGAGATTTGACCCTCAACTCTAAATCTCAGAAAAACGAGAGCAGTGGGGCCTGGAGTACAAAATACTGTTGTGCAATTGGAACCTGATTTCAGGCCATGGTAGCAAGGAGAAAGGAATCGAATCTGTGTTCACATTGCAGGGGAAAAAAGACCTCCTCATCTCAGCCCCTCTCCTGGCAGGAGTCATGGGCAGGAGTTCCTTTGAGCACTCCATGAAGTTGCTGACACCCTGCTGCTTCCAAGAGCCTTGCCCGATCCCTGGAAAGTGCACAGTGCAGGGTCCAGGCTGGAAACAGCCTCCCAGCAGCTTTTTTTATTCCTGGAATATGGTCTGCTCTCTCTGAGGTGTCCTTTCAGGGACACCCAGGAGCTCCTCACCTGAGAGCTGGCTGGCCATTCTGCGCAGGGTGACCCGGGACGGCTTCAGGGGCATTGAGCCTTTTTCCAAAAACACGGGGCCATCCGCTGTGTATCTCTGCTCCGAGTCCTTCAACCTCCCCAGAGGGTTCTTAATAACAAAGTTCTGGGCATAACGCTCCAATGGGTCATCAAGGGATGTGACTTTTCCTTCCTCCCACATCTTGTACAACATAATGGTGGGGAAGATCTTGGAGACACTGGCAATTCTGTCAGGGAAGAAACATTTGGAGAAATTTAGCATTAAAAAGCCCATGAATCAAGAGGAAAGAGGAGATCACCATGATTTTACATGTTATACCTTTGCCCATTCCAGAGGGAATGGCTAAAATACCAGTAGGAATTTTAAATTAATATCCTTAAATCTGAATCTTTATACATAACCTCTGAGTGTCCCCAGCAATGCAGTGGGTTGCCGATCTCTTTCCATTCACTTAGCATTCATAAAACAACATAAATTGTAAATTACTGGGTAGTAAACACCATAAAAACTCTCAAGTAATTTATTGGAATTTTAAGGTCAAAATCACAGAATAATTTAGGTTGGAAAAGACCTTTCAGAGCATTCAGTTGGACCATTTACCCAGCACTACCAAACTGTCCCTAAATGGCAGATTCCCACAGTTTTTGGGTCTCTGCAGGCCGTCCCTGTGGCGCAATCGGTCAGCGCGTTCGGCTGTTAACCGAAAGGTTGGTGGTTCGAGCCCACCCAGGGACGTGGACCTGACTCCTGGCCTGTGGTGGGGGGCTTGGAACCGGAGCTTGAATGTCCCTTCCATCCAAATCATTCAATGGTTCTGGAGGAAAAATAGCAGGAAGTAATTTTACCATTATACAGGTGGGGGAAAAGCAGATAATCACAGCCACCGAAACTGTCCAAAATTGTTCATTCCAAGGACAAAACTTTATAGTCAGAGTGCAGCTCATGTTTCTTAGATAACACAGTTACAATTTACTGAAAATTGATCTTTAGAGGAAGGAAGCATTTCCTTCATCTTGGTTTCTGTTTTTTAGCACACATTAAGAGCTTGATTCTAAACCTGAAAAATAGCAGTAAATATGAGTTTGACTTCACTGGAACAATAAATAAGCTTACGGGTTTACTTTATGTGTTCTGCAGATATTCATCCCAAACATCCGCTTTTCCTTAACTGACACTTATTATTATTTTTTTTAATTCTGTGGCACTGTCTCCTCTCTGCTCTCCAAATCTGTGCCAGCTCTTGGTTTTCAGGTTTGTGCCCTGGACATGAAGCCATTCCCATGTAAGGAACAGTATGTTTTCAGGTTCTTTAGGGTCATTGCTATTTCAATTTAAAATATTGTCAGAATTAAATGAAAAAAATACACAAATAAATCCAAAATAACTCAGTAAGCCACCAGCATATAACAATCTGGGAATTCACTTTGTCTCGCTAAGTTCCAGCATAAACCAGCAGAGTTTTCAGCATGGACGTGCAGTTTGTGCCAGCGTCTCTGTTCCAGGGCCCAGCTCTCCATAGGTGCCTTTGCCCTTCCCTGGCTCTCACACCCGTGCCAGGTGTCTCACCTGTAGATGGTGTACTCGTTGGGCAGCCCCGAGGCAGGGTCGGAGGCGTTCTTCTTCCCGAAGTTGCCCGTCCAGAGCACGGTGTCGTTGTAGATGGCGATGGCCGACATGGCCGGGAGGCCGGAGCTGTGCAGCTTCTGCCGCAGCATCTGATCCACCTGGGCACAAAGGGAACCCGTCAGCTTCCAAAAGAAGAGTCTTACAACGCATCCAGTCTGTACCAAGCAATAGAAGGCTCAGATCATCCACCCTCGTTACTCCCACGCACTTGAGAGTGATCCTATGAACGATGCTTTGGGAAAAAAAGTATTTTAACTGTTTTTCTGTTTATTCTAAAATTGCTTCTGTTGAATCATCCTGGGTCCTTTTTCAGTCTACATACCCACTGTGTAGACAAATATGGTGCTTATGCTTGTAATATTTCTGATTAAAACCAAATATCAACATGTAGTAATTGCAATTTCTTCTTTTTTAATTTGTATTCTGCACATCTGCTCTTTGCACTGGCATTTTAGGGTCAAAGATGTATGAGAAAAACACTTTTCAGATATCCCATGACACTTCCCGTGCCATGAAACACCCTGGAGCTGGGGCTCCTGTTTAAATCACAACCTGAGTAACAGCTCTGAGCAACTGAAGGGCTCAGTGATTGCTCCTGGCTCCCTGTTGTGCCAGGCTGTGCAGAACTCTTCATCGAGCTGTACAGAGCTCCTCATCAGATCTGCACCACCCACCCCCTGCAAGCAGAATGCACCAGTCTTGCCCTTCTGGGACTTTTTCAAAGCTATGTCATCATCTTGCATGTATAATTTGCAATTCCAGGCGCAGGTTTTGTTTTGCACACCACGGTTAAGACATAAGAAATGCACTTCCAGACCCAACATTTGGGGCAAGAAAAGCCAAAATGAGTCATGTCCTTGGGATATCTTCAGTGAATGGCCAGGGGAAGTGCACTGAGAGCAACAAGTGGAAACATCCATCGTGTGTCCAGCCCTGCTGTCAGGTCCTTTGATCCCCCTCCCCATGGAGCAGTGGTCTGTCAGGTGCATCTCTAGATGTGAACATCTGGTGCCCCAGCACTTCCTGAGAAGGGTCTGGTCTCATGGATGCAACTGTTGAGTCAGGAACGGGAAGCATAGGCCACACATACTCCACACATGATCAGGAGCTAATAATCCCATTTATTAGGAAACCCATTCTTTTTGTACACGGTTCTGATACAGATGGACCTGACTGGTCATTTAATCAAAACACCATCACCATTGGCTAATTAAGAAACCACCCTTCGGTAACCATATTATGAGAAACAACTGCAAAGACTCTTTATAATTCTTTGTCTTCTTAAGCTCCCCAGAACAATTCTCGGGAAAGTTTATCTGGCTTTCTCTCTCTGACCAGGCTGTTGGATGGAGACCATGAAAAGAGACTTTGGACAAGGGATGGAGTGCCAGGACAAGGGGGAATGGCTTCCCACAGCCAGAGGGCAGGGCTGGATGGGATATTGGGAAAGAATCCTTCCCTGGGAGGGTGGGCAGGCCCTGGCACAGGGTGCCCAGGGAAGCTGTGGCTGTCCCTGGATCCCTGGAAGTGTCCAAGGTCCAGATGGACAGGGCTGGGAGCAGCCTGGGACAGTGGAAGGTGTCCTTGCCCATGGCAGGGGGCACTGGATGAGCTCTAAGGTCTCTTCATAGCCATATCACTCTAAGATTCATATCAACAATCATGGTCCTCCTTTTCTCAGAGTCTGACCTTTAACCCTGCCTGGACCTGCAGACAGGAAGAAACTTCATAAAAGTGGACGTGAAGTGATGGGAATTGAAATTCAGTGTGGAAAAAGCCATGTGTGTGCAGGAAAACTGCCCAAACCTGATCCTGAGCTCTCAGCAGCAGGACCTCAGGGCTGTGGTGGATGTTCCTATGGAAACATTTGCTCAGTGCCTTAAGGCAGACAAAAAGGCAAATAAAATAGAAGGGATTATTAGAGAAGTAATACAAAATATAACAGAAATTTTTTTTTTCACCCTGATTCACTTGCATGTTGTATATTGTTTACACTGCTGATTGCCCTCTACTTGGGAGAAGGAGACAAGTGAGAGAGCGTGTGATAGGGGCTAAAAATAGGGAATGTCCTGTCAGAACAGGACTATCCTTATGGTCCAGACAGTCAGAGCAATGCTGCAGTATTTCCTCAGAGCACATGGAGCCTGCCAGAAGATCAGGCAGTGCTCAAATGTCAGATCCATCTCATACTGAGGATATAATGACAGTGTATCACACCCTCTTCCAGACAGACACAGATCTGCTTCCCCTTCCCCCTTCCTTTCCTCTCCACTCCCTTCCCTGGAGTTACATACAAGCATCTTTTTAATTTTTAAACAGGGGTGTGGGGAAAGCCAACAAAAAGAAAATTTGGCACTGGCTGATGAACTGGAACCGGAGAGCACCTGAGCCAGGTACTCTCCAGGGCATGAGGGCTGCCTAATAGTGGACCATATGCAAAGAGCCATTATTTTCTGCTGGTGGAAGCTCACCATATCTTCTGATGGACAAGTGATGGTGTTTGTCCATCCCAGCTCACCCTCTGGGCAAGAGAACTGCTCACTGACCTGTTCACTGAAGGACTTCACACATCCATTTCTAGGTTTGCGTGTTCTTCCCCTCCTCAATTCCCCACCTCCTTCCTCAGGATGTTCAGTGGCAAAATCCATCATCTCCCCTGTACCCCTGGAGAACAGCAGCCAAGAGCTGTGTGTCCCTCTGGTCCCTGCTCCCCACAGACCTTCTCCAGGGCTTCCTTCAGGATGGGCAGAGGGTGGTCCAGCGGCACCGGCTCAGGATAGCGGGGGCACATTTGCACAGACTCTGACCTCACCTCCATCACAGATGGATCTGGAAAACAGTTTAGGGTGACACAGGGGACCTCAGCAGACACATGGGCAAGCTTGAACCTCCCCCAGCAGCCACCACGAGCTTTCTTCCTTGCACTGGCCTTCTGCATAGGGAAGGGACAATGCTGAGTGATTTCTGTCTGATGTAAAACTGGGCCCTGTTATTGTTTATTCCAATATGGGATGGACACAGGATGTACTTCAGCAAACTCTGCTACCTCAGAGAGTGAAGAACTGGGACTGCAGAAGACTCTGGGGTGCCTGGCAGTGGGTTTAGCCCCTGGAAGGACCTGCCCATGTCTGAAGGAAAATCTGAGCTGGAGTTCAGGACAACAGTGGCAAAGAGTCATCCCTCTATCATAGCCTCAGAAATGGGCCCAGGAATGACCTGTGAGGCCCACCTGAAATCCAGCACTAACAACACTTGGTAGGCTCCACACCCACTCCATTAGCTGTCTCCTGAATCAGCTGCATCCTCCATATCCCACAGCTTAAATTTTTGTGGCCAGAAAAGATCTTTAAACTTTGAGAGAGATGGGAAATCCCTTACTTGGAGGCACTATTTTCCCAACTGATCCCAAGGTGTTCATAAACACAGCTACCCTGCTCTGCTAGCTGGGGACAGAACTCCATCTTCTTCCTTACCAGGCAAACATGAAGCATCAGAAGTTGGGATGAGGAGAGAAATGGCAATAGGAACTCTTGGAGATGGACAGGGATGGATACACACAGCCTACAGGCAGTCTGGTACTGAGATAAAAATGTGGGGTTTGAAACCTTTTGAGACCCTGGTCTCTGAAATACTTCCAGCACCTTCATCGGGTGAAATACTTCCAGCACCTTTCAGCTACTTAAAGCTCTGGTCTATTGACACTGTGTGTATTTAATCCTTGTGCATGCAGTGCCTTGAGTGGATTGGTTGAGTTTCCTATAATCGACAGAGCGGGTCACAGAGACACTCCATGGGCTGGATCCCCTCTGGAACCAGGCTGGGAGAACTGGGAGTGTTCTCCTGGTGAAGAGAAGGATCCAGGGAGAATTTAGAGTCCCTCCCAGGGCCTAAAGGGACTCCAAGAGAGATGGAGGGAGACTTGGGACAAGAGATAGAGTGATAGGGACAAAGGGGAATGGCTCCCACTGCCAGGGATGGATGGGATATTGGGAAGGAATCCTTCCCTGTGAGGCTGGGGAGGCCCTGGCACAGGGTGCCCAGAGCAGCTGTGGCTGCCCCTGGATGCCTGGCAGTGTCCAAGGCCAGGTTGGATGGGGTTTGGAGTAACCTGGGATAGTGGAAGGTGTCCCTGCCACGGCAGGGGTGCAACAGAGTTTGCTTTAAGGTCCGTACAGCACAAACCATTCTATTATTCTGTGATTTCATGAATTCTAGTGTGACCCAGAGGCTTAATCCAGGGCAAAGATTTGGGGAATAGGAAAGAGAGCAAACCCTGAAGCTGAAGCAGATGGTAAGGTATTAACAAACCTGTTTCTAAACTGGAGTAATTAACTGGAGGAATAATAGGGAAAAAAAAAAAAAGATAAGGAATCTAAAATAAAATGCCTTCTTAGCAGTCATCCAAATCTAGGCCAGGAGTGATGGAGTTTCTTTGGACACCAGCAGAGTGACGTGGTACCTCCATCAGCCCTGCCTTCACCTCCTCTGTGGCCTTGCTTTATTGCTCTCTGGGGAAATCTGTGCTGGGGAAATTGCTCTTTGGGGAGAAATGGGAAGAAAGATTTTATTAGTTGTCGGAATCTGTGGTATTGATGATCCCGAGATTGTAGAAAGTCTCTGTCTGTCAGCCCCGCTGCCAAAGCAGAAGCCATAATTGGTCTGTGCTGTTTCAAGGTTGTTTATTCTGTTTATCTCTAACATGTTCTGCTGCCCTGCCGCAGCTCTGTCCTGCAGGGCAGCGTGTGGGGCTCTGCCCTCAGTGGGATGGTACAAACATTAAATACCACAAACTACCTGTGCTGGATTTACAATAACGTGCCAATATCTGTCACCTACGTTGGACAGTGTGTCCCCAGCCTGAACCAACAGAAAAATGCCAACACCACAGTGAAACATGGAGGGCATGAAGAAGGAGGAAAAGGACAAGGCACACCCAATTCCTCCATCTTGTCCCCTTTGGACCCCTCATCTAGAATCCTAAAATTTTACTTTTGCACCTGTGCCACACTTAATTATTACTGATATCAAACACTCAGAGCTTGTAATCCATCCTGTAAGATTGAAAACTCTTTTCCATGGACAGAGATCACAGACAGTGTCTCTGGGGGCTCTGTCCAGGGGGTTCCTGACCCCTGCCAGGGTCCCAGACCTGCCAGGGCAGCCAGAGGGAAGCTCTGGATTCCCACAATTAGTCTCCCAAATCTCTGTGCCACACCATGACCAAGGCTAAGCCCCCTACTCACTGGGCTCCACTTTGGGGAGGCTGTACTGCCACAGGAAGCAGCTGGTCATGGCCACGGACAGCAGGAAGAGGAAGACGACCAAGACATGGATCCACTTCACCTCCATGGCAGTGAGCTTGAGGAAGCTCCGGCTGCAGGGTGCCTGCTGGGAATGGAAGAGGAATGTGCTAGGAGAGAGAGAAAACACCTGGGTGTGTCAGCTGGGAGAGAGGCCCTGTGCTGGAGAACAAAGCTGCTGCAGGGACAGGAACTCACCTGGGCTGGTGGAAGTGTCCCTGCCCATGGTAGGGGGTGGAATGGGATGAGCTTTAAGATCTCTTCAACCCAAATTATTCTGGGATATTTTCAGTACCATTGCTGCACCGGGGCAGCGCAGACCAGCCCATGTTGGGTTAAATGGAAGCAGAAATTACTTCCTGGCTTTCAGTGAGCTCTGTGAGCCATTAACTCTCCTCCCCTTGTTGGTTCTTGTGGAACACCAACCACTCCTTTTGCCTTCTCCCCTCTCTGCAGATGAAGCTCATCATCTCAGCCTGGCAGCAGTCTCAGTTACAGCTCTCACTTCCTCCCTTCTCAATCACCATGACTTATTCCTGGATATCTTTCCAGCCCCTTTTTCCAGAGTCCAGCATCTGTTCATGGCAGCCACCAGCCAGACCATCTGAGCAGATCCAGCTTTTCTAGATGAATGATGGAATTTTTCACTCTGTGCTGCCCTTACCCTTCTCTGTTGTGCCTGTAAATCCCATTCTATCACGTACCATCTGTAAGCTTGGCATTTACAGATGCCATGTTTTGGAAAACTGCCTGATATTTGAGTGTGTGCAGCTCTCACAACACTGGAGACCATCCAGGTTGGTGAGGGAACCAGATCAATGTTGAAGAAAAACAAGGAACAGATGACAAATGAGGAGGTGCCTGAGCCTGAGCTGTGCTCCTTCACTGCCTGCAGGAGGTCAGGAGGGTGCTTTTGAAAGTTTGGCAATTAATGCTATAAAACATATGGCCTGCCATTTGCATCCAATATGCTCCACATTCCTATGCTGTTTCAGGTTGTCTGGACTTACTTGTAGGATAGACAGATTGAAATATTCCCTTTAGATTTCCAGATAGCCTTTTTCCACCCCCTGTTTTTGAGATACAGGATAGTTGATGCAAAAGCTTCTGCAAATCAACTGAGCCTTCCTTGTCACTCACAGCCAGGGGATCTGCACAGCCTGTCCCAGACTTGCACATGGTTCTGTGGATCCAGCTGGGTTTTCCAGCCTTCGCTGGAACTCGGAGCTGCAGTTCCACTTTCTGCATAATAACAGAAATATATCATAATTTTTCCTGAAAACCTTCAGCCTGGTCAGGCATTCCTATAGGAATTTCTGAAAACAGTTTATGTCAGGTTCCTCCATAACATAATTAAAATTCAAGGATGGCTTAAGACGGTGCAGATGCCTGCAGACCCACTCACACCTGAGCTCACCTGAGTGCTTCAGGTCCCTATTCCAGCCTGTGACTTGTTTCTAAATAGGGGAATTCCATCCTGACACCAATCCCATTTTTGTTTGGATATACCAACCTCTTTCAGGGCCTTAGAATGCAGGGGATTCCATCACCCAAGGAAAAGCCTGTGCTGAGATGTCTTTAATCCCCTCACACTGGCAGGGCTCTGTGTGTGTTCAGGATGTCACCCAGAGCTGTTTTCCTGCAGCAAGGAGTGGCACAGGGCCCTCTGCCCTGGAGTGCTCATGGGTGCCTTTCTTGGATTTAGTCCCATCTTAATAACATGGACTCCTCCACCAATTTTCAGTTCCTCTGACAATTTTTCTGCCTCTTTCCTTGCTTCACTGAGACACCCTGCTTCCTGAGTGCCAAAGAACAAGGTGAGAAGGTTATTTTCTGGTGTATTCCTCATCTCATGGACTCCAGACTCCCTGGGCCACTAACTGAGGACACAAAGATACCAACTTTGAACTCATCTGTTAGTCCAAACTCATCCTTCTGTCCACACTCCCCTTTACTTCATGTGGATCATGAGTGCTCTGAAAGGCTTTTTTTCCTTCTCTGCCCTGTGATCCGGTGGGAATGCAAAGAAACCTTGGCAATACCACGGACTAGAGATATGGATCTCTCCCTTATTGATGGGACACCAGGTACCTGAAGTGTGAGAAATATTCATCCACCCAAAGAGATGCTCTACCCTCCAAACTACTTTTCAGGGAAAATACTGCTTTTTCCCCTGCACCTGGGAGACTGTCAGGCAAGCAGATGGATAGATCCCTATAAACCCTCATCACAATTCCCTCTCCAGGACCTGTCTGGTCTCACCTTCCTCTGGTTTCCCTCTGTGACTGTCACAGCTCACAGCACAGACACAGCAAGGCAGGGGGAGGGGGACACTGAGCACTTAAACACATGCAAATGAATGCAAACACTTGCAGGAATGAGTGCACACAGCTTCCCATGGGGACAGCCTAGCAGCAGGATACATTTTTTTCCCCCTGAGCTTTGCAAAATTAGGACGGGGAGAAAAACTGGGGATTCCCAATGGACCACCCAGGTCACTGTGGTACCCCACCAGGCTTGCACAGCCCAGCAGGGATTAGGGAGAGCCAGAAAGACCCCCAGCCCCTCACCTACCACCTCCAGGAGCTGCCTCAGTCCCAAAGGCTGCTGTTCCTCGTCCAGGCGTGTGGGCACTCCAGCAGCCCCATGCTGGCCAGCCCCAGCGCCGGGCAGGGGGCAGCAGGAGCCCTGGGCATCTCCCAAAGGCAGCTCTGCCCCACAGGCAGCTCTGCCTCACGGGCAGGCGGTGCCAGCGCAGCCTTTCTCTGCCCACCAGTCCTGCTCCAGCTTTATCTTCCCAGGAGCCCTGCTCTGGGCTTCCCCATCCATTTGGCCCATCCAGAGAGTGCTGCTGATCTCCCCTGGCAAAGGAGCTTAAGTGACAGGGACAGCATGGCATTTGCACAGGAAAGTGCCTGAGAGATTGGATGTTAATTCTTCCTAATTGCTTCTGCGCCATGTGTGTGAATCACAGATGAACCAGGAGGGCTTCACCAGCTATTTATAGCAGCTTCATCTCCTCCTGACATGGAACAGGAGGCGATTAAGCAGGAGAGGGCCAGTCCCGGAGTGCCTCCAGCCAGCCTGGGGAGCTGCTTGAGGGAGGGGACATGGAGAGCTAAGCTGGGAGCTCAGCCACTCTCTGGGCTTAATCCTGAACAGCCTCTGGAGTTCTCCCACAGTGACAGACAAGGGAGTCGTTCCCAGCTCCAGGCTCACAGGACAGAGATGGAGCTGGGATTTCTTCCACTTTATCCACCAGGCACTCTGAAGGACAGTGGGAGATGCATGAGGGCATCCTTACCCGCAGCTGTAACCCCTCCATGGCTGCTCAGGAGGCTCTTCTCATCCCCTGCGCTGCTGGTCCCCACAAATAAAGGGCTTATAAACCCCTGTGATGAAGAAAGCAGAGTTGGTGCAGGAAAAAGCAGTCACAGCAAAGAGGTAACAAAGCCCAGCTCATGTAAGAAGAGCTGCAGGGACAAGACTGGCTCTGGGGTCATGAAGGATATGGGGGACATGGGGGTTGGAATGAGGTGGTCCTAAAGGTCCCTTCCAACCCAAATAATTCCATGAGATAAGCCACAGTAACCACAAAAATCCTCAGCAGTACCTCCTCTCTCTCTGCCTCTGGTCTGGCAGCATTTCATGTTTACTCCCAAGCTCTGGGACTTCCCATTTCCCTTCACCATCCTCACCTCACCTCCAAACACAAAAAACTGAAGCTTTGAGACCTTCAGGGCTGACACATTTTCACCGTGGCTCCTCCACAGGGTCCTTCCACCCCCTGCAAGGCTCCTTTGCTTTGTTCCCTCTACACAGCCAACAACACCCCCTTAGGCTTGGGAATCCCACCCACAGCCAAGGCACTGCATGACAGGATTGGAAGTGCCAGGATAATAGCACCACCACCACCTTTCCCACAAAATCTGCCATAAAACCTCCCTCATCCATCTACCTGGCAGAGCAATTCAATCCCCAGCCCCACAAAAAGAGCTCTTACCAGCCTTGCTGCTACCTCCGGCTCCCAGCTGAGGAATTTGGGGCTGTCCTGCAGCTGCAGATGTTAAGAGCATCTGAAGCCCTAATCCAGCTGCCAGCCTCTCTGAGCACAGATTAATGGGCCAGGCCTCACCCCTCCACAAGCAGCACAGCATCTGTCCAGTGATGCAGCCAGAGGGAGGATTGCTGGTGCTTTCCTGGCTCCAGCAATACTGCAGAGTGGAAAATGGGGAGCTGTGGTGTGGGTCTCCATAACATGCTATGAGCTGGAAATGTTGATACTAGACTGCTATTAATATAATTATATTGTATAATGTAATGTAATGTAATGTAATGTAATGTAATGTAATGTAATGTAATGTAATATAATATAATATAATATAATAATATAATATAATATAATATAATATAATATAATATAATATAATATAATATAATATAATATAATATAATATAATATAATATAATATAATATAATATAATATAATATAATATAATATAATATAATATAATATAATATAATATAATATAATATACATAACATAACATAATATCTATGACATATGATATGAAATATACAATTATATTATATCAATGATATTTATTATATTTATTATACTATGTTATGTTATGTTATGTTGTTATGTTATGTTATGTTATGTTGTTATGTTATGTTATGTTATGTTTGTTATGTTATGTTATTTATAAAGTACCTAATAAATGCTCTCCAAAGAGGAGGCCGTGGTTTTGCACCCAGTCATGTTCCAGATCCAGGCGATTATGTGCCTCAGGGGACCTGCCATCCTATTTCTTCTTCAGATCTTCCCAGGTAGGGGCATTCTCCCCAGTACCATCCCTTCCTTCCAGTATCTCCAACAGCAGCCCAGAATCTGACAGTGCCCAAAAGATGCAGTGGAGCCTGTGCAGCCACGTGCCTGAGCCCCAGAGCTGTGCCCAAATTTTGGTGAGCAGGGCTGCCAACGACCTCCTGGCTAATTAGAGTAGATCAGGCTCCTCATGGTTTTGTAATTTCCCTTTTCTGGGAACTCTGGTTCTCTCCTGTCCCTGTTACCAGCGTTCTTTATGGTGGCCTCATAGCCAGTTATCCCACACATACCAACAATCCCTTGGTCCTGGGAACCAGACAATGCCTCAGAAATGTGAGTCTGTGCTGGCAAAGGTGCCTTGTGGTGGCCACTGCTCTGCTGGGGCTCCATCTCTGGTTATCACAGAATCACACAGAATCACAGAATAATGAGGTTGGAAGAGACCTCTGAGATAATCAGGTCCAACCTATGCCCTAACACCACAATTAGACTATAGCATCAAGTGCCAAGTCCAGTCTTCTTTTAAACATATCCAGAGATGGTGAGATGGTGATTCCACCACCTCCCTAGGAAGAAAATTCCAGTATTTTATTATTCTTTCGGTGAAATTTTTTTTTCCTAATATCCAACCTAAACCTTCCCTGATTAGCTTGAGACTGTGTCCTCTTGTTCTGCCAGTTGCTGCCCGGTGGAAAAGATCGACCCCCACCTGTCTACAACCTCCCTTCAGGAAGTTGTAGAGAGCAATAAGGTCACCTCTAAGCCTCCTCTTCTCCAGACTAAACAACCCCAACTCGCTCAAACGTTCCTCGTAGGGTTTGTGTTCCCAGCCCCTCACCAGCCTCGTTGCCCTCCTGTGGACATGCTCAGGCATCTCAATGTCCTTCCTGAACTGAGGGGCCCAGAACTGGACACAGTACTCAAGATGTGGTCTCACCAGCACTGAGTATAGGGAAAGAATAACCTCCCTACTCCTGGTGGTCACAAAATTCCTAATGCAGGCCAGGATGCCACTGGCCTTCTTGGCCACCGAGGCACATTCCTGGCTCATCCAACTGGCTGTTGACCAGCACCCCCAGGTCCCTTTCTGCCTGGACACTGTCCAGCCATACTGTCCCCAACCTGTAACATTGTAGGGGATTTTTGTGTCCAAAATGCAGAACTCGGCACTTAGACTGATTAAACTTCATGCTGTTAGACTCTGCCCATCCGGTTATAAATGGGCAGTCTTCTCTGTATGAAATATCTGTGTGCTTTTCTGACAGACCTGCTGTGCAAAGATTCTTTTCCCAGTTTTGTAGTACCTCTGTTAAAGGCATTCCTTTCTCAGTGCTGGATCTATTTTCCCATCGTTTTCAGGAACTAGGAAGGATTTAAATCCTCTTCTGTCTGTGCCTTGTGCTGGCCAGGCTGTGCCTGGGGAGAGGGGTTCAACCCCCCCCAGCCTCCAGTATAGAGAAACTCACTCCAGTATTTTCACCAAATCTACTGATGGAATTTTAACACTCATCCTTTGGTGCCTTGCTCCTGGTTCTGACCAGGACAGTGTTAATTTTTGCAGTAGCTTGGAAGGGGCATGTCCAGGACCTGGAGGTTGTTCTTACCACCTTGTGGAATTGCTGGGAGCAGGGAAAGGGACTTTTCTGGGAGAAAGGGGTCCCTTTCAGCTGAGGAAGTGGTTGGGTATTGTCTATTATTGGGTGTTTTTTCTCCAAGTGAACAGTTTCTTACACCCTTTATCTCTAGTATTGTTGCTGTTGCTGTTTATTTTCTTATCTCAACGCTGTTTCCAACAAATTGTTCTTATCTCAACCCACCATCTTTATCTTTCATGCCTGCAGTTATCCTCTTCAGCCCCCCACAGGTGGAGGGTGAGAGGGAAGCAAGGGGCAGCATGGGAGCACTAAACTGGAGAATTCCATTTCTAAACCACCACAGCTTCCCACGCCAAAGGTCCCAGGGAACTCACACATTGCTGGGAATGGATCTTTGGAGATGAAGGATCCAAGATTGTGGTCTTGGGTCTCACCTAAGATGTCCAACTGTTAAAAAAGTTTCTTTGCCCTTGGTTCCCTGCAGCAGAGTCTCAGACATCCTATTCCAGAAAAACAAATAGAAATATTTGAGTGCTACAGCAATGGGAACAGCTTGAGCTGGGTGTCTCTGCAGAGGGACCCTGAGAAAAGAGATCCCTGGACTTTTCTACCCTCGCAGTTTGTGCACATGCTCTTCATGCCTCCAGTGCTGATTTTTGGTCTGGGGTCTTCAAACACCTTACTGGACTCTTTCTGTCTCCACGCACACAGGTCATTGACTTCTCTTACCCCGTGGAGCTGCAGCTTCCACTGGTGGCTGGAGCCTCCTCATCTCCTGCTCTGTGCTGAGCCAGCAGAGCTCGGGAGCCCAAACCCTGCCTGATTTAGGGACAGCATTGCCCAGCAACAACTCAAACATCAGTGTGCTAGCAGCATTATCCTCCTGCTGCATTCAAGACACAGCTCTGTACTAACACAAGGAAAATTCCTGGGGAAATGAACTCCATTCCACCCAAAAGCACATCTGGGTGAGAGTTCAGAGCTTGTGACTTGAGGCTTCGGCAAATCCAGCTACTCAGACTAAGAAAGGCAAGCTAGCAAGCAGCTAAACCACACAATGTTATAGCTCTAATTGACCTATTCTGCCTTAAAACTTACTTATTAAGTCAAACAACAGATATTTCCCAACCCATCCTTGGGGTGCTTGAGAGTGGCCTCCACTGAAAGCTTTTCCCTGCTGGGTCCCAGCTCAGAGAAACATCAGAGGGGATGTAAGATGATGTTGTGGTTTCCAGGGCAGCCTCTCCCTCCTGCTCTCAGGGCATCCCTGTGACCCAGGGAGCCACAGCCAGGAGGGAACATCAGGCGGGCACTGCAGCCAAAGGATTTTGTGTTTCATAACACCAAAGGGCTGCAAAGGTCAATCCGTGGAATAGCTCTGACAGGAGTCAGTGGGATAGGGATGACCAAAACAAACAGCTGGCTGGGGGCTGTTTAGGCTTCTCCCCCCACTCAGCTGCAGATCAACACAAAGATCTGCCCAGGTCCTGAGTTTCCTGCTCTGGCTGCATCTGTCTCCACTGCCAGCCAAGGAAAGCTGCATTGCCAGGTGTTTCACACAGCTTGTCCTGCAGCAGAGAGCCAGAACGCCCATCAGGCTCTCTCCAGCTGAATTATTTTTCCATCCCTGCCCAGAAACAGCCTTTGGCACTAAGGTGACTAATGCAGAGACTTTGGAAATAGTAGTGTGGGAAATTCCCCCACACAGAGCCCCTTCCCTCCTGCTGGGACCCCCCACCCCTCCTGCCTCCAAAACTCCTCCTTCTTCTTGAGTTCCTCTCCCCTCCCATTTCCCTAGCTGAATTTGGGGGTGCAGCTTGCCATCCCACATGGCCTTTCACAGGAAGGATTTGAGGGGGGCGAGGTTGGCAGTGGAGTATTGTTAATGCAGGCGAACCCAATGGGAACAAATAACGATGTCTGACTCAATTCAGAAGGCTGAATTATTTCTTTATTATAGCTATGCTAAAATACATTAATATGCTATATAAAAGGAGGATACTAAAACTGCATACTACTTTCTCTGACTCTCACACAACTCGTGACTTTCTCTCGAGAGCCCAGCCCCAGTGGGTTGGATTGGCCATCAGCTCAAACAATCCTCACCAGAATCCAACCAAGCAATCACCCTAGGTAAGCAATTCTCCAAACACATTCCACATGGGAAAAACAAGGAGCAGAAATAGAAATTGTTTTCTCTTTCATTTCTCTCTGTGCACCTCTGTGAAAATCCTGAGAGGGAGAGAAATGTGCTGCCACAGTGGAGGGGTCCCAGTCAGCAGAGCCCCCTCAGGGGCTGGTCCCAGTCAGCTCTGTGACCAAGGCTGAACCACTGGTGAAGCTGATGGTGCCTCGGGGAAAACATTTCAGAAAGGGAAGGAGAGGCCAGATGGGAGGAAGGAAAGAGCACAGTGAGAAGCGAAAGAGGAAGAGCAAGGTGGAACAGGAGGGGCTCCATGGGGCTGTAGATTTCACTGCAGCCCAAGGAGGACCCAGACCAGGGCAGATGTCCCCTGCAGATGTGGATGGGACCATGCCATGGCAGATACTCACACAGCATCCCATGGGGAACCACTCCAGGGAAAGTGAATATTCCTGATGGAAACAGAGCCACAAAGGACCATGCTGCAGGAGGTTTTCCTGAAGGGCTGTGGGGTTCCTGTGCTGGTGCACAGGAAAAGCAGGAGGAAGGAGCAAGAGGAAGAAATGACTTTGTGCAGATCTTGACCTGCTGCCCTCAATGTCCCTTGCACCATTTTTTGGAGGGGACTGGTTAGAGGAGTTTGGAGTGAAGAAGCAAAACTGAATCTGATAAAGCCCTGGGGAATGAGGAGGAAGCATGCTGGTTTGAGGCTTGTCCTTCTGTTTCCCACCATCCAAATTTTAAGGCAATAAATTAAATTACTTTTCCCTAAATTGTGTCTGTTTTAACCTGTGACAATAATTGGTGAATTCCCCATCTTATCCCAGCCCATGAGTTTTCTTGGCCCTTTTTCCCTCAATTTTTTTGGGAAGTGAGCAGCTGGTTGGTAGTTCTGCTCACCCAAGGTTCTCTCATCACCACAACTATGGCAGGGTTAGGGTTAGGACCCTTTAGGTCCTTTCTACCCCAAACCATTCTGGGATTCTATGAAAATAAGGAAAAGCTCTTCTCTATGGCTTTCCCCCAGGACTGTTGTTCAGTCTCTCTGCCTTGAAGGGAATTCCTGCCGTTTTCCTGCCAAAAGATGCACCTACAACTTTTCAGGAGGGCCTCAGCTGCTGCCCAGCCCCTGGTTCAGAGCAGGTCCCCACAGAGGGAACATAGCAAAGTCTGGTTTTGCTGGCTAGAGGGGACTAATGGGGATATTTTCTGGTCAGATTTTTTTATTGTCCAGAAGAAAAAGCAGCTCAAACAAAACAGTCTGAGCAGATGAATCAGGCCCAGACGCTCGTGCAGCTAAAGAAGGAATAAGAAAATGAACAAGGGAGGCTCTCAGCGGTGCAGGCACTGATGGGTGCCAGGAGAGCAGTGACATGTCCCAGGGATGGGGCTGGCTGTGCTGTCCCCTCCTCCCTGGGCTGTCAGTCTCTCTCAGTGACACAGGGGGGCTGCTGGGGAAGGCAATTGCCAGCTCTAATTCTCTAATTGCCCTTCTCTCCTTGCTGCCCTTTGAACCAGGAGGGGGGTAAGGGGGGCTCTTCCCCTCCCACGGCCCCACATTGCAGCGCCCAGCCGGGACTTCATTGTCCCACTGGGTGTCCTTTGTGTCCTACCAGGCACCATTGTCAGCCTTTGTGTCCTGGTACCAGCTGGTTCATTTTATTGATGGTTTTGTGTAGTTGAAGTGAGCTTTCAAAGTCAAAAATGGAGCAGAGTTCCAGAGGGGCTCCAGCTGCACGTTCCTGTGTCCAGGATTAGTGGCAATGGCATGGCTCAGGTGGCAGCTGGGGGGTGGCCAGCAGTGCCATTTGCTGTCATTGCCCAGCTCAGGGAATCAGGAAGCAAAAGTCAGAAGCCTGAGAGGAAATATTCCATATTGGAGGTATCCAGGACATGTTTTCAGAGCTTTTTTCAAAGTAAGTAATACAGAGGCACAATGGTTTTACTATTTTCTTTTCATATGTCATGATCCCTAGACCTAGGGATTTGGGGTTTTTTGAAAACAGATTGGTGATAAAATCAAACAAAACAGAGAACACTGCTCCCTGCTAAAGACTGGATATGTTTCATTTCCAGGAGGGTTTGCCAAGGCCCTGGCAGTACCAATGGCCCAGGCCAGCCTCACCTGGAGCCTCCCTCTCCCCTCCCCGCCCTTCCTGCTGGCCCCAAGGGCTGCGTTTAACCCCAAACCTGAGCCTTTGGTCCTTGCCTGGGATTTGCTGTAACTCTGCTGCTCCCCAGGGCAGCCATGCCCATTCCTTGGCTGTGGTTCCACTGATTGTCGCCCTGATTCTTAAGATTTTCTAAAGCCTTCTGAGTTTACATTCTTACGTTAGAAAACTTTACGTTAGAAAACTTTACATTCTTTACGTTAGAAAACTTTCTCACACAACTTTCTGTAAACAACATTTTGTTTTGCATTCCTTCATGGGGGTGGAGAAACTTGATGTACTAGTAGTTTGTCCAATGTCTTTGGAGAGGTGGCACATTCACTCTCCAATCCACTGTCACCTTTAGAAAGGTATAAAAGTTGGAGTCAGAAAATAAACCTTCTTCTTTACCTTGCAAATAGCAGTGGCTCGTGTTGTGCTTTCACATGTGCTATAGCGAAACGTATATAGCTCCTGACCCTGGTGTGTGAATTGGTGCTGGATCTGCCTCACCATCCCCAGCCCCCAATGAGGGAGACTCTGGATTGCCTCTCCCCATGAGGCTGGTGCTGCTCTGCTCCCCTCGCCCATGGGGCTGGGGGAATCCCTGACTCTCTGGCCACAGCATCACCCCTGGCCCCCAGCTCGTGGTCCCTCAGGAAGCATGGAGCCCTCTGTCTCCTTGACAAGAGTACACTTTGTTATATACATTTCATTATATACCTTTTCTTTCTATACATTTCCTTTATTTAATGCGTGTACAGAAAACACATATTTTTTTATCTTTCTCAATTTGCCCACATGCTGAGACAAAATTTCTCCCTGCTCCTGGACCTGCACCCAGTGGGCAAACAGGCCTGTCCTGGATGCCACAACCTCCCTAATTATCCACAGGTCGTTAACACAGGAAAAAGTTCAGTCTTTGCCCCACTGAGAATCTCCAGGCTGCCTCTGGCACTGGGAGCATGGACATGCTCTGAGGGCTGGGAGAGCTGGGGGTGCTCGCCTGGAGAGGGCTTCAGGGAGGCCTCAGAGCCCCTTCCAGTGACTAACGTATTCCAAGAAGCTGGAGAAGGATTTGGGACAAGGACCTGGAATGCCAGGGCAAGAGGGAATGGCTTCCCACTGCCAGAGGGCAGAGACAGATGTGATACTGAGAAGGAATTCCTGGCTGTGAGGGTGGGGAGGCCCTGCAAAAGGGTGCCCAGAGCAGCTGTGGCTGCCCCTGTCCAGGCTGGATGGGGCTTGGAGCAGCCTGGGATAGTGGAAGATGCCCCTGCCCATGGTAGGAGAGGCACTGGATGAGCTTTATGGTCCCTTCCTGTGGTAATCCAGAGCTTCCCTCTGGCTGCCCTGGCAGGTCTGGGACCCTGGCAGGGGTCAGGAACCCCCCTGGACAGAGCCCCCAGAGACACTGGCTGTGATCTCTGCACATGGAAAAGAGTTTTCAATCTTACAGGATGAATTACCAGCTCTGAGTGTTTGATATCAGTAATAATTAAGTGTGGCACGGGTGCAAAAGTAAAATTTTAGGTTTCTAGATTAGGGGTTCAAAGGGGACAAGATGGAGGAAATTGGGTGTGTCTTGTCCTTTTTCTCCTTCTTCATGCCCTCCATGTTTCACTGTGGTGTTGGCATTTTTCTGTTGGTTCAGGCTGGGGACACACTGTCCAACGTAGGTGACAGATATTGGCACGTTATTGTAAATCCAGCACAGGTAGTTTGTGGTATTTAATGTTTGTACCATCCCACTGAGGGCAGAGCCCCACACGCTGCCCTGCAGGACAGAGCTGCGGCAGGGCAGCAGAACATGTTAGAGATAAACAGAATAAACAACCTTGAAACAGCACAGACAAATTATGGCTTCTGCTTTGGCAGCGGGGCTGACAGACAGAGACTTTCTACAATCTCAGAATCATCAATACCTCAGATTCCGACATCTTCCAACCCAAACCATTCTGGAATTCTGTGACTCCATGCTCGATCTCTGCAGAAAATCCCAGTGCTGGCTCCAGCAGGGGCTTCCCTCAGTCTGTGCAGCACCACCCGCAGCGGGGCTGCCCCAGCTGGACCCAGCGTTGGCTCCTCTCCTCTTTCATTGCTGCTCTGAAGCCTGCAGGGAGCTGGCCTTGCATGGAGCCATTTCAAAGCTCTCTCATTAACTGCTTGCCAGCAGCCAGCTCTCCCATAATGGGGATCGCCTCTGGAAATTGCAGCCCCATAGCAACAAGGAGTTTAATGGCTGTTGTTCCTAAATGAAGGACACAGGTCTGGTAATCCACCTTGTGCCTCTAGCAAAGACCCTTGGAAATGATGATTTCCCGTTTGTAGGTAAGGCAGGAAAACACACACAATCACAAAAGTTAAAATGACATGGCCTGGTCTGGCACAGCAGTTTTTAACGTTTCAAAATACTGAAGTTTTAAAATAATTTAAATATTTAATAATTTAAATATACCTATATATTATATATATAATATATTAAAAATATCTAATATTTAAATATTTAAAAAATATTTTTCAATTCTTTTTTATGGAGTCATGTGAAGCCTTTACAGGAAACCTTTATGTGTTTTAAAAATTGAAAGGTTCTTATCTTTCTCACAAAAAAGAAAAGGAAGCGTGTTTTCAAGGACAGGACTCACTTCACATAGTCTGCAGCAAAGACTTTTGGCATTCTGTGCTTCTGCTTGTCCACTTCCAAGCTAAAGAAGTTTTCCTGTGTGTCCCGTTGTACAGAAATACAGAACCCCAAAATCCCAGACTGGTTTGGGCTGGAAGGGATTTTAAGCTCTTTTCATCTTCCCCTGCCACGGGCAGGGACACTTTGCACTATCCCAGGCTGCTCCAAGCTCCATCCAACGTGGCCTTGGACATTTCCAGGGATGGGGCAGCCACAGCTGCCCTGGGCAGCCTGAGCCCACTGCCAGGGTCTCTCCTCTGCACACCCAAGTCTGGCTCCATCCTCTCTCCAGCCCCCTCAGGCAGTGGAAGGTGTGGTGAGTTCTCCCCTCATGGGTTCATTTTCTCTAGCTCTGCCATGGCAGTGATCTTCCCCTGGCTCCATCAGGGAGCCCTGCTGCAGCTCTGCTCAGCCCTGTCCTCCTGATCTTTGTGCCACTGGCTCTCACCATTTCCTTCTCCATCAATTTAAGAAAATAAACATCTTGCCACTACAAAGGCCTTTTTATGCATTAAGGAGGGGGGAGCCAGCTGGGGGTTGGGCTCTGCTCTCACCTAACAAGTAACAGGAATAGAGGAAACATCTTCAAGTTGTGCCATGGGAGTTTTGGGTTGGAGAGCAGGTAAAATTCCTTATAGAAAGAGTGGTCAGGCCCTGGCACAGGCTGCCCAGGGCACCATCCCTGCAAGGGTTAAAAATCATGTCAATGTGGTATTTGGGGCTGGTGTAGGAGCAGACCTGGCAGTGCTGGGTTGATGGTTGAGCATGGAGATCTTAGAGAGCTTTCCCAACCTTAATGATTGGAATTATTAATTAGTTCATTAATTAAGTCCATGATTTCTACCCCCCCAGCAGCTCCATCACCCCTGTCATGGCCAGCAGTGGGCTCTGGGAGCTTCTTTGTACGTGACCAGGCTGAGCTGGGTAAGAGCCTGACTATCTCCAGGCAGGATGAGTTAACACTGGAAGTGTCCCTGTGACATCCCTGTGGTGGCATCACCCTGCACGTGCCCAGCATCACCCACCCTGCAACTCCTTTTCCCTGCCTTCCCCCACCCTGTCTCCAGTGGGGGAGACCCAGAAGAGTTTGGAGCTGTGGAGTGGCCTGGGAAAAGGGGAATATCAGTTTGCTTGGGTGGAGAGAAAATGGTTAGAGAGGCTCAGGGTGAGAGGGAGGTGGGAGCCTGAGGGGAAGGTGTGCATGGAGAGGGCTGAGGGCAACCAGCAGAGAAGATACTGGTGGATTCATGAATGACTTACGGCCATGAAGGTTTTAGGAGTGTTTCCCCCTGCAGCTGCCTTTTGGAGCCCTTGGGATTGCATCCACTGCTGTTTTTCTGTGCCAGTGGGGCTGCAAGAGCTTTCTGGATTCTTTCAGTGAAAGCAGCATTTCTCCCATGGTCACCAAGGGACTGCAAGAGCTGGAATAGACTGAATATTATAAGAGATGTAGTAACCTTCTAATATTATTGCACGTCCCCCATAGAGTGGAGCTCTGTGTCTCCGTGAAGAGTCACCCAGCCAGGCAGGCAGTCCCTGCTGGGACCAGCATGACCCCAGGGAGGGGAGTTCAGCACAGCTGTGCTTCTTTGCAGCAGAGCTGCATCCTCTGGCACATCCCAGAGCTGGTGTCTGGCTGCCTCCCAGCCTGACTTCCCAACCAAAGGGACACCAGCGTGCAGGTCACTACTGCAGAGGTTTGGTTGTGCAACCCACATCACTGCAAGAAAGAAGAGTTAATTCAAGTCTGAAAAGCCCAGTTTGGAAAGCTGCGGCTCCAGTGGCAATGAGAACAGGCAAGCCTCCTCTTCCTCAGCCCACGGGGGGATGGGGGGCTTTGGGCAGCGGCAGTTTGGGGGGTTTGGGCTGCCCTGTGCCCGGGTGCACAGGATGGGCTCTGAGCTGGGCTGGGACCCTGGGCTGGGCTCAGCTGTGCTTGTGCAGCCCCTTCCCTGCCCAGGCACCTCTGGCACCCAGCACAGAGCCTGCCTGCTGCCTGCTCACACTGCCCACACTCAGAGGGGGCTGTGGGTGCCCTGTGCCCCCAGAGAGGTGGCCCCAGGACGTGTCACCTGCAGCGTGACCTGGCTGCCACGGGCTGAGGCAGCAGCGACCTGCTCTGCCCTGCTTTAAATAGGTCAGCAGCAGGTGACTGGATGAAATTACCCTTCATTTTATTGTAAGGGAGCTGCAGACGAGGCCCTTCCCCGTGGCTAACAGCAGGGATTGCCAGGGACAATGTAATGATTTTAATCCAGCAGTTTTCATTAACTCCTCATGCGCTGTGGGCCTCGCCACGAGGCAGCACCAGCTGGGTTGGGAGGATGATGCCACTGCTCTAAACGTGCACAGGGACACTGTTGTAAATGCAGGCGAACCCAATGGGAAGAAATGAGGATGTCTGACTCAATTCAGAAGGCTGAATTATTTCTTTAATATAACTATGCTAAAATACATCAATATACTATGTAAAAGGAGGATACTAAAACTCCATACTACTTTCTCTGACTCTATCTCTAACACAACTCGTGACCCTCTCTGAGAGTCCAGCCCCAGGTGGGTTGGATTGGCCACCAGGCTCAAACAATCCTCACCAGAATCCAACCAAGCATCACCCCAGGTAAACAATTCTCCAAACACATTCCACACGGGAAAACAAGGAGCAGAAAAAGAAATTGTTTTCTCTTTCATTGCTCTCTATGCACCTCTATGAAAATCCTGAGAGGGAGAAATGTGCTGCCGCAGGACACGTCCCAGACACCACTGTGGGCCACAGGGGTGCAAAGCCATCTCTGGGGACTCGGTGTAACACCCAAAACCTCTCTGTGCTCCCCTGGGTCAGGGCAGAGCACAGCAGCTACGGGGGGAGCTCTGTGACAGCAATGTGCCAGTTAAGCCCAGGGATCAAAATCTCTCCATTTCTGGAGGTAAACAGAGAACAACACAGCTCTTCATGTGTCACTGTGTGCAATTGGACTTTTACTTGTCAGAGGGTAAAGGACATGACTTGAGCATCAGGGTATGGACATGGGACACAACAGGACAGCAGGGAGGCAGGGCTGGGGATTGAGTGGTGGAGAAAATAATGGCAGATTGTGGGTGAACATGAGGGCAGGGCTGTCCCACTGGGGAAAAAAGCAAGCTGAGGGCTCAGAACCAGCCCAGAGCTGGAGCTGGCTTGTGGTGCCAGCTGCTCAGTGAGCTGCATGGGGCAGAAGGACAGTGAATCGTCTCAGTGTGACTGAGAGAGGCTGACTTGTCTTTATCCCCTGAGTTCTGATGTTCTGATCCACCTGCTCTTTCCCCCAGTCTCCAGCAGGCCTTCCAAGAAGCAGGGCTGACACAGGCAGCTGCTTTTTCAAGTCTGCTGTTGAGAACAAAGTCCCCAGGGGCTGTGCAGGGACAGTGCAGGGCAGCCCAGTTTGTCCTGGAACCAGGGCCAGAGGAGTGATGGTGTTTGAGGTGGTCCCAGTGCCACAACAGACCAGGAGTGCAGCTGGGGGGATCCGCTGTCTCTGGCAATGGCACACTCCAGATCCCAATAGTTAACTCACAAAGCAGAGAGGAAAGAGGATGGAACAAGGGCAATTCAGCCAGTGGAGCAGCTCCTGCCACTGACAAGGGGAGGCATCCTCTCCTCTTGTCTTCCCACCTTCCCCACTCTTCCCTGACCCCAGTCCCAGTTTCCCCAGTATCTCCTGTGCTTGTCCACCTTTCTGCAAGGGATTTCAGCTCCCAGACCCACTCTAGGAAATCCCAGCACCTCTGAGGTGTGTGCTGAGCACCCCTGGAGCAGAGGAAGGTAAGACAAGACCTCCCCCTTGTGCTGAGCTGTCACAGCAGATTTACAGCTGCCGCTCTGGACAAATGCTGCCAGCTGGGAGATTATTAAAGAAACGGTCTTTTAAGCCCAGAGAAGAAAATGCCTTTTGCTTCAAAAGGTAGAATGAACTTACTCATGTCCTGGAACGGCATGGGGGAGACACTACACCTCTGGACTTTTTCATTTACTTTTTTCCTAGGATGTCCTTCAGAATGGAAGGATGTCCTAAGGTCAGGAAATGATTTAGTCCAACCTCCAACTCAGACAAGGTCACTCTAGGCTACCTAAGGCTCTTTCCTGTAAGGTCTTGGAAACCCACAAAGTCTTCTGGTCTTCTGACAGCATGGTGAGATTCCTGGGGGTGTCCTGTAGGGCAGGAGTTGGACTCAATGATCCTTGTGGATCCTTCCCAACTCAGGGCATTCTGTGACTCTGTGAACTGGTGTTGCATCACTTTGGCTCTTTGGAAGGTTCCTTAGGGAAGATGAATTGCTGAATGAGAGAGCCAATGGCTGCTGTGTCCCATTAATCTGGCCTTCAGGGACAAGACTTCAAAATCCTATTGTCCTGTCCAGGTGATGGCCTGAATGCAAGCAGGGGCATTCCTGGCTCCCAGCCCAGGAACAGGGGGAGCACCACTTTTCCACGTCCATCCTGCTGGACAGGGGTGAAACTGAGGCAAGGAGGAGAGGAGGGTCCCCTGCTCCCTGTGGCACGGGTGACACAGCCCAGTGACGTGGATTTTATTTCACAGGAGACTTTCCATGGGCCAGGGCAGGAGCAGGCTGGGTGCCCAGAGATCTCTGTGCTGCTGATGTGGGGGCACAAACACCAAAAATGGGGAAATCCACTGCAAGCTGCTCAAGCAGCACGACTGAGACCCTGGGATACTTCCCACAGCTCCCAAAATATAGCCAGGGACAGGCAGCACTTATGAGCAGCCTTGGCTCTGTTTGAGCTGTTCCCTGAGCTTCAGAGTAGCCTTCACTATTCATAAATTTCTAAGGTGAGGCTGGAGAGAGTGTGGAGGAACCTGCTCTAGTGGAAGTGGGGGTGGAACAAGATGAGCTTTAAGATTCCTTCCAATCCAAACCATTCTGGAATTCTATGACTAATGAAATTGTCTTGATTTATGGTAATTATGGCCCTTTCCACTTTTTTTTTAAAATAATTTTTCTTGCATTTGCTCTCATTTATGGTAAATATGGTCACATTTATCTCTCTTTTTTTAATCATTTCTCTTGAGTTTGCTCAGCTTGCAGCATATGGGAAGGAAACAAACCATGAACTCAGGGTGGCTGAAGTGCTGAGATGTGAAGATCAACTCCTGAAGTCCTGGAGCTGTGCTGGGCTCCTCTGCAGCCTGTCACAAGGTGCCACTGACCACACTGGGCTGTCCTGGCACTCACAGCCTCAGCAGGGTTATCCTTTCTCTGCTAAGGCAGTAGAGGTGTTGATAACATGTCCAAACCCTCAGAAAGAGCATATGGACTGTTTGTGAGACTGCTACTGATTCCTTGTGCTTCACCTGTCTAACAGGGAAAGTGTCACTCCAACCTGTCCACGCCAAGCTGTTTATTGTTTGCACTTGTTAAAAATATCAGAAATAGAGGAAACTGAGTGCAGAGTAAAGAGGATCCCAGTCACGGGCTAATCCTCAGCCATGGAGGACAGACCTTCCCAGCTGTCTGCAGCACTTAGAGCTGGGGCTTCCACAGAGTCTGGCTGGAGGTCATTGAATCACAGGCCGGGTTAGGAGGTAACTTTAAATATCATCAAATCCTAAAGTCAGAGTTGTTTGGGTCGGGAGGGATCCTAAAGCATTCCACACCTGCTCAGGGCAAGGACAACTTCCACTAGACCAGGTTGCTCCAAGGCCTGGACATTTCCAGGGTTTGGAAATAATATCCCAGAAACTACCAGATGAAAGGAGCTGACAACTGGTTTAAATGGAAGCTGTGCTGTTCTGAACAAAACCAGTACAGGGGAAGGGGAGGTGAAGGAATAGGACCCTTAATTTAAAAATTGCTGGTACATTCATGACCCTCCATCATGCAAAAATAGCCATACCTGGATCATACATCTGGGCAAGCTGGTCTAGTGGTTGGCATCCCTGCCCGTGCAGGGGGTTGGGAGCTCTTTCCAGCCCAGAGCAGCCCGTGATTCCATGACAGACAATGCAGTGGGGCTGGATCTGCACTCCACTTCCAGGCACTTCCAGGCTACATCGATACCTCAGGGTGGGGCAGGAGTGGGGAGGACTGGGGCTCTCGATTTGGGAACTCAGAGGCATTTCCAAAGATGGGCAGACATAAAAATCATTTGGTCCAAGCCACGTGTGGGCCACCAGGAGAGCCTGGCTGACACCATCCCTGGCATCCATGAGCAGGCTCGTGTTCCTGGGACACAGGACTGGGGTTCCTGGCTGTGTGTCCAAAGCACAAACTCTCCCTAATGGGAGGGGATTGGGATTTTTGGGCCCACTGGGATTTTTGAGGATGATTGTCCATTGGCTTGTGGCAGAGGAACAGTGTTGGGTTAAATCTTTGAGATGTGGGGAATAGATCTTCAAATCACACATTCCACAAACTCAAGTACAACTTGCCTGGGGAAATATTCAAGCTCACAAATTTATGGGGTAATTTGTTGGAGGGACTTGAGGATGTCTCTGCTCCAACCTCCAGCTCAAAGCAGGGTCAGATATGAGGTCAGAAAGGACCTCTCAGGGCTTTTTCTAGTACTGCCTCAAAAACCTCCAAGGACAGAAACTCAAAAATCTCTCTAGACAAACTCTTCTGACATTTGATTCTATGCATAAACCCAGCTGCACATTATTCCTTTTTTTGTGGAGCTCCTAAATGCAGCATATTTATTAAAAATATAGTCCTAAAAATCTAAAATACATATAAAAATATATGTATATGGAGCTCTATAAAAATATAGCCCTAAAAATGTTCTTATTATTTTATAGAACCACAGAATTATTAAGGTTTGAAAGGACCTCCAAGATTGTCAAGTCCAGCATTTGACTGCAACTATAAATCTTGGTTTCTGCCCTGTGCTACTTCCAGTCCTTTTACCTATCCTAATAGACAAAATTCTGCAGGTGAGGAGCACAACAGGTAAGGGTGGGATGGTGGAAAGGATTGGGAAGATGTTCAGATGGCCTTCAAAGCTGGTGTTGGCACTGACAGATGCTGCCCAAAAAATGTGTCTTGGTGGATTTGATGTATTGGTAGATGATGAGTAGCTTAATGCATTTTCATACTTTACTTTCCCAGAACAATTCATACAAAGCTGTTTCAACAAAGCAGAAGGAAGAAAAAAAAATCCCCTACAAAATACCCCAAAAGCTCACAATAAATTGCTATTTTCCTTTGGAAGAAAGAGAAATAATTTAGTCCTACTGTTTGGATGTCAGTAAGGACCACTGGTCTCAGTAGATAAGGATGAAGCCCATAATGAAGAACACTCATAAATGTTTTATTCTGACAGAATATTTTTTAAAAAGTGATCTGGAAAGAAAAGCAAAGAATAAACAACCATGAGCATTTATTTGTGTGGGTGTGAGGAATGATGCTGGCAAACAGAAGAGGTGAATCCTTAAATACAGAGAAGTCTAAAGTATAAGGAAACATGAGTGTGAGAATACAATCACAGACACTTCTGAGCAGGGTTTGGCAAAACCAAAATACAGAAGATTTCTGTTAACTCAGAGGTAAAATTAATGGAGGAAGAAGGATGATGGCCAGCAAATTGAAGTGCAGGTGTCAGTCCCTGCATTGCTCCTGTGCTCCAGCTTTCCCATGTGTCCCTGGACAGAGGGAGGAGATGCTGAAAGTGCAGGAGGGAGAAAAGGGCAGCAGGAAAACAGCCCCAGTGCAGCCAACCCTGTCCCAGGTCCTGCTGGGAGGGACCACAACACTTCCACTGCCCCTCATCCTGCTCAGTCCCTCCTCAGTCCCTCCGGCACACAGATGCTGGGAACGTGCCAAGAGACTGATGGTATGTGCTGATCTGCAGATGAATTTGCATGAATTTGCATACATCTCCCTCTCAGTTTGCATTCATTCCCTGAGATGCCTTTAAGAACAAGCAAAACATTGTCTGCTCTGAATGAGTCAAATTTTCTACTTCAGTTTTCTTTTTTGCAGATACACAAATGTGAAAAATTCAGCTACTGGTTAATTCATTTTCTTCCATTTCTATTGCTTTTCCCACCCCCCTTCCACCCTCAGCTACCATAGTGAACTATTCTTCTTTTTTTACATTATATGAAAATTGTTATCCTAAACTATTCCCTGGGTTGTGCACAAAGCAGGCAATATCCCAAACTCTATCTTTAACTGTCCAATTTGCACAACACTGATGGTTCATAGACAGATCTTAATATGCTCCACTTTTCATTTCCTTTCCTGGAGGAACAGGTCTCAATGCTGACATCTGCTTGGTGAGAAGTTTTAGGTAAACAGAATTCCACACAATTAAATGTTGAGGAAAATTATCCTAGCAGCTCTTTGCTGTGCAGATGAGGGAGCTGAATGGAAGGGTCTGGGAATGCTCTTTCTGCAGGGAGCACTGTGACTCTGGGGAACAGCAGATATTTTGGGAAATGTGGTCACTCTGGGACCTGATGGAGTGAGAGCTAGTGCTTTGTTGGCATTTTCCCCTCTTATCCCACCTTGCTGTCTCCTTGGTGTCATTCTCTAAGTGCCCTCCAACAGTTTGGAGGTGTGGTCTGTGACCTCCAGCCCCTCAGCAACATCTTTGTGTGACAGCACAAACCAGCTCCTTCCACCCATCCAGGGCCATGGGTCACTGCCCTGACACCTCAGCCATCCTGAGACCTCAGCCAGCCCCTGCCACATCTGCTGTGTGTTTCTGTCACACCGCCTTGTCCTGGGTGGAGAAGGATGAGAACAGGGGATCCCAGCACTGAGGAGAGGAGCTGGTAGCTCCTCCCTTCTGGCCCCAGTCCTCCTGAAGCCCAGTTTGTGGTTTCCCTGATTTGCCATGAGAGTGCACTGTTGACTCATGTTCCATCTGTCCTCCTGGTCCTTCCCAGCAGGCTGATCCATTCCTTCCCAGGCTGAGCAGGGTCACCCTGCCCTGGCCCGGAGCAGTTTGAGAGGTTCCTGTTGGCCCAGATCTGCAGTTTGTTGATGTTCTTCTGGGCTAAAGCTCTGCCATTCCTGTGCCAGGAATGCTTCCTCATCTCTGGCGTTGCCTACAAACATAATGAGGCTGCACCTGAATTGTCACCCAGAGAGCACGTGGAGGTCCTGAAGTAGCCCAGGCCACTGCTTAGCCCTGGGGTACTCAGATTGTCACCTGAATAAATCAACTCCAGTCCCACTGTACCCACTGTCCTTCCTTAGGGATTGTCCATGGCACAGGATTTAACCCAAGATTTTCCACTGTTTTAACTCAGTGGTGTCTAGGCTGTGTCAGGGGGGTTTAGGCTGGATATCAGGGAAAGGTTCTTCCCCCAGAGGTGCTGGCACTGCCCAGGCTCCCCAGGGAATGGGCACAGCCCCGAGGCTGCCAGAGCTCCAGGAGGGTTTGGACACTTCTCCCAGGGATGGCCAGGATGGGATTGCTGGGGTGTCTGTGCAGGGCCAGGAGTTGGACTGGATGATCCTTGTGGGTCCTTTCCAGTTCAGGACATTCCATGATTATATATTCAGTGGTTCCATGTCTTTCCTGAAATTAGTCTTCTGTTCTACCACCTTAAAGTTTCTCCAGTTCCTTCCATTCCACTGCTTCCCTTCCACTTGACTGAGTCCCACCTGTTGGATGCCATTCCTGGCTGGAGTCTTGTGGGAATCCAGGGCTTCCCTCTGGCTGCCCTGGGACCCTGGCAGGGGTCAGAACCCCCCTGGACAGAGCCCCCAGAGACACTGGCTGTGATCTCTGTCCATGGAAAAGAGTTTTCAATCTTACAGGATGAATTACCAGCTCTGAGTGTTTGATATCAGTAATAATTAAGTGTGGCACGGGTGCAAAAGTAAAATTTTAGGATTCTAGATTAGGGGTTCAAAGGGGACAAGATGGAGGAATTGGGTGTGCCTTGTCCTTTTTCTCCTTCTTCATGCCCTCCATGTTTCACTGTGGTGTTGGCATTTTTCTGTTGGTTCAGACTGGGGACACACTGTCCAACGTAGGTGACAGATATTGGCACGTTATTGTAAATCCAGCACAGGTAGTTTCTGGTATTTAATGTTTGTACCATCCCACTGAGGGCAGAGCCCCACACGCTGCCCTGCAGGACAGAGCTGCGGCAGGGCAGCAGAACATGTTAGAGATAAACAGAATAAACAACCTTGAAACAGCACAGACCAATTATGACTTCTTCTTTGGCAGCGGGGCTGACAGACAGAGACTTTCTACAATCTGGGAATCATCTCAATATCCCAGATTCTGACAGTCTGACTCTTCCCCTCCTGGGGCACTGGAACACGGGCTGTGGCTCCTGTGTGGGGCTGTTCTCTCTGGTGAGGCATTATCCCAGCTGTTTGCCACCTCAGTGCAGGGCAGGACATCCTTACACTGACTGATGTGCAGCAGGGAGAAGGCAGGAGGCTTTCCAAGCACCTGTACTTAGAGGGAAAATCTCCTTCAGCGACCAGGAGAGGACTCTTTGGAGTCAGTGGGACAGAGATGGGGATGTTCTCTCATTTCCCCCCTTATATAACATTGTTGTCATGCCAGGAGATAGTATTTTCATGTTTTTTTAAGTCACAGGTGAAATACTTCATTATTTGTAGCTGTGTTCACTACTAACAGTAAACCATAAATCTAATCAAGTGCCCGAGTTGTGTAGTCAAACTCCTGAGGAAAACCTAAAGATTGCTCCAAACTTGGCATATAAATAAATGCCAGCAGAAAGAGGTGAGGCCCTCTGAGCCAGGATTTCCTTCTGAGCCAGGGGACTTGGCACAGGGAGTTCTGAGCAAGGGGAGCTCAGGCTCTTGGAGAAGCTGAGGATGGACTGGGGATGATCCTGATGGATCAGTTATCTACTGATCCTATTGTTTAATATGCAAGTTTTAGCTACAAACAATATATAGCTGATGTTTAGAGTTACTCAAGCTTTATCTTTTAATTAGAAATTGACTCTGCTGTTTTTAAAACTCTAGGAGGGCAAACTGTAAATATGATCTCAAGCCAAGGAAAAAAACCCTACTCACTCCTCAAAAGCCATTCCTCCTACGTCTCTGGAATCAGACTTTTTTGGATTTGGCCTTTTTTTCTCATTTCACCTGCAGATTTGCTCAGGCTTTCAGCAGTTTGCTGTCATTTCTTGTGCATCTTTCAGCAGGCAGTGCAGCAAGAAGGGTTAAACAAGGCTGGGAGTGTGCAGGGGATGTGCTTTCATTACTGGTTATGGCACAAAAGACAGAGAACCCAGCATGTCCTCTTTAAAGGAAAATTGTGTTCCTCTGCCTGCTTTAAGTGTGTCAGCAAAGCAGTTTGGAAGCATGCAATTTACTGAGTCTTTCAAAAGCCTTTGTCAAAGTTCTTCCTGAAAGTCACAGAGAACCAGAAGCATCTCAGGAAACTCTGGCATATGACAAAATCCAGCCAGGCAGGGGCTGAGCAGGGATTCCCCTGGTGTGGTCTGGGGGCCCACAGGTGAGCCAAGAAAATGAGAGGCTGCTCTTCAAATTAAGTATTTCCTTCTGGGTTGTTCAGCCTGGAGTAAAAGAGGCTCAGGGAGGATCTTCTGGGTCACCACAACTCCCTGGCAGGAGGGAGAAGCTGAGGGGTGGGTGGTTGGTTGGGCTCTGTTCCCAAGGAACAAGAGGAAATGGTTGGATACTGAGGAAAAATCCCTCACTGAAAGGGTGCTCAGGCACTGGCACAGGCTGCCCAGGGCAGTGGTGGAGTCACAAGTCCCTGGACGTGCTCAAAAATCCAGCAGACCTTTGTGCTGTGGTTTGCTGGCCATGGGAGTTAAGTCGTGTGAAGGTTGGACTTGATGATCTTGGAGATCTTTTCCAGCATGAATAATTCCCTGATTCTGTGAGATCCAGCAGCAGCCGTGGGGTTCATCCTCCCTTGGCTCCCAGAGCTGTGTGGGCTGTCTCCAGGAGAGCACAGGCAGGCTGAAGGGACGTGAGGGACAGCACAGGAGAAGATGTTGCTCGTACAAAGCCCAAGGCCCAGGTGACTTGGCAGCAGAAACCTGTCCCACAGCAGCTCTGGCAGCCAAACTCCACAGCATCTGTGCTATTTCTCATCGTGTTATCCCAACAAATACACCAGATCCACCAGGGGCCCCAGGCAAGGAAACACAGGCAACAGAAATCAATCTCACTTAAGACTTACTGAGGGTGAGGCAAGCAAAAGTCCAAAGCAAAAGATCACACTGCAATAAATGTTGACTTCTGGGTCAAAACTACTGCCCAAAAACCTCTTATCCTTGACAATCACGAGCACCCAGGGAGGGACTGGAAGGCCACAGCAGCTGACACTTTCTGTGCTGCATTTGGATGCATTAGTGTGGAAAATGGATTTTGGATAACAGCTTATTGCAGTGTGCCCCACCCATGACCACATCCTGGTGTTTGCACATGTGCATGTGAGGATGCAGGGGGGCAGGATCAGCTTCCTGGAAAGCTGAATTAAATCAGACCCTTTTCTGCTTCCTGACACTCACCACAGACAGTCCAGACTCTCCTCTTGTGAGACAGAACCTTTCTCCTGCATTCCTGCAAAAGCTCCTCAGGGCTGCTTTGCATGTCTGAATGGACAGACTTCCTGCAGAGGAGCTCTGTCCCTCTTCCCTGAACCACGGGGTGTTGTCCCAGCTTGCATGTGAATCCCAAGGAAATGTATTTCTGCAGTGTTTGCTGTGCCAAGTGAGGGGTGAGCAGCCCCAGAGCCTCCCAGGGGTAGGAAAAGGCCTGGCTGGCTGGTCTGCAGCTCCCTGGCAGCACAGGGAGAAGGACTTGGTCCCTAGGGGAAGAAAAAAAATTAAAAAGAGGAAAAAATTCATGATTCCAAACTCTTCTTTGGCTTTCTCTGCAGACATCAAATGCCTTGTGGGAGAGATGGGAAGCAAGGACTTGGGGAGCAGGAAGAGAGACAAGAGGGCTTGTGAAGGAGGGAAACACTGCCAAAAATCTGTGTCTGCAGGCGGCAGGAAGGGACAAGTCGAGACCTGAGGATGACACATCATTTTCTGTGATAAGCTGGCAGCTTGTGAAGGGGCCAAAGGCTGTAAGTCACAGACCTGGAGGTGTTTAATTGCACTTCCCAAAGCTCCAGCAGTGCTCAGCTCTTTGGGGAGCTGGGTCTGCACACCCCAGGCCAGCAGGGCTTTATGTGTGCCCTCAGCAGTGTCCATCACTGGAGAAACCCTGTCTTGGGGTTCCAGGATGGCTTGGGATTCCCTGGGGATGAAGTGGAGCCCTGGGGATCCATACAATCCTCCCTCTGCACCCCTGAGCATGTGATTTTGGGCATCTGAGCCCTCCTTCCTGCAGGATCCTGCATGTTCTGCTTTGTTTCACTTGTACAAAAAGGGCAGGGGAGCTGATGGTGGTAGGAGATTCAGCAGTGCTGTGATTAATTAAATTACAGTCAAATCCAGCTCTGATTCTTGCTCTCCTGTACCTTCCTTTCTCCCCTCAGTGAATGGTGTTCAGCTGCAGGGACACACTATGGCATCCCACCCAGATATCCTGTCCAGAGGCTCCAGCTACACTCTGTCTCCTCCAGAGAGAGAATTCCAGTGCCCCACATGTGGAACCGGGCACAGAGCAGTGTCCAAGCAGCAGCCAAGGCCTCCTCCCAGCAGGGCAGCACTAAGAGATGCTCCTGGATGAGCCCAGGGGCTGTGGCCAGAGGCAGCCCAGGAGCCCCTGACGTGGAAAATGCCTTTGCCAGACTGGCAGTGGTGGAAGGAACTCACAGAATCCAGGGAATGACAGAATGGTTTGGGTGGGAAAGGAATTAAAGTCCTTCTCATCCACCCCCTGCCATGGGCAGGGACACCTTCCACTAGCCCAGGGTGCTCCAAGTCCTGTCCAGCCTGGCCTTGGGCACTTCCAGGGATCCAGGGCAGCCACAGCTTCACTCTGTGCCAGGGCCTCCTCACCCTCACAGCCAAGAATTCCTTCCCAATATCCCACCTAGCCCTTCCCTCTGTCCATTTGAAGCCATTCCCTGTGTCCTGTCCCTCCATCCCTCACCCCAAGTCCACCTCCAGCTCTCCTGGAGCCCCTTTAGTGTCTAACAGGGTCTCTGAGGTCTCCCTGGAACTTCTCCAGGCTGAACACCCCCAGCTCTCCCAGCCTTTCCTCACAGGAGAGGAGTTCCAGCTCTCACCTCATGTCCCCCTTCCCTCTCTGGATTTACTCCTTACTTGTGGAAAAATCTCAGAAGCCAGAACAAGGAGCACAGTGATCTCTGAAGGAGAAAGGAGCTGCTGTGGGAAGCCCTCAGTGGTGGCAATCAAGAGAGCCGAGCCCCAGTTATCCCAGTTTTGTCACTAAATCCTCTCACAGTGGTGCACAGTACTGAGGAGATAATTAGACAAAACCAGTAATGTCAGTCTGGCTGCACCCTGGGAATGCCACCTTGAATATTCCCTGTCCTGGCACAGGTGCCCAGAGCAGCTGAGGCTGCCCTGGATCCCTGGCAGTGCCCAAGGCCAGGTTGGATGGGGCTGGGAGCAGCCTGGGATGGTGGAAGGTGTCCCTGCCCATGGCAAGGGATTGGAATGAGATTAACTTTGAGATCCCTTCCAAAGAAACCAGTCTGGGATTCTGTGCTTCAGCCCCAAATATCATTTTCTCTGTGCAGGGTGATTTTTGACACACAGTGATGGCTGACACAGTTGGTCACCAGCTGCTCTCCCAGTTTAATGGAAGCCAACACCGAATTTTGTCTCTGTGCACTGACGTGTCACACGATGCTTTCACCTGGGCTCCAGGCATCTGGGAACTGCATCTTCAGGACAGGTCAGAGCACCCTGATAAAGGCCACCTCAGTCTTTCCCACTGACTCAGATGTTCCTTATTGTGAAACACTTCCCTCTTTCCCAACACTGCAGTCCCAGCCAAAATCATGTAAGAGCCAGGGAAAACACCGAGGAAAAACAGAGTGTAAAAGAGTATGTCTAAACAAGTTCCCACCACAAATCCTGATCCTTAGTTCAGCAACAGTGCAAAATAAGATACCATTTCCTCCAGAGGTGAGGTGATGGTGAGACATCCCACTGCTCACCACCACTGTGAGACCAAGGGAGAACAAACCTCTGGAGGGGAGGGGGTTGGGGAAAGTGAGGGAGGGGTGGGGGGAAATGGTCAACAGATCAAAATTCAGTTGTTACCCAAGTCCAGGAGGCTGAGAACAGTGACCTGCAATTGGGAACGGGTGGATATCTCACCCAGCCATCAGTGCTGCCAGCCAGGGCTCAGCACCAGGGAGCAGGGGAAACAAATAATTCCTGTTTGCAGCAATAAAGAGATCGGTGCTGAGGAAGGAGCAGCCTGGGATTCACACCTGGGGTTACCTAAATGCCCCACCAGGGCCAGCTGATTGCTCAGGTCCAGGTGATTTAGTTTCCCAGGCAGTCCAGAAAAGCTGCTCAGAAGCATTTTGATGTGCTCTCAATTACTTTCGGAGTCAATAGATGAGGGTTTGGGGTCAGCTGGGAATTTGTGGGAATTTTAACAGCACCACTGATGGCAGCAGAGGGGCTGGAGCCTCCACAGTCTGTGATTGCTGCTGCTCCTTCTGACCCTTTCTGGTCATTGTCCAGCTGCATTGTGTTTGCACAGAACTTTCAAGGTCCCCTCCCTCCTGTCCAGGCCCTTTAAACCTCTGTTTAACCCTGAATATTCCCCCAGACCCTCCTGTGTTTCTTGTATCGAGTCCCTCCCACCCCTTCCTGCTCTGCACGGGCTCTAATATTCATCACCGAGCTCACAAGTGCCTTATGGCTTAATAAAATCTGTCTCAGTCAAGGGAAAAGATTTAGACAGGAATCAGCTCACTCAGCAGAGGAAACTGTTCTCCTAACAAACTCATCAAGCCATTTCCCATAGGAAACCAGTTCCAAAGGCACTTTGGCAAGCAGCAGCCTAAGACAAAAGGAGATCAATTTGCTGGGTAAATTGCACACTGCAGAGAGGAGGGTGACATAATTGTGGGTTTTCTTCTTGTGACAGGTGAATTTCAGACCCAGGGCACCTTAGATCGTACAAAATCATTTGTTAAGGAAATAAAGTTTTGTACTGGCTTACCAAACCCCAGACAATGAGAAAAAGGGGGGGAATTGCTGTTGGATGCCTCAGAGCTGCAAGGAGTTAATTTATTTATAAGCACCCCTTCTGCAAGGGACTCAGTGCGGATGGGAAAGGAACCTCACAAATAATTCACCATGCACACAGAGTCTGGAGCTGCCCAGCACATCCCAGTGCTGCCAAGGCCTGGGAGTGAGGGGTGGGAAGCAATGGTCTCATGGGGAATGTGAGGAAGCTGTGGTAGCTGAGAAGCAGAGATTTTGCCAGCACTGGCTTTCAGCCCATGTTCTTCGGTCATTTGTAAATTGGTAATCAATATTCATGTTTACTGGAGCTTTCTGCGAGTGCAGAGGCTGCTGAGCCATCAGAGCACCCTGGGGTCCTTCTCATGGCTCAGCCCTGGCTCTGCCTGGCTGCTGCAGAGGCTGGTACTTCCCACAGCTGATTGTCTCTTCACAGCTCGGGAAAATACTGCACTTGCATGGATGATTTCTTTGGTTTTCCTTTTACAAGGAGTTGCCCAGAGAAGCTGTGGCTGCCCCATCCCTGAAAGTGTCCAAGACAAGGCTGGATGGGGCTAGAAGCACCCTGGGATAGTGGGAATTGTCCCTGGTCATGGCAGGGGGTGGGACTGGATAGGCTTTAAGGTTCCTTCCAAGCCAAACCATCCTATGTTTCTATGAATGTGTTATTTCCAGCCTTGCTGTCTCTCATGTAATCAAACTGTAAGTTAAAGTCACTGCTAGAGGCACCACAGAAATTCTGTGTAAGTACCTGAAAATCAGGCACTTATCTCAACAAATTTCCCCTGTGGCTTCCTGCTCGTGCTCTGCTGGTGAAATCTTCTATCCCTGTGTTTCCTGACACATTTTCATGTGAAGCCCCTGCTACTCCAGCTCTTCCCCTGGAGACAGACCTGCAGCCTGGGGAAATTCATCCCCAAAGGACTGAAGAGGGGTTTTTAGTGGGCAGCTGTGCCCTGCAGCCCTGGAGCACTGAGGTGCTCTCTGCTGCCAGGGCTGCCAGGGCTGCTGGCACAGGCACCAGCCCCTGCTTGAGTGGCACTTCAGCCACCAGGTTCCCAACAAAGGCAGGGTCACACAGGTCCTGAAGGTCCTGAACTTTTGAACTGCCCTGTCACTGGGCTCTGGGGGTGCCTTGCTGCCACATTTTTATCCCAGTGTTGTTCCCACTTATCCCCATCACCTTGGTGCCAATGGATGCCCAAACCCCACAGCTGGTGGCTTTGGGCAGTGAGGTGGAAGTGGGCAGGGTCTGATCCTGGAGCTGTGCCTGGGATTTTGTATTCCTGAGATTACTGCAGCCACAGGCACTAGCATGGCACTGCAGCCATGGGATTAAAGCCCCACGGGATTAAATGCAGCCAGAGCTGCACCTGGGCACACCTGGTGTGTGTTCCCCTCTGGATTTCTCCTGCCAATGACAAGGACTTGGCACTTTGCACTGAATAGGTTGCCCAGGGAAGTTGTGGAATCTCCATCCTTGGGGATAACCAAAAGTAATCTGGAAATTGTCCTGGACAACTAGGTGCCCTGTTTTAGCAGGGGACATTGGACTAAACGACCTCCAGAGATCCAAATGATTTCCAGAGATTCCTCCCTGCCCCAGCCAGTCTGAGATTCTATGATTTTCTGCTGTCTCACTGAGGCTTTGCCCAGCCCAGCCCCATGTACTGTGCTGGTTGGGGCTCACCTCAGCAGCCCTGAGTGGCCCAGAGCCACGTGTGACTAACTCAGAACTCGGCACCACAGGGTGCCTTTGTGCTGCAAGTTTGCTTGGGTTCAAAACACCATTAGGTGGGCTAATAAAATAATAAATACCACCTGTTTTTTAAAAAATATGCATCAACTGCAGATGCTGAGAGGAGGTTTAAAGAATAGTTTTATTCTATTCTTGCATCCACTGCAAGGCCTCCACTCCTGGTCTTGGTGGGAGATGTGTGGCCATCTGGAGTGGTCCTGCAGGATAGCAGGGTTGGAAGTTGGACTGAAGGATGGTCTACCCATATCACTCATCTGAAAATTAGACTTCTCAGGGAAGACTAGGAATTAAATATTTCCTTCCAAGTCAATAGTTCAGCTCCAGCAGAGTGAGCTAAAGCCCCAGGTTCTGTTGAGCTTTCCCAGTGCTCCTCTCCTTCCCTGGGGGATTTTCTGGACACTGCTCTGTGACCTGGTCTCACACTCTCAGCACTACTGGAGGAGGATACTCCCAGTTCATCCCACCTCAGGCTGCATCTGTTCTGCACCCTCCCTCCAGGTGTTCCCACACACTGGCAATATCCCCTGAGCCTTCTCCAGCTGGAACAGCCCAGCTCTCCCAGCCTTTCTCCACAAAGAGCCTCCAGTCCCTGCAGCATCTTCACGGCTTTTTGCTGGACTCCAGCGTGCCCATGTCTCCTCTGGGTTTTCCCATGGGAGAGGGGCTGAGCTCTGGGAAGGGATGTCTCCCGGAATACAGAGGTGCCCTCTGTCATGTCCCCCTCCCTGCACAGATCCCACCAGCTATGGGCACCTGCCATGGCCAGCTCTGGCTCCAAGGGTCCCCGTGGTCACCAGCAGAGGGGTCCTTGCCTCTCACCCCATGGGTGTATCCTGTGAGAAATGCATTCATTTGTGCAGTGTAACCCATGAGTTACCTGCCTTGCAGCTCAATTCATCCTGGGAGTAATGCATTCTGTGAGTAATGCAGCCCACTGCATGCAGTGAGTCCTGTGAGTAATGCATTCTGGGAGTAATGCATCCTGTGAGTAATGCATCCTGGGAGTAATGCAGCCCACTGCATGCAGTGCATCCTGTGAGTAATGCACCCCATGAGTAATGCAGCCCACTGCATGCAGTGGGTCCTGTGAGTAATGCACCCTGTGAGTAATGCAGCCCACTGCATGCAGTGCATCCTGGGAGTAATGCATCCCCACATGTTACTATGAGTAATGTCACCCGCTGTGTGCAATGCAACCTCAGAGTGATGCATCTCACTGTGCACAGTGTATCCTGTGAGTAATGCACCCCGCTGCATCCAGTGAATCCGATGAGTAATGTACCTCACTGCATGCAGTGCAACCTGTAAGCATTGCACCTCACTGTGTGCAGTGCATTCTGAGTAGTGCAACTCAATGTGTACAGTGAAAGGTATGCACCTTCCTGTGTGCATCCCGTGAGTACCAAACCTCCTGTGTGCATCCTGTGAGTACCACACCTCCTGTGTGCATCCCGTGAGTACCACACCTCCTGTGTGCATCCTGTGAGTACCACACCTCCTGTGTGCATCCTGTGAGTACCACACCTCCTGTGTGCATCCCGTGAGTACCACACCTCCTGTGTGCATCCCGTGAGTACCACACCTCCTGTGTGCATCCTGTGAGTACCACACCTCCTGTGTGCATCCTGTGAGTACCACACCTCCTGTGTGCATCCCGTGAGTACCACACCTCCTGTGTGCATCCTGTGAGTACCACACCTCCTGTGTGCATCCCGTGAGTACCACACCTCCTGTGTGCATCCTGTGAGTACCACACCTCCTGTGTGCATCCTGTGAGTACCACACCTCCTGTGTGCATCCTGTGAGTACCACACCTCCTGTGTGCATCCCGTGAGTACCACACCTCCTGTGTGCATCCTGTGAGTACCACACCTCCTGTGTGCATTGTATCCTGTGGGTTCCACACCTCACTGTGGGCAGCCCCTACCCCAGCTGTTCCCATGGAATGGGATCATTCCCGGCTGTTCCCATGAACGGGATCATTCCTGGTGGTTCCCATGGAACGGGATCACTCCTGGCTGCTCCCATGGAATGGGATAATTCACAGTTTTTCCCATGGAATGGGATCACTCCCGGCTGTTCCCATGGAATGGGATCACTCCCGGCTGTTCCCATGGAACGGGATCATTCCCGGCTGTTCCCATGGAATGGGATCACTCCCGGCTGTTCCCATGGAATGGGATCACTCCCGGCTGTTCCCATGGAACGGGATCATTCCCGGCTGTTCCCATGGAATGGGATCATTCCCGGCTGTTCCCATGGAACGGGATCACTCCCGGCGGTTCCCATGAACGGGATCATTCCCGGCTGTTCCCATGGAACGGGATCACTCCCGGCTGTTCCCATGGAACGGGATCATTCTGGGCTGTTCCCATGGAATGGGATCACTCCCGGCTGTTCCCATGGAACGGGATCATTCCCAGCTGTTCCCATGGAACGGGATCATTCCTGGCTGTTCCCATGAACGGGATCACTCCCGGCTGTTCCCATGGAATGGGATCACTCCTGGTGGTTCCCATGGAATGGGATCACTCCTGGCGGTTCCCATGGAACGGGATCATTACCACTGTTCCCATGGAATGAGATCATTCCCGGCTGTTCCCATGGAACGAGATCACTCCCGGCTGTTCCCATGGAACAGGATCACTCACAGCTGTTCCCATGGAACGGGATCATTTCCGACGGATCCCATGGAACGGGATCATTCCTGGCTGTTCCCATGGAACGGGATCACTCCCGGCTGTTCCCATGGAACGGGATCACTCCCGGCTGTTCCCATGGAACGGGATCACTCCCGTCGGTTCCCATGGAACGGGATCATTCACAACTGTTCCCATGGAATGGGATCATTCCTGGCTGTTCCCATGGAATGGGATCATTCCTGGCTGTCCTGCTGCCAGAGGAGGCTGTGCAGCCCAGGCCCCCCCAGCAAATCCCTTTGCCTCCCTGCTCAGGGCTGCGGGGCGTGAGGAGGGGGCTCCGGCAACTCCCTGCTCCTCACACCAGCCAGCCCATCCTCCACTCTCCATCCTCCATCCTCCATCCTCCACCCTCCACCCTCCACCCTCCAGCCTCCATCCTCCATGCTCCATCCTCCACCCTCCATCCTCCACTCTCCACCCTCCACCCTCCACCCTCCACCCTCCACTCTCCACCCTCCATCCTCCATCCTCCACCCTCCACCCTCCACCCTCCACCCTCCACCCTCCATCCTCCACCCTCCACCCTCCATCCTCCACCCTCCACCCTCCATCCTCCATCCTCCATCCTCCACCCTCCATCCTCCACCCTCCACCCTCCACCCTCCACCCTCCACCCTCCACCCTCCATCCTCCATCCTCCACCCTCCACCCTCCATCCTCCACCCTCCACCCTCCATCCTCCATCCTCCACCCTCCATCCTCCACCCTCCACCCTCCACCCTCCACCCTCCACCCTCCACCCTCCATCCTCCATCCTCCACCCTCCACCCTCCATCCTTCATCCTCCACCCTCCATCCTCCATCCTCCACCCTCCACCCTCCATCCTTCATCCTCCACCCTCCACCCTCAATCCTCCACCCTCCATCCTCCATCCTCCATCCTCCACCCTCAATCCTCCACCCTCCATCCTCCATCCTCCATCCTCCACCCTCAATCCTCCACCCTCCATCCTCCATCCTCCACCCTCCACCCTCCATCCTCCATCCTCCACCCTCCATCCTCCATCCTCCACCCTCCACCCTCCATCCTTCATCCTCCACCCTCCACCCTCCACCCTCCACCCTCCACCCTCCACCCTCCACCCTCCATCCTCCATCCTCCATCCTCCACCCTCAATCCTCCACCCTCCATCCTCCATCCTCCATCCTCCACCCTCAATCCTCCACCCTCCACCCTCCATCCTCCACCCTCCATCCTCCACCCTCCATCCTCCACCCTCCACCCTCCACCCTCCATCCTCCACCCTCAATCCTCCACCCTCCATCCTCCATCCTCCATCCTCCACCCTCCATCCTCCACCCTCCACCCTCCACCCTCCAGCCCAGGAGGAGCTGGGGGCTTGGCCTGGAGCTGGCAGGCGGTGGGAATCCGGCAGACAGAGTCCTGGCTCTGGTGTGACGGGCCCTGCTCGCCCCTTTCATGCCTGGGTCAGGGCTGTTTCTCCCTGCTCAGGTTCTGAAAGACTCCACATCAAAGTCAGCCCGTGGGTTCCTCAGTTTCTTTTCATATATCCTACAATGGCCTTGTTAAATCACAGAAACCTTTGCGGCTTTTCTCCTTTCTTTACTTCCTTTCTGCTATTTTTTAAAAAGAATCTTTTCATTTGGGTGGAATTGATAAGGGAAAGTGATTGTTGGGGGAAGGAAATTTCTTCCACAGCATTTCTTTAAGAGTCTTGCTTATCAAAGCACTGGGAAAGAAGCACCAAGGAAAATGCAAGCAGATGGATGAAATGCTTTCCTTTTATATATATTTTTTTTTCATGTAGCTTTGGAGATGTGCCTTTGATTTTCTCATTCTTCTCCTATTTGCCCCCAATATGAATCTACAAATTCCAGCTGGGCAACCAGCCAGAATCACCTCAGTGACTCATGGAATATCCCTTTCATTTTTCTTGCCTTAAACTCCCACGTTACAGAATCAGAGAAAACTGTTAAACTCCAAATTCCCATATTTGTGCTGGGTCCCTTGAGCCCACAGGAGCGTGATGCAGCTCCAAGAAGACCAAGTGATCCAGGGGCTCACACTTCTGGTGTGAAAGGCGTGAGTAATTTGGGCCAAATGGGGCACACTGGGTTCTGTTAAGTCATCTGAGTGTCTGTCAATGAATTCTGCCAGCTCCCACTCACCCATGACAACTCTGCCCAAGTTCTCCAGGGTACCACCCTGCTTCCAGGTAGATATCTTTGGAATTTGCATTCCTGTTTTTTAACCTTTTCAGAATTTTCCTCCTCCTGACATGAAAGTGGAGGTTTTCACTGTACCTTCCACCACCTCAAGTTTTCAGTCTAAACTTAGTCTGTGAATCCATCTCTCTCTTTCCTTGCACCACTGCCATCCAATTGCTTAAAACATCTGCTCTCCAGGCAGTCTGAGTCCCTCAGAATATTTACTGAGAGTGATCTGATCTCTTTCAGATCACTGTTTTGCTTCTGGGTGATGTTCTCCAGTCTGCCCCCAGTGTCAGTCCAGCTCTGGGGACAGCCCTTCCAAGGAAGGTTTCCTGGGTGGGAGAGGCACTGGGGATGCTGATGGGCTGGACAGGTATCCTCACCTGCACCAGCACAGATCACAAAAATAGATTTATGTGCAATGAAGATGCCCCTTCCCCCGGACCCCCAAAGGGCAGCACAGCCCCAGCTGTGTCAGCGAGAGCACAGCTGGAGGGATGGGGTTGCTCCCACCTGCTCAGCATTCCTGGGGCTGCATCTGGAGAACTGGGGGTAGTTTGAGGACACTCTGGGGAGGCCAGAAAAGCCTGCAAAGTCCAGTGGAGGGTCACTGAAACTTCCCAAAGTACTGAGTGTGTGGTGTGGGAGGGAACTGGGGCTGCTAGGCCTGGCTGGGGAAGGTCTGCGGCAAAGGTTTGATCAAAAATCTCTGGCCCTGGGAATTTTCAAAAGTCAACTGGACAAGGTAACGAGAAATCACAGAATCAGAAAAAGGCTTGGACTGGAAGGGATCTTAAAGGTTATGCAGTTCCAACCCACTTGCCATGGCACCCCCTACACGAAGGTTTGTTCAATCTCCATCCAACCTGGCCTTGCACACTTCCAGGGATGGGGCAACCACGGCTCCTCTGACCAACCTCCTTTGACTTTGAAGTCAGCACTGGGGACAGATCAGGATGTTAAAGGTCCCCAAAGGTTTTTCCGCCTTTCCTTGACTCCAAGAAAGTCAAAGCCAAGGTTTAGGGCACGCTGTACTCCTCAGTCCCTGCCAATGCACCTTCCCAGATCTTGCTCCCAGCTGGTTCAGCACCATGTGTCACCCCAAGTGTGCCTGGCTGGAGGTGTGACACAGCACTGCTCCAGAGCTCCTGCTTTGTTACAGGTGTCTGGCCCTGGGCTGGCAGGAGTGCAAGGATTGCACCACTCTGGGTAATTTCTCATACAAGTTCAGCCAAAGGAAGGTACCAGGTGATCACCCTCTGGGAACAAGATTCCCTGTTTCCTACAAGATGAGCTGCTTGCATTCCTCTCCTGAACTCTCCCAGGGGTTCCTGCCAAGGTTCCTGTGCCAGCAGGAATTGCCACATCATGCAGGGACCACCCCTAGTTCTGCCTACACACCACGCCTTTGCCTGACCCTGTTTTCCCACCAAATAGGAGAGGCCATGAGGGAAGAACATCCCTGTCTTCCTCTGGTTCCAGCAGTCATGCCAAAAGAGGGAGCAGATGGACTGAAAGAAAAGGTTGGAAGGGGAGATGACAAGAATATTCTGTCTTTCTGTGCCATCTTGGGTCAGTTCTTGTGCCTGCACACATCGAGCAGCTGTTGGGGCCTCAGGGGTGGGGATCTTCAGAGTCTGTCTGAAGGGTCTGGGTTTAAAATCAGGTATCTCCAAGGTTGTGAGGGATTGCTGGATGTGATGTGAGAGCAGAACAGTGTCTGCAAGCTGCCGGGGGTTAGGGGATGTTATCACCTCCTTTGCTCATCACAAACTGCCTCCAGCATCCTGGTGTTCCCACCTGCAGGAACACGGCCTCTGGGTCCCCTAGTACAGCCCAGAGACTGCTCTGCATCCAGACTGGCTCTGTTTGCTCAGATATGCCCCTGAGCAATTGCTCTAAACTTGTCTTGGCCGTGGCTCAAGCCCTGTGACAGCACATCCCAATCTCCCATCTCATCCCAGCCCAAACCGGTCCTGGCAGCAGAGACACCTCGGTGCTCCCAGCCTGCCTCCCTCCCTGCTCAGCCTCCCCCAGCCCCAGCAGCGTCTCCTGCTAACCTGCTGGGATCAGGGAGATCAAATGTTCTCAGAGGTACACCAAGCATTTCAGAAGCAATGATCACTAGAGAAGGGTTTGGCAGGAATTTCCCAGCCCACCCAGACCTTCCTTCTCCAGGGCAGAAGCCAAGCACTGATTTCCCCATCCTGCCTGTGGCTGGTGTGGTCCCACTGCTGCTGGCATTGCCAGGGTTCTCACCCTGTGGGTGCAGTTTACAGAGTCTGTGCAACCACCAGCAAAGGTTTTCCTCAGGCTGATGCCTGTGAAAATCCAGGGCTTCCCTCTGGCTGCCCTGGGACCCTGGCAGGGGTCAGGAACCCCCCTGGACAGAGCCCCCAGAGACACTGGCTGTGATCTCTGTCCATGGAAAAGAGTTTTCAATCTTACAGGATGAATTACCAGCTCTGAGTGTTTGATATGAATAATAATTAAGTGTGGCATGGGTGCAAAAGTAAAATTTTAGGTTTCTAGATTAGGGGTCCAAAGGGGACAAGATGGAGGAAATTGGACGTGTCTTGTCCTTTTTCTCCTTCTTCATGCCCTCCATGTTTCACTGTGGTGTTGGCATTTTTCTGTTGGTTCAGGCTGGGGACACACTGTCCAACGTAGGTGACAGATATTGGCACGTTATTGTAAATCCAGCACAGGTAGTTTGTGGTATTTAATGTTTGTACCATCCCACTGAGGGCAGAGCCCCACACGCTGCCCTGCAGGACAGAGCTGCGGCAGGGCAGCAGAACATGTTAGAGATAAACAGAATAAACAACCTTGAAACCAGCACAGAGGAGTTATGGCTTCTGCTTTGGCAGTGGGGCAGAAACACAGAGACTTTCTACAATCTAGGGATCATCAGTACCTCAGATTCTGACAGATCCCTGCAGGGGCTCTGTGCTGGGGTCCATCTCCAGGCTGCCATGGAGCAAGGACAGCCCTTTCCTGTTCCTTTCTGTGAAGGAATGAGAGAGCTGGAGAGGGACTTGGGACAAGGGCATATATTGAGAGGACAAGGGGGAATGGCTCCCACTGCCAGAGGGCAAGGATGGATGGGACATTGGGAAGAAACTCCTCCCTGTGAGGGCGGGCAGGCCCTGGCACAGGTGCCCAGAGCAGCTGTGGCTGCCCCTGGATCCCTGGTAGTGTCCAAGGCCAGGCTGGATGGGGCTTGGAGCCACCTGGGATAGTGGAAGGTGTGTCTGCCTGTGTCAAGGGGTAGAACAAAATGAACTTTAAGGTCCCTTGCAATGCAAACCATTCTATGATTCTCTGTGTCTGTGATCCAAGGAAGTGAATTATGTGGGATGGGAGTCATAGTAGCCTCATGGGGAGTGTGGGGGTGGCACAGGCTGCCAGTTGTACGCACACAAGGGTGGCTTAAATTCTTGTCTGCCTGGATTTTAGGCATCCCCCTGAAGCTGGAGTTCTCTGGTGCCAGGGCTTGTCTCTTTGCTGGAGGTGGGGACAACACACAGTGCCTTGTAGAAATGCCCAGTGAGGAGAATATGTGAAAGAACACCAAAAAGCTGTATGTGATCCCCAAATCCAGAGCTGCCCTTCCCCAGGACAGTGCCCCAGCTACAAGGAGGGTGCTCTGGTGGGGCTGATGCAGAGCTCCTTGTGAGTGGTTTGCTGGCAGGATGGGAATTAGCAGTGCCCCTGTGCAGAAGGATACAGCAGCACAGTCCTGGGAGGGTGAAATATGAGCAAAATCCAGCATGGCTGGAAACCTTTCAGAGGCAGAAAGCAGAGGGGACAGCGGTGGGCTGGCAGCAGCACAGGAGGGTTGGGAGGGAAGCTCATGTATATTCCCTTCTCCAGAGCTGGAAAACAGGCTCCAGCCTGGCCACCCCTGCTGCTTCAGCAGCCACAGCCGCAGAGCAGAGGAGGCTCTCCTGCCCTTGGCCACCTTCCTGGGGAGAGCACCATCAAAAGCACGGGATTCTTGTGCTCAAATAGCATTTCCTGTCAAAAAGGTTTCCTTGATTATTTCCCAGCAAAATGCAAACCTTTGTAGTAGCCCAAACATCACAGGAGGAGACTGAGGGACTGGCTGTGAGGCCAGCTCAGGGCAGCTCCATCTCCTCCGTGTTGAGCTTAAATTGTTCCTCTCCCAGCACCAGCCCAGAGCACGAGGAAGCACCTGGGAATCATCAAACACCCCCTGCCCTCCATCCACGGTCCACCACCTGATCCACAGAGCTGTTTTGTGCTATTCATGTGCATGTGCCTCAGTTTCCCAGTTTCTGCATGCTGAGGAACAAGTGGGATAACATCCCTCTGCCCCAAGAGATAACAAGGAGTGGCTGCTGGGCACACAGGACTCCAGATCTCCAAACAAGACATAATCAAAAACCTTCTTTGGCATCAGTGCTGTGCTCCAAACCTGGGAACAGAAACTGCTCTGCCTTTCACAGAATGAAGGCATCATTAAAGTTGGAAAAGTCCTTTGAGATCATGGGGTCCAACCCTTCCGTCAGCCTGGCCAAGGCCATCACTAGATGATGTCCCCCAGTGCCATACCCATGCGTTTTTGAACATTCCCCACTGCCCTGGGCAGCCTGTGCCAATGCCTGACCACCCATTCTGGGATGAAATTTTCTCTAATATCCAACCTAATCCTCCCTTCTGCAGCTTCCTGACACCTGCTGTAGATTCCATGTGGTTTAGAGCTCTTTTTTAGGAGATCTCACATCCAAATGAGGAGAAAACAGGAAATAGGACGAGATCTTTCACAGAATCCCAGAATCATTGACATGGAAAAAGCTCTCTAAGACCCTTGAGTCCATCCATTATCCCAGCACTGCCAGGGCCACCACTAAGAAGACACTCCTAGCAACACAAAGTCTTCCTCCTTCCAAAGTATCTCTGCTTTACAGAAAGCTCTGGCTCTCACTCGCTCTGGGACTGGTTTTTGAAGCAGATCTGTGGAAATCTCCAGTGGGGGCACAGCATTAGGGAAACCCAAATTAGCTATAGGCAGGAGTGCTGGAGAGACACCTGGAAGGATGAGATGGAGCTGAAGGACACAGGTGCCATCAGTAACAGCTGTTGGAAAAGGCTGGGGAATGGCTATAAACAAATTTATTCTTCATTCCCACTGACCTTGTCTCCTGAAAGTTTACAATCATCAAATTTAGAATATCCTGAATTGGAAAGGAACTCACAAGGATCATCAAGTCCAGCTTCTGGCTCTGCCCAAGACAGCCACAATTTGCCTGACTGAGCATCTCACCTGCTATTAAAGCTCTTTTTTTTTTACCCTTATGATTGCCTGTGATCCTTCTGTGATGAGTGTAAGGAGCCAGAGACAGGATCCAGCAGCAGTGTATGGAATTGCCAGTCCCATGAGCTGTCAGGAGTCGGGGAACTGGGACAGTGTGGGCCGTGGATCAGCCAGTGGAGAGACACACACAGGAGCAGAGTGAAAGAATGTGTAAAGAAAAGTTACCAGAAGAATTCCCTGGGAAGGACAGAGAATCAGAAAATTTAATGACTAGCCCAGAAAATGAGGGGAAAAGAACAACTGAACAAGAAAGAAGGAATGCTCAAAGTAAGGAGAGCCAGTCACATGCAGGGCTCAGAACACAGGAAAATCATGTTGGCTGGGGTCAATATTCCAGCAGAGGCCTGGGCAGAGCTCTGAGCATTCAGCATTTCTGATCAGAGAGGAGACGAGGCTCTTCTCAGGTTTGGCTTTGCAGCTCATCAGTCATGGAGGGAGAGAGGGAAGGGGGATGGACAGGAGTCAGGAGTGGGACCCCTCTCCTGCACTGGGCCCATGGGCATGGCTGGCAGGAATCCCCTTGGCTCAGGAATATGGGGGGCTCTCACACTTAATGTGCTCCCCCAAGGTCTCTGCGAAGGTGTCAAGGTGAATATCAAACAGTCCTGAGGAGCCCCAGGAATTGGGCTAAGGATGCAGTTGCCATGGCAACAGAGTGGCTTTTGGTCTCCGCTATTGAGTGATGTGTCACATTCATAAAGTCACAGAGCTGAGGCAGCGCCTCCGAGGAGCCTTTAAAGCAGCCCAGGGAGGAGCAGAGAGAGCCAGGGCTGGGATTGGGACTGGGAGTGGGGCTGGGACTGGGACTGGGGCTGGGATTGGGGCTGGGATTGGGATTGGGACTGGGGCTGGGATTGGGATTGGGGCTGGGAGTGGGATTGGGATTGGGGCTGGGATTGGGGCTGGGGCTGGGATTGGGGCTGGGATTGGGATTGGGATTGGGGCTGGGATTGGGGCTGGGATTGGGGCTGGGATTGGGATTGGGATTGGGGCTGGGATTGGGGCTGGGGCTGGGATTGGGGCTGGGGCTGGGATTGGGATTGGGATTGGGGCTGGGATTGGGGCTGGGATTGGGGCTGGGGTTCGGGCTGGGATTGGGATGGGGGCTGGGATTGGGACTGGGGCTGGGACTGGGATTGGGATTGGGGCTGGGAGTGGGGCTGGGATTGGGGAGGGGAGTGGGGCTGAGATTGGGACTGGGAGTGGGGCAGGGAGTGGGGCTGGGATTGGGATTGGGGCTGGGATTAGGGCTGGGATTGGGGAGGGGAGTGGGGCTGAGATTGGGACTGGGAGTGGGGCAGGGAGTGGGGCTGGGACTGGGAGTGGGGCTGGGGCTGGGGCTGCAACTATGGCTGGAGCTGAGGATGGGGCTGGGTCTGGAGTTGGGACTGGGACTGGGACTGGGACTGGGACTGGGACTGGCACTGGGACTGGGACTGGGACAGGGGCTGGAGCTGGAACTGGTGCTGGGGCTGCTTTACCTCCTTCCACATGACAGCTGGCAGTTTCCATTGTTATTCCATATCATGTGGCATGTGAAGAGGTAGGGAAGTTCAAAAGCCACAACAGCCTATTTTACATTCATGCCATGACCTCGCTCAAGATTAACCTTTAGGATAAACCTTCCTGAAAAGAGCTGAGCAGAGGCATTTTCTTGTGTTAACAGGAGGTGATAGAATTGTTCAATGTCCTGAAATGGAAGGAATCCACTGGGATCATTGAGTCTAACTTCTGACCCTGCACAGACACCCCAACAATCCCACCCTGCTGGCAGCCTCGGGGCTGTGCCCATTCCCTGGGGAGCCTGGGCAGTGCCCAGCAGCCTCTGAGGGATGAACCTTTCCTGATATCCACCTAAACCCCCTGACAGAGTTTCAGGCTGTTCCCTCGGTCCTGTCACTGTCACCAGAGCAGAGATCAGTGTGTCTCTCCTCTCCCCTCAGAGGAAGCTGTACCTCTGTCTTGGTTTGGGAAGGCAGGTGTCTGCTAAGGAAGGCAGGAGCCTCCCCTGAAATGAAAACACTTAAACTCCCTCCCTCCAAACTGTTATAAATTTGAAATTAAGGGGGGCTCTCAGATGAAAAATATGGGAGCAGGAATAACAGTTCTTTAATAGGGAAAAATAATATTAAAAAAGAAAGATAAAGTAAACAATGCAGTTTGAAGAACCAAAACAACACTGACAGAGTCAGAGTACAACCTGACACCCTGTTGGACAGGGTGTTGGCCTCAGTCCAATTGGAATTGTGGCTGCAGTGCTCCTGGAGTGCCAGGTGTGGTTCTGTTGGAGCAGTGATCCTTAGAAAAGGGTATAGTCTTCCTGCAGTGGAAGGGGCAGCTGTTCCTCTGGGAAATCCAGTGCAGGAAAAGCCATGTTGGTGTTCCAGAAACTCATTATTATATCCAGTTAGGGATGCTTGGCTCCTCCCTCTGGGCGGAGCATCTCACAATGGGATGTTTTAGATGTTATAGTTCTTACCAGTCATGCAGTGACATTCAGTGGCCCATTATCAGCAGGTGTCTCCCCTGAGAGTGGATTGGTTGTGGAGGAGATAAGGAAAACTGCCCACTTAACAGAAGACAACTGCCATATGGCAATAGAATATATCATCTCAATCTGGGACAAGCTGGGATGAATCTCCCTTCAGTCTCCTCCAGGCTGAACAGACCAAGTGCGCCCAGACACTCCTGCAGGCTTCTCCTACACCCTCCCCCATCCTTGTGGCCTCCTCTGGACATTCTCTAAGACCTGAAATGATACTTCAATGTATTTACCATGTTTATGTTTCTCCTCCCCTCCTGGAGGGTTCAGGTTGGTTCCAAGCCCCGGTTTCATTCGCTTCACCCAGTGCAGAGCCTCTCTGAGCTGCAGCAGAGCCTGGCCCCGGGCAGGTGAGCAGCCACACACGGAGATCCTGTGGCACATCCTCCACTCTCAGCTTCCCTGGACCCAAATGGGGAGCTGGTGCTGCTGGGCACAGATCTGGAAACACAAACGGTGTCTTGCTCTCAGCCTACAGCACAGCACTGAGCCGAGTGCATCCCAGAGATCTGTTGTTGAGTCTCTGCCCTTTGGATGTTGTGGCTTTTTCCCTTACCCAGTAAATGTCAGATGTAAAACACCTAAACAGTCAGAGCAGAACCTCAAGGCATAGTGTTTTCCCAGCAGGTCTCACAGAAGAGATTTCCCACCTGCTTGTTCCATAATGTGGATTTTATGCTCAGTTTCAAATCACACACACAATGTATTGATGCTTCTTTTCCAATTTTAAATGCTTGCGGAGAGTGTGTGTGTGTGGGGCGGGGGGGAGGGGGAAGAGGGGGGAGGTACTTCTGTTCTCCCTTTTCCAAATAATTGCAGTGATCCCTCCAGATCCCAGCAGGGATGTAGGATTTGCCCTTTGTCTCTCAAGCAGGTGCTCTCCTTGCAGGACACGACACAGCCGTACGTGTTTTATAAGAAGACAGAGGTCTAAGTGTCTAAACATAGGAATAAGTTTCATGCTCCAAATCCCAATTTCACAAGTTGCCTAAGTGCTGCTCTTGGATAGACACGTGAACTGATGTGGAAGAAACTCCACACAACCTGTGTCATTGTCACCTGCAGCGCAGGGCCATGGGCATCCCTGTGCTCAGCATCATCCTTGGCACAAGCCCTGCTCTCTGAGCCTGGTCTTTCCATTTTCCCTCCAGTGTGTGCAGGGCTCACACCTCATCATTGGAAATTCCCTCCCTGGAACTGGGCTGCTGCTCCTCAGTTTGGGCAGTGCTGCACACCACAGAGCAGGAGTCCATCATGAATTTAGCCAAAAGAGCATTGTCATGATGAGGGATGAGCGTGGAGGAAGAAGGAGTTGAACATTAATAACAGTGGACAAGACTTGTCTGCATTGATGGATGGTCTAGTGCCAAGCAATCAAAACAGATTTAGACTGGACTTAGGATAATTTGCAATCTGGGCCAAAGCAAATGAACCCACGAGAACCTTTTTGTTTCTCTGTGCCCTCAAAACAGCATAGCAGAAATATAAAAAGAAACCTCTTTTCCCCACTTGGATCCCAAATCCCTGTTTCAAAAGACAGACACCCTTTGAAAAGGTGTCTGTGGGGTGTTTGTGGCAAGGTTTTGATGGGGAGAACTCCATGGGAGACCAGGGGATCCCTGCAGTCCGTGCAGGACCTGCCCTGGAGCAGATGGAGGTTCCTGGCAGGAGGCACTGCCTGTGGAGGAGCCAGGCCAGAGCAGAGGAAGGGAATGAGAGAGAAAGGAGCCTCTACATCCCAGCTGCAGCCCCGTGCTGCACTGCCTGTTCTGTGGTGAAGGCCTTGGGTGAGACCCTTGGTGGCAACAGCAGGGGCAGAACAGGTTGGAATGAGCTCAGCCAAGGAAAGGAGGAGGAAAGGTTGTTTCCCTTTGTGGGTTAAAATTTGTCTTTCTGATTCCAACTACCTGAATCAATAATTTAAAATGTTTAAAAAATATCTATTTTTAATCTTTTTATTATAATTTTACACTAAAATAATTTCCTCAAGCTGGGTCTGTTTAGTCCACATTGATGAGACCCTGAGTCTAGTGGGGGCCATACCTCCTTGATTGTCTTTGAGTCCCTTCCAACCCAAACCATTCCATGATTTCTAGGATGATTTCCATGATATTTGGTAAGAGGTCTTCCATCTTTATTTCAACCTATGAGTTTTCTCATTCCTGATCTTCCAAACCCTGTCTCCTCCTGCTGCAGGGAGCAGTGAGTGAGCAGCTCGGCAGGAATTTGGTCATTTACTGGTGTCCACTGCTCCTTATCAGAGGTAAGTCTGCCTACATAAAAAACATTTTCACTAGACTTTGTCAAATGTTATTTGCTCCTTTCTGTCTGTATCTGCTCATCAGTGTGTAATTAATTAATTACCACTCCAGCCAGTAGTTCACCCACCACAGGTCTGAGCTGTAACATCCAGCTTGGCTTCAATTCTCTGAAGAACTGATGACAAGTTCTTCCAGAACTGACCACAAGGATGTCCAGCAGAAAATCCTACACAGCTTTTAGTGGAGAATTAAACTTTGAAACACCAACTTGGTTTAAATCATAGAATCCTAGACTGGTTTAGGTTGGAAGAGGCATCAGACCTCATCCTCTGCCACCCCCGCCATGGCCAGGGATACCTTCCCCTGTCCCAGGTTGCTTCAAGCCCCACCCAACCTGGCCAAAATCAAAAGTTATGAAGATTACAGTAATATCATATGCAGGAAGTTTTTCTACCACCAAGGCTATTAATTCAAAATCCGTTCTCTAAGAACTCCCTATTAGAGACAAACAACCCTCTTTGCCAACAATAATCTCATCAATGTTCTTTAATCTGCTTTTTCCCAAAACATAGCAGAAAACATTCATGCACATGCACACACACACACTTTTTTTCATCCTTATTGAGCATTTCTCACTTCACATTTGATCTCTGTCATTACCAGAATTTTGGTTTATAATGTTCTCAAAAAACTTCTTTGCTCTATTGATTGCAGCTGTGTATTTTTTACAGAGGACCTTAAAGCCCTTTATCAATTATCTGTTCAGCCAAGTGTCTCCTTATCAGAGATTGTCAGGTATCACCCCCTCCTCCTGTTATTTAGAGCTTTTCTTTTTCAGTAGTTCAGCCCAAGTCCCTGGGAGCTGGGGACTCAAGCAGCAGGAGCTACTGTTGCTGGAAAGAAAGGATGGGCCCTGAGGAAAGCGGAATGTGGGACAGACAGATGGGGTAGGATAGAGGGGGGTGGCTTGACTCGGATACCTCGAGGGTCTGGGGAGAGAGGAAATGGATGGGTGCCTAAGAGATGAGATTGCTCTTGGCAGCATCACAGGCTGGGGAGTGAGGAACTGCGACAAGCAGTGTACAAATGTGAGCCATGGGTGGTCTCCCCGTGGTCTGCAGCTGTGCTCCAGAGCTGCTCTGGCCACTCGGGAGCTCAGCAGTTTGTGGGGTTGGTGACAGTTGTCACTTCACTGATCAAGGCAATGCTGGCCGGCCGCAGGGAAGGGAGGCAAAACACGGGGAAGGAGGAGAGAGAGTGGAGAAAGATGCTCAAGGAGCAATAAAATCAGTGTTGGACACAAGGAGAGAAGACAGGAGAACACAAAATGCTCATAAAGAGGAGAAATATCCAGAGGTTAAAGAAAGTAACATGAAGCATGAACAGCATGAGGTGTTTGAGGGCTTGGGAGAAAACACAATTCCAGCAATGGTGTCCTTCCCATCCCCCAAACATTCTTCAAATTGAAAATAATGAATGGCCCCATCTAATGAGAGAATGAGGTGGGGAACTCCTGCACAATCCCCCCGCCCTCGCTGGGTTTCTGGAGCACATTCCCTTTCCCTGCCCCGCAAAGGAATTGTCTTTGCAGCCTGTTGTAGACGATGAAAAGGCTCAGCCCAAATCCAGATAAACCATTGCAGCACTTTGTGCAAAATGTGGAACACATCCCTGTGGATCCCGGAACTCCAATCCCCCTGTTCCCATACTGAAAGATGGAATTTGTGCTCTAAGGCCAGTGGCTGTCTTGTTCCCTAATGTCTTCTCCTCCTCAGAGCCAGAGAATCCCGGAGTGGTTTGGGTTGTAAGGGACAACAAAGCTCATCTCATTTCATGTTCTGCCATGGCCAGGGACACCTTCTGCTACCCCAGGCTGCTCCAAAGTTGGTTGATCCAACCTGGCCTTGGACAGTTCCAGGGATGCAACAGCTTCTCTGGACGTTCTTGTGGTGCTCTTCTGTCCTGCACAGATCCCCTTCCTTAGTCAACCCATATTCCTCACCCTTTTCCAGCATTACCAAACATCCCTCTGCAATTTTTGTTACAAGAGGTTATGAGAGGAACATCTGAGCCTGTCAGAGCGGTGGTGAGCTTCTGATCCAGCAAAGCAACCTGTCACAGACAGACACCTCTGGCCAGGAAATCCTGCTTGGAATGGGGCACACCTGGAACTAAGCCAGAACTTGGAACTTGCCACCAAAGCCTGTTGGTGCAGAGTTGTTCCAACTGCACCTGCTGCCCATTGTGCCAGTTCTGTCTGCACAGCTCTACACACAGCGAGTTATGAAAGTAATACCTCCAGCTACTTCCTTTTTATGTTTTCAGACTGTTTATCCACAGCTTTGAGCATAAAATTGTGGAAATGGGAAATGGAAAAGTATCACTTGGTTCGTAGAACATCTGGATTCTGCACAGGTTGCTCCTGTCTCACTTCTTAGGATGAGGACCCACCCCAGATAACAAGGGGCAGGGCAAGAGGAGGTGGCCCCAAGTTGTGCCAGAGGAGGTTCAGACTGGATAACAGGATTTTTTTTTTCATGGAAAGAGTGGTCAGGCATTGGCACAGGCTGCCCAGGGCAGTTGTGGAGTCAGTATTTGTGGAAGGGTGCAAAAATTTTGTAATTGTGGCACTTGGGGACCTTTAACAGTGACCATGGCAGTGCTGGGGCAATGGGATTGATCTCGGAGGGCTTTTCCAACCTCAGCAATTCCACGATTCTGCAAATTCCAGAAGTCAGCAAATGCACAGGGCAGCAAACCTTCCATATGGGAAAACACTCAGAGAAAGCTGTATCACATCCCCTGACTGGTTGAGTGCACAAGGGGTTTGTTCTCCTTCTTTGGCTGTTTAGTCCCAAAACCCCTGTACATTTTGAAAAGTAGGACAGTGAAGAGATTTCTGCGAACAAAAAGTGCACCTAGAGAGAGGGAAGGGAAGAGGAACATGGAAGACAGTCACCCAAGTCCATAGGGGAGATAATAAAAAATGTAATTGTCCTCTGCAAGCAGAACTTTCTGGTTTTTTTGAGGTCTGTGTTGATTGTTTTAGGTCTTTTTGTGTGCGTTTTTGGTTGGTTGGTTTGGGGTTTTTTGTGGATTTGGCCGGGATTTTTTTTTTTTTTTAAATTTTGGGGTTTTTTTTCCAAAAAGATGAATCTGACCTTGAAAGAACTTTCAACCATTAAAACCAAGGCTATGGAGCTGTGAAAGGAGCTGCTAACCAGGAGGAAAAGATATTTCCAGAAGGGTTTGCAAGTAGTTCCTGAGGCTGCTTTTCCAGTGGACTTTGCATCAGTCCTTGTATCTGAACCTGCAGCAATTACCAAGAAGATTAGAAAGTTGCCCATTGGTGTCAGGAACAGCAGTCCCAGAGAAACAGTCTAATTAAGAATCAAATAAGCCAGCATGTAGATAAACCCAGAGTAGCTTGATTGGGTCAAATCATCAGAGCTGAAGGGAGAAGTGTGTCTTGTTAACCTGGAAAAGTTAATAAAATCTGAGAGCAAGGTGACCCAAGTGTGTGTCATTTCCTTGGATTTTGAAAACACTTCTTATAAGGTTCCTCATAAAAGGCATAAAAAAAATAAATAAATAGGCATAGGAGAGAGGGAAATGAGTAATAATAGCTGTTTTCATGAAAAGATACAAATCAAAGAACTGCAGTGAAAGTTTACTCCCCAGAGGAGCAGAGGTTTCCTCAGCATTGTTTTTTATGGTCTTTAATTAAATATTAAAACCAATGTTAATTATATTGTCAAAGGAAAAGATTAATTTAAAACACAGGAAATGCCGAACATCCAACTGGCTTTTGTAACAAGGCTCTGAACTGTCCACAATTTTCAAATGGATTTCCTTGGTCCTTTTCCATAAACACCCAAAGAAACTTCTCTTAAAAGCAAAACCAACAACAAACCACAGAGATTTTATCTGAGAAAGGATAAGAACAAGGAGGATTTTTTTTCCAGTCTGCCTGCCAGATCCAACAACCTGATGCTATTCTGGCCTGGAATATCCCTGCTCAGGAAAAGTCATGTTAGTCACCAAGTTTGATGTCCCCTTCTGGCTTCTGGAGCCCTGGGGAATGAGGACTGTCCATGAATTCACACATTAAAGAAATTGAAGGACACACACAAAAAAATGTCCTGGGTAGTGCAGTTTTTCCTGGGTTCACCTAAGCAAACAAAATATTCTGAATATTGGGAAAAGAGGAAAGAAAATGTGTGGTTTTCTGCACTCTGGTCACTCATGGAGAAAAGCAGGATTCAAAGAGGGGCTGGTATGTGAGTGTTTCCTTTTACCTTCAATGAAAATGATGAAATGCTGTTGAAGTACAGCATCTTTTATGGCAAATAATAAAAGCTCAATGAGTCTGAATTATTTCAGCTATTCCATCCAGGTGGGTGCTGTGCAACTTTTGGAATTCCCGGGGAAAAAAGTGCAACAATACCAAAACAACAAAAAAGAATCCCATAATGGTTTGGGTTGGAAGAGACCTTAAAGTTCATCCCATTCCACCCCCTGCCATGGGCAGGGACATCTTCCACTATCCCAGGTTCCTCCAAGCCCTGGCCAACCTGGCCTTGGACACTGCCAGGGATGGAGCAGCCACAGCTGCTCTGACCAACCTGTGCCAGGGCCTCCTCACCCTCACAGGGAAAAACTAGGAAATGACAGATATATCTCAGAAATGTTTCCATAGAAATAGTGTAAATATGAGCCCCCTGCCTTCTCCATGAATGTTGTCAGCACTGTAATAACCATTCCCAGGTGTCAAATGTTTCCTGAGACAGGAATAATGACAAATGGTCAATCTACTTTCATTTCATATAATAATAGACAAATCCAGGGTTGGAAAGGACCCATGGAGATCTTGTGGTCACCCCATAGTCTGAGCAGGTCTTTAAAGACCCATCCTGCTGCCCAAGTCCTGTCCAGTCATGTTTTGGCCACCCCCAGTTACAGAGATCCCACAGCCTTGCTGAACCCCTGTGCTGGTGTTGGCCAGAGTTTGGTGCCCACTGGTCTTGGCAGGCTGCAATGACAGGGATTTAGAGAAACCAGAAGTTTATGTGATTGCATGAAGTACCTGCTGTTCCTGCCCCTTTGCAGTGATGTTTTTACAGCAAGTTTCATGTTTGAACTTTGTCTGCAGTGTGACTGATACCAGAACAATCCCAATATTAGATGATAAAGAAGACTTTAAATAGGACAAAGAGAGTGGTAACTTCCTCAAGAGTACTTGAGGGAGTTACTTCTGGACAAGTAACACAGTTGCAGAACCAAACCCAACCAAAGTAGGATTCAGCTGAGAGGGAACCAAGGGAATAGAGCAACCTGGGAGCCAAGAATGAGGGAACAAAGCCTTCTACAGGTGGCAGATTTTCAGACATTGTGCTCTTGAGGGATGGACCACAGGAGACCTGGTGAGACACTGCCCTGCTGCCCTAGCACCAGGAGTCCCAGTGCCCTAGCACCAGGAGTCCCAGTGCCTGCCATGGTGTTTCTAACCAAGCAGCATGAAGGAGTTTGTCAGCTCTGCCGTGACAGTGAGGAAGGCACAGCTGATACATCAGAGTGATTAGAAGGTTCTTGTTCTCAGGGCACAGCTAATGATGCAAGGCTGCAGCAGTTTGACTGTAGGAATTACAGTCACCATCACTGCTCGTTGTTTGTGGTGTGTGGGTGCCTCGGAGCAGCCTGGAACCACATTGTGATGGCGCTGCACAGACATGTCCAAACCACTCTGAGAAACGGGGATGTAAAGAGGCAGGGAGAAAGGGAGACTGGGAGGAGAAACAGAGGCACAGAGGGAAGAAGAGCTTCCTGTCAGTCTTTCAGGCTTTCAGCTGTGAGCTGAAACCATCCAGGTCTCCTGTACTCTGCCCACCCTGCTCGGGGTGATGCCTCAGTTTTTAGCTTTTATATTTTTCAGATTCTGTGCTGATTTAGTGTGTGGGTCTGGGCTTCATATATAGAGATGGTGAGCTGTCTTCACAGAGCAGCTAGATAAAACTGAATTCCTTCTTTGGCTTGGGAACAAGGACAAGTGACCCAAATTTCAGACCCAAGAGCACAAACAATGTGGGCTGAAGAGAGAAAAACAGGAAGGATGGGACTTCATGGGCTAAAGTTAATTGAACTTTTAGCTCCAATATGCAAATGGCCCAGAACTTTTAAAAGTGAGAGACCCCGTGAGCATTCGTGCATTTTGTGACCATTTTGGTTCATCTTGGGTGTAGCCCTGGCTGGGCTCTTGTGCTGCCCAAGGTGGATCAACTTGAGGCCTCATAATAAATCCCTACTTCATTCTTTAGGTCCGTCTAGTCTCTATTCTAAGTCAGCCTTCACAAGGCATCAGGGGAATGAACAACATCCCAGCTTTGAAAAAAATGCCAATTCTCCTAATTCTCTGGCCATGATTCTGGAATTTTAGGGCTTAGAATGTTTTTTTTTTTTTTTTTTTTTTTGCTAGTTCTGACTGAAAAAGACGAACGTTTCTTACATCCATTCTATATCAAAATACCATTTTCATGGTCATGTTTCTGGTTCTTTGACACTATTCATGGTGGCTTCTGCACTAGAAAAAAGAATATAACAGACCATGAAATTGCAAAAGATTGCACAGGATTTCAGAGCTTTGCTAGAAAGCTGAGGAAAATCCTTCCCTGTTCCAAGTGAGAAGAGTATGAAAAGATAAAAGTTCTTTAATTTTGTATGGTGTTCTAAAGCCAATGGCAATTTAAAGTATGGAAGTTGTCTTTCAGAGAGGATGGATGGTTGGAGAGGTGAATACCTCTCTTATGAGGAAAGGCTGGGGGTGTCCAGCATGGAGAAGCGAAGGGAGACTTTAGAGCCCTTTCAGAGAGGAGAAGGACTTGGGGCAAGGGCCTCAAGTTCCAGAACAAGGGGGAATGGCTTCCCACTGCCAGAGGCCAGAGTTAGATGGGATTTTGGGCAGCAATGCTTTCCTGTGAGGGTGAGGAGGCCCTGGCACTCATGAGAGTAGAACATCTTGCTTTCATGAGGTTCCAGTACCTCAGCAGGGCCTCCTGAGCTCCATGAGGCCCAACTGCATCACGCTAGAGCATTGGTTCCATGACGTTCCATACCCTCACTATGGTACCTTTGGTTCAATGAGACTTCTCTGAGTCCCATTAGAGCCCTGGCTCCGCTGGGTTCCATAAGCTCACAGTGCTCTCCTGGGCTCCAGGAGGCTGAGCTGTGTCACATTAGAGCCTTTGTTCCAAGAGATTGCATGGCCTCACCATGTCTCCTGGGTTCCATGGGGCCACCCTGTGACACAGAAGAGCCTTGGTTCCCTGAGCAGAGCCTCACAGCATCTCCTGGGTTCCATGAGCAATTGCTGTGTCCATTTAGAGCCCTGGTTCCTTGGGATTCCATACCCTCACTATGGTTCTCGGTTCCATAAGAGCCCCCGATGTGTCACTTTAGCATTTTGGTTCCTGGAGGCTCCATAGCGTCAGCATGGTCTGCAGGGTTCCATGAGGCCCCACTGTGTCACACTGGAGCCTTGGTTCCATGAGGTTCCAAAACCTCACCGTGGACTCTTGGTTCCCTGAGGCTCCTCTGTGTCACGTTTGAGCTTTGGTTCCGTTGGGTTCCGTAACCTCACTACCTCATGCAGCAGCCTCCTGCATTCCATGGGTTTCAAATTCCAGCCTCAGTCTCATGAGGTTCCATAACCTCCTCGAGGTTGCCTGGGCCCCATGAGGCCCCACTGTGTCACATCAGAGCCTTGGCTCCGAGAGATTCCACGGCCTCCAAATGGTCTGGGCCCCATGAGGCCCTGCTGCTGCCCGGAGCAGTTGTGGCTGTCCCTGGATCCCTGGCAGTGTCCAGGGCCAGCTTGGACAGGGCTTGGAGTGATCTGGGGCAGTGGGAGGTGTCCCTGCCAAGTCAGGGGTGGCACTGGGTGGACTTTAAGGTGTATTCAACTCAAACCATTTTAATGACTTGTAGGATTCTCTGATTCCTGGAGGTAAATAGGCAGAACGAGGCCTCAGACGATGGCGAAGGTGGGAATGAGGAGATGGTGGACGCCCAGCACAAGAGCCAATGTCGAGAAAGGAGCCCTGTTGGAACTCAAAATGTCCCTCAGACATTTTTGGAGGTTCCAGGCTCTGGTCAGAAGCATTTGAGACCCTGGCAGGCAGCTGGAAACAGCTGTGATTTTGGGTTTGAGCCATGGAATGATTTACCAACCTTGCAGGAAGAACAAGAAGTCACAAAAATTTAGATATTATAGTAGTAGTTACAAAGTAGAGGGAAGAATTTTTTAGTATTGTACAAGAGGGTTTTAACACCTGTACAGGGGAGTTTTGGTCTGGTACATGGGGGTCAGAGGTTTTAAGATGGAGGGATTTGGGCCGGTCCTGTTCCTCCTCTTTCTTCTTCCTTCCCTCCATGTTTTTGGTGATGTTGGCACTCACAGATTGGTTTAGGGTAGAAAAGCACCATTTAATATAGCTAATGGGCATTGGGGAAAACTGTAACCGTGTAACACGTAATGTACCATATAAAAGATAGAAAAGCACCATTTAATGTAGGTAATAGGCATTGGGGAAAAACTGTACCCATGTAACACGTAATGTACCATATAAAAGACAGCAGCAGCCCTGGGCAGAGGGGGAGAGAAGAAGCAGTCGGGAGTCAGAGAGGATGTCAGGGTGTGTGTGTGCCTCTGCCTGAGCTGTGAGCGAACCACAGCAGCCCCAGAAGAAAATCTTTTAGATAACTTGCAATAAACTGCCTTGAGACCGAACACCAGAGACTGCTGAGCCTTTCTTTGGCAGCACGGGGTGGAGGAGAGACTTTTCCACCACATGGAGCCCCTGAACCAGGCCGGGGTTCCGACAGAGCCCAACACCCCATGACTGTTCGAAGTGACACTTGGTGACAGCGTAAGAAAGGCCCAACTCTGAGGGACACTTTGAGCTGCTCTTGTACAGGACTTTGCAGCAGTCCTGGCTCTGAACCCCAGGGCAGGAAGGGACACAGTGGGGTCCTCTGGGCGTTCTACTGCACCTGGCACAGGATTGTGGATGCAGGGAGGTGGTGCCTTGTGTCAGCAAGAAGAGTCTGGGGAAATGAAATATTGAGCTATGGCCGGGGCACAACATGGCCGGGGGAGAAGGCTGGACAGGGCAGGAAAGCCTCAACAGCTTCCTCTGCACCCCGAGCTCCAACCTAATCATGATTAGTCCCCTACAGTTATCAAATACATGGGCATTGATGGGAATTATGGGAGCCTTTAACATTTCAAAAATGGGTTGAAAGGTAATTACTGCTTATATTGGCTCAGATATTTTAGGTGATGGATTTCTTTGCAGAAGTCAAGTATAACACTGCTTTAAACCTCATTCCTGTGTGGTTATAAAAGTAGTAAAATTTGAATAAAGTGCGATCTTGAGATGCCTTTTCTCACTTTAACTTTCAAAATGGGTAAAAGTAGGTCTAGAACAGGTTTGGAAGCTTAGAAAGGCAAACTTTGAAATCTAAGGAAATGAATTATTGAGTCTGACTAAGCAGCTCTGGGATCTGTGAGCAGAAAAGGCACAGGTACTTAAAATTCAAAATTCAAAAGGGAGAGAGAGCAGTGAGAAGAGGAATGTTTGAGAGGTTACAAACTGAAATAGAAAGTTAGAATGACTAAAAACCCATCTCACATAGGAAATTAAAATTAATAATAGTAAATGGCACTTAAGCTATAGGAACCAAGAGGAGCCAAGAGAAAATTAGGACAGTTGCACACTTGAGACAAAAATAGTTCAGAAGTTACCTGTTGGCAAGCCTGAAAATCTTATTTACCACAACTAACAGCAGCACCAAGGTGATATCAAGGGCATTAACAGAAATCCCAGGGTAAATTAGGGTGGGTCATGAGGCGTGATGTCCTCTGAGGAGAAGGCACAATTTGGGCTGATTCAAGTGAAAAATAAAACACTGATTTCTACCTGGAGCAGTAACAGCACTGACTGAACAACAGACTGAGCGAGGACCATGGATAATGATTATGGAAATCAGAGTTAGTCCCCATAGTGGGGTAACAGATAAAACACCTCTGTCAAGAACAAGGTGAAGCATGGTTCAGACAAGTGTAGGCTCTTAGCTGGAAGTCAAAGTTATGGAACAAGAACAGATAAAGCCAGGGGAGCAGGGAGAAATACATAAAGTACAAGATAATTTAACAAAGCTAAATTGTTTCTGGATAATTTAGCAGCATTTCCTGGTAGGATCAGGAAATGCTGCCATGCATAGGACGTACATGAACTAAATCCCTCTCACTTTCTGTGATATCCTAATAAATTAGCCATGGATTTGGACTCTGGAGCTGAAAGTGAATAAAAGGAATCTGCAAGTGTTCCCACTGAAGGGGGAATTACGACAGAATGGAATGGTGGTGCTCAGAGATGGTTTGGAATCCAACAGGACATGGACTCATGGGGAAAAGTCCTCTAGGAGAGATCTCTGGAGAGAAAACTCCTCTTAAGGCATAGCTGACTGCAAAGGGAAATCTCTTTAGTATGGGATGGTGAGAAAAGGATAAAAATTGGGTCTGAGCTTCATGACTGGAATGTGACACAAACTGGGAACTGCTACCAAACCAGGGAGAAGAACTAGATATCACTCTTTGAAATGGGTCACCTTTTGAAGGAGGAGACATTCAGGAACACAAAGCAGACCTGAGTCTTTAGAGTGTCTCAACCAAGCCTGTCTTGTTTGATACTTAATGTAAAATAGGGGGCCAAGAGTTAAGAAATAAAAATTCGTGAACTACAGGCATAAGGAGGGTGGAAAAGTTTTAAGCATTTATAGGTTGCATATGGCTTTTTATTTTTAATACTGGACCAACCAGCTCTGACACTCATTTGAGACTTCTTGTACAGTAAAAGAATCACAGAATGGTTTGGAATGGAAAGACCTTAAAGCCCATCTCATTCCACCCCCTTCCAGCAGATTGTTCTGTCCCTTGTGTTCATAATTCCTCCAGAGGGAATGCTTATATGACAGAACATAAATCCCATGTATGTATCAGTAGGAACTGAGGGATGGGTCTGCAGTGATGGCTGGAGGCGGATCATGAGCCAGTTTGGACTGAAATTAGGAGAACCTTCCCATTTCAAGAATAACATGGGTGTCAAGTCAGCATTTGCCTAAAATCCAGTGGCCAGTTCATCCTACCCCAGTGGCAAATGCTGGGATCAGAGTCACAGAGAATTTCCCAGCTCCTTCAGCAGCTGCAGAGGTCTCAGGGCAGTCAGGGAAGCACCTGGGTATTCTTGCAGCATGGTATTCATTGCATGGCTGAAATATTACAACTGCATTTGCCAAGAAGGCCAAGGGCACCTGGATGGTCCCAGCCATGGGGTGGCAGCAGACCAGGGCAGTGACTGTCCCCTGTGCTGGGCTCTGGTGAGGCCCTGCCTCAGTCCTGGGTCAGTTCTGGGCTCCTCATGACAGGAAAGACATTGAGGGGCTGGAGCATGTCCAGAGAAGGGAATGGAGCTGGGAAAGGGTGTGGGACACCAGGAGCAGCCAAGGGAGATCCTGGAGTGTCGGAATCTGTGGGTATTGATGATTCCCAGATTGTAGAAACTCTCTGTCTGTCAGCCCCACTGCCAAAGCAGAAGCCATAATTCGTCTGTGCTGGTTTCAAGGTTGTTTATTCTGTTTATCTCTAACATGTTCTGCTGCCCTGCCGCAGCTCTGTCCTGCAGGGCAGCGTGTGGGGCTCTGCCCTCAGTGGGATGGTACAAACATTAAATACCACAAACTACCTGTGCTGGATTTACAATAACGTGCCAATATCTGTCACCTACGTTGGACAGTGTGTCCCCAGCCTAAACCAACAGAAAAATGCCAACACCACAGTGAAACATGGAGGGCATGAAGAAGGAGAAAAAGGACAAGGCACACCCCATTTCCTCCATCTTGTCCCCTTTGGACCCCTAAGCTAGAATCCTAAAATTTTACTTTTGCACCCATGCCACACTTAATTATTACTTATATCAAACACTCAGAGCTTGTAATTGATCCTGTAAGATTGAAAACTCTTTTCCATGGACAGAGATCACAGCCAGTGTCTCTGGGGGCTCTGTCCAGGGGGGTTCCTGACCTCTGCCAGGGTCCCAGGCCTGACAGGGCAGCCAGAGGTAAGCCCTGGATTCCCACACTGGAGAAAAGGAGGCTCAGGAGGGACCCTGTGGCTCTGCACAACTCCTGACAGGAGGGGACAGCCAGGGGGGGTCAGGCTCTGCTCCCAGGGAACAGGGACAGGAGAGAGAGTGGCCTCAAGCTGTAGCAGGGAAAGTTTATATGGAATATTAGGGAATTTTTTTAATTGTAAAGGGCTGTCAGGCACTGGCACAAGCTGCCCAGGGTCATTCTGGAGTCACCACCCCTGAAGTGTTAAAAGGGTGTTTCACTTGGGGACGTGGTTTTGTGGTGGTGCTGGCAGTGCTTGATGATTTTAGAGGTCTTTTCCAGCCTTAATGACTCTGTGATCCTGTGAGCTCCTCCTTGAGGGGACAGGGCAGTAACCCTGCAATACCTGTGCCTTGTGGCATACAGATGGTTTGGTGTCCCTTCCCTCTGCATCTCTTGGTCCTTGTGCTCACCTGCCTCACGTGGAACAATTAGTGCTTTTTTTAATGAATCATAGTCCTGTGGCTCAGTCGTCCTCTGTGACACACATGATACCAGGGAAGCAAAGCTCCTGGTGGAGCTGCTGGCAAAGATGGAATAAAACCCATTCCTTTTGATACTGGAGCATTTTCTGAAGCTTTTATAATTCACCATCGCTGTGACACTGCTACAGGAGCTGCTCTGCTCAGCCCATCAACCTGGAGAAAGTGCTTTTCTCTCTTGAGTCACATTTAGTGTCATGAAGCAGGAGCAAATGTTTGAGTGAAAATGCTCACAATAATAGAAAAGCATTTTATCTACTAGAAAGAGGTACAAGGTGGGTAGGCCATTATCAAGTTCTTAATGTAAAAAATGCCTTAGATAGAGGGAAACAGGCAAAAATGGGAAAATTACTCTTTATCAAGATTATGAAATGCTTTCCATTAACTTGATCCAACGTATGCTCCTTGTTCTACACAATCTATCAGATTTAAAGGAAGATTTCTTCTAAAGCTAATAAAACCATTTTTGAAATATTCACACTTTGCTCATTTGCATTTGCTTACAGAAAATTGTGTCTACTGTAAAGACAGCAAAGCAGTAATTATTTAAATTAGTTTGATAGATGTTTAGTAATGCTTTGATTAAAATATCAATTTTAGATACCAGTAAGTTTGTGAAAAGCAGAGCGTTTAAATGATAATGAACTTTTCTTCAAGAAACAGTTTCAGTCTGCACAAATGATTTGGAATGAAAAGCTCTTTTCATATAAAAATTTCAGGCACTCAAACAATGGAACCAGAGCAGAACTGAGGTCAATCTGGTGACCCAGCTGGATCATTATAAGACAGAAAAGGGGCCCATCTCTGTCAGATGAAATATGGGTGGATCCCCCTCCACAAGAGAAGGGTTTTATTATGTGGGTGATGCCCAAGTAACACAAACTTGCCTGGAAAATCCTGTAGGACTGACAGACTTTTCTCAGGGATGAAGCTGAAGGTCATTGGCAAAAGGCAAAGACAGACCAACACATCCCTGGGAGCATTTCCTTCCCCGGGCCGCCCCAGGGCTCCTGCTCCAGCCTACAAGGGGTTGGTGAGCCCTGGAATCAGAGCAGGAATTTACAGGGATCTGCAGCCTACTGGTCCAGCTCTGCACATTCATCTCCCCGCATAAATATTCATCTAATCTCTCCATCATAATTTTCCACAATCTCCCTGCTGACTCTGACCTAAATCCTGTTATGCAAATGAAACGAAGTCGTTTCTGTCCTATCCATAATGGGTTTGGAACCAAGGCTATTTGTGTAAATCAGCTCTTCTCTGGATAAACATCTCAAATCCTTTTTCCCACTCTTGTAGTTCTCTATCCAACTGGTCTGCCTGCCCCCCAGCTCTCTAAACTGGCAGTATCATTCCCACTGTGATCCTTCCCTTTCTGAGCACAACACCGTGATCCCTGCACTGCTGAGAGAAAGGCACAGAGATATTTACCCAGAGCAGCTGGGGCTGCCCCTGGATCCCTGGAATTGTCCCAGGCCAGGCTGGATGGGGCTTGGAGAAAGCTGGGATAGTGGGAGGTGGCCCTGACCATAGCTGGGAGTGAAATGAGATGGATTTTAATTTCTTTTCCAACCCAAACCACTGTGGGATTCTATGGTTCCATGGTTCTATGACACATAATTTTTTTTTTCCTTGTGTTCTCTTCCAACAGCAATGTGTTCATGCACCTTAGGATGCATTACTGCTTCCAAGGTCTCCTCTACAGTGTTGTCACCAAGCTTACCTGGAAAGAACAGCATGTTGAATTGATGTATATCAAACCACACCTACATTTCGGGGGGCTTTTCTCATCTTCTCAGGGTTTTGCTGAATTTTAAGCTTTTTTCCCCACCTTCAAAAGTAGTGGTCAGAGGAAGAAGACATGGTGACACTGGTTAGCGAAAGATAAATTCTCATTTGGAAAATGTAAGGTTTTGGTGGGAGATTTGAACTGCAAATGAGCAGCCAGGGGTGGATTTGGTCTCTGATTAAAACGATTATGATTTGAAGTTCAGAAATGTTGAGAATGACAAACCAGGAGTGACCCCCTCCTCCCACCTGGCAATTACTCTAATGTAGAGGGACACAAGCCCTGTTATCTATTGCAGCCTGAGGAGTCAGCCTGGGAGCAGTAAAATAGATGTGGAGCTGGCCAGAAAACCAGGATTTCTATCTTTTCTCAATAAAACTGTGCTTCTGAGACAATAAATTTCTGAGCAAACGGGAGCAGTAAAGGTGATGGAGGTGTCTGCTGCACTAATGAGCAGCATGCCAGGCTCTGTGCCATGATCATGAACCCCGGCAGGGGTGCACCATGTCCTCACCAGAGATTTAGTGCAGCAAGGCTCAGATCCTCCTAAGCAAAACCCAAAATGGAAATATTTAGAGCTTAGTAGAGGATTTTTTGCTAACGAGACTTCATTTAATTAGCAAATCTGTGAGCAGGGCTGATCAGCTATGAGAAAATCCTGTTTGGCTCTCACTGTGCTGATGTTTGCTGTCGGGTAGGAACACCAGGGAAGTGAAGCAAACCCACAGCCAAGCTGCAGTAATCGCTGAAAACTGTCTGGAAAACTGTCTTTGCCTGAGAAAAAGATGGGGAAATGAAATTCAGCAGTCTCCCACGCCAGTTTTCAAGTGAGGCTGAGCAGTCTTTCACTGTTTGATCTTCCACAAACCAGCACCTCCAATATTTCTTTCACTGCACAGCTAAAGGCGACCTTGCTGCATCAGATTGCACCAAACGATTGTGGAACAGAGAGGAGCAGACAGATGTTAAAAATGAAGATAATTCAGCAACAGCAAAGCCATTCCCACTGCCATGAGCTCGTCGTGAACCATTGGGAATTTGTGCCAGCAGCTCATGTCTGCACAGTTCTAACCACAGCAGAGTGAGTCTCAAAAGCCATTAAGGGGAAATACCTTTGTGCTGATAAAGGGCAGATTTAGATGGGATATTGCTAAGGAATTCTTCCCTGTGAGGGTGGGGAGGCCCTGGCACAGGTGCCCAGAGCAGCTGTGGCTGCCCCTGGATCTCTGGAAGTGTCCAAGGCCAGGCTGGACAGGGCTGGGAGCACCCTGGGCTATGGAATGTGTTCCTGTCCTGGCAGGGGGTTGGAAGGAGATGAGCTTTAAGGTCCCTTTCAACCCAAATCATTCTGTGTAAGAGATGTCAGTGCTACACCATCCTCACAAATGGCATCATCACGGAAAGTGGTAAGAGGTTAATCACTGCTGTGTCTCAGAGATCAGCTCCTACTGAGTTGTCCTGTTTTTATTTTCCTAGTGAGCTTTGCATTCTCCAGAAAGATCCATGCAACTATTTTATGACCAAATCCACATTCTCTTGTTTCAGCTGTTGTTTGAAAGAGACAAATTGGCTAACAGGCTCATTATCACAGCCGAGGAGAGGAAAGAAAAGTCCAGCTGCTGATGGTGGAGCAAGACAACATATCTCCTCTTGACCTTCAGCCCCCTTCACCCCTCCACCCTCTGTCCCTGGAAAAATCCCCACCCCACCGTGCCATGGTGTGAATCAGCACCTTTCTCTGGAGCTCTCCAATTAAGATTCAGCAGCGCTTGGAGAGCAGCCGTCGGCCCACACTGGACTAATTAATTTTTCCTGCCTGAGTAATTACAGTCCAGAGGTGACCATGAAAGACAAGCAAATCAATTTATGTTTTACTGAGATCCTCATCAGTCACGGAGCACTAACCAAGAAGAAAAAAATGACCAGGGACAGAGCTGGCCCCTGAACAGCAACCAAAAAAAGTTGCTCTGAAACTGCTAAACTTCAGTGCCAGCAAATGCAGTCTTCAAAACATTTTTGTTTTGTTTGGGGTTTTTTTTGGCCTGATCACTCTGCTGCTCAAAAATTTAAAATCCATTTCCCTCACTGGCACTCATATTCCCTGCAACTGGCTCATTCTAGCCAAAAATCCTTCAGAGCTCAGTTTATGAAGATGAGTGCAATCGTTTTGCAAATGTCTCAGCAAGTGTTGGGAGTGAGTTTCCCACTTTCCAAACAGAGGCAATCTGCTGCTCTGCTGAGCCAGTGCAGTACCACCATCAGCTGAACCTATCTCCCAGGAAAAGCTTTCCCAAATGTGCCAGGGATGCAAACAGACAGCTGTCTCCACACGCCACTTGTTGATACCCTTGTGAAATGTCTGGCTCAGCCATAACAGAGAACATCCCAGAGAAATCTTGTCTCCTGAAGCCAAAGATTCCCATCTAAATTCTTTCACGGAGTTCATGCAGTCCTAGGTGAGTGGTTTGATTGGTGGTACTATGGAGAAAATCAAGTTTTTCCTACACTGCAAAGAACTGGGACACAGAGCTCTCCCAGGGGGTGTGAGGATTCGTGGACAGGGCCTGTCTCACCTGGAATGGTGCAGGTGGAGTGGAAGTGCCAGCTAAGAATGGCCTTTAAGGTCCCTTCCAACTCAAACCATTTCATGATTCTGTGATAGGATTGTGGCATTCTTCTGCCCAAGCCAAAGCAGGTGGAGGAATCCAATGGGGTGCACATGTCCCAGAGTCACTCTGGAACATCCACTTGTAAATGCAGGCAAACTCAAGGGGAAGAAATGACGATGTCTGACTCAATTCAGAAGGCTGAATGATTTCTTTATTATAACTATGCTAAAATACATTAATATGCTATATAAAAGGAGGATACTAAAACTACATACTACTTTCTCTGACTCTAACTCTCACACAACTCGTGACCCTCTCTTGAGTCCAGCCCCAGGTGGGTTGGGTTGGCCATCAGGCTCAAACAATCCTCACCAGAATCCAATCAAGCACTCACTCCAGGTAAACAATTCTCCAAACACATTCCACATGGGAAAAACAAGGAGCAGGAATAGAAATTGTTTTCTCTTTCGTTTCTCTCGGTGCATCTCTATGAAAAATCCTGAGAGGGAGAGAAATGTGCTTGCCACATCCACTCAATCTGTGTTTTCGTGGCCAGCTGTGGCAAGGACAGTCCTGCTAACACTGGGTTTGGGCTGTCCTGAGGTCTGTCCATGATGGACTCAAGGAAGGAGTAACACCAGCTTATGTAGGGAGAGTCGCTGTGGCAGTCAAGTGTTCCAAATGAAGCACCAGCAAACACAGACCCAGCATCCAACCAGGGCCCTTTTCCTGAAGCACTTGGGTACCAGCAGATACCTGCAGACCCTCCAATGGACATTGCTGCAAAAAGATTCATGTCAAGGGAGACGTGACAGCCCCTGAGCAGCCACATGATGCCATGCTGGAGCCTGTGACCCGTGCCAGATCCAAGTGCAACTCGTTGAGCCCAGAAAGGGCTGGGAGGGCTCTCTGGGAGACGTCACAAAGGCAGCAAACACAGAGGAGGCAGCAGGAGCCACCCTATTTGTCCTATGGAAGATTTGGGTCTGCCTGGCTGCAGAGGTGTTCTTGGTGATCTGACAGGAGCTGAGGTGCTGCCCAAACAGCTGTTCCTGTTGGTGTCCCTGCTGCTGTCACTGGAGGAGGGTTTGTTTGCAGGTATTATGACCTGGAAGTAGAAATTTAGGAATGTGTTATCCCTAAGGAGCAGCACAGTCTCTTCCTGTGCAGTAAAGAACACTCACAAGAGGGAGAATTACTTAGATGAACACAAGGAAGCTGCTGAGCTCCAAGTCAGGACTCTGTGACATGTGGATGATACTGCAAAGAGCCCAGCAGAAATCACAATTTCCAGCACAGTGGTCAAGGCACATTTACCTGGGTCCAGAGGATACTGCTGATGTGTTAAAGAAGATCTGACTGAAGAATAGACCACAGACTGCAGAGATAGCCAAGTTAGAGATACAAGGTCTGGGTATTTGCATAGGATGGCATTAGGGAAGTTAAAAAGAGAAGTGCAAAACAGAAGATGGGATAAAATGGTAAATTTGGCAAAATGTGGTGTTCTGGAGTTTTCAGGGAGAAAGAGAGGATCAGAATGGGAGTCAAAGTGTTGGAAGGGAGTGGCGGGACAAAGTTTTGTCACACCACATTTATGAGTAGCCAGAGGCAGATTTTGATGATCAAAGTTTTCACCTGTCATAGGTGAGGCCCCATCTGCAGTGCAGTGGAGTGCACTCCTACTGGTGTCCAAGGTGAACCAATATTTGGCTATTCCCCCATGCTGTGTTGTTTAGCAGCCCAGAGAACTGGGCTCCATCCTCTCTGTAACAGCCTTGGGGTTACTGCAGCTGCTCCTTGGAGTCCCCCTGGTTAACCCAACCCAACTCTGTACCTGCCTGTGGATCTGGAATGTGGGTCTGACCCTTTTCATCGCCCTCTGGCCTCTCTCTTTTTTTCTCCACATCCCTCTGGAAGCTGGAGACAGTTCCTAAAACTGAGAGGAATTACTTTCCTTAATCAGCTGGGCACAGCTCTCTGATGTTGCCCAGGCCATGGTTTACCTCATCTGCAATGGGAACAAGCTCTTGGAAGACATCTCACCCAAAATCCACAGCTCCCTCAGCAGGACCTGTGACCTTTCAGCAAGACTGAGAGAATCCAACCCTGTCAGAACGGGGAGCTGGCCTGATTCATACTCTGCAGTGTTACAGTGCATGGACAGACCTGAGCAAGTGGAGAAGGCTGCTCAAGGGCATCTGGCTTTACCTTCCCCTTCAAAATAAATGAGTGTGCCTGCAAACACATCTGTGGTGGTGTGGCACGAGCCTCACTCGCAGCCCCTCATGCAGGGGCAGATGGTTGTCTCTGCCAGTTACTTCAAGGTTTTGAGGGTGCTCAGATGTGCCTCAGCTGCATGTTGTATTTGAGTGCAGAGTGCCTTTGGAGCTGTTGTGCACACAGGACAATTCAATTGCTGCCAAAGGCTTCCCACGATGCTCCTGTCACGAACACTCCATTTCCATCAGGACTCATCAAAGGTCAGTGGCAGGGGTCTCACAGCCAGGATCAGTCAGGAGGAGAGCAGGATGGAGTGGCAAGAACACTTCTGCCACAATCCTGATCTCCACATTCCCTTGTCCAACAGGTATTGGGCAGTGGGGCAACATTGCCCTGACAGATATCACTACACGAAACCACCCTGCTACACCTGCACACGGAGTGGTCCACGGAGAAAATGTCATTGTCTGGGGAGGGGCCTTGGGTTTGTTGCTGAGGTCCCGTAATGAGACTAGATGATGATCAAAGAGACCATCAGGGGTTCTCCGCCCAGATTTGCACAGTGTGATGGGGATTGCTCCATCCCTGGAAGTGTTCAAGTGTCCAAGTGTCCAAAGCCAGGCTGGATGGGGTTGGGACAACCTCAGATAGTGACAGGTGTCCCTGCCCATGGCAGAGGTGGAACAAGATGGGCTTTAAAGTCCCTTTCCTTTTTTGCTCAAACTGGGATTCTATGATTCTGCTTAAGTCCATGGCCCATCGTCCAGAGAAGCCACCTTCTATAAAAAGCTGATCCTATTAACGACACTGCAATTGGCATTTGGGTTTTCTGTTGGGTTTTTTTTCTCCTCATGCATGGAAGCTGCTTGAGGTTTTTATTTGGCCACCCAAAATGATGGCTTTTTTCCAGAATGGACTCTTCCTGCCAACACATTTATTTTTAGACATAATTGCTCTTCAGTTCCTCCCGATGAGCGTGCTTTGAGGAAACGCTGCCTTTGGAAAGGCCCGAGCCCCGAGTTCAGCAAGAATGTACAGAGAAGGACGGAATTGTTGGGATTTTTCGCTATGCTCTTTCTCCATGCTTCCTTCCATCATGCCCGCTGCTGTCAAGGCAAAGACTTTGTTGTTTTGACTCTACCAACCTCAGCAAAGCGCAGACTGAGGGACCCCGAGGCGCTCTTACCGCAATGAATGGCGCACCAAGAGCTCTTTGTCCTTCAACGCAAGCGACTCTGAGCATGGCAAACCCACCCCGTGGGTCATGGAGGATGATAAAAACATGACAAATAATTCATCAACAAAGTCATGCGAAATTGGTGGTGACAATTACCAAACTTGCACCCCAGAATAATTATCTCTCACTGTAAGACAAAAATCTCCCCAAAATTCGCCCGCCCCTCACGCAATGGCGCCAAGAAGATGATTTCTCTTGACGCGCTGAACTTTTGAACCCGATGAAAAAAAATTTTTTTTTTTTTACAAGAGAGTCATTGAAAGTTCATTGCCCTTTCTCACATTTGCACCACCAAAGGGACATAAGGAAAAACATCAAGTGTAATATCCGTCAATGCTAGTGAGGCATTCAGAATATATCACCGATGCATAAATAACCCCCATGAAACTCCAGTGGCAGGGGGAGGTTCTGGAAGAACAGAGATACACAACAATATTTAATTATAAATTGCATCAAAATGATTGTCTTTACTCATCAAAGGGCGTCTCACAAGCATTCCTTTGGTTCAGATGGGAGCCTGAAATCCTGGATGCCTCCATCGAAAAGCTCGGGATTTTTCTTGGTTGACTGGCTACTTTTTCCTGCCAAAGCTCATAAAAATCCAGACACCAATTTACTTAACACGAGGGGTGTGAAATCCCCACTTAGGGGAGGTGAATTTAATTGGAAAAGAAAAAAAATCATAAATCCAGGCCACTGAGCAGTTTGAATTGGCGAACTCTCTTGTGACCTTGATTTGTTGTGGTTTTATTTTCCTGAAATGTTTTTCCCAACACATGTTGGGTGGAAAAATCCTCTGGAATCACCAAACATTGGGTTTTCCTACCTTTTGTACAGAGCAGTGGGTGTGTACTCTTTGTCCAAGGCAAAGGCTGATGGAAAAATCTTCCTGGTAGGAGCAGCAAGAGGAAGTAGGTGGGAGGAACCCCAACCCTCTCTAGGGATTAAAGATTTGGAAGCCTTTTGTTCTCTTCAAAGTAACATTTCCCACTGTCTTTTCTTGACTTGAGGCTGCCAGGGTTGACGGAACCCCGGCCTGGTTCAGGGGTTCCATCTGGTGGAAAAGTCTCTCCTCCACCCCGAGCTTCCAAAGAAAGGCTCAGCAGTCTCTGTTGTTCGGTCTCAAGGCAGTTTATTGCAGTTATCTAAAAGATTTTCTTCTGGGGCTGCTGTGGTTTGCTCACAGCTCAGGCAGAGGCACACACACACCCTGACATCCTCTCTGACTCCCGACTGCTTCTTCTCTCCCCCTCTGCCCAGGGCTGCTGCTGTCTTTTATATGGTACATTACGTGTTACATGGGTACAGTTTTTCCCCAATGCCTATTACATATATTAAATGGTGCTTTTCTATCTTTTATATGGTACATTACATGTTACATGGGTACAGTTTTTCCCCAATGCCTATTACCTATATTAAATGGTGCTTTTCTATCTTTTATATGGTACATTACGTGTTACATGGGTACAGTTTTTCCCCAATGCCTATTACCTATATTAAATGGTGCCTTTCTACTCTAAACCAACCTGTGAGTGCCAACATCACCAAGAACATGGAGGTAAGGAAGAAGAAAGAAGGAGGACAGGACAGGCCCAAATCCCTCCATCTTAAAACCTCTGACTCCCATGTACAAAACTAAAATCCCCCCGTACAGGACTTAAAACCTCCCTCTACAGCACTAAAAAATTCTTCCCTCTACTTTGTGACTACTTCTACTATAATATCTAAACTTTTGTGACTTCTTGTTCTTCCTGCAAGGTTGGTAAATCATTCCATGGCTCAAACCCAAAATCACAGCTGTTTCCAGCTGCCTGCCAGGGTCTCAAATGCTTCTGACCTGGGCCCGGAACCTCCAAAAATGTCTGAGGAACATTTTGAGTTCCAACAAGGTTCATCTGATTATTAGTGCAAGACCAGTCCATGGTCAACATCCTCCTGTGCTCCCCTCAGCCTCCCTGGCGCTGTCTGTGTCTGGAATCTGTGCCCTGCTGGGGTCTCTGTGGTGTGGATTCACAGAGTGGTCTGAGGGGACCTTAAAGATCCTCACTCCATTCCATCCATGGCTCCATGGGCCACATCCCTGCAGCAGTTTTGTCTGAGATCTCCAAAGTCTCCCACCACAGACAGCGCTGGCACCCAGGGTGTTGAGCAGCTGCTGCTGCCAATACCTGTGCAAAGAAAATCCTCTGGAGCGCTTCCACGGCTATCCCAGGAATTCTGTCAGGGATGAGCCACAACTTGGGCAAGGAAGAAGTTCAGGCTTGCAGACCCAGTGTTGTCTGTGGTGGGAGACCCGAGAGACTTTCAGACTAAACTGCTGCCCAAAGGTTGTGAATGGAGTGGAAATTATGATCTTTTAGGTCCCTTCCAACCCTTCAAACCCTTCTAAACCCTACAGCACAGACACCCCAGCAAGGCAGAGATTCAAGTCACAGGCAGTGCTATGGAGGCTGAGGGAAGCCCACGAGGATGCTGACTGTGGTCTTGCACTAAGGATGAGATCACTCTGACAGCCTCAGGTCTCAAACAGAGTGTGGGAGATGTTAATTTGAAGAAAGCTAAAGGCTTCCTAGTCTTCAGTCCCTAGGGAGACACTTCTATGCCTTTCAAACACACACACACACATTAAACAATGTGGGTGAAGCAACATCACATGGAACCTGGAGAAAGCTGAAATTACTGCACCCCCATTTCTGTAGCACTGCTTGGACTGTTTGGTGCGGGACCCCTTCACTGCTTCCACGCCCTCACTGCCAGCAACAGCTCCTGCTCTGGCTGCTGAAAATGCACATTTGCTCTTTGCACGACCAATTCCCTCCCATGAGCCTGTGTGGGAATACAGAGGGAGAGGGAAAGGAGGAAAGAAACTGTCCCAGCTGGAGAGAGCCTCACGTTGCTGCCTTGTTGCCAGACCCAGCTCCCAAGTCTTGTCAAAATATACCTGGATGGGGAACATGAAACTCAACATGGAAATCTTACCCACAAGGTGGGAATATTCCGCTCTCTGGGAGTCAGCCACCACCTCCCCAGCTTTCAGAGGGAGGGTCTGTAAGAGGGGCAGGAAGAGCTCCAGGCAATGTTTCCTGTGGGAGTATTGAAGTGCTGGCCTGAGGATGGGATCAGAAATCGTCTGGGGTCATTAAAACCCCCCATCCCGAGCTTTGTGTCAGTCTGACAAGGATCTGCTGCGGGAGAGGGGCCACCAGAATCACAGAATCAGCCTGGGGTACCCAGCTGACAGCCACAGCTCCATAATGAAGATAGGCAGTGGAAAAAAGGAAAGTGGATACAAATGCAGCAGAAAGAAAGCTGAGGCTCAGTGTGGGACACTAAATTAGAAAATTATCTGGCAGATATGCACCAAGTGAAATACTGAAATGGAGATGCCGTACTTGGATAGGAAAGTAGAGCAGAAGGGAAAGGAAAGGTCACACAGAGCTTTGAATAAACTTAATATTTTGATATAAAGAGCAAGACATCTTAAATCATTAAATCTGATTGAGAGTGGCAAAACAACTGAGCAGGAGATTTCCGAGAGGGAAAACCAGCTTCTTTCTGAGTGATACAGAATGCAACACCTTTTTTGGTGTTTTGAAAAGTTGCATAATTTAAGCTAGGGAGGAAATAAAGTCAGAGCAACATCTCCAAACACCAAGGCAGCAGAAAAAAACAGAAATATACACAAATAATTATTTCCTATCTTCAGATATTTTAGACATCTTTTGTTTATTGAAAACCAAGTGCAAACTCAAACTTTCTTTGTACCAGCGAAGAAATAAATTAGGTTTACATCTTTCCAGTGAAAGAAATTAATTATTGTTTAATCTTCCTCCTCTTTTCCCCCTCCCCAATAAATAGCTATTTAAAGGACATTTTAATCTGAACAAAAGGGTTTCCCATATTTAGTCCCTCCTGCCATTTTCACTCCACCAGGCTGTGCTGTCCATGTGGATTTATTGTCACGCCACAGCTCACTGAGACTCGCTGGCTGTTCCAGGGTTCGGAGCTTGTTTTCTTTGTAATAATCCACTGCCATTTTCTACACCATCCCTGGATTTATGACATTATTTATTCTCTATAAATTCCCATTGCTTTTTTTTTCCCTAATGGCAATTTCACCCTTTGTTTCCCCCCAGCAGTCGCCAGAACTGCGGGCTGGGGGTGCAGGACTGGGGGCTTGTTGCACTCAGTAAATGAAATAATGGACACGCCCCAGCACACACACATCCATATGTGTCCAGATTTGCTGCTAAAAACACATTTGCAAAGGAAAAAGGAGAGCTCAAGAAGGATGGAAATCAGTAAAAAATCGCATTGTGTGGTGAATCTTTTCAACCAGAAAAAAGAGAATTTTTTTGAAGTCAAACCAATCCTCCTTCAACCATTGCACAGAGAATCATCTGCCTGACCAGTCAGACCAGTGACTTGTGACATTTTCACATGAAATGATCTCGCCTTTTATTCAGAATAACATCTGTATTTTAGAGATATTTACATTTGGAAAACAAGAAGAAGAAATTACACTTGGAATTTTTATTTTATTCTACTCTTACTCATGGGATACATGCATTTGTGGAAGCAAAAAGGATCCTTTTCACCTCGTTAAATTCCTCAGAGATGGTGTGCGTGGTTTTATTTTTTAATTTTTTTTAACAAAAACAACAAAACCCAGCAAAAAAAAAAATTCATTTTGATTTGAGCATCCTGCCCTCTCCCCTTGGTTTGGAAAATGAACAATTGATTATTCCCTTTCCACTGCACGACCACTGACACTGCATTTATTTCCCTCTCTGCAAATCTTCCCATTGAGAGCATTCTCAGCTCCATAAATTCTCATGAATAATGTACTAACCAGCATAAATGTGACACTTTCATATATGTGGCCTGATCTGATTAATTGAGAACCACAACATCCTATTATCTATGTTATCTCATCCTGGCAGTTTATATCTATTAGATTGACCTGAAATACACTTTTAATTGATTTTTACCAACAAATCCAAAGAGCTGTGGTTTGATTTTACTGTGTTTGTAGTGAGCCTGGATCTTCACTTAAGTCGAGCTTCATTTCATACTTTGATGGATTTTCCATTAAGATCACAAGAAAGATTCTTATTTAGACATTAGAATGTTAAACAAAACATGACATAAAGGACTAAGAGAGGAGAATGCAAACCAATACCGTTAAAATTCTTACCAAAATAAATACACAGTGACTGAAAGAAGTTTGATACAATAGAAAATAAAATTATTAAAAGCTTGACTAGGAATTAAAAAAAAAACAAGGAAAAAAGTCCAAATTCAGTGCTAATATTCAGTGATGGTGTGGAAGGAGGTGGTTTGATAGAACACTACAATTCTTCATTTGAGTCCCTCTAAAGAACAATATTTATCTCTATTTATGTGAAGGATGAAGGGCAAGGAATGAAGCCTCAGAATGTCTGGTTGGAGTTGGGAAAGGGGCATTTCTGAGGGGTGCTGCAGCCCCAGGGAAGGGGGGATGTCCCCACTGGGGCTCCCAGACTCACCTGCACAAAGACACGACTGCCCCACTCTCATGGGAGGCCTGGAACATGTGGGAATTCATCTTCGGGAGAAGGAAATTGCAGATTCCTGTTGGAATCTGTGGGTATTGATGATTCCCAGATTGTAGAAAGTCTCTGTCTGTCAGCCCCGCTGCCAAAGCAGAAGCCATAATTGGTCTGTGCTGGTTTCAAGGTTGTTTATTCGGTTTATCTCTAACATGTTCTGCTGCCCTGCCGCAGCTCTGTCCTGCAGGGCAGCGTGTGGGGCTCTGCCCTCAGTGGGATGGTACAAACATTAAATACCACAAACTACCTGTGCTGGATTTACAATAACGTGCCAATATCTGTCACCTACGTTGGACAGTGTGTCCCCAGCCTGAACCAACAGAAAAATGCCAACACCACAGTGAAACATGGAGGGCATGAAGAAGGAGAAAAAGGACAAGACACACCCAATTTCCTCCATCTTGTCCCCTTTGGACCCCTCATCTAGAATCCTAAAATTTTACTTTTGCACCCATGTCACACTTAATTATTACTGATATCAAACACTCAGAGCTGGTAATTCATCCTGTAAGATTGAAAACTCTTTTCCATGGACAGAGATCACAGCCAGTGTCTCTGGGGGCTCTGTCCAGGGGGTTCCTGACCCCTGCCAGGGTCCCAGGGCAGCCAGGGCAGCCAGAGGGAAGCCCTGGGTTCCCACAGATTCCCTTGCAAATATGCCTGGGAAGACCCAAGGAGTCAAAGCTTTCATGGTGTTTTGCCACCAAAAGTGCACTGGAAAGTAGTTACAGCCCCTAAGGCTGCTGGAGGCTGTAGGGAATTCGTGTGCTCTTGGTCTGTCTCTGAGCAAAAGCATCATGAAAAGGGGCAGCTCATGGTGGACACGGCCCAACAATGAGCCAAGATGCTCCTGGTATTTGATTTGGCTGCTGAATGCCCTGAAAGCAAAGAATAAAGGATAAAAAAGTGTTGATGAGAACAACCAAAGCCTTGATGAGAAGATCTGAGGCTCTCAGTGACTTCTCTTGGTGGCAGGATGATGGAGGCTGGTGAGCACAAGATAAATGGGGGCAGACCCAGAGGAAATGGGAGAAAATATTAAAATATTGAACGTTAATAAGGAATTCCTATTCCTGTGAGGGTGGGCAGCCCTGGCACAGGTGCCCAGAGCAGCTGTGGCTGCCCCTGGATGCCTGGCAGTGCCCAGGGCCAGGTTGGATGAGGTTTGGAGTAGCTGGGACAGGGGAAGGTGTCCCAGGCCATGGCAGGGGTGGCACTGGGTGATCTTTAAGGTCCCTTCCAACCCAAACCAGTCTGGAACTTTATGCAGCACAAAAGTGTCAAAACTGTGAAAGGCAAATAAGAAAATATACAAGAGGGGAGATAAATATGCAAAGAAGGAACACTGCAGACAATGGATAAGCTGCCTTAAGAAAATTGCCCTGTATCTAATAATCATTGGAAAATCAACTGTTATACAAGAGTCTGCAGACCATAAAAAGCCAAGGAAAGAAAGCACAATAGAAGCAGTGCCTCAAAATATCAGATTTTATACATTTATGACACCAGCACATTCCAAAAAGGCAGACATATTTTCTTTTACAGCTCTGACTTGCACCAGATAAGGAAAAAAACTGGCAGAGGAACACAAACAAGCAGGAAATTGCATGGGAAGTCAACATCAGTGCTCAGTGAACGAGCAGAGCTACAAAGGCTTAACTGCATTGTGCTGAGGGAGAAAGCAAACCCAGAGCTAAGCAAAGAGAAATTAAAATTTCATGCAGGGTCTAAGGCAATGTAAGACACAAACACACCAGAAAGGATATTTATCGGCCAAACAACACAGGAATCGTTACTTTCAGCAGTAAATTAAAGGAATGCTGACATAAAATCAGAGAGAAATATTCCATACAAACCCACAGGAGTGAAGTGGGTAAGCAAACATAAAATATTCAGTCAGGATGATGCATCTACAACGAGGGGGAAATTGTTTCTGCTACCCAGAACTGCAGATATTGGTGTAACTTCAGAGGCAAGAGTTCCAAAATGGAACTGACCTCCCACACCTCCTTTTGCACAGAGAGGACCCTGAATGAGGCTGTGGAAACCTTGAGTGGGCAGGAATTGATGTCACAGTGAGCATCAGCCACAGCAGCTGGGGCAGAGGGGCCTGGGAAACCCCCCAGGAGCATTGCTGGGATCTTTTCAGGGAACAGTGGAGCTGGGAAAGAGCTGAGAGAGGTGCCCAGGGAGGTGGTGGCTGCCCCAGGTCCTGGAAGTGTCCAAGGCCAGGCTGGACAGGGCTTGGAGCAACCTGGGACAGTGGATGGTCATGGCAGGGAGTGGGTCAAGATGGGCTTTGGAGTTCCTTTCCAGCCCAAACCAGTCTGGCATTCTCTGATTCCCTGGTTATTCTGTGATTCCACATCTCAGCACAGATGCCAGCACTAGAGGGTTCACTGCTGGCCCTGCAGGTGAGAGCAAACCCATCACCACATCCCCACGACTGAAAACTCAGTCGGGAGTCCAGGAAAACCACTCCAAACTGAAGGCTGAGCCTCACGGGGGACTTGGTTATGAAAGGTAAAACTGACCCCAGCAGTGGCCACCAGGCTTCATACTGGTGGAGCTGAAGTCTGGCAAACCAAGGCTCTCCTGGGGCAGAAATCTGAGTGCTTAAAAGACTGCACAGTTTTGGGGACCATGACTTAGCCCCCTGGGGCCTGAGCTCACCTGTGGGTCTCAAGCAGGGATTGCTGAGACCTAGAGCTGGATCCCTTTCAAATTCACTCTTTAGGCTTCCATGACTTCTGGAAGTTGCAGCCCCACACTCCCAGGATAGATTCTGATTACACAGCAGTTTCCTCTCAGTGTTTTTCCACTGATTCCCACTGAGTTCTGCCTGACTTGCACCAGTGTGCTGGGAGGGAATTCTCAACTACTCAGCACTCACTGCTGTGTCTTCCTGGGGTGTAGAAGAGAAGCTTGGGGGGGATTTGGGGCTGCTGTTGGCACTCTTTTCAAAGCAGCTCAGCTACTGGGGGAATGGATGGTAGGGGCCAGAACAGCACTGTGCTGTCACCTTCCCTTCCTGGAACAGGAAAGGAAAAGCTTACAGCTTGGGAAGTTAAAGTTTTTACACCAGACCCATCCAGCTGAGATTCCTTTTTGCACAGTTTGCCCTCAGAGCAAGGAAGCAGTCTGGGAACTGCTCAGGCAAGACCAGTTTCACATTTGGACAGCAGCAAATCCCCTCCCCAGTGTCACAGAACCACGGAATCATGGAATCTTCAGATCTGGGAGGGACCCACAAGGACCACAGAGCCCAGCTCCTGATCCTGCACAAGACAAGCCAACGATCCCACCCTGTGCCCAAGAGCTTTGTCCAAACACTCCTTGATCTCTGTGCCAGATATTTTGCCTGTAGCTACATGAAAGATCCATTGCTCTGTTTTTATTACCAGCTTCGAGTACAAGTGTTCCACCTCCCAGAATATCTGCAGAGTGTCACTTCTATCAGGTTTGCCAAAAATCAGGTTCTGGGCTCAGGAGCCTCCCTGAATTGTTTGCAGGTTCTTTCCCACCTGGTGCAGGTGGAAGAAGGTGTGCAGGGCCTCGCAGCACTGGACATTACCTGGGGAGAGGTGACCAGGTGCTCACCTAGGGCTGGGAGGAGAAATGGGGAGCTGAGAGGGCTCATGGTCCAAAGGGAGAGCCAGGAGGAACTGCCTGCCCAGGCATCACTGCTGCAGAATATGTGCTTCCTTGGGAAGCATTTCAGGTGTGCCCAGAGAAGTCCTTGGGAGCTGGTCCTGACCCCATCATCTGTTCAATAGATTTCCAACAGACATCAGGTCTTACTGCAGATAAAGACAACACTGTTCCCTCATAAACTGAAGTGGCCAGTAGGGTGGGAGGTGAGCTTTAATCCAATTTAAGGCAATGAGTGCCTTTACTGCCTTCCTAGACCCTCCTCTGTGCTTGCTGTGCTTGTGGACTCGGGGTCAGTGTCAGGATGGGTGAACACCAGCTGCACCCACTTCCCTACAGGTCAGAACGACCTGGTGCCTCTCAGGGATCCTTTTTTCCCAGTCCTCCTGTGACTGGTACCCCTTGCTGCTCACCAAGGGCTCTGGGGAAGAGCTGTCCCTGCAGGAAATCAGGCTCCCTCTCTCCCCAGACACCTTTAGGGCCTTTCCAGGACCCCATGAAAAAGGAAAGGCTCATGCCCTGCTCAGCTGCTCGCAGCTGTGTGGGGCCAGAAGGACTGGGGCTGGTTCACAGCACATCAAAGCCTTGCTGGGCTCAGTGGTTTCAGGCCAAGGCTTCCCATCCATCTTTCCTGCTGACATTTCGGGGCTGTGTGGCTGATCCTGAGCAGAGATAAGAGCTGGCAGGTTCAGGCTCTGCCCCAGAGATCCAGGAGGACCTCCAGCTCCAGCTGTACACAAGTGCCTTAGCACTGCAGAAACATTTGCCTCAATTGCAAAATCAAACTCAAGCTTCTTCTGACAAATCCATGCAGAAATTCCTTTTCCCTTTGGAAAAGAAGTAGGAGTGTGACAGAACCAGACACACGGATCTGTGACTATAAACTAAATTATTTATGTCCTCTTCTTATGAGTCAAACTCTTTATTGCAGCTGAATGTTGGATTATGACAGCCAATGGTCTGTGCAGACTGTTCACTGCATTATTTATATCAATCATCTGAGCTACACCTTGTTCTCTTGATGGGGCCTCTTTCAGGGTTGAAAGATCATTGCAGAGAAGAATTTGTGGATAGTAATTAGAATAAAATAAAATTAATTTCCATAAGACTTGATAATTTCACTGATTTACAATAAATCCTTATATATGTGATTTTCCTTTTTAAATTTTTTGTGCCTTTTTTTTTTTTTTTGCTGTTGTTGTTGTTTTTGCACACAGAATTGTCAAGGGATCAAGATTCCCATGAAAACAGCTGTGATTTACTCCCAACACGGAGTTCAAGCTGGGGGTTGGTTGCTTAGACACTGAAATACCTTGAATTTCCTTCTCCTCTTTACAATTGCTTGTCAATCCATTGGGCATTGATGCCTCTATGAATAATGAAGAAAAGGAAGATCACCACTGAGTTCTAAGCTAAAACACTCAAACACGTGCACATATAAATTTGCAATGTACTTTAACTAAAGAAGAATTTAGTGACAAACACAGTGGGTAATTTATTGCTACACTTGAGGGTTAATTATTCCGATTAAATGTTTTAAGCAGGGTAACAATGGTATCTGTTTATCTTGCAGTCATTTACCAGGCACTAAACAAATCATGGGCATGTTTTCTTGCTTTTAAGTAATCAATATCTCTCTTGTTTCTTTACCTTCATATTTACACCCAAGCAGGATTATTGGGAAGGGGAACGGTTGGATAAAGCACCTAGAAAGGAAAGCCACAAGCAAATGCTTCAAACTTTACAATTCACATTTATTTTGAAAAAATGTTTTGTTAAAAATACTCCTACAAAGACATTGGAGCAGCAGGTTTCTGTTTCCTTTATAAATACATCTGATTTATTTATTTATTTATTTATTTATTCTCAGTAACATCGAAAGACATCTGACAAAGCCAGGGAAGCCCTGGGCTGAATGGAAGACACATCCCTGTGTAACAAGGACCTGCACATGATCTCCCCATTCACAATTAAAAAAAATACAAATACTGTCATGAGAGTTGTTCTGTTGTCCTCAGGGTCACGGCCAACAGGCAGAAAGAGCAGGAAGCCAGGGCTGGGACACCGTGGAGCCCAGTGATGGGTCCTGGGACTGGTGGCAGGGGAGGACAGGACACAGTGTTGACACTCTTGTCTTTGGGTGGCTGAAGGACTCACCCCATTTCCCCATCCCACTCTGCAGTTCCTTCCAGAGCCACGACCACGAGGTCAGAGCCTGGCAAAGCTCCTCTCCCTGCAACCCTCCCCGTGCCATCAGCAGCTCCTCCACAGCTCTCCCAAGGAAGGACATTTCACAACAGATGTGTCACACCGTGTCCTGCAGGAGGATCCCATCAGCAGATCACAGGAGCCAATGCCCTGATGGACAATTCCCTGCCACATCTCTCCTGCCACCTCACTGTCACCCCCCTTCCCTCTGGGACCTTCTTGGGATTTGGTACCTGAGCCAGGAAAAAATCTTCCCTGCAAGGAGTCTTTGGAAAGGGAGCACAGACAGCTCCGTTGGCTCTTCAGTTCCTCAAAGGCCGTGGGTGGATGATGGCACAGGAAGGATGTTTGGGTACCTGTGCCCAGCTCATCCTGAGAGGAGATCTCTGAGCTCCCAAACTCCTGTTTCCTGCTCCCCAGTGCTCTCAGACCACAGCTTGGAGAAGAGAGAAGGGTCATGCCTTTATTTGGGATGTTTTTGGAAGAACCAGGCTCATTTATCCAGCAAGAACTGTGACTCCTCAGCTCTGGCTTCAGGGGCAGAACACCCCCAGGCTCCCCAAACTTAAATCAGGGCCTCAAAGCACTCCCTGGGTAGACTGAGTTCACATCAATGCAAACAGCCTGGCAGGGAGTGACACAAGGTCAGCAAAGCCCTTCCAAAGCAAACCTGGAAATACGAATTGTGTTCTAACGCTGATGGATGCGCTCCTCCTTCTCCTGTGGCAAGAGGCAGGGCTGGAGCCCTTCCCTGAGCTGCCCTAGGGAACACTGGCCAGGGATCCTACACACCAGATCTGCCTTCACACACCTTCCTACTGCTTTATCCAGGAAGATCTGTGATGTGAGGGGGATGCTTCCAGAAAGAACGGGAGGCAAAGGGGGGATTTTTTAATGGGAGGGGATGTAGCTAAACAGAGGTTCCCATCAGAGCAGAGATGTGCTGAGCCAGCTCCAAGGAAGGGAACCCCTGGCTATGGCCCAAACCTGAACAAATCACCCAGCCCTTCCATACTGGGGAGGGGACAGAGGGCAAAGAAACAGCAGAGAGAGAGAGAGAGAGAGCTGAAGTTGGAGGACAAGCAATGACAAAGAAATGGGTGCAAGAGTCACAGGCTGAAAAATGAATAGAGAAGTCACTGGAGGAGGGCACCCAACAGAAATCTCCAATGCAGGGGCTGTGGATCCACAAAAGAAGAAGCAGATGCACGTCCCTATCTCTGATCCTTGATTTCTCCCCCTCCATCTCCAGGATGGCAGGGGATGTGCTGTGATGCGGGGCCTTGGAGGATCATCCTAAGAGGGCAGAAGCAAAGCCAGGACCCAGGACCCGGGCAGCAGAGCCTGGAGGATCCAGGAGGGCGCCCACAGCCCGGCACCAGCACTGCTCTCCTTGTCAGGGCATCCACAGGCTGCAGCTCCTGCTTAGTGTCTCCAACTCTCTCACCCTCCAAGGAGGCTTTCCTTCCTCCCCTGCTCAAACCAGGCTTTTCACTGCTCAGATCCCACTGTTGGATGGGACAGGAATGACCACACTTGTCTGTCCCTCTGCCCATGGCCGATCCGGGCAGGGGGAGCTGGGCTGTTTCACTTGCCTCCACTGTTGAACAGCTTGAAAAGAAAACTCTGGAGCTTGAAGGATGGATGGTGAGTGCTTCTACAGACCTGAGGGACCCAGCCACACCTGACAGCCTCACCCTGAGCAAGTCCTCACTCCAGAACCCGGGAGGATTTTGGGAACTCCTGCAATCTGAACTTTGTTTCTCTGTACTTCAGAGAATGGCCAACATGAAACCTACAGCCCTGAACCTTGGCCACCTCCCATGAGGCCTGCACCCTCCTTCACTAAAAGCAGGAATTTTCCTATGATCCCAATGCTCCTGGGATCCTAGACACAGCAGCTGGGATTTTTAGAGGGAAAAAGAACCATCAGAGAGCTCATAAACCGATCCATTCCTCCTGGAGACCAGAGCCCAGGTGGGGCCAAGCAAGAAGCACTGGTGCACCAAACCTGCACCTTCCCTGGTCCCCTGCAGCTCACAAGGGTCTGCAAGGGCCAGGAAGACACACTCAGGGACCCTTCAGCTCCAGCCTGACCCTTCTCCCACATTCCTGGGCTGCTCTGCAGAGGGATAAAAATCCCTGCCTGTGCCAAAGACCTTTTCACTCGTGCCATCGAGGCAGATTGAGCAATGAAGGGTTTTAATGTCCGGATCTAAGTTCTCCCCAGGACATAAAGAACAAATTCATCTTCACAGCTGGGCCAGCACTCAGAACCAAACCTTGCACTTAATCCCTGCCTGCATCTCATCCTGGAACCATTCAACACTCAATGCCTGCTCTGGGACCCCTCTGGGACTTCCCTGCAGTCCCCCAGCCCAGCCCTGAATTGCTCCATTGCACCAAGAGCTTTTTGCCCTTTTAGAAGCTTGTCCCAGTCTCCTTTCCTGTGTTTTACTTTTGAGGCAGCTCTGACACATCTATTTGGACTCATGGCCAGATTCCCAAACAACCAGCAGGTCACAAGGCAGAGCCAGCCAATGCAGAGGAACAAATCTCACTGTCAGAAACCTCTCTAGAGCAGAGGAAGGGAAGGACAGGGATCTCTCATACCCAGCACTCCTAAGGTTCTCCAGGTCATGAAAGGAGGTTTGAGGTAAGAATGCTTCCACAGAGAGCTTCCACATCCAACACATGATGGATCACCCAGTCACTCTCTCTTTCTGGGCTTTTCCTGAGCCCCAGGGACGCCTTAGGATACACAAGAAATTGGGAGGAGGAAGCAAGAGGTTTCCTCTGGCATGGGAAGCCTACTGGCTCCACACAGAAATCCTTCCCCAAAAAGAGTGAAAATGGAAAAGCAAAGATGCTTGATGGAGTATTTGGGCTTTTAAAGATGTGTCAGTAGAATGTGTCAGTCCCAAGAATATGATTGAATAAAAGAATTTTTGCAGGAATCCTGTTATACACCCTGTGCCCCCAGACATCCGTGACCCAGAGAAATTGGAAGAGGTATTTTTGTGTCAAGGTTAGTCTTTTAGAAGTTCGTCCAGTCACTTTTTGAATCCCAGAACATTTTGGGTTGGAAAGGACCTTAAAGCTCATCCAGTCCCACCCCCTGCTATGGGCAGGGACACCTTCCACTATCCCAGGTTGCTCCAAGCCCCATCCAGCCTGGCCTTGGGCACTGCCAGGGATGGGGCAGCCACAGCTGCTCTGGGGAAACTGTGCCAGGGCCTCCCCATCCTCACAGGGAAGGATTTCTTCCTAAAATTCAATCTAAACTTATGCTCCTTTAGCTTAAAGTCATCTCTCCTTTTCCTATCAATCCATCTAGTGGTGGTTATCCATGTTCAGCCATGAGTTCCACCCTCCAACCACTGTGCTCTGTGCCAAGGAATATTCTGCTTCCCCTGCCTTCGAGATGTTACTGTCAGAAGCAGTGACTGCTGCTTTATCACCTTTCTCACATCTTTTCTGATTTAAGGGTATGAAATTTTTATCATTGTGAATTACATCTGCCAGAACCAAGAATCAAAATCTATTTGTCTTTTATACCTCCCACAGAGTTCTGGCTGTTACAGAAGCCCTGATCTGGCTGCACCTATCTGTATATTTATTCCTTCATTTCTGTGTATCCCTTTTGAGTGGAAGGGAACAAAAGCACCTCCAGCATTTGCAGAGCCAGCACATCAAAAATTCACCAGCTCGTAACCTTGTGTGAAGGCTCCTGAATGCCAATATTTGATAGCAATCAGAGATTTCACATTTATTCTCCACCAGCAAAGGCCAAGCCAGGCTGTGGGTGTGCCACACCATCTGTCCCAGACTGGTGATTTTACCAACCTCTATCTCCCAACCCAGCCCACTCAGCCTGGGGTCAGAGAGCTGAAGTTCAGACCAAAGGCCGTTTGGGGAAAAGGGGGCTCTGCCTGCCAGCTTCATCCTCAGGTGGAGTAACGCACTTCCCCCAGGCCTCATGGAATCCTGGCATGCTTTGGGTTGGAAAGGACCTTAAAGATCATCTTGTTCCAACTCCCTGCCATGGGCAGGGCTCCTCCTTGAACCCCTTCCATTAGTTTTTCTTAACACAGCTGTTTGGCTCTTAAAGCCAAAAATTATTCCTTCCCTCCCCGACTTAGTTGGAATAACCAAAGGATACGGCATGACATCTGTACAAGAGCTCCAGAACGACCCCAGAGGCAGAAGTTGAAGCTACAGTTGCAAGTGAACAATTCCTCAAGTTTACTGGAACAAAAGAGTTGGAAATGGATCAGCCAAGTGTTTGTTGTTCTTTTTTCCATGAAGGCAAAATGGAGTTGCTGATAAAAAATGAGGCCCGCAAGGCTGAGTTGTGGTTTGTTTGCAGGGGTGGCAATGGGGCACTGGGATGTCCCCGTGGAATCAGAGCAGGAGACAGAGTGGCACTGCTGCTGCACTCCTGCACAGCTCACAGAGGAATTTCTTGCAGAATGTAAGAAGGAGAAAAATGGGAGAGGTACTGCTGAATGAGTGTTAAGAGAGCAGGAATGCAGATTCAGGAAAAGATTTGTGGGGAGAGAGGACTTCTTGCTTCCAGTCCCAAATTTCTGCAAATAACATTTGTCAGTGGAGTTGGCAGGAGTTTACACAGGGACAGCAAGGAGGTAAATTCCAGGAAACATTTGGAGAGTGCAGGGAGTTTTCTGGGAGAGCAGTGGAAGATTGGAACACATATGGAAGCAAACACAGGCCAAGGTTGTGTCCTGGGAAGGGCAAAGAACTACAAGAAGCAAAGACGTCCTGAATAAGTTTAAATAAAAAATGCCAAGATGTGACTGTAGATAAAAAAAGTTGAATCCTGTATGTGAAGAACTTGTAAATATGTAACATTTTTGAGGATGGAAAAAGACCTACATTAAATCAGCCTCAAGTTAGACATACAGGAAAGAAGATGATTTACATTAAAACAATAAACTCCACTAAACCAAACCAGACAGCAGCGACACTTCCAGTACTCTGCTGTACATCCAAGGCAGTCCCAGATTTATTGCATCATCAGAGGATACAACTGTTAACGATGCAGCAGAGTTCAAGCCCTGACTCCAGGATTAATATAAATCAGCCTGGCAAATATAACAAGAAGTTTCCTCAGCTGCTCAAACCCTCCAAGGGGTTCTCTCTACAGGTCACCACTAATCCAGAGCCTGGGTGATGATTCCCAGGGAAGAGCCTTTCCTTTAACCCAGATTCCAAGAGCAGCTCCAGGGAGTGTGGGAAAAGCCCTGCAGAGCAGCCAGCAGCTGGTGCTGCTGAAGGTCCCTCTGCTCAGCTCAGGCCAGGCCAGCAGGGAGCAGCTCCAGGCAGTGAGGAGAGCAGGATCCTGCTCTGGGGACAGGGGATCCTGCCAGGCAGAGCTCACAGGGATGGAGCTCTGCTGTGTCCCCAGTCCCCCAGCCCTGCCCTCACCCTGGCGTGTGCCCATGAGCTGACCCTGCTGTACAACTGCAGTGGAGCCACGGATGGATCCCTGGGGTTAGAGCACTAAAGGAGCCCTGCAGCAGTGGGAAACCCCGGGACAGCCACATTTATCTGGATCACACGGAAGCCCCAGCACGGACTGCTGCCTTTGGAAGCTGCTGCTCGGCAGGGAGGGTGTTAGGGAGAGGAGAAGCGCCTCAGCTGCTGAAAAGCACAAAACCCCACTAACTGATGAAAGGCAGTTCTGAGGGTTTACTGGGGAGGAGAGCAGATCCTTTGGGGAGGGGATGTGCAGCTCACAGTGCCCTGTTTTGTGTCCCCACGGCCACTAGGACAAGTGATTCCTCATGGCAGTGCTGTGTCTTACAGGTCTGTTCTTCCTTTCTTCTCCACACCCCTGGGCTGTTATTCCAGCAAATGGGCTGGTGGCAACAGCTGGAAGTGACCTACAAAACACATTTTAACTTTTTACTGTCCACATATGCTTTGCTTCCTCTGCTCTGCCCTGTGGTGCTCTGCAAGATTTGAACCAACTGAGAACATCCAACCTGCTGAGCATTCCCACCAAACACCCTCCACAGGCTGATCCTCAGCAGGAAGTGGGAATGGGAGAAGGGAAGGGCTGGGAGGTAGCTTGAAAGGTAAAGAGGAAATGTGAAAATTGCAACAAGCTGCCTGAAAATCTCCATGTGATGATTTTGTTACGTACCCACACATGCACACATGCACAAGCACAACAGCATTTCACAGTGTCAATGTTAGCAAGTGCCTTTTCCCCTTGGAACACACTGAGTTTCCCATTAGACTCCCAATTCGTAGCAGTACATTGGAGAGCCATGAAATAAATCTGTTAATTGTCACTCCAGTGCCTCTGCCCTCACTCTGCAGCATGTGCCAGAGGCGTTTACAACCACAGCACTTGACAGGAACTCGGCTGCTCGTGCTCCCAGGAGAGCTGAAGGATGCAAAAACTGCAGTGTTTTCTGGACCATGCCTATTTTAGTCCAGCTCTTCATTAGTCCTACACAGCCGAACACAGCTGTCACAGCCATGTCTGGTATAAACAGATGGGAAGGTGTTACTTTTAGTACCACCACCACCATGGGATTTTTGGTCAGAAGAAGAGACAAGGATGGGCTTTCTCTGTCCTGCAGATGGCTGCCACAGCTCTGGGGGCTGTGGCACTGGGCCTGTCCTTCACAGTGGGCTGGGTCTGGCAGGTAGATGTGTCTGCAGCAGCCAGCGAGGAGATTCAGTGCATTGAGACAAAATGTCTCCAGATGAAGAAGACCTGAAGTGCCCTTCCAAGGCCTGGGTGGCTCTGCAGGGAGCATTGCTCCTCCTTAGTGTCTGCAGGAATGTCGGGGGTGGCAGAGAACAGTCAGGAATTGTCTGGGGAGGACAAGTGAGGGGCGTCATGTGCTCCTTCCACATGGCTGCCCCACAGGAATCTGCTGGTGAGTTTTGTAGGCAGGGCTCTCCTGGGGCACAAGGTCACTCCTGGCTGTGGCTGGGCAGCTGGCACAGCACCATCGTGCCCTCAGAGAGCTCCACATGCCTTTGGCACAAGGGACAAGTGCTCCTTGTCACAGCACAGCGGCCACCATGTGGGACAGACACGCCAGGGGAGGCTCCACACCACACTGGGGCTCCTGGCCTCCCTGTGTGCCCTCTGCAAACACCTCCAGGGATTTTTCATGTCCTTTCAAAGCTGAGCCCATCACCTGCCCAGGAGCGAGTGCTTTCTGGGTGCAAAGGCATTCCAAGTATCCCTTTGGATACACAGGCTAAACCAGGCTGGGTTTAGGGCAGAGCTGCCCATCCAGGTAGCACCTGCACACCCCATGTCTACACCACCCTGTGCCCCTGCCAGCCACGCTGGGGCTGTCACAGGGGATGCCCTGAGGGCACCGAGCTCAGACAGGACCCTGGCACCCAGCACACACCTCCTGGCTGCCATCACCACAGGCAAGTCCAGAGCTGCAAACCCAGGGCTGGGTGCAAACACAAACACACCACTGCACTAGAGATTTTGGATTAACAGGGGCTGGAGGGACAGTTCAGACACTGAAAGCCTCTGCTGCTGGAGCACCAAACCCTGGGACAGGGCAAGAGCTCGGGAGAGAAGTCTTGCTTGCAGGGACTGCTCTGATGCCACTCACAAGGGCTTTGTTGTTGGATCTGGTCTGGCAGTAGAAAATGCTAGAAGTATTTAATAAAGGACGTCGTATTTTACAAGCAGTCTGGGGAGATGGTGTCTGGCCACCAAGGTCTAGACAGCTTGGGATTTTCATCCACAGCAGACACACTTCCTCTTGGATTCAGCTCCTGGAAAATACAGCCAGGCAGCTCCCAGTGAACGTGCCTTCAGCACTCCTTGCTGCCAAAAACAAGAGGGGGAGCCCAGGAACGACATGGCAGTGGCAGACAAGGAGTTGTGAATGCCAGTCCTGAGGCCACGACCAGGAGAGGGTTGGGAAAATGCCATGTGTGGAATGCTTCAAAGGATGCAAGGTGGTGTTGGGCACAGAGAACAACCAGATTCTCATCTGCACCTCCCTGTACTTAGCTGGTGGCATTCACATATCCCAAAGACCTGATCAGTAACTAAAGAATTTTTTTTCAGTTATTTACAAACCCACTGATCGACCATTCAGCTTCACTCACAGCATTCTGCCTCCCAAGAGCTGGGATTGGAGCTTTTGCTGTCCCAGGCTCTCTTTGACGTGAGGGGCTGAGCTTGCAGCTGCATCAGCCAACAAAGGGACAGAGTCCCCAAGGCACAGAGCCCATCTGCACAGCCTGGCACCTGCAGGGACCCATCCCCACCTGGAGAGAACACAATCCCCACTCCAAAATGCTGTGCCACGAGCTCCTCTGAGAGGACTGGGCTTGCCCTGCATTTCCCATGCACCAATCCAACACTTCCTCAGCAGCCAGACACTTCCAAAGGGCTCTGAAGCCAGCTGTGGAGTCATCATTCCCTCACAAAACCCATCCACCCTCCCCCATTTCCCTCCCAACCCCCTGTGATGCTGCTCACCCCCGAGTTGAGCTGGTGGCCATTTCACTTTGGCAAACACCTGGAAGCCCAACAGCCACAAACATCTGTCGTGCCACCACCAATTGGAAAGAACAAATAAGCAAACGGGAGGAAATGTGCATATAAAAAACCTTTTTCTCCTGGCATGTGGTCAATAAGCTGCAATTTTTCCTTCCACAGGGAAGGGATTTAAGTTCTTGGATGATATGATGCTTGGAGATGTCATTTCTTTTTCATTAAAAAAACCCAAACCCCCAACCAACCGAAAATTTCCAACCCCAAACTCACAAACTGATGTTAACAAAACAATGTAAAAGGACAAATCTCCCAACAATGACAACTGAAAAATAAAGGTACACGTCAGCATTTGTAATCAAAAACTACTACATACTGTACTTGGGAAGTCTTCTGGGAAAAGATCATTGGCATCTAGAAAGGACATCACTAAAGTCTTGAGCAATGATATGTATGAGACATGATGCCATTGGAGGGTGGATGGACGGACCCTTAGGAAACTGTCACTCACAAAACTGTTCCATGACAAGAGAAAATAAGAGATGTAAAAAGGATTGGTTTTCCCCATCCCCACCCCCCCAGGCATTACAGATTCCTTCTCATTTGTCGGAAACAGCCTCCTCTAGTCTTAGTTTATTTGTTGTGTTTTTGTTGTTTTTTTTTTTTTAAAAAAAAGTCTTCAGCTTTTGAAGGAGTCCATCAGTTTCTGAGATGCACTTGGTTCCACAGCACCAAAGAGCTTCAGCTCTTCCTGTCTGATCTGCTGACAGGGGCTCTGGGGAAGGGCCTGGCTCACGGCATTCCCAGAGCCCACGGGAGGAAGAGATGTGCTTCTCGTGGCCTCTCCTTGCATTCCTCTTCCTGGAGGAGTCCCACTGCTCCAGAGGTGCCTGGGTCCAGCTGCAGCAGCCTTGTGCAAGAGGAAACATGAAGCTGCTCTTTTCTCTTCCTTTGGAGACTCCCACTGGTCTTGGAGCCCTTTTCAAGAATGCAATTGCTTTATTATTATTTAAAAATATTTTGTAGTTTGTTCGGTTTTTTTTCAAAATAGTTGTCCTTTTTTTTTTTTTCATTCCCTTTTTCCATTGCTTAAATTCTAGAAGCTCTTGGCAACTTCTCATTGTTGAGGACAGGGTGTTCCCTCCTGCTGCCGTGATCCTCAGAGCAGCTGCCTGCCTCTGGTCCATGCAGAACACTCAGGAACTGGAGCTTGGACACACAGGGGCAAAGGGGAGCAGGGCCTCGAGGAGGAGGAGCAGGAGGACAGGCAGCTATCAAACCTCCACAGACTGGATTTGGTTCATCTGTGCTCTCATCACCTGGATACTGTTCAGAATTTTCTTCTGGTGTCCTGCTAAAGTGACCCCGACTCGCAGAATGTCCCTTTGGGAGGAAAGGAAACAAACACAAATATCAGGAGGCATTTTCTCACAGCAGAACAAGATCACAGATGGTATTTAAAATTATCTTTAAGGCCCCTTTCAACCCAAACCATTCTGCAATTCTATGACTCTATGATTCCCTGATTCAATGAGTCCACGAGAATGGTATTTAGAGAGCTGAAGTATCCACAGATTTCTTTCATGAATGCAACAAACAGATGCAAACCTTGTGAAACCTCTCCTCTTTCACTTTTTCTTGCTTACTGTCCAGTCTTTGCACTTTCAACCTACCTGCAGCACCCTCAGAGTCCTGAACCTCAACAGAGAGTGTGAAACCAAATGCCACAGGCTCTGCTCTCTGCTTGTGAGTCAATTTGTCTTACATTTTTTGCCCATATACTGTTTTGGATTTTGGATTTTCTTTAGTTTTGTGACACACTAACCCATTTTTTCTACCCCTGGAGACACAGGACAGGGATGTGCTGCCCCTCCTCAGTGTAGATCTGACCTCCATATGCAGATGATGCTGTTCTTGATGCTTTTCCTTTGAGAAAAGGAAAGGTAAGACCATGAAGTGATCAATTTTTGCATTCAGCCTTTTGTTAAATCATTACAATCTCATTTTTGGACAGCTTCTATTTTTTATAGACATCTGAGAGAAATAAAAGTCATGCCAAGAGCATGAGTGTGGCTCTAAATTGGTTCTATCAGTGTCTCCAGCTGAGTTGGCTCTCAGCTCCACCTTGGTAAATAAATCTGTCATGAAATCTTTAGATCTTCTTCTTCCCATCAGAGGATGGGAGGCCAAACCTGACTTGAAGGAATTTCAGGTGCCTTTTGTCCTTCAGTGTTAGGAACAGACGTTTAAGGGGAAGAGCAGCAAAACCTTTGCCATGTTTAGAGTGGAGGTTATTGGGCAAAGAAGGGTAAAGAGGAGCTCCAAAGGGTGGAAAAAAACTCTTCACTGATGTGTTTAAACCAGAATAAGACTGTGGCTCTGCACAGCCCTGTGATTCCAAGCTTTCTGCCCTGGACCTGAAATATTTGATTGGATATTGGGAAGGCATTCTTTGCTCAGAGGGTGGTGAGGCCCTGGCTCAGGATCTTCAGAGAAGCTGTGGCTGCCCCTTTCCTAGAAGTGTCCAAGGCCAGGCTGGATGGGGCTTGGAGCAAGCTGGGATGGTGGAAAGTGTCTTAAAGCCCATGGCTTTAAGATGAGCTTTAAGGTCCCTTCCAACCCAAATGGTTCTGTGGCTCCTGAAAGATAAGTTGGTGTCCCAGGAGTCCCAGCCTGCAGAGAAACCAGTGAGAACCTTTCCAGAAGGTCAGTGTTGAGACCATGTGGGTTTGGTGAACTGAGTCACCAAATCCAAATTTCAGGAAACATTCACACTTTGCTGGCTCTCCAAATTTGGATGAACCAGCAGCTCCACTGACATTCCCATCAACTTCTGCAAAGGCCAGTGAACATCAGAGGGTGGTGTCAAGTCCTGTTACACCACAATTTTCCAAGAACAAAGGACTTGGGCTGTCCTCTCAATTGTACACCCAGCCAAGCAGGTGAGGAATGTGGAAAGGAAGTTTGCCAAAACTAGTGGGACACGAGCTGAGGATGCCCTTGGAGTTGTGGTGAAGGCTCTTGGAGAGGACTTGAGGGACATGGTACGGGACTGGGAGAATTGGCATTTAAGGGACACTGAGGATGTGGAAGGACAGCCAGTATTAGCTGGATTGTCTGCATCCTGCTTGCTGTCAGATATTGCAAATAGCAGAACTCAGGGCTGTAGTCTGATACCTCTCTTTGGTCAAAGTTCTTCCCTACCCTTCAGATTTTGTGTACTATCTCTCTCTTTCTGTTGTATAAACACAGCCAATACTGTGCTAAAATCATCCCCAGGGGCTTGGGATTGCACCACAGATGTCCCAGAACAGTCAGGACTGCCACGGGAACCTCCCAGCAGCAAATAAGAACAAAAAGACAGAGAAAGTCACAGTGGCTGTGTGAGTGAATGGATTCTGACTCACGTAGATTTAAACTTAGATCTGGATTTAAACACAAATCAAAAAACCTGCCTGGCCACCAGGCTCAGAGACATTGCAGCCCTTACAGATAGCTCTAATGCTTGGCCCTTCTTGAGGGCTTCTACTGATACCTGCAGACAGCCACCAATCTTTCAGCAGAAGCATCAAAGTCCCAGCCAGCCCCAAGGGATTTCAAAGCCCATCAGCAGTGGGATTTCAGCTGCCTGATTTCTCTGAAGAACTTGTGAAGAATCAGGGGTGCGGATTGTCACTTGTCAATTGTCACTGCAGGATGATTTTTGTAGGTGCAGGACAAAGTTGAAACCACCCCCCACAAGGAGATCTTATTGGGGTGTGTGAGGGGATGTGGCAGAGGCTGGAGCTCTGGCAGAACAACAGGATGAGAGGCAATGGGAAGAAATCCATGCCCAGAAAGATCCACCAGAACAGGAGGAAGAACTTCTTTACTGTGTGGGCAGAACAGACTTCCCAGAGAGGGTGTGAAATCTCTTCCACAGACATAATCCTGCGTGAGGAGCTCTAGAAGCTGAGCAGGAAGGTTGGACTGGGTGATCTCCAGTGGTCCCTTTCAACTGTAACCACTCTGTGGTTCCGCCTGTCTTAGGCAAAACGTTGCACCATGCTTGTCTCCATCAATAATTCAACCATCCAGGAGGAGTGCAGAGTTCAGAAGTGCTCTGGAGAATTGTTTGATGCCAGCCTGAAAATCTGTTTGTCCCATGCAGGGTTTGGACACCCCTGGTGGGGGTGTTAATTTTCACACAGTGGTAGTGGGGAGAGGAATTCTGCGGGTGCAGAGTGACAGACATACGGTCTGGAAACTGAATAGATTAGAAGTGGCTCCACAAAGCAGCAATTCTATACAAGTAAAACTACATCATATGAAAATAAAATCTAATTCAATACCAATTTTTGCAAAACTGCTGGGAATTTCTCTTGTGCTTTGGGACTCAAAGCCTGGGCACTTACTCTACAGTCATCTGAGATACTACATCAAAAGTGGTGAAGCCAGCGCTGGCAAAGCTCTCCTTGTACTGGCTCATCTTGATGGCATCCAGCCATTCATCCACAGTGTTGAAGCTGGTGTAATCCGGGATTGTGCGGTCAAGGAGGGGGAGGTTCATCCTGAAACACAGAAGTGAGCAATGGCACACCAAGAGCTGCAAGCACAACTGTTCCTGCACCCTGCAGCAGCTGCAGGCACAGGATCAGCAGCACTCACAGTACAGGCACTGGCCTGTATTGAGGAATTCCACCCAGAAATCACTGTTCTGCCAAGGGAAGGACTGTGAAGAGCATGGGGAAGCCTTTCTGAACCAGTTCACGCAGGAGAGGCAGGAGGCATCAGAGGTGATGGGATGCAGCTTTAAATCCTGGCTGCTCATGGGGAGAAAGCTCATTCTCGTATAGGAGCAGTGCTACCCACAGGCCGGGGCAACCCACCCAGCCCAGGGGCTTTATCTGCTTCCAGTGCAAGGGGACTGGAACACCAGAACAATCCCACCACCCCAGCACTCCACGTGCAGGAACCAAGGTGCTCCTCTGTGTGTAGAGTGCACTGTCCAAGAGCTGCCCAAGGAGAGCTCCGTGGATGCCCCAAGGCCAGCAGTGTCCAAGGCCAGCTTGGATGGGGCTTGGAGCACCCTGGGATAGTGGAAGGTGTCCCTGCCCATGGCAGGGGGTGGAATGAGATGGGCTTTAAGGTCTCTTCCACCCCGAACTGTGATTCTATGATCTTTTAATGCTCTCCCTATAAGGGATGAAACACAGCCCAAGCTCTAAAGTAGCTCCTGAGAGGTGCAGGGATGGTGCCACCAGGGCCCAGAGGACACCAGACCTGCTCAGAGGAGCCAAAGAACAAGATGAGGACAGAGACACATACCCAGAGGAGAGAGGTGCCATGGCTTTCAGGCTGTTGGGATTTCGGATCATTTTATCCAAGGTGTTGACAATTTGCCCAAATTTGGGCCTGTGGTTCCGATCCTTCTGCCAACAGTCAAGCATCAGCTGGTGAAGGGCATTTGGGCAGTCCATGGGTGGTGGCAGCCGATAGTCCTGCTCGATGGCGTTTATCACCTGCAGGAAGAGAGACAGGCATCAATACAGCTGTGATAAAACCTATTTAATTCATAATCTGCCTTTTCTTGCATCCTGAGGGTGACTGACATGACTGATCCTGCAGCCTGTACTGCCTTCCCATCTCATCCCCACCTCACACTGTAACTTCCACCCTCAGCAGGTCAGGTGAGGTGTGAGGTGTCCTGGGAGGTGCCACCAGCTTTGCTCAGCCATTCAGCCTGGGTGGTTGAGTGTCATGATCAGTCTCCTGGCCTGGAGAAAGGAGCATCCCTGTTGCCCTGTGATCCCACAGCTGCAGGCAGGGGAGTCAGAGAGAAGGATCATGCTTCCCTTGCACACAGCAAAACAACTTGCTGGGAAAACATCCCCATCCAGAGAAGGGAGGTGAGTTACAGACAGGGAGCCTGTCCCTGTGCTTTCCATCCCCCAGAGGTGTTTTGTGCTCCAGCCTGCCCAGGTGACAGGGTCGTGCCATGGCCTGGGTGTGCTCAGTCAGCAGAAACAGCTGGATCATTCTGCAGGTCTGTGTAAGTGCAAAACACCATGGGAGGACTCAGATCCCAGTCAGCAGAGCCAGGCCCAGGAGAACTTGGTTGCAGTGTGCACAGAGGAGCTGCAGCACAGCTTGCCAAAGCCACGGTGCAGCCCCAGGCTCATCCAAAAAGGCTTTGGTCTCTCCTTACTGCTCCACACAATCCAGGAAAATGTCTGGTCCTGCAGTGTCCACAAGGGCTGGAGAAAGGACTGGAGGATCTTCTGGAATGGAACAAGGGCTGGAGGATCTTCTTCAAGGGGAACTCCACCTCCCTGCTGCTCTGTACCTGCAGCCCTCAATCCTTTCCTGGGTGACAAACGAGGATGAAGCTGCTCCACTTCTTCCAGGAACCTCTGTTCCTCTGACAGAGGCATCCACAGGCAAGATTCTCCTGCCTCCTTGGCCACGCACAGCACAGGCACTGAAGGACGAGCAGAAGGAGCCTTGAACACCAGAGATGGGCTCGTGCATGGCAACAAAACCCAGAAGTAAGGACAAAATCCAGAACTGAGGATACTGCAGAGATCAGGAGCAGATCTTGAAATGATGAAGTCTCCATGGGAATGATGGACAAGGGAAGGAAGAGTGCCAGAACCTCCCTCAGGGATCCTGAGGAAGAAGCTCAATGTCTGTGGCTATTCTCACCATGGGATCAAGGCTGCCATGGCTTTTTCCAGCCATGTCTTGCACAATTCCAAAGACAGAGATCTTCCTGGTGGGATTCCCTAGGGCTGTGCCCCCATCCTGGGGAAGTCTAGACATACTCATGGTGGTGGGACATATTGTTGAGTAGGGAGACTACACAGAGAAAATTAAGTATACTGGGAATGGGAATGGGAGAGAAGCAGAGAAGAGCTGGTGGCTGATCCATGCCAAACAATCCAGAGTGTGAGATGGGCATCTGGCAGGGCTTGAGATGGTCTGTGACTCCAGGCAGGGAATGGATAGTGCTGCAGGCACTGCTGTGTGTGGCCAAGGCGCTGGGCAGGCTGACATGAGACAAAGGGCTGGCACTGCTGCTGCCAAAATTTGCCAGATGGAGGAGTCCTGTCCCAGTTCTGCTGCCCTGGCTGGACACGGTGGTGGCCCCATGGGGCCCGTAAAGGTCTGACCAGAGCTAACTCCTCTACAAATCACTGACAGGAGGGTGGAGCCAGGGAGTGTTGGTCTCTTCTCCCAGGTAACAAGTGGCAGGATTAGAGTAAATGGCCTGAAATTGTACCAGGGAAAGTTTAAATTGGATGGGAAAATTTCTTCATGGAAAGGATAGGCAAGCATTGAAACAGGCTGTGCAGGGAAGTGGCAGAGTCACCACCCCTGGAAGGCTCAAAAGGCGTGTGGATGTGGCCACCTGGGGACACGTTTAGGGTGAATGTGCCAGTGCCGTGTTGATGGTTGGACTCAATGACCTCGGAGCCTTTTTCAGCCTCAAGGATTCCACGGCTACTGATGTGCTTTGTGCAGCTCAGGGAGGCTCCCAAGGGTGCTGAGCCCCAGCCCAGCTGCCTGGGTTCAGCTCTGCCCGTCCAGGCAGGGGAGGAGCAGGGCAGGAGGAGCAGCACCGTGCAGCACCAAGCACTACTCTGCTCCCAGCGAGTCCCCTGCCAGCAGCCCCGTCCCACAGGCAGCCCCAGCTCTCTCCATGGCCCCTGCCAGCCGCCCCAGGCGCTCACAGCCCAGGGTCAGGAGGGTAATCTGCCCTCAATATCCGCACGCTCCTCCACAGCAGGACCAGCTGTGCCTAAGCGCTGACAGCTCCTGGGGCACCGTGTCCTGCGGCACGGGCAGGCAGCAGGGCTGGGGATGGTGCCAGGCACAGGCACAGCTCTGCCAGCGAGGGGAGAGCTCCAGGAGAAGGACAAAGGACTGGGAAGGTACAGGAACATCTGGGGCAGGACATGCTTGAAACTGAGGTGACAACAATGGCTTAGCAGGAAGGGAATTGCCCTTGCTGAGAAAGGCAGATCCCTAAGTCCCATCCCTCTGCCTCCAAGAACTGATGGGAACATTTTCCTGGTGTGGCAGAGGCTGGGACAAGGCTGTGAAAAGCCAAAGGTTCTAAGGCATCATCTCCCTGCTCCAGGCTTAGGAATTCATATTAATAAATTTCCCACCAGGCATTAGGGAGGAAATAGTCCCACTCTGGAGAAACCTGATGGGGCACAGATGGAGATCTATTGAGATGGAAAAGGTCTGATCTGCCACAGGGACAGGAGTCAGGGAGGAGACAGGAGGGACAGGGAGCTTGGCTCTTGCTCTCTCCCTGTAAGGCAAGTCCTTAGGAGTCCCACAGGATGGCAGAGATGAAGTGCACACTCGAGGCTTCCAAGGGACTCCCCAGAGGCTGCTCTGAGACACACTGGAAGCCAGGCAGACACTGCAAGAGCCAGGACGAGCTTTCTGCATCCCCCAGGTCCACTCAGGACCTTGGTGTTACATCCTGAGTATCCGTGATGTGAGGAAGGGCAGCTGTTCTGAGGGACAGAGTTAGAAGTGGCCTTCTGACACACACATGCAGGTGCAGCCTCTTCACAGCACTCACTGCCACCAGCCAGAGGGGCTTTGAACCCCAGGTACCACACCAAGAGGACCAAAGAGAATGGAAATGGCATTGCTGTGCTGAGGGCAGGGATGGCAGCCAGGGGCCATCCTTGCAGGAAACATCCCCGGAGCAAGGAGTGCATGGAACTGTTTGACCTGAATTAGAACAGAGGAATGAAATATTTAGAGTTGAGCATGTTCTGAAATACCTCGTGGTTTTGGTTTCTAGCTGTGTCTAGGTTACTTGGCTTCTTACAGACCTCAGTCCAAGTTTCCCATGGGAGATTTAATGGACATGTAGCAGAAGATGTCCTTGACTGTGGCAGGGGGCTGGAAGGAGATGATGTTTAAATGTCTTTTCCAACCCAAGTTATTGTGTGGCTTTGTAACAGACTTTCCTGGAATGTCTGTGATCCCAGCAGATGAAGATCTACTCCAGAGGCTCTCAGCTCAGGAACATCTCCTTTTCCACCCACCTGCTCCCCTTCCCTTTCTTGGCACCTGCCAACACCCCAGGGTGCTCCTCTTAACCTTGTGCAGTGGGTGCTGTGCCATCCCCAATCTCTGCCACAGCAGCACCATGGGGCTGGAATAAATCCCCAAATTATTCTCATTACTGCTTCCAAAGGTGTTGACCATGGTCACATCTGCCCCAAGGGAGAAGGCTCCGGACATGCCACAGGCTGTGGACAAGCTTTGGCCTGGCAATGCTCCCCACTGCAGTGTTTCTGGCCCTGGTTTCCAAGGACTCACATCCTGGTTGGTCATGTCCCAGTAGGGCCGCTCTCCGTAGGACATCACCTCCCACATGACTATTCCATAGCTCCACACGTCGCTGGCCGAGGTGAACTTTCGGTACTGAATGGCCTCAGGCGCCGTCCATCGGATCGGGATCTTCCCGCCCTGCAGGACAAAGACAGCATGGTAACAGAGAGAGCAGGAGCAACTGAAAAGCAGCAGTGTCCACAATATTTGCCTGTGATATTCTACTAAAATCCCAGATGGAAGGAAGATGGGACTGTCTATCCCTCAGGGTGGATTGGATTGTCCAGCCATGCTGGAAGCCTTCAATGATGATGACTCTCCCCATTTGATGACCACCCTCCTGAGCAAGGAGCTTTTCCTGCTGCTCACCTTGAACCTCCCCAGCCATGCTTTTGTCTATGAAAAAAGACAAAATTGTATCATCTGGTGCCACTGCAAAGCGTTGGCTCTGTCTCTTCATTACTGCCCTGAAGGTCACTTAGAGGTGTCCCCTCAGTCTCCCTGTCACCATCTTAACCAAAGTCAGCTCCTTCCCCTGCCTCCTGCTCCAGCAATCCTCAGCATGGCAAAATGCCCATGGTGCTAAGAGGGTCTTTAGTAGAAAGTGAATGGCCAGGAAGTGAAAAACCCAAACTGATCTCCTGCCATCCTTTTGCTGTCACCTGGCTACCTCCAGAGCAGAATAAAGAGAATTAGAATATCTTCTTCTTCAGCCTTCTACAGCTCCCACTCTGTAAAGTCAGCAATAGACCATTTCTTGGCTGAGTCCTGGTGTCCCAGTCTGTCTGTGCATCTACACCTGATCCAGCAGGTTCTAATCCTTCAGTATGGGACAGGGGGTCAGTGGTGGGAAAAGGGATAAGACTGGGTGGGCACTGGGGTCTCTGTCATCCAGCTCTGGAGAAATCAGGATTCTCGACTCCAGCTGAGGAGTTAAGCACGGACTGGCACACACAAATGAGGACACAGGGATTGAGGGCTCTGCATAAGCCCTTCCTGCCTCCTGATTTTCTACCAGGGGCTTTGGACTTGAGCCATCCACTCAAGGGACCTTCTGAAGGGAAAATCTTCCCTTGTGCTGAAAAAATAAGCAGAAGTGTCTGTGTTTTGTGGCTGTGAGAAGATTAAAAAACATTATATTTTGTCAATGAACAACTGCCATGTCTTATTAAGGCTCTCCCAGGACTTCATAGTACTCAGCCCCAGTACATGCCAGAATAATGAAAAAAGATAATGTTCCTTAATCTTCTCACAGCCACAAACCTCAGACAAAATATTATGTTTTCCACAAAAGGGGAAGATGAAGCAATCCATACCAAACAGGATGTCCCCTCCATCAGGCAGGCTTCTGACAGAACTCCTGGCAAGCAGTGGATTTTAAAAGTGGCTAAAAAGAAGTAGAATTTCTAAAGTAGATTTCTAAAAGAAGTCTCATTTCTAAAGTAGAAATTAGACTTTGGAGGATTCTTGTGGAAATTCAGTTTCATCTCTGCGGGGTCTGACCTGGAGCTTCACCACTGTGAAGACTTTCCTAAGGTCCAGCACAAACCTCCCAGGCCAAAGCTTGTGGCTTCTGCTCACCCATGGACATAAGGTCACTGGGAGAATGATGATAAAAACCATTTTGCAGAGGAAGAGACTTCTGATATAATAGGTGCACATAATCTGTCATTATGGATAATAAATACCCTGCTACAGTGGCCACAGTTCAAGGAGATTAAATTAGGGATGATGAATTTATTATTAGAGAGAAAAGCTACAGGCATAAAACCAGGGATAGAGAACAGCAGCAAACACCATGTGTTTAGTTAACAAAGGGAAATTTAATTGGCTGTAAGGGACACATGAAAAATAAGTGTTATTAGTGTTGGTAAAAAACATTGATTGCTGTGTGAGATGGATGAGTTGATGTCTGAAGCTACACAGATGAGAATAAATCTACACATTTTTAGGTGTTTGTTAGGTATTTAGCTACTGATAAAATTTACTAAGAGCTATGCCAGGCATCTCATCACTGCCAGCTTCAAAAGACCCAGGAGAGGTGATTTCCTACACGTCATGCCCCAGCTCTATCAACACTGATTTCCAAGAATTCCTGTCATGGCCATTGATCCTGATGCACTGTGCAGAGCATTTCTGTGTGGTGCTAATGAGAGCTCCTGGCTGAGCTCTCACTGAGCAAAACCAAACAATCCTCTGGTCCTGGAGCCCCTTCTGCAGCCTGAGATGAGCCACGAGTTCTTGGTGGCACTTGTGTCTATGGCACCAAGGTGCTCCTGGGAAGTCGTTACACGAACATGAAGTAATTTTTAGGAGTGTTTTTCTGTTTAAATTGGATACTCTCTGGAAGATCAGTATCTAGTATCTGGCACCCACCCACACTTCCTACACTTCAGTCTGTCCTTCTTGGGGCTGAGCCAGTGAGATGACATGAGGAAGGACAGCAGGGCAGCATGGCTGGACAGTGATGCTAAGAAACCCAGACTTGCTGCCCTGGCAACAAATCTGTCAGGACAGCGTCGTGTCTCAAAGGATGCCAGGTGAATCATAGGGGGAGGGTGCAGGGCAAGATCCCAACCAAGGGCTCTTCAGGGACGTGTGTGTGTCTGCAGACATGAGGAAGGCTCAACTATCCACAGGAATGACAGGACCTCTGGGACCTTTCCACTGCTGACACCCTGAAAAAGTGCTCCCTGCTGTCAGGGGGGAGGTCCCTCCGTGCCTGTCCCAGCCTTACCAGGGCGCTGGTGTAGGTGGGGTCGGAGGTGTCGTCCTCCAGGAAGCGGGAGAGGCCGAAGTCGGACACCTTGCACACCAGGTTGCTGTTGACCAGGATGTTGCGGGCAGCCAGGTCCCGGTGCACGTAGTTCATGTCCGCCAGGTACTTCATGCCCGCGGCGATGCCCCGCAGCATCCCCACCAGCTGGATCACCGTGAACTGCCCGTCGTTTTGCTGAAGGACACATGGACACGGGTGACAGGAGCAGATTCACGGCCCCTTGTGGCCAGGCAAAAACCAGGAGCCTCTTTCCATGCCCATGGCAGGATATGCCACGAGTACATTCCCTCCCAGGGAGGGTGGGCAGTGCAGAGCTCACAGGGGTTGGGAGTCACCTCACACATCCCACGGGCAACACTACGGCAGCTGCTGTCTCCCCAAAATGCCCCCACCCTGCACAGGAGAGCTCAGAAGGTGTGGGAATCCAGAGCTTCCCTCTGGCTGCCCTGGGACCCTGGCAGGGGTCAGGAACCCCCCTGGACAGAGCCCCCAGAGACACTATCTGTGATCTCTGCCCATGGAAAAGAGTTTTCAATCTTACAGGATGAATTACAAGCTCTGAGTGTTTGATGTAAGTAATAATTAAGTGTGGCATGGGTGCAAAAGTAAAATTTTAGGATTCTAGATTAGGGGTTCAAAGGGGACAAGATGGAGGAAATTGGGTGTGCCTTGTCCTTTTTCTCCTTCTTCATGCCCTCCATGTTTCACTGTGGTGTTGGCATTTTTCTGTTGGTTTAGGCTGGGGACACACTGTCCAACGTAGGTGACAGATATTGGCACGTTATTGTAAATGCAGCACAGGTAGTTTGTGGTATTTAATGTTTGTACCATCCCACTGAGGGCAGAGCCCCACACGCTGCCCTGCAGGACAGAGCTGCGGCAGGGCAGCAGAACATGTTAGAGATAAACAGAATAAACAACCTTGAAACCAGCACAGACCAATTATGGCTTCTGCTTTGGCAGTGGGGCTGACAGACAGAGACTTTCTACAATCTCAGAATCATCAATACCTCAGATTCTGACAAGAAGGGACAATCTATTCCTATTGACCAGGTTACTTCCCTTCAACAGAGTCAATTACCCACTTCAAACCCAGAATTATGAATATCTAGACAGAGCAGCTGGAGGTGGGGTCCTGCTGGGTTAAAGCTGGGTCAGACTGTCCCTCCGTGGGTGTCCATGGGTCAGTCTGGGTGTGCACCTGAGAGAGGCAGGCACCTGAGAGGCAAGCAGTCTCTCACTAGGATGAGTGGACAGACAGAACAGAAATGACAGCCCTGGTGCTGTCACCCCCAGCTCTGTTCCCAAAACACAGACTTCTGGACTATGCAGCAGCTGCCCCAGTGACAGGGAACGCCAGGCAGGGAAGGCCACTGGAAAGGAAACCTTCCCCCAAATCCCCTCTGTGCTAGCACAGCCTCTAAAGCTACACACTCCCAGATCTCATACCCGTAGGAAGGAGTCCAGTGAGCCATTCTCCATGAACTCAGTGATGATCATGACTGGAGAGCTCTTGGTGACCACCCCCTCCAGGTGGATGACGTTGGGGTGGTCGAATTGCCCCATGATGCTGGCCTCACTCAGGAAGTCTCGCCTCTGCTTCTCCGTGTAGCCAGATTTGAGGGTCTTGATGGCCACAAAGATCTCTCTTTTGCCTGGAAGCTTGAGATGCCCACTGCACACCTCACCAAACTCCCCTGTGAACACAAGGTAGGGCGTTTGAACTTCCCTCACCTCTGCTGTGCCCCCCTAGGGACCCCTGGCCCCAGCTGTGCCCACCCTGCCTGTCCCTGAGCTGAGCACCCACCTCCTGATCCGGGCTCCCTCCCTCTCCAGCCCTCCAGCTGCACTCATCCCTGAGGAGCACTGCACGTGGGATTGTGTGCACATGGGAACTGATGGTCTTCCTTCTCCCACTGGACTCCCCTGCTCCTTCTAGTCCAGCCTGGGGCTAAGTAAGATCTTAGTGGCATCAGTCTTAGCGGCATCAGGCTAAATCCTCCCAAATCCTGGCACCATGAAGGGGCCTGTGCTGCTGCAGGCCAGCCAGCCATTCCCAGGTCACCTACCTGCCCCAATCACCTGCTCAATTTTGACACAAGAGATATCGATTTCTTTTGCAAATTCCCTGACAGCCTCATTGGGATCTTCGTAGGTGAAAGGATCAATATAAATCTTCATCCCTGGAGTCACTGCATAAAGGGAGGGAGAGAGTCAGACAGGTGGATGCAACTGGAATGGTTGGCATCAAGGAAAAGAGAAAGCTGTTTGAGTGATGGTCTTTTTACCTCAGCAAGTTACATAATCAATGCATGAAGCAGGCAGAGAGAAACAGTTTGAGAAAGAACATGCAGAGCCATGTTTCACATGACTGTTAAAACTGATATTAATGAACTCTGGACCATAGGTCATTGTTGGGGCAGTAGGGAGCCACACTGTGAGCCTGGATTAGAAACTGCAGACTCCTCTGTGGGGGATCAGTGACCCTTCCAGGAGCTGTGCAAGCAGGAGGGACAGTCCAGTCTGCCCTTCTCTCCAGTCCGGCACCCCTGCCCACGGCTGGGTTCCCTCTTCGGAGCCCAAGAGATGTAGTGGGACACACTAGGGAAATCACAACAGACAGGTTCCTCTTGCTAGGCCGAGCAGGGGACACAGTGACACGTCGTGGGAAAGGCAGTGGCCGAGGGACCTGGTGAGGCTGGACTGCTGCCTCCACATCCCTGCACTGTGGGACAGCCCTCACCTGTGCTTTTCCCCTTTCTGTACTCATTTTCTGGCCCCTGGCTCACTCCAAAACGTGCTATTTGGAGAGCAGAGCTCACAGCTCCCTAAATAAGGAGCCCCACCCAGCACCAGGCGCTAACTCCCAGCTCCAGGATGCTGGTTGCTTTCAGGGGGTTCTGCAGGGCTCACAGGCTCCCTGGGCCTTGGCAACTTGCTGCAGTGTGTGCACAGCACCGGGGACTGAGCAGGGACTGAGCCCTGGGCAGCTGTGCTGGGTGAGGAAGGGGCTGAAAGGCACGCAGGCTGTATCAGCTCTGCTGCATCCCCTGCAACCAGGCCTGTTCCAAGTGGTGCAGGCACAGGATGAAACCCATCCCAGCATGGAGCTGTCACGTCCCACACCAGGCCCCGGGAGAATGTGTGAATGTGTGTTTGCAGCCCAGACTGACAAACAACTGAGAGCTGCATTTACATAATGTCTCCTGAAAAGTGTCACTTTTCCTGGTAAGTGAAAGTGAGGCAGCCAGCACAGGCTGCTGGGGCACAGGGCTGCAGCTCTGCCTTTTGGGATGTGTTTCCCAGGTAAAAGCAGCAGCAACAGTGAGTCCTGAGTGGAAACACTACTGGTATTTTCCATGCTCTGACCAAGGCCTAGATTTGTACAGGAGTAAGGTATTAAAAGTGCAGAAATCCTGAAGCTGCAAGTAGAACATGAGGAAAATCACAACTGAGATTAGGATAAAGCAAGATTAGAGCAAGAGGTCTCTAGTGAGGGGGGAGAAAGGAATTTCAGAGACATAAAGGCAGGGGTTAATCATAGAATCATGGAATGGTTTGGGTTGGAAGGAATCTTTAATGACCTCATCTCATTCCACCCCCTGCCATGGGCAGGGACACCTTCCACTATCCCAGTTTGCTCCAAGCCCCATCCAACCTGGCCTTGGACACTGCCAGGGATGGGGGAAGAAGGATGCACTGGGGTGAGGCAGGGTGTGCAGTGATGCTGAGCAGAAATGCTGGATGTGAGGGAGTGCCTTGCACAGGGATGTTGGGAGAGGAAGGCTACAAGAGAGGGAATGTTAGGTATTGTATTATATACCTATATATAGACATATCTCAAATCTGCTGGGAATCTAGGAGCACTGGGATGGGCTCTGGCAAAGGTCTGTGAGTTCCTGCAGGGGGAGAGCACTCTGCAGGACAGGGACAGGTCAGGGAAGGGTCTCACTGCTGCCCAGGAGATGGGCAAAGCTCAGAAGATGGAGGAGCAAGACGTAGAGTGGTGGCAGATGCTGCAGCACGGAAGATAGCGATGCTTCAGGGAGTGCTGGTTGTCAGAGGCCTGGAGGAGACGCTCAGACACCTGAGGGCGTGCAGGGCTGAGAGCAGGGCAGGGATCAGGGGCTGGGGGAATCCGGAGCTGCCCTGCCCGCACACACAGCACACCCCGCAAGGCCCGAGCGAGCAGGAGCAGGAACCGAGCAGCGAGCGGCCCCCCAGGGCCGGGGGCCCCCCGGTACGTACTGTGGCCGCTGGTGTAGTGCTGCAGCTTGTCCGTGTACTCCGAGTCAGCCCGCTCGAAGCCCCGTCTTCTGGAAGGGAAGGGAGAGCTGAGCACAGCATGGGCCCTCGGGGCTGGGGCTGCGCTGGGGGCAGCTCTGTCCCCTGCCCGTGCCCTGCCCTGCGGGGTCCCAGCCTGCCCTACCTGCTGCACACGATGCCGATGACCACCACGGCGATGAGGAACACCAGCCCTGCCGCCGAGGAGCCCACGATGAGCGGCAGCTTCTCCTGCACGCTGGTCTGGTACTCGGCTGGCACACGGGGAAAAGGGAACGGGTTACCATGGCACGGGATGTGCCACCCTCACAAGGTCACCCAAGTCAGAGGACGGCCCTGAGCACAGGCTGTGTTTGATTCCTGGCATGGCTTCAGTCCTGGACAGTCAGGACTCCCCGTGGCTGGGGGATGTGTCCCAGAAGGGAGGTTGGATGGAGCTATTCCTTTTGGGAGGAAGGTTTAGTCCTGTGGATGCGTGCTGTGCCTTGTCCTTGGCCCCGGGGCCAGAAAACTGGCTTGGTCTGTTTTATTTAGCAGCACAAATTTAGAAAAATAAGACATGGCTCTGTGTTTGTCATCAGCAGTTGTGCAGGTAGAAAACAAAAATTTTGCTTCCTCTGCATCCAGCTGAACAGACACATCCCCACAACAGAAAAGCTGGGCAGAAATGGGGCTTTCCCTGCACGGAACGAGCACCCAGGCCTCTCTCCAGGTCTGGAATAAGATTTGTCAACACACCCTGGAAGGGACTGCCAGCAAGAAGCCAGCAGCTTGTCCATCTCCACATCTCTCCAGACCCTGAGCCACCTCTACAGAGCAGCTGCAGACTCACCTTCAGTCATGGTCTGGAAATACATCTTGCCACTGTAGCGGCCGTAGCCGGCCACGGTGCGCGCCCGCACCTGGAACACGTAGATGGTGCCAGCCTTGAGGTTCTGCACTGCCACCGTGTTGGTGGGGCTCTTCACCGTGGTGGAGTTCAACTCGCTCAGGTCCTGCCAAGAAAACACAACCCATCATCAGAACAATCAGTCCAGAATCAGGCGTGGTGCTCCTGGAAGGGGGAAGGGCAGGAGATCAGGGTGGAGAGACCTCCAAGGTCTGAACAAAGAGGTCTTTCCTCCTGGCAGGGAGACACAGACTCAGGAATGTGAGTAAGGATATTTCTGGGCTATTCACCACCTCTCAGAAAGGCTCTAAACAAGAGAGTAGCTACAAAACTCACGCTGCTTCTCTAAGCCTTGAGGTCAACGGAGATGGAAACTTCCTCCCTCTTCTGTCCCTTCTCTTAGCACTTTCCTCCTCCCCCACCTCTCCTGCTGTGCCTTATCCAGCCTCAGCACAGCCCATCTGCTCTTCCCCCACTCCCATCTCCCTTTGCCAGGAGGTAAAGCCCACCTGAACACTGGGTTTGAGACCTCAGGAGAACTTCTGCTTCCACCCCACTGCCCAGAGCCTGCTTCTCCAGGGGCCACGGCCAAGTTTCCAAGGCTGGAGACCCCAAGAGCATATTTCAAAGTGATAATGAGACTATTTCCAAACTTTCGTTCTGCCTCTTGTCTGCAGTTTTTTAGCTGAGGACTGGAGCAGTCACACAGTGGTGCAGGTGATGGTTCCATCACTGCCCTTAGGAATTGTGCCCTTCATCCAGAAGCACTGGTGGGTGGGCAGAATTTCCTCATACAAGAGAACAGGTTGTCCCTGTCTCCATGTCTCAGGGACATGGAGTGAGCAGAGGAGGATGACAGAGGGCCCTGAATGTGGCCAGAGAAAGGTGGCCAGGAGCCTGGCTGCCATGAAGTCCCCAAACTGAGTGCAAAACAGCAATGCCAACAGCAGAATGCTTCTGGAAAACAGAGAGCTCCTAGGAAAGCCCAGCTGTGAGCAAGCACCCGAGAAAAGGAGGTGCAGGCACAGATTTTGGAATCCAGTGGCTGTAGTGACAATGAAGGTGCTCATCCATCCTGGCTGCACCTCAGGTCTGGCAGGTCAGGCTGCCCTAGATCACCAGACGGAACAGAGGAGCAGCAGCTCAAAATCTGAGCTGGCAAGGTCCCAGTGAGTCCTGGCGATCTGCTGACTTCAAGTCACTGCACAGGACTCCCCCTGCACCCTCAGGGAGGAGGGGTCACCCCGTGAGACTCTGGCAGGGACTGGCAGAAAAGGAGACATGAGGTTTGGGAGTCACACTCCTTAAGTGTGACTGAGGGTGTGACCAAGGGACTGACCTCTGTCCCAGCTCTGAAATGGAGATGGAGGCATGGAGACATTTCTGCTTTTCCCATGGGAACAAGAGGTCAGTGAGAAACTCCCAGAAAAGAGAAAGCACCTCCTCACCAACTTCTGCAGTAGAGTGCTGGTGGACAGAGGGCAATGAAGGGGCAACCAGGCAGAAGAAAGATCCCACAGAATCATTAAGGTCAGAAAATTCCTTCAAAATCATCAAGTCCAACCTTTGATTGATCCCTACCTTGTCAACAGCCCAGAGCACTGAGTGCCATGTCCAGTAATTTCTTGAACACCTCTGGGGTGGGGATTCCACTACCTCCTTGGGCAGCCCCTTCTAACGTCTGAGCACCCTTTCCATGAAGAAATTCTTCCCCTGGCACAGCTGGAGACTATACCCTCTTGTCCTTTTGCTTTTTCCCTGGAAGAAGACACTGACACCCACCTGGCTGCACCTTCCTGTCAGGGATCTCAAGGTCATAGAATCATGGAACAGTTTCAGTTGGAAGGGGACCCTAAAGCTCATCCAGTTCCACTCCTTGCCACAGGCAGGGACACCATCCACTAGACCAAGCATCCCACCTGGCCTTGGACACTTCCAGGGATGAGACAGCCACAGCTTCTCTGGGCACCCTGTGCCAGGGCCTGCCCACACCATCCAGCCTGGCCTTGTGCAGAGTTAATTTTGTGTCTCAAGCTGCTGGTTGAGCAGTGCTCTGGTGTGGGGGGTGGTAAGAGAGGGGCCTGGCAGGAATGTGTTTCTTCAAGTGGGGCCAAACCCAAGGGGTGGAGCTGCTGATGGCAAATCCCTCTGCTGGGAGAGCAGGGGAGCTCTGTGTTGTATGTGGGGCACGGAGGAACTGGACAAGGCGGAATGGCTTTAGACAAAGACAGCAGGCCTAGAGGAGCTACTGGGGAGAAATTTCTCTCTGTGGTCAGGCCCTGGCACAGGTGCCCAGAGAAGCTGTGGCTGCCCCTGGATCCCTGTCAGTATCCAAGGCCATGGATGGGACTTGGAGCACCCTGGGCTATGGAAGGTGTCCCTGTCCATGGCAGGGGATGGAATGAGATGAGCTTTGAGGTCACGTCCAGCCCAACCAGCCTATGATTCTGTGAAAAACCTGGGAGACCTCCACTGTTAACACTATTCAGGAACACTTTTCCCTTCTAAAAACTACAATATCTGTTTTATGCATCTGGACTTGATGCTGAAGGTTCCTGTTTGTCACTGGTAATTAGACTGATGACAGTGAAAAGCTCAATTACAGATACACACAGACCAAGGAAAGATGATCCCACAGAAAACTCATGGCCTCGTCTGTCTGATCAGGCCTCAGCGCTCCCTTGGACCCTTCCCAAGCAGGCAAGGAGAGAAACAGGTCAGGAAATGTTTACAGTTTTAGAGCTCAAGGGCTTGGATGAATCCTCCCAGGCCCTTGGAGGGCACTAACAACACCGTTGTTTTAAAATCATTTGTCCAACTCTTTTGGAGAACCTCATCCCTGCTCCTGGAGGACTTTAAATGGAATGTAATGGCCAAGGTGATAGATAGCCTGGGAAATTGATGTCTGCCTTGCTGAGGAAGGTGTGCTTGTGATGTGCTCCCCTATAAACCCAAACCACAAGGAAAAACCATTTACACCTCTCCACCCTCCTTATCAAACCTGTTCTTTCTCCTTGGCATCACCTCTCCAGAACCTGCACATTCACCTCAAACACTTCTCCCCTTTCACCTCTCTGGACTCCTCCAGCAGGCCAAGTGCATCCCAGGTGGTTTAAAGCCCAAATCCAGGCAGAGCTTTGTGGTGTTTGAGGGTTTTTTTCCTGCTGATTTTGTTTTGAATTTGGAAATCCTGATTCAAAATAACACACTGGTTTGGAGTCTTCATCTGGTTCCCCTTCCCATGAGTCAAACTGAAGCTGAAACCAAAGTCTGATCAACAAAGAGTCTCTTGAAACATGGGTAGGCTGAGAGACACCCAAAGGATTTACAAAAACTGCTTCTAAAAAGTCACATTTAAAAAAAATAAAAAAAATATATTGAAAGTGAAAAAGCCAAGAAAAAGATGTCAACTGACTGAATTTGGCAGAGTTCCTATGAGCCTGCACAGCGACATCTGCCATGGCCCTGGGGACAAAACCAGCAGGACACAGCCACCCAGGGCTGGGTGCCAAAGCATCACAGCTGCATTTCGGGATGCCCATGGGTGGGAGCAGGGTCCTGCCAGCCACACTGGGGCTGCATCTGTGGCATCCACAGCACCTGGACTCTCACAGGGATCCACCACTTGTGGGGACAGCCCCAGAAAATTTGTGCCCCCAGCCAGGTATCCCATCAAGTGGGACAAGGAGAAAAGGCCTCAAGTTGTGCCAAGGAAAGTGCAAGCTAGATATAAGGAAACATTTCTTCATTAAAAGGGTTTTCAGGCATTGGCACAGGCTGCCCAGGGCAGTGGTGGAGTCCCCATCCCTGGAAGTGCTCAAGAAATGAGATGCTGCACTTGGCAGTGTGGCTTGGTGTGCATCAGGTGTTGGGTGAAGGTTGGACTGACTCATCTTTGAGGGCTTTTCAACTTTAAATGTTCTCTGAGTGTTTGAATACCTCTCCCAAACCCACTGAGTCCTGGGCAGTGTCCACTCCCAGTGTGGCCCTGGGCAGGGACTGGGACTGCAAGCAGGGTATCCCAGGGCACCCTGGCAGGGTTTCCTCTCCATGTCCTTGAACTCTCAGTTTTCCTGGGACAGAGACCCCTGCCAGGATTTGGGCAGCTCTGGGTGAAGGGGCAGCCCCACCTCAGGACAGATGAGAAACACCAGCAGCAGCTTTGGCTCCAGGCTTGGGGGTTCTGGTGTCCAACACTGCAGGACAGACTCCAAAATTCAGAGATTCATGGAACCCCAGGGTGGTTTGGGTTGGAAGGGACCTTAAAGACCATTTTCCAAAGCCCTGACATGGGCAGGGATGTCCCGAGTGAGCCTGGGACCAGCATCTCCAGCATCCTTGGTCCAAGCTCTGGGGACACCCTGTCCTGGGTGCTGGGCTCTGGCCAGAAGCTCCTGGGCACCAGAAGAGCTCTACTTCTACCTCCACTTCCATATCCACCTTCTCAGGTCCTCTGCCCTGCCCTTCAACCCCCAGCCAGCCCACGCCCCTGCCCCAGCACTGACTGGAGACATCAAAGGGCTCCTTTGCCTCCTAAAATCTTGCACTGGTGACCAAATGGGGCTGAATGTCTTCAAACAATTACAAAATGGGTGACTTTGAGCATCATCAAACCGAATCGTTTTGCATAATGAGGAGGGCTAATTACTCTTTGTTGTGACTGACACTGCAGTGGGTCTCCAGTTCCCACACTTCGGGATGAGTTTGGCAACTTTGGATAAGAACTGCTACACCCTTTCTAAATGAAGGCAATGCAGACTTTTTAAATAAGACAAACAGTGGCAGGTGCCTCTTGGAAGTGAAAAAATCCACATTGAGGTGAGGGCTGCAGAGAGCAGCCACATCCGGCATTGTTTGTGCAACAATCTGCGTGGATTTGCTCCAACTCCACGTGAAAGAAACTCATAATGTTGCCTTTGTACAGGCATTTTTAACGGCATCTAAGAATAGAAGTGTTATAAATAATCTGTGAAGGGGAAAATAATACACCTTTGTTTCAGGTATTGTGAACAGTGCTTTTCTGTCAACGCTAAAATAAATTCTTCTATTTTTTTATTTAATGTCTTTATATAGAAGAGAATCTATTAAAAATGAAGAGCCAAGGTGCTTTTTATATACAATGTGTATGGTGCTATTCATTTGAGCTGTTTTCATGAAAATAAAATATAATTTTCTACCGGGGGAAAAAAAAATTCCACCAGAAAAAGCTTAACCAGCTCCAGAGATCTTTGCTGAGCATACAGAAGCACATGGGATAGTTTTAAATGAAATATTTGGAAGGAAATCACCTCTGCACAGACTGGCAGTGGAGTGAGAACACACCTGGGATGTGTCACACACCACATCCAACTGCTGGATTGATGGGAAGCAGGAGGAGGGCACAGCAGGGCCAAGGCCCTGGCACAGGTGCCCAGAGCAGCTGTGGCTGCCCCTGGATCCCTGGCAGTGCCCAAGGCCAGCTTGGAGCAACCTGGGATATGGAAGGTGTCCCGGCCCATGGCAGGGGTGGGACTGGATGAGCTTTAAGGTCCCTTCCAACCCAAACCATTCTGGGGTGCTTCCATGGCTCTCTGAAATCCCAGGACAGGGAGAACTTCAGCCCAGCTCTGCCCTCAGTGCCAGGCTCAGAGCTCCATGAACAGCACTGCCTGAGAGTGGGGCCCCTGTCCCCATCATCAGGGACGTGCTGTGCCCAGCTCTAACAACAGGACAGGCAGATGTGGCTGCCTGCAGACTGGCCATCACCACCAGCACCAGTTTTTACACAAAAATTCCCTTTATTTACAGCCTCCCTCAGAAAACAGAGGAGAGGGAAGAAAGAAAGAGGGTGAGAGACTAAGATAAAGTAAGAGGAAGAGAATGCACTCCTTGAGATCTTCTGCCTCTACATTGAGGGTCCCCAGGGAAAGGACCCCTCTTGCTTCCCAGATCTGTCTTGTTATCTACTCATCCATCTTGCCACGTATTCTGGGATCATTTCCAAGGGTCAAAATAAATGGCTGTGATTTATGCAATATAGGTCAGGACCTATTTAACAGCTTACAAAGGAGCCCCCCCCTCCTCCCCATTCTCCCTCTGGCTCTTGGTGATGAGAAAATAGGTCACAGGCAGGCAGTGGGGGGGGATTAATCATTTCTTCCGGCAACTGCTGGGAAAAATATTTTCAGTTCCATTTAATCATAAAGCTTTTTAATTAGTAAGTTTGCAATTTATAATGTATAGTTTATAAGCTCTTGTGCAAGGGGGCAGATTCCTGGAAGGAGAAGTCTCCTGCTCTCCATCTCCCCTGGGCTGCAGAGATGAAGCACAGCCTGGCAGGGACTGGTAGGTCCTGGGACCAACCTCCACATGGTCCTCAGGGCTCTGAGCAGGCACTGGTGGGATGGACACCCTGGCACAGTCCAGACTGAAATTCCTCTGTCTGCCTGGACAGGGAGGTTATGGGAGGAGCAGGTTCCTCAAGGATGAAAGAGCACTGCAGGACTCCTTCACAGACTCCACAGTGCAGCGTGGACCTTCATGGGAGCATGGGACACCTTCTCCCTGGACAACATCTGGGCTCAGGATGCTGAAGAGATGCCACACTCACCTTTGGTGTAAATGCATCTGCACTCCAGAAAATCTCCAGGATTGGACACCCACTGAGGGTGCTCCAGCCTGGGACTGGATGTTCCCTGTCATTCCCATTTCCTACTGAGCCCCAGTAAATGAAAAGAAAAAAACAGACCCCGGCTCTTGGCTACCCTGCTCTCCCTCCAATGGGTCCACTTGCCAGCAGCTCTGTGGAGGTGACAGGAGAAGCTCCTGAATGACCAGTGGATTTTCTCCACTTGGGCCACGGGAACCATCACTGGGCCCCAAGGATTGATCAGGATTGATCGTCACTGCCACTGACATGACCAAATGCAGCAAGAGAAGTTTCCTACTGAACAACCACTGTGTGCCCTTAAGAGAAGCTGTGCACCCCCTCCTCTCCCCAAAAGCTGTGGGTGAGCCCCTTGAAGGTCCCTCAGTACCTTCTCGTAATACTGCAGCTCATAGTCCAGGATGACTCCATTGGGCTGGTCGGGCTGGGACCAGGAGAGGGTGATGCTGTCCACGGTGCGGCTCACCTGGTGCATGATGGACACAGCAGAAGGGGCTGGAAGAGAGAGAGGAGGAGGAAGGACAGTCAGACATCTGCACAGGTAGGACCCTCACCCCGGCAGGAGGGTTATTGCTGTTTGGAGCTCTGCAATTCACTTCCTACACTGGGAGAGCTGTCCAGAGGTCAGGAGATCCTGGATTTTGCTGTTTGTAGAGAGCAGTGAGGGGAGAAAAAAAAGGTTCTGCTGAATTGGTAGTTAGAAAACACGTAGGACAACGTTTCAAGCAGGCACATGGCAAAAGGAGCCCACGGTTGGAGCAGGCAACCAACTGGAAAAAAAGCCCCACCAGCTCCATACCATGCACTCCTCCATGCCTGCCATGGGGATATAGGTGTTTTTTAGTTTTTCATTTGCATAGAGCAGCTTCCCAAGGTTCAGGCAGGCTGGGGCTGCAAGCTGCACATGCCAATCAGGGGAGGCGCATCCAGCAGCCTGAGCAGGCAACACAAAGCTGACCTGACACGCTGACAATGGAGAGCTGCCTGCCCGGCCAGCTCATCACAGCGAGCACAAAGGGCCCTGCCAGCCTGCAGACAGCGGGCAGCTGCTGTGGGACAGGGGTGTTGAGCTGCCATGGGACAGGGGTGCCCAGCTGCTGTACAGGGGTGCCCAGCTGCTGTGGGACAGGGGTGCCCAGCTGCTGTGGGACAGGGGGGCCCAGCTGCCACAGGACAGGGGTGTTGAGCTGCCATGGGACAGGGGTGTCCATCTGCCATGGGACAGGGGTGCCCAGCTGCCGTGGGACAGGGGTGCCCAGCTGCTGTGGGACAGGGGTGTCCAGCTGCTGTGGGACAGGGGTGTCCATCTGCTGTGGGACAGGGGTGTCCAGCTGCCACAGGACAGAGGTGTCCAGCTGCCCTGGGACAGAGGTGCCCAGCTGCTGTGGGACAGGGGTGTCCATCTGCCATGGGACAGGGGTGCCCAGCTGCCATGGGACAGGGGTGTCCATCTGCCATAGGACAGGGGTGCCCAGCTGCTGTGGGACAGGGGTGCCCAGCTGCTGTGGGACAGGGGGGCCCAGCTGCCACAGGACAGGGGTGTCCAGCTGCTGTACAGGGGTGCCCATCTGCCGTGGGACAGGGGTGTCCAGCTGCTGTGGGACAGGGGTGCCCAGCTGCTGCAGGACAGGGGTGCCCAGCTGCTGTGGGACAGGGGTGTCCAGCTGCTGCAGGACAGGGGTGTCCAGCTGCCCTGGGACAGGGGTGCCCAGCTGCTGTGGGACAGGGGTGCCCAGCTGCCGTGGGACAGGGGTGTCCAGCTGCCGTGGGACAGGGGTGCCCAGCTGCTGTGGGACAGGGGTGTTGAGCTGCCATGGGACAGGGGTGCCCAGCTGCTGTGGGACAGGGGTGTCCATCTGCCATGGGACAGGGGTGCCCAGCTGCTGTGGGACAGGGGTGCCCAGCTGCTGTGGGACAGGGGTGCCCAGCTGCTGTGGGACAGGGGTGTCCATCTGCCATGGGACAGGGGTGCCCAGCTGCCGTGGGACAGGGGTGTCCATCTGCTGTGGGACAGGGGTGTCCAGCTGCCACAGGACAGAGGTGTCCAGCTGCCCTGGGACAGAGGTGCCCAGCTGCTGTGGGACAGGGGTGTCCATCTGCCATGGGACAGGGGTGCCCAGCTGCCGTGGGACAGGGGTGCCCAGCTGCCGTGGGACAGGGGTGCCCAGCTGCTGGGGGACAGGGGTGTCCATCTGCCATGGGACAGGGGTGTCCATCTGCTGTGGGACAGGGGTGCCCAGCTGCTGCAGGACAGGGGTGTTCAGCTGCTGTGGGACAGGGGTGTCCAGCTGCCCTGGGACAGGGGTGCCCAGCTGCTGTGGGACAGGGGTGTCCAGCTGCCGTGGGACAGGGGTGCCCAGCTGCTGCAGCCACAGCTGGACCCTTGGCCGGGCAGGCACCACGCTGGCCCGGCCGTGCCATGCCCTAGGAAAGCTGCCCAGGGAGATGCCCTGATGAGCCCACGGGGCAGGAACCTCATCAGAGCCTGCAGCTTCTCCTGCGGGGAGCTCCCACCTCCGCTCTGTGAGCAGGGACAGCACCCAGGGAAGGGCTGGAGCTGTGTCAGGGGGGTTTAGGCTGGAGATCAGGGAAAGGCTCTTCCCCCTGAGGGTGCTGGCACTGCCCAGGCTCCCCAGGGGATGGGCACAGCCCCGAGGCTGCCAGAGCTCCAGGAGCATTCAGACAACGCTCTCAGGGATGCACAGGCTGGGATTGTTGGGGTGTCTGTGCAGAGCCAGGAGTGGGACTCGATGATCCTTGTGGGTCCATTCCAAGTTGGGATATTCTCTGATTGTAGGTGCTGACAGCAGAGCAGCCGACACTCCCCACCCCTGCTGCAGGGCTGACACCCACGGCTGCCTGTGCTTCCTCCTCTCCCTGCATCCCAGAGCAGGGAGACGAGCTGTCCCTGTGCCCAGCCTGCTGCTGCACTGCCCGCTGCTGCCCAGCCTGCTGCTGCACTGCCTGCTGCTGCACTGCCTGCTGCTGCACTGCCTGCTGCTGCACTGCCAGCACACCCACCTCAGTGCAGGGCTACCCAGAGCTCCCCGAGTGCCAGCCCAGCCCTGCAGAGCTCCAGCTGCTGTGAGCGTTAGCCCTGGCCCATCTGCCAGCACAGGCTCACCACTGCAGCAGCTTCAGGGCACAGGGGAAGCCTCAGGGGCAGGAGAGGACTGGAGAGTGGCAGCATGAAAGCTTCCCCATCACTTGCATGCCAGGCCAAATGGATGCAGAGAGGTTTGCACTCAGATTATTTCATGGAAGAACAACTCATCTGGCAGCTCTGGGAAACAGCCTGGAGAGCAGCACCCAGAGGAAGGCACCTCTCACCCAGCTCCAGGCTGGCTCCCCTTGGCATCAGGGGCAGTGACAGGAGCTGTGCCAGCTGGGGTTGCAGTGGCAGGACTGCAGTGCTTGGATGAGCCTGGCCCCAGCATGTTCCTGCACATCACAATAAATTACCACTGAGCAACTTCTCTCCAACACACCAACAAAAGCCATTTTTCTGGTCCACCATCTGCCTCTTCACTGCTGCTTGTCTGGCTCAGAGCACTGCAGTTTCCAGGATGCTCAATGTCTGGGTGCCAAGGGGCTGGGTTTGGGTAACACAAGATCTGCCACCACACTGCTGCACCATTTTCCTTCATCTGTCTGTGTGTCCCCACTCCTGAAGGAAGCTGTGATGTGGATTAGCCTCAGCAGTGTTGTCGAGCTCCAGTTTTGTCCAGGAGAACAAAACTAGAAGGACAGCGGAGAACTTCCATCCCTGGAAGTGTCCCAGGCCAGGCTGGATGGGGCTTGGAGCAACCTGGTCTGGTGGAAGGTTCCCTGCCCATGGCAGGGGGTGGGACCAGATAATCTTTAAAGGCCCTTCCAACCCAAACCACACCACGATTCCAACAATCCTGAGGCCAATCCTTCCATGCATTTCTTCTTAAGCAAAGCTCCATTACCCAACAGTATGAAACCCTCTGTGTCACCTCAGCCCTCCCCTCACTCCCTGGCACTGCTCCCCCCTGCCTTGACATCCCCATCCCCGTGCTTCAGGCCACATCTTTCCGAACTCCTGGGAATAGTTTCTCACGCTGGTGTGAAGATAAAACACAGGTAATGCTTCTGGAGCCTGTCAGCTCTTGCCAGAACTCACTGCTTCCTTGTTGAAACAGACTCTGTAGGACATCTGCAATTTTCAAGACAAACATCTCTGTCTCTGGAGACCAGGCTTAGAAGGAAGATGTGCCCATGCTGCGGATGCCCTGTGGCAGGGATGGCACTGCTCTGAGGGAAGCACACAGCCCGTGGTGTCCCTGCCACCTGCTCTGGGAACTGATCCCACATTTACACACCAGGTGTTTCCAGGACAGGGGCCACGTACAGCCAGGGCTGTCCCACCACACCAGGACGTGGCAGCATCCCACACTTCAGGCACAGGTTCAGCAGCCTTCTGCAGGAGAAGCTCCTCAGCTCCAGGCGCCTCCTGGTAGGAGTGAGGTCTCTGGGATGTTTTCTTCCAGTTCCATGCACTGCACCCCAGCCTGGGAGTCCAGCACTTCTCCAAGGCATCTCCTGCCTCTCCTGAGGGAGCTGCACAAGACAACAGCTACAGCAGGACGTGTGTGACTCATGTGCTGCTGGTACCTGGTGAACCTGCTCTTGTTTGGCTCAGCAAAAGACCCAAATGGATGAGGTGGGGCTCATCTAAGGAGCTTAATGAGGCAAATGTGCTGCGTGGTGGGAGGAGGCAGGTGAGATGAATGACTACAGCAACCTCAGCACCTTTCCCACACCCGGGGCAAGGGAGTGGCTCCGGAAGAGCAGGAACCTCCCTCCCCACCGCATGTCCTCAGTAACTGCTCCTCTTATCAGACACCAGGGGAGTGTGCAGCAATGAAATCACAGGGAGGTCTAGGTGAGAAGTGACCTCTGGATGTTTCTGGTCCCACGGGCTGGCAGAGTAGTTTCAAAATCAGATCATTTTGCTCAGGACTGTGTCCAGATGAGACCTATTGAATCTGATCCCCATGGATGGGGCTCCCATAGGCTCTCCGAGCAGCAGCCCCCAGCTGCCTTGTTCTTCGGGGCAGAAAGTTGCCCTCACATTCCACTGAGATTTTGCTGGCTGTGTCTTGTGGATGTTTCCACCGTTCTCTCCCTCGACGCCCCTCAGCCTCCTCCTCTCCAGGATGACCAGACCCTGCTCTCAGCTGCCCTCACCTCTCATCCTCCAGCCCCAGGCTCAGGCTAACCTCACTGTCCTGCTGGACCTGCTCCAGTTTGTCCATGACTGTGATACTGGGAGCCCCAGAGAGAACACAGGACCCCGGGTGTGGTCCAGGACTGCAATCCTGAGACAGATTGTTTCCCTCTCCTGGGAAACAATCCCTCTCCTGGACTTTTTGCTAACAGAGCACAGCACTCCGCAGTGCCACAAAACATGGTTCTTTGTCACACCCTTCATGCAGCTGAGGGCCTGGGGTGCACAGAGAGGCTCCCAGTCCTGTGAATCAGGGATGGGCTGAGCTTGAAACCAGCTTAGAGAAGCCAGCCAGACTCAGAGTGAATTTCCCAGGTCCAGTCAGCAGGAACAGCTTCAGCTGGATTCTGACACGATGCCAAGGGAGCTGACTGTGCCCTGTGACACACAGAGGAGATCAGATATGGACAGTCCCCACTCTCAGAGCCTTGATCACCCTGTGATGTCACCACGAAGGTGTGAACAGAAGTGGATTTATCCCGATGGGGTGTCCAGGGGTACGTTCCTGAAAGTGCAAAAAACCAAACAGACCTTCCTTCATTCCACAGCTGATGGAAACACCGCTCCTGACTGAATGCCTTAAGCATCAGTGTCATTTGATTGCACAGATTCCTCAGAACATTCTGAGTTGGAAAGGATCCACAAAGATCACTGAGTCCATCTCTGAAGCCAGTGATCCATATGGGGATCAAACCCACACCCTTGGCATGATCAGTGCAGGGCACTGAGGCAAACCCAACCATTCAGTCCTTGAAAGGCACTTTCTGCATCCTCCTGATCAGGGATGGCCTCAGATTCCTCAGATTCCTCACAGTGGAGCCCTGTGGCTTCTCCGAATTGCTGGAGAAATAAACCACACCAAAACCACCACTGGAGTGTAAAACAAGCTTAATGAAAATCCACCAATGTACAAAGCCAACACGTCCCCCACGGTGACCCCTCTGGGGCAGAGGCACGGGAGGGGTGCCAGTGACACTTCCGTGGTCCCCACCCCGAGCCCCTGCACGGCCACACAGTGCTGGGCACAGCCAGACCCCTGCCCAGGCTGGGCTGGGCGTTTGGCACTTTATCTTCATGCAGGGACTGAGCAGACCTCTGTGGATCTGCCCTGCAGGATCAGTGTGGGGTGCTGACAGCCCTGCAGCACACACAGGGCGCTGCCTGAGCTCAGGAACTGGAAACACTTGGGCAGGATGGGGTTCAGGAGGTCCCCCCACGCTCAGGTCTCGCCAGCAGAGCTGCATGGCCATCACCTTCCTGAAGGAATCGCCCCTGAGCTTTGCCAGGGCTGGAATGGCAGAGCACCATCTGTGTCCTGGGCTGATCCACAGCAGGGGCAGCAGGTCCAGGCAGGGGATTCTGCTCCTCTGCTCGGCTCTGGACAGAACCAGCTGCAATTCTGCCTCCAGCCCTGCGGTCCCAGCACAGAAAGGACATGGAGGAACTGGAGCAAGTCCAGAGGAGATCATGGAGATACTCCAAGGGCTGGAGCCCCTCTGCTCTGGAGCCAGGCTGGGAGAGCTGGGGGTGTTCAGCCTGGAGAAGAAAAGGCTCCAGGGAGAGCTCAGAGCCCTTCCAGAGCCTAAAGGGGCTCCAGGAGAGCTGGAGAGGGACTGGGGACAAGGGATGGAGGGACAGGACACAGGGAATGGCTCCCACTGCCAGAGGGCAGGGATGGATGGGCTATTGGGAATTGGGAATTGTTCCCTGGCAGGGTGGGCAGGCCCTGGCACAGGTGCCCAGAGCAGCTGTGACTGCCCCTGGATCCCTGGAAGTGCCCAAAGCCAGGTTGGACAGGGCTTGGAGCACCCTGGAATAGTGGGAGGTGTCCCTGCCTGTGGCAGGGAATGGAATGGGATGGGATTTAAGGTCCTTCCCAACCTAAACCATTCTGAGATTTGAAGACACCTCAAGACATTGTCCTTTCAAACAGGCTGGCTCAATGTCACCAGGTGGACATAGCCAGGCATATCTCAAATCCCACTACACAGCACATTGTCCATGAAGGCATCCTTATGGAAAAACTGGGATCTTAACTCCTGCCTGACTGACTGGTGTCCCAGGAAGGCTCAAATACCCACTGGGGAGGAAATGTGTGGTCCCAGTGGGGTTTGGCAAGGGAAGCACCAAAGCCACCAGGCTGGTTTTGACCTTCTCAGAATTACTGTAGCAGCTTCAGCCTCACACAGGCCAACGCTTCTGGAACCACGAGGTGGGTCTAGCCCGTGTCAGGGCGGGTCTGACATATCCTGCTGCTCCAATCTAACAAAAGGGTAACAGCCAAGGAACTGCAGCCCGTGCCTTGGCTTTTCCCAGAGCTGTGGTGTGGAGTGAGTGCCAGCAGGACACACACAGCCCAGGCTGTGCTGCTCTGGCCTCTCCCACGTTCATTGTCCATGTCTAGGTGAAGCAGCTGGACTAGATGATCATTGTAGGTCTTTCCAACTGAAATATTCTGTATTCCATCCCATTCCACAGACTGTGCTGAGGAAAGGGGTGACCCAAGAGGTGCCTCCACACAGAGCAGAGAAGAGCTGTGAAGGCTGACAGGACTGAGCCTCCTGTCCCACTGCCCCCTTCAGTTCCCTGGAGCACCAAATCCCAGGAATGCTGCTGGGATGGGACTCCCAGAGCTTCTGGTCCAACACCACACCAGGGAAGGGAAGCTGTATTAGGTAAATCTTTAAACTTTCAAGGATGGACCCTCCCTCAGCAGCCCCTCTGTATCAGCACCCCTTAGTCTATCTGATTAGCTCTAGATAAAATCCCAATTTCTGGTCATAAAACACATTCCTTCTCTGCCACATCCCTGTAAATGAGCCCCACCATGTCCTGCCTCCCAGGCACTGCAGTTGAGGCACATTCAGAATTTAAAAAATGTCTTGTAAAGGAAAAAAAAAAAAGGAGAAGAGATCACAAGTGATGGTCTGGGCCCTGGTTATGAAGCTGAAGCCATTTTTATGAAAGAGCTTGCTTTTTTTTTGAAAAAGCTTTTGCTAAAGATCCCAACCAGGCACATCTCTCTTTACAGCTTTACATCTTTGACTGAAAGCATGTCCAGGCTTCCCCGTGACAGAGCTGCTCTCTGAGGATGCTGTGACATGAGGATAACACCTCCCAGGGCACGGAACCAGGGAGCTCCATGGCTCCAGAGCAGCCTGTGCTAAGGAAAACCAATCCCCAGGTGGCACAGATCCATCACACAAAGGCAGCTTAACCTGCCCTGATCCTCCACAAGAGGCTTTGGGTTCTGTAAGTAAGGATTTGCCTGATCTCCTGCAGGGACAAAAGGGGGTGTTGGTTGCACCATGAAACCTCAGGCTTGGCATAGCCAGAATTTGACTTTCATACAAATAGTTGCTTCTTTGGGACTTGCTGGAAGTGATGAAAAGTATTAAGGGAAAGAAGGAAATGGAAGAAAGCGGGAAGGAACAAAATGTGAGTTTTCCAGGAAAAACAATCACTTTTTAATCACAGGAAGACCTGAAGAAGGTCACAGCAAACCCAGGGCAGCATGATGAGACAGCACAAGAGCACAGCAATGTAGCAGAGAATTGGGAAAAGCTCCATAACACCCAGGTCTGAACATCCGCACAAACCCAGGCAGAGCTAAAAATAGCTGAAACACTTGTGGTTCACCCCGGAGTATGCTACAGACACACCCCTGCTTCCTTTGAGGACTTCAGATGATGCTGAGCCTACCATTACCTCTGGGGAGGTTTCCCTCAAGCTCTCTTTGAAAACACACCTTCTATTTTCAGGTTAAAGTTATGGACTTCAGTTTCCAACTGCAGGAACTTTTCTGGGTTTTGTAGCTAAATGAAGGAGGAGTCTAGAAAAAGAATATTGTCATCATGGAAGAGCTGAAAGATAATAAGATATTTCCTTTTTGTCTGTGGAGTGTTGGAATTAGAAGATCTTTAAGGTCCCTTGCAACACAAACCAGCCAATGATTCTGTAATTCCTTTTTGTTTTCCAAGTAGTTTCTGAGCACTTCACACATTTATCAGCCTGATGACGCCCTCCTCTACCTTTTCCAATTTTTTGTTAATCTCGTTTTCAAACACAAACCTCAAAGCTGAGTTCAGTACCCAGGATCCATCTCTGCAGAGACAGCATCCACCTCCTTGCTGAGGTTTGATATTCCTCTGCGTGTGTCCAAGGTGACACTTCCCTGCCTCAGCTCAGCCCTCCAGAGCTGCTCTTCCCTGTCCCCTGGGCACTTCCACTGGGTATTTCTGGCTGTGCCTCCCAGCTCAGGGAAAGGAGGAGGCTGTTCCTGCATTTCCTGTCATCCCAGTTCTGATGAGAATTGGGTGAGAGATCCCTGATGCATCCAAAATTCATGTAATTGGTAAAACTCTCTCTAAAGCTCAGGGAAACTCATTAGGAGAAAGCTGACAAAAAGCAGCAGGAGAGCATCACACAATGAAGAATTGTTTTGGGGCAATGAGAAAGAAATAGGCCCATTTTCCTCCTTGCTTCTATGTCTCTGAGTTGATTTGAGGGTTCTTAGGCAGCTCACGTGTTTATCTGTCCAACCCATCCCCACAACACCACAACTCTGAGATGTCCAGGAGCCCCAGGACATCTCCTAGGACATCTTCCTCTTTTATTCAACAAGAGCTTCCATGTGGGAGCAGTTCCTTTCTCCCAGGCCTGCTTTTTCAACACCCTGAGCTCACCTCCCTTCTATCCGACCTCTGTCTGCCTCATCCCTGGAAGAGTCTAAGGCCAGGTTGGACAGGGCTTGGAGCAACCTGGGATAATGGAAGGTGTCCCTGCCCATGGGAGGGGCTGGAATAAAATGATCTTCAAGGTCCCTTTCAACCCAGCCCAGTCTGGGATTCTGTGATTTTATGAGTCAGTGTATTCTGGTTCATCCCATCCCAAAGGACCCATCAGAAAATCCTTGTCAAATAGACTTTGATAGCAGAGGCAAATTTTTTGTGTCAGGTCCTGATTCTCGAGCCACCACGACTTCCAGTGGTTTTTAGGAGGTCTGGTTCCCAGTGAGCCAAGCCCACATTCAGCTTCACACTGGACAAATGTCCATGGCACTCCAGGGCCACTCTGCAGCCTTGGTGCTGCTGTGACTATGGAAGGTCACAGTGTGCAGGCTGGGAAGCCGGACCACTGCTGTAAAGGGAATAAAATGGGAAAAGACACTGCCATCAGCCAGGGCAGCACTGCAGGGAGCAGCCCAGGGGCTCAGACTCCACTGGCAGCACCTTCTGGCAGTGTCTGGTGGGACTGTGTGGCTCCAGCCTGCAGGGGGGACACCAGGATCTTTCCACAGCTTCTCCTTCATCATCTTCAGACCCATGTGAAAGGCTGCCATGCAATCCTCCTCCCACTCTGCAGCCAGCCCCCCTCACCTGCCAGGCCCTGCTGAGCCCCTGCTCCTCGCTAGTGGGGCAGAGCTGTGAGATCCCGGTAAAATCAAAGCGTCCCGTTCCTCTGCTGGCTTAGCTGGGAGAATCAGGTTACAGGCAGCAAACCCCCTATCTCTGATCACTTTAATTCCACTAACCCATGTCATGTCAGACAGAGTCAACATTTGCTCTGGAAAACACTCACGGCTCAGAGAGAGCAAAGCCAGCCCAGCCCGTGGCCTCTCCCTGGCAACACTTTGAAATCACCCAGGGGAAAAAGCGAGGTGAACAGCTGGGAGCTTTCCAGCATCTCCTCCGAGCCCTCCTGACAGATCTCGGTCCCTCGAGTGTCAGGTTACTGGAGGGGGGGAACTGCTTTTATTATAGAAAGGTCAGCAGGGAATTCTGGCATTTTCAATTACCCCGTGCAGCAGCGGCTGCGATCGGGGTCAGGATTAACTGCCTGACCTGCGGCTGAAGACAGAGTGGCAGGGAAATGCACCATGATGCTGCAAGGCACCAGCCAGTCCAGAGGCCACGGGACAGGGCAGGCAATGGGGAGATGTGGGGGAGAAGGTTCTGTCAGAGCACAATTTCTCAGAGCATCTGGCAGGGATGCCCGTGACTGTCCTGCCACTGTGGCGAAGGGGGAGACTTGGAAAACCTTGGGGAAAGGGGCAAGCTTCCCTCTCACTGCCTTCACCCAGGGACTCGGTCTGAGTGGGTAACCCAGGCAGCTCCAACAGGTGGGGAACAGGATTCCCTGTGGGCCCAGAGCAAGGCACTCCCCAGGACAGCATTCCCTGTGCACAGCCTGTGCAGTGAGGCTGGAGGTGATGCTGTGCATCAGCCAGGACAGGGCTGAGATCAGTCACGGAGCAAGGGCTGTCCTGACCCTCAATCCACAGGGCTTGGTGACTCTAGGCTGGGGATGCAGGCTCCAGCAGTCTGGAAAGCTGTGTTGGAAGTGGCAGGAGCACACAGGGCCTCTGTGCAAGGCTTCAGGCAGGTGGAGTAGGCACAGGAGTGGGGGTGAGCTCTGTTTCTCCAGCATGGGCAGAGGGGACAGACAGGACAACTGACCCCACATTCCCAGAGACCTGGATGTCTCAACCACTGTCTCACCCACAGGACACCTAATCCAAACCAGCCCCCTCTCCTTGCCCCACAGCACCCCAGTCCCACACAGTCCCCAGCAGGTGACTGCCACTGTACAATGGCCCAACTGTCCCACTCCAGGTCCTACCACTGACCCCAAGACCCATTTTTTGTGCTCCTGCTCAGCTCAGAGTCCAAATGCATTCAGGTATTGAACTGAAAATCAGTTTCTCTGGTTAAAACCTCCCTCATTTTTTGCTTTTCTGGGTAAAACTCTCTCTGGCCATTTAAGCATCACAGGCTTTCACATCATGGGCCCCCTGGAGACTGCATTTGAACTCAGATGCCTTCCTCCAACACAAGCACTGATTGCACCACAGTGAGGAATACCTGGATGAGGAAGGGAAGAACGGAGGATTCTCCTGACCTGCCCTCCCTGGTGACCCTGGTGACTCTACTTTGCATGGGAGGTTAGGCTGGAGACCTCCAGAAGCCCCTGCACAAGCACTTGTGTGTCTGTGACTCTCCTGCTAAAAGGGTTCACTATTCCTTGGACTATTACAACATTTGTCCCCCCAGTTCCTTTCCCAGTTCTGCCCCTTTGATGCCATGCTCAGGTGCCACACACTTTTGGAACCAATTCTCTCCAGCAGAAGTTGAGGAAAGCAAGGAATGGCAGCTCTTTAACAAGCAACATTTGCCCTTAAAGGAGTAAAACTTCTCAGGTCTGGGATATTCCTGGACTTGCTGGAGCTCTGGAAAATTGGTGTTTCACAGTGTGTGAGGTTTTTGTTCCCGAGGTTCTTGGCAAGGTGGCCCCATCAGACTGGTACCCACGCTGTGTCAAGTGTCTGGAAAGCTTCCCAGTGGGCCCAGCCTGCAGCTCCTTGAGTCTGTAACTACAAACGCTGGAAAATCTTAAAACCATGGCAAAGCAGCCCAAAGCTGGTCCTGGCTGCGGCCCCACTTAAATCAAGGCAGGCTTTGGTGTAGATTACAGCCTCTGAAGCAGTTGCTAATGCCACAAGCCCATCGACTTGGCCAGGCAGCCGAGGGTTTGGCTGTGTTTGAGCTCTTTGTTCAGGGCGTTTGCAGCTCCATCTGCATGTGTCACCCGGCCTGCAGGGCTTTGTTCCCACACAGAGGAGCTGCCCAGAGGGTCCTGGCACCCCTGGCACTGCTGCCAGAGCAGCTTTGGCCTCACAAGGTGCCAAGGGTGTCCCCACCTCCTGGACCCCTCTGCACGTGGAAAACTCATCTGCTCCAGATCATGGCATGTCCCCAGCAAAAGGTGCCAATTAATTGCAAAGATAACTGCCCTTAGGAACAACCTGACTTCAAAATTCCAAACATAGAAGTCTTAGAGCTGTAGTCCTTGAAAGAGTGATGTCTGCTGCAGAGCACCCATGGAATCACAGAATGCTTCAGGCTGGAAGGGACCTTTCTACCCCCTGCCATGGGCAGGGACACCTTTCACTATCCCAGGTTGCTCCAAGCCCCAATATCCAGCCTGGCCTTGGGCACTGCCAGGCATCCAGGGCAGCCACAGCTTCCCTGGGCACCTGTGCCAGGGCCTGCCCAGCCTCACAGGGAAGGATTCCTTCCCAAGATCCCATCCATCCCTGCCCTCTGGCAGTGGGAGCCATTCCCTGTGTCCTGTCTCTCCAGCCCTTCTGCCAAGTCTCCAGCTCTCCTGGATCACCTTTAGGCACTGGAAGGGGCTCTGAGCTCTCCCTGGAGCCTTCTCTTCTCAAAGTGAATCTGGAGGGGGGCTTCAGCCCCTGGAGCATCACTAAGTCTTGCTAATTTGTCACTGAACTTTTTCCCTTGATCTCTTGCCTGGCAATCTCCACCAGGTCCCTGTGTGTAGGGGAACATTTTGGAAACACCATTTTTTCTTGGGAAGAGCATTCCTTGCCCATCCCCAGCAATGCAGCTGCCTGCTGCACCCTGCCAGGGCAGGGATGGCCACGGAGCAGCCTGTGGAGGGACAGGCACTGTGAGCAAATCCCTGCTTGCACAGGGGCACACAGAGACTCATCCCTTCCCACAGGGTCCCCAGTAACCCCCAGGGTCCCCAAGAAGGACTGAAGGACACCGGGCCTGGAGGCTGCTGTAATCCCTTTGCTATAACAGCCATCCTTCCCACCTGCCCCAGGGCACTGCCCCTGGGCTGCGTTTGCCAAGGGCAGCAGGAGAGATCAATCAGCCATCTGGAACACAGGAGGGAAAGGAGAGCCCTGGAGCCTTCCCATGGGCTCCCAGCACAGCACTGAGCAGGGATGGTGGCACTCTGGGGGAGCCCCTGGTTCAGCAGAAGGGACTTTCCACCCCATCCATCATGGACAGAATGTTGTTTTCTGACCAAAGGCAGCTCCAGATGCACTGGAATAGGTTTCTGAAGCCCCAGGCAGGTGTGCAGGTGTGGGAAAAACGATCCTCCAGCTCATGATGTAATTTATGCAACAGGGAAGCCTGGGAGTCAGCAGGAGGAGGAGCCCACAGAGATGGTGGCGGGCAGGGACAGGGAAGGGCATCTGCTCGGGAAGCTGCAGCAGTGCAGCCCATCCTCTGCTCTGCCAACATCCCCCAGCTGCCCACCACAGGAGCGGGAAGAGGCTCCTGAAGAGCCAGCAGCTGACAAAGCTCCTGCCATCTGCTGCAGACAGTCTCCAGTGGCAGAGGAGAAGGGGTTTGGGCATGGCAGATCTCTCCTGGGCACTTGCTGCCAGCTGCTGCAGGCTGGGGTGATACAGTGAAGGCAACAGGTTGGAGGAACAAGAGAGGGGAGGAGGGCAGGAAAAGCCAAGCCACATCACGCTTTGGTGGCCACCAGGGTGCCGATGGGTGAATGAAGGAAGGCAGAGAAGATAGATGACGGAATCAGGAGGGTGATACGTGTCCATGGAAGGCAAGGTCTGGATCTTAACTGGGGTAGAGAAGCAGCCATGAGGATGTCAAGGTGTCAGGAGGTTTGGAGTGTGGGACCAGGCCGAATCATCACAGAAACACATCCAGGGAAGTCTCCAAAAGATGAAACCTGGGATTTAAGTGACCTCAGGACAGCAGTCCAGCAGACCCTCCAGCTTGCTCTGTCACACAGAGAAACAGGCTTTGTCCTAGTTCCTCCATGTGTGAGACGGCTCCAAAGCTCAGGAAATTTCTGCTTTTCCCCCTTTTGTGTCAGTTTTCTGCACAAGAAGTACCCTACCAGGTCTTGAAACATCAAGAAGTATGAAAGTACTTCTGATGGACCTCAGTCACCTCAGCTCAGCTGAGGCTTCCCCACTCAGGGCATTGTGGTCTCCAATTTACACAGTTCCTGGACAGACCTCACAGAACCACTTCCAGCTTGCAGTTTCCCAAATCAAATGTTTTACTGGTGCCCTGACAGACAGAGTCTCCTGTATTTCCTTGATTTCAAATCAGTGATTTCATTGGGAAAAGAGCCAGTGATCTACACAGGCACATGTACAAGGACCTGATGGGCTGCCTGTCTCTTGATGGCTGAAGACTGGTTCTCTTTCTGAAAGTGTTTTAGCTAAATCCAGGAATGAATTGTAGAAAAATTCCCATCCCTAGAAGTATCTTAGGCCAGGCTGGACTGGGCTTGGAGCAGCCTGGTCTAGTGGAAGATGACCCTGCCCATGACAGGGGCTAGAATGAGCTGAGCTTTAAGGTCCCTCCAGCACAAACTGGATTTTGGGATTCTGGGATTTGAACTGGCATTCGGGCTGATCTAAAACATCTCTGGGCTAGAACCTTTGAAACTTAGCCAAATGAAGAGCAATGGCCATAAATTATAGCTTGGGAGGGTCAGGTTGGACATAGGAAGAAGTTCCCTCCCCTGGAGGGTGGTACAGATCTGGGACCAGTCAGTGGGACCATGGGGAGAGCTGTGCCTTTGGAGATAACAACCAGTGTCTACCCAAAGCCACGACTTTGCTTACACACTGCTGGCAGCAGCCCTGCTGTAGTGGGAAGTTGGATGAGGAATGTGAGATACTCAAATGTTACAACCTCCTGCCTTTTATTCTGGAAGGAAAGTGGAATGTCAAAATCTTGTTGAAGTTCAAGGCCAGCTTGGATGGGGTTGGAGCAACCTGTGCTAGAGGAAGCTGGCCCTGCCCATGGCAGGGGGTGGGGCTGGGTGATCTTTAAAGTTCCTTCCAACCCAAACCATTCTGGGATTCTATTATAAACAAATGCTCAGAGCTTTGAAGCCCTGGAAAGCTCATTCCAGCCCTTTGAGGCAATTTCTGCACTTTCCCAGGTTCTGGTTTCACAGACAATAACTCTTGGCTGCAGCAGGGCCCAGCTGAGCAGCACGGAGAGAACAGGAGGAGCCACTACTCCTGCTCGTGTCCAGAGCAGCACGGGCTCTCCTGTGCCTCCCTCACAGAAGGGAGCCAGACACATTCTCTGATGCACAGTGAAAGTGAGAAGATAAAAGCAAGACTCCCTGTGCCCCAGGCAGTACAAGTCTCCTGTCCCTGTCTAGCCGGCAGCATCACTGATGTGACAAGCAAACAGCAGGCTGGCATGGCTGGTGAGAAGGTCTGGTCCTGCCCACCTCATCCCCTCACCTCGCCTGCTCCCCGACCTCTGCGTGCCCCTCACCAGCACAGCTCCCGGACCATGGCTGCAAGAGAATTGTTTTGATTGAAGGTGAGGGGGAAAAATCCTCCTTTCTGGTGCTCTGCACAACCTGGGATGTGTCTTGCCTGTGCTCCATCATTCACAGATGAATTCCTCAAGGTCTGTAACAGGATCAGGCTGGGCTCAGTCCAGTGCTAGGAGACCCCCAGCAGGGCAGGGCCATGGCCCATGTCCTTGCTTTGGACCGTGTCACCTGTCCTTGAGCTCATGGGCTCCTCCAAGTCCTGTCAGGACAGCCCTCCCCAAAGGCCCTGCGAGGCTGGGACACAACCTGGGCTGTGAGAGCCACTGAAATTCAAAGCCCACTGATGCCTGGCATGCGCCTGGGACAGAGCTGTGAGCTGCACATCTTCCAGCCCAAGACATCTAGAGAATCATGGAAAATTGGAAAAGACCTCCAAGATCATCAAGTCCAACCTTTGACTGAATGCCACTTTGTCCACTAACCCATATCACCATGTTGTGACATACTGCTGTAAAACGCCACCCAGAATAATAATGCGAATAATCATAACAACTTTTCTGGATCTATAGAGGGGGAGAAATCATCCTGATGGGTTTACTGGGACAATGGATTAGTTTCTTTCACCACACACTCCTTGTATTCCTTCTGTAAGGGCCATTTATGGCTCTCTGTGGCTCTGTTTGCAGCCAAGAGCCTCTGACATCAGCACTAATCCTCCCTCCTTATCCCCTGTGACAAGACTTGCTCACAAAAGGGACACATTCCCAAGAGCCTGGATGCTCTCTTACCCTTACCACTGGGAGGTCTTGGATTTGTCTCTGGATACTCCAGAGCCCAAGGCTTCTTCCTCCCTCCTCAGGTCACAAAAGCCAGTTACCAAGAAGTGCCCATCCCACTGCTATTAAATCATCCCTGACCATGGAGCCTTTTCCTTCAGCTTTCCCAGGGCACTCAGCCTGTCCATGGTGTGGATGGAGCCCGCAAATCCTCACAGCACCAAGACTCTCCCCACCCCTCCCAAAGAAAGGCCACAAATTAGTAGGCAGGGGCTGCCAGCAAGAGCTGGTGCCTGGCAAGGTTCTCAATTAGTCAAGTGTTGTTATCCAGAGCCCTGGGTCAGGCTCAGCTCCTTGACCCCTTGGGCTGCTGGCAATGCTCTCAGCCCCACTCTTGGCTCAGACCAGTTGCTGAGGAATGGCTGGGAAAAGACTTTTGATGGCACCTGGCTCTGTCATGGTCCCTGCAGACAGGACTGTGGCACCTGGAGAGTCCTGGAATTCCCTCCTGAAGGGATGCTGAGCTTTGGGGAACGAGGTGCTGCTCAGCTGCAGGGTGTGAGCAGCAGGAGTGCAGGTGAGCTGGAGATGCACAGTGTGGAGCTAGAGCTGGAGGAGAGCCTGCTGAGAAGAGCAGAGAGAGAACCCAGCCTGGGTCAGAGGTGACAGAAGGTATTGCCCAGGAAGGCAGGTGGATCATGTGTGTGGGGATCCAGTTTGCTGGAAGGGGTCACGGCCATGGGATGATGGTCACACAACCATCACCCAGCACGTGCCACCCGCCTGGCCACACTCAGGACCCTCCTTCCCTCTGGCTGCTCTAAAGGGGGTTTCTTACTCTCACAGGAGATTTTTCCTGGCATCCCAGATTGGTTTGGGTTGCAAGGGATACAAAAGCTCATCACCCCTTCCATGGGCTGGGACAGCTTCTACTATCCCAGGGTGCTCCAAGCCACATCCAACCTGGTTTTGGGCAATTTCAGGGATGGCGCAGCCACAGCTACTCTGGGCAACCTGTGCCAAGGCCTCCTCACCTTCTCAGGGAAGAATTCCTTCCCAATATTCCATCTAACCCTTCCCTCTGGCAGTGGGGAGCCATCCCCCCTTGTCCTGGCACTCCATGCCCTTATAAAATGTGGGTGCTGAAGAACTGGTGCCAGCTGAAGGTTTTGGATGCTGCTGGTCATGGGGCATGTCTCTTCAGTCCTGCAGCACAGAGGGTCCCCAGCACTCCCCCTGTGCCCTTTGGGGAACCAGGGGGATTTTCCTTGCTTCCTGCAGAGCTGCAGGACCCCAAGGGGTGGTGGGCACTTTGCTTTGTCCAGCTGCGGCAGGGGCACAACCCCATCACACATCCAACAATGGAGCCCCAGCTGGCTCCTCCATCCAGAGCCAAGGCAGAGGGAGGCTCATCCTCCCTCTGCTCCCTCTCCTCTCCCCCAGCACCCCCCATTTTCCTATCCCAGCTCTGCCTTCGTGTCTGCAGCTTCTGTTACCAACTGCTAATGATCTACACCAAGGCTGCCAGGCAGTGCAAGTGTAAGCAGAATAATCCAGAGCCTCTAATTACACAGGAATTAGCGAGCAGACAGTTAGTGTTTAGTGCTAATGAATAGATACATTAAGGGAGACATCACACAGGCTGAGAAGTGTGAGCCCTGATAATAAAGGAGTGTCAAACCAGGAAAACACAAGGAGGAGCATGCAGGGGACTGAGAAGGATTTGCCTTCGACTCAGCTCGCTGGTTTTGCTCAGGTGGGAGCAGCCGCGGGTGATACAGGAAGGTTCAAGCACAGCAGAGAAATGCAAGTATGAAATATGAGCATCAAATGATTAATCCATAGTACAGGACCATGGTGGGAGAGTGCAGAGCCCCTTCCCAGCTCCAGGTAGCATTACAGCCACCTCATCTCCATCAGGTAAAAGAAACTGATCATCCAGACCCGTTCCCCTCTCCTCCCTGGGGCAGACCTGCCTTCAGGGCTTCAAAAACACCCTGGCCCCACTCCCGAGCTAGCTCCAGAGCAGTGGGCACCGTAATAATTCACCCAGGCATTTTTGCAGGTTCTCTCTGTCCTCACACTCTGGAAATGATGCCCAAGTAATGCCCACCTGCCCTACTGCTGTTTTACCCCACCCACAATCCCTGGCAGCCAGAGCACACCATGGCCTCCAGGCAATTCACCCATGCCTGCCAAATTCAGCCATGGGGGTCCAGTGTGTCCAGGGCAGCTGCAGAGGGACCAGAATCTCCCCTGCTCCCAAGCAGGGCTGTGCCTCACTGGCATCCTTCCACCTCAATCCCATTAAGCCAAGCCCCAGCCCCGGCCTGTGCCCAGCTCCAGATGGCTTCCAGGTGGGCTGGAACGGCAGGCTCTGGCCAGCAGCTCCGTGGGGCTCCCTGCCCCTGGCACAGCTGCCAGAGGGCTGCTGGGGACCCTCCCAGGACAAGCACTACCAGCCATCCCTCCCCCAGGAAAGCCACCCTGCACAGGGCTGGAGACCCCGAGTGAAACCCTCCCAGCTCTGTGCTTCAGCTGCTTCACCAAGCGACTCTGCAGTGGCACGGGAACTGGAGCAGATTCCCAGACTGTTGTCCCAAATATTCATCTCCCAGCCCCTTTCCTGTGCAGCTCTCCTTTGCTTTCTCAGTCCATCCTGGCTCTCTGTACAGTCCAAGCAGAGACTGCAGCTCCTATCAAAATGCTGGAGCCACCTCCCTTTCCCTCCCCAGGAACCAGGAGTGTGTGCAACACTCTGGTGGAGCTGCAATGATGCTTGGAGACACCAGCGTCAGGCCCAGCCACAGCCAGTGCTGCAGAGGGATGCTGTGACACCACGGGACAGTGCCACCAGCTGTTCTGCTGCCATGATGGGGAGGCAGCTCTGCCTTGGGGCACGATCCAGCTTTTCAATGGAATAAGGGATATTTTGACACTCAGGACTTGGGATTCACTCAGGAATTGCCAGGCACTCATCACCACCAACGTTATGGAATAAGCAACATCTTACCCCACCTCTTGTCCCCTTCCAGCCCACAGAGGCTCAGCCAGCACTGCCCAGAGATGCTGCCCACCCCTGATGCCTCAGGTTTTAGTTTTTATATTTTTCAGATTCTATTCTGCTTTAATGTGTAACTCTAGGCATCATATTAGGGGATAGTAAGCTCTCTCCACAGAATAGGCAGACAAAACAATTCCTTCTCTAGCTGGGGACCCAAGGACAGCTGATCCAGATCTCAGGCCCAAGAGCACAAATAAGGTGGACTGAAGAGAGAAAACAAGAAGGATGGGACTGCATGGGCTAAAGCTGGAACTGGACAATGAACTCCAATATGCAAATGGACCAAAACTTATACAAGTGAGAGACCCCGTGACTGGTCATGCGTTTTGTGACCATTTTGGGTTGTGCTGCCCAAGGTGGATCTATTTGAGGCCTTTTAACAAATCCCTACTTTACTCTTTAGCTCTGCCAGGTCTCTGCTCCAGCTCGGCCTTCACGAGGCCTGACCCCAGCCCGCGGCACCGGAGCTGTGCTGGGGCAGCGCCGGAGCTGTGCCGGGCCCTTACCGGCCTGGTTGGTGGTGATGTTGACGGAGGCGAACTGCGGGGAGAAGGGGCTCTGGTCGGTGACGCCGTTGACGGCCTGGATCTCGAAGGTGTACTGGGTGTGTGCCAGCAGGTCGCTGATGTAGATGCGAGGCTCGGTGAGGCCCAGCTGGCGCGGGGCGAACTGCACGTTGTCCCCGCAGCGCGTGCAGGCCCCGCGGCCCGCCCCGCAGCTCTTGCAGATGATGTTGTACACCAGGTCCTCCCGGCCCCCCGAGTCCCGCGGCGGGCTCCACTCCAGCATCAGCGACGTCTCGTTCACGCTGGAGATCACGGCCTGGGGGGCGGACGGGATGGCTGCAAAGGGAACAGACGGGAAGGTGTGAGACAGCTGCACCCTCCTCCTCCCCATCCCTGGGCAGGACTCTGTGTCAGCCCAGCTGGGTGCTTCTCTGGGTGTCAGGGATGCGTGCAGCAAGCTCGGCATCCAAAGGTAAGAGTGGGAGCGAAACCTCTTACCCCAGGCTAATTTCATTGTGTGAAAGTCCTGGCAAAATTTACCAGTTAGTTTGTGTAGCGTCCTTCAAAACCCCACTGGGACAGACACCTTTGTCAAGCATCCCTCAGTGCTCTGACTGAGGATCATTCCTGTCCCCACCTGGTCCCCTCCCAGGTGCCCAGACCCACGTACTGGTGCATGGCATGTCCACAGGGTCGGCGTCTGCCCGGTAATATCCATTTCGGCACACGCAGTTTGTGGCCCCTTCCGAGGTTGTCCGGCTGTTGATGGGGCAGTGGACACACCCTTCATCCCCCTGGCTGGCCTTGAATGTTCCCGAGGGGCAGCCTGGAAGAGAAGAGAGCAGTGGTGAGCAGTGAGAAGGGGGCTGGGGGGCTGCCTGGAGCTGCCAGAACAATCCCTGGGGCTCTGCAGACTCCAAAGGAAATCCTGACAACTGCAGGTGAACACAGTAGAGAAGGAGCAGCTGGTTGGAAAGCCCTGAGGAGACACCTGCAGAGATGGATCCCCATGCAGACACCTCTGTCCCCATTCCCCAACCATGAGTACAGAACAGGGATTGTAGAGTGCAGAGGGAATTTTTAGCCACTGCCACATAAGAAGATGTGAGTGGCTGTACCAAGTCAGACCATGGACACCAGAATCATCTCCCCAACAGTGACTGTCAGGGGGCTTTAGGCTGGAGATCAGGGAAAGGTTCTTCCCCCTGAGGGTGCTGGCACTGCCCAGGCTGCCCAGGGAATGGGCACAGCCCTGAGACTGCCAGAGCTCCAGGAGCATTTGGACAATGCTCCCAGGGATGCACAAACTGGGATTGTTGGGGTGTCTGTTCAGGGTCAAGGGTTGGATTTGATCCCTGTGTGTCTCTTCCAAGTCAGGATATTCCATGATTCCATGACCATCCAAGGAGCAGGGCATGAACTAGGTGCACGTGCTGCCCACACTTCCCCACTCCCTTCTAAGATGCAGCTCCTTCCACTCAAGACCCCATGACGGTGTTTGTCCCACTATGTTACCCACTCATTTTTTATTCCCTGCAAATGTCCTGCACCTGTTTTACCCACAAAGAGTCCTGTGCTGTAACCACACGCTGCAGGAAGAAACTGCTGCTCTCTGCTTCAAAGCCAAGCTGCCATTCTTGATGCCATCCCACATTTCCATTGCTGATGGACACTCAGTCACCATCTGCCTTGTCCACAACCTCTAAATTGTCCAAATCTCTGTCATGCTCCACACTGCTTAACAATATTCATTGGTTTATTCTCTTCTTTTTTAATCAATGCTCACATTATTTTTTAATCACTGACTGTGAAAGCCCCAAGATCTGAGTTGTGAGGGACACTGGGCCAGCTCCTAGCTCATCTCTGTGCAGGTGTGTGTGAATTGGTCTACTGGAAGATGCCCCTGCCCTTGACAGATGACGTTTAAGGCACCTCCAAACCCAAACCATTCTGTGATCTCACCATTCCATGAACCTGGGGTTGGTTTCTCTCATTTGTATCACCTCAAGTCTTTTGAATTCCAATTGCCTTCTTATTCCCTGGTCCTTTTGCAACTCTCCAGAGACTTTTGTCTTCATGACTTTGTAGATGTGGCACCTGGGGACATGGAAGTGCTGGGTTGATGATCCTACGGGCATTCCCAACCGTAATGATTTTATGACTCAAATAAATTGTTGGTTCTGCTGAGCAGTAACAGCGGGCTGGGCTCTCCCTCCAGGCTCTGAGCCCTCAGGGGTGAAGAAGATGCTCCATAAGCAGCAGCCACTCAACCCCACGTGTGTCCAGCCCCACAGGGTGGGTGAGGGGGACACGGGGGTGTGTGGTGCCTAAAGCAGACAGTGGTGAAGGCTGGACCACACAGTGATCCAGCACTAACGGATTCAGCACTCATGGGTAAAAGCTTTCAACATCAGGAAGTCCTTTCCAAGCCCAGGGATCACCAGTGCCCAAAGAAAGGCTCGGCTCTGACCGTTCCTTGTGGTTACTCCTGCTGTGACTTTCTGTTGCTGTTAATTCTTACTACAGCCTGAAGAGCCTGGGGGAGGCAGGTGGTTCCTGTGCTGAAACAAGTTTAACAAACTTCTCCTTGAGTCGCCTGCCAAGGCTCCCAGGAATGAGGCAGGTCAGAAAACAGCCCGGGAGAAGCATTCACTGGGGCTGCTGTGAGCAAGAGCCATTGCTAAGACATAGGTATTTCTTATCTGGGAGAAAAGGAAGAAAAGAAGGCTGTTTTTTTTTCCTTCAGTTGTCATCTCCTTTCCTCCAGAATTATCCTCAGTTTCCAATGAGAAAAGCTCTACAGAGAAATTCCATCAGCCTTCCTGCTTGCACTGTCCCTCCTTCCTCTCATGGTCAAAGGAGATGTTGAAAAACGGGATCCTCTTCATGTTCCTGAATATCTCCATCGATCCCTCACCTGTTGGATTCCATTCCTGACCCACGTCCCTTGGGACCAGCCCATCTCAGAGGGTGTTAAGCTGTTGGGAGAGGTGATGGCTGGGCAGTTCTGCATCCCCCAGAAGCGATGGGGACATGATAACAGGCTTCCTTCACTAATACCAATATTTGAGACACACAAAGGACCAAGAGATAAAATTGCTCTCATCTGACAGCCCAGGCGAGATGCAGGGTCATTCCAACAAGGATAGTTTCAGACAAGGGCCTCTTTCACCTTCCTGAGGTTTATTTTAAAAATAGATACTTTCCTATAATGCTTTTTCTGCATCAAGATAGAAAGACATCCAAAAAGTGCCCAGGCTGTGGAGTGTAGTGACTACTCCAAGGGATAAAAACATTCCCCACATTGGCCCTGACACAGGTCAATGGCTGGAGAGAGATAAAAACTGAGGCTCAGTGGTTGTTCCTCAAAAATACTGAGTTGGGACACTGAAACTCTTTGCATGAGACACCAGAACACAGCCAGAAGTTTTGGCAAGTCCCTTCCTCCCCAGCAGGTCCTGCATGGGATAAAATAATCCTGGAAAAATCAGAACTTCTCTGATGTTCTGAAATCATGTGTAAGACAGGAAAATCATTGAAATTTGATGCAAAGTCCTTTTTTGTTGTTGATTTATTTTTTTCTCCAGTAATGACAACCTCCAGAAGTAAAATAAATGAACATTGACTTCAAAACTGATCTGCTCCCTCCAGGTCTTCCCCTGGTGAGAAAACAGATTTTCTTTGGAAATCCACCCAAACTCTTGTTTCCAACATGAACAGCAAATCAAGAGTGAAATCTTCACACAGGGGCTAAAATCCCTCCTGCCTGAACAATGGGAATGTTCTCACCATGTGCTAGAAGCATCACAGAATCATGGAATATCCTGACTGGAAGGGACCCAGAAGGATCATCAGTCCCACCCCTGGTCCTTCACACACACCCCAAGATCCCACTCTGTGCCTCAGAGCAGTGTCCAAACACCCCTGGAGCTCTGGCAGCCTCGGGGCTGTGCCCATTCCCTGGGGAGCCTGGGCAGTGCCAGCACAGGGGGAAGAGCCTTTTCCTCATGTCCAGCCTGACACAGACATGAGGACACGCCGGTTTTCTGCCCTGGGAGGTGACAGCAGCTCTGGGATATTGCTGCTTTTCCTTAGGCTTGCAGCAAGGACATCCCTAGAAATTCCTGCTTGCAAAGAGGGAATTGAAACAGTGAAAGAACAGAAATTTCTACTTTATCCAAGCCTCCTTCATCCCTGCAGGACGATTTTGGTGCCAGAGGCTCTGGCCCCATCACTGCAGCAGTTTCCCCCACCTCCAGCACGGATGGGATGCTCACAGGGGCTCACAGGGACAGAGGGACCTTAAACTGCCTGGCTGCTGCACAGGTCCATGGATGGATGCTCTGGGGCAGCCTGCAGTACTGGCTGTGGCTCTCTCCAGCAAGGCTGGGAATGCTGAGCAGCTCTGGGGGTCCTTGTTTCCCACCCACTCACTCACTCCCAGGGCATGGAAGGGTGCTCGTGATGGGGAAGGCACGTGCTTTGGGAATCACAGAATAAACTGAGCTAGAGGAGATCCCCCAGGATCCTGCCCTCCCTGCAGAGGACAACACCAGCACGTGGGAGGCAAGGCCACCTCTGCTGCTGGCACCAAGCTTCCAGCCCTCCTGTCCCAGGGCAGCTCAGCAGGGAAAGGCATCCAATGGCTCAGGGAAAGCCTTTGGCCAAATGTGCAGGAGGGGCCACACAGGGGTTCCCTGTTTCCTTCATGTCTCACTGCCTCTCTCTAACTGAATGTTTAATTAATCCAGGGTGAGCTGGGCAGGCTCCAACCAGGCTCCCCTGCATCCCGAACTGCCCGGGCCTTCAGAGTCCCCCCCAGGCCCCTCCTGGAAACAGCTCTGAGTACACAGCTCCCTCCTGCAATAAAGTCCCTAAACGGCACCTTCAGCCCATGGTGAGGGCTCCGAGGAAGGAGGATTCTTCTCACCCCCTCCGCCTGGCCCTGTTTCTCCTGGCAGCAAGGATCCCTGAACTCCAGCAAGGCATTTTTAAAGGCTGATGGAAACCAGGCAGCCCTGGCTGTCAGGATCTGCCAGGAGCCTTAAATCCCCAGCCTTATCTCCCCACTGGCTCCTTTCTCCCTGCGGGGCCGGGGCTGGGGGCTGGCTTTGCAGCTTCCCTGCTGCTGCAGGAGCCAGGGCTTGTCCCCTTGGCCACATCCTGCCTCCTGCCCTCCTCTGTGGTTTGGGGGTTCCTCTCTATGCTTTTGGGACTCCTGTTCCATGCTCTTGGGGTCCCAGCCCCACAGCCCTCCCTGCTCCCCTGGCATGCTCATCACCCCACAAACCCTAGGTGGGTGCCTTGGCCCCACACCCCAGTGCTGCTCCCACTCTGAGCCCCCATAAAACGAGTCCCAAATGAGTCCCACAGATATGCTCTTATGGAGAATGAGGAAAACAATGTCCTGGGCCAAGCCAGGAGGAGCATGGCCGGGACACTGGGGGAGGTGTTTTCCTTTCCCTTGCCAGGCCCTGGGGATGCTGCCATGGTTAGGCCAGGGTTGCCCAGTTCAAGGGTGGTGTGGAGAAGCAGGAGAGTCCAGTGGAGAGGCACCAAGAGGGTCATCCCTGGGGCACAGGGCGCAGGACAGGAGGGAAGAGCTGGATGGGGGAACCAGGGATCCTGTGGTAAGGGGGGATCTAACTGCACCTGATGAAGGTAGGCTCAAAACTTCCCAGGCTGCTAGACTCTGCCACACAGGACAAGGACCTCAAGCTCAGACAGGACGTTATGAAAAGCTACTTCTCCAAAAGATGGTGCTGACCTGGGAGAAGGGTGGTAGAGTTCTGTCTTTGGGGTAGATCGAGCAGAATTCCATGGCTGCCTTGAGCTCATGCTGGTGGCACCTCCAGTGCAAATGGACACTGGACATGAGACCCCAGACCCTCCTTGACCAGCACTTCTGGCTCTTTGCTGTTTGTGGCATGTGGGGTATTTCATGGAATCATGGAATGGCAGTTGGGGTTCAAAGGGACCTTAAAGCTCATCCCAGCTTCAATTACCTTCCACTGTCCCAGGTTGCTCCAGGCCCTGTCCAATCTGGCCTTGGACACCCACAGCGATGGAGCAGCCACAGCTCCTATGGGCATCCTGTACCAGGGCCTCCCCACCCTCACAGGGAAGAATTCCTTCCCAATATCCCATCTAAATCTACTCTGTTCCAGTTTAAAGCCATTTGTGATCTGTGCAGAACTATTATATCTAACCAGCTCTGAACTTCCCCCTTTTTCCTTCCATCAGCCATGCCCTGTTTGGAAGATGAGGTGGGTGCTGCAATGACATTGCCACTTCTCCCACATTCTGCTCCATTCTGTCCCTTGCACCTCCACCCTTGTTTTCAGTTCTGCACCAACAGCTATCACTGTCTCACTTTTAGAGCTGTCCCTTCTCTGCTTCTTCCTGTTCGCTGTCCTTCACCTGATGGGGTTTGTCCTGTTAGTGAAATGGTGGCCTTTGGACAGCCCAAAGCAGCAGCACTGCCTTTGGATCTGTTGGAACCCCGGCCTGGTTCAGGGGTTCTGTGTGATGGTAAAGTCTCTCCTCCAACCCGAGCTGCCAAAGAAAGGCTCAGCAGTCTCAGTTTATTGCAAGTTATCTAAAAGATTTTCTTCTGGGGCTGCTGTGGTTTGCTCACAGCTCAGGCAGAGGCACACACACACCCTGACATCCTCTCTGACTCCCGACTGCTTCTTCTCTCCCTGCCCAGGGCTGCTGCTGTCTTTTATATGGTACATTATGTGTTACATGGGTACAGTTTTTCCCCAATGCCTATTACCTATATTAAATGGTGCTTTTCTATCTTTTATATGGTACATTACGTGTTACATGGTTACAGTTTTTCCCCAATGCCCATTACCTATATTAAATGGTGCTTTTCTATCTTTTATATGGTACATTACGTGTTACATGGTTACAGTTTTTCCCCAATACCTATTACCTATATTAAATGGTGCTTTTCTACTCTAAACCAATCTGTGAGTGCCAACATCACCAAGAACATGGAGGTAAGGAAGAAGAAAGAGGAGGAACAGGACCGGCCTACATTCCTCCATCTTAAAACCTCTGACCCCATGTACAAAGTAAAACCCCCTCTGTACAGGTGTTAAAATCCCCTTGTACAATAATAAAAATTTTCCCCTCTAGTTTGTGACTACTTCTAACTATAATATCTAAACTTTTGTGACTGCTTGTTCCACCTTCAAAGTTGGTAACTCATTCCATGGTTCAAACCCAAAATCACAGCTGTTTCCAGATGCCTGCCAGGGTCTCAAATCCTTCTGAGCCGGGCCTGGAACCTCCAAAAATGTCTGAAGGACATTTTGAGTTCCAACAGGATCCAGTTCCAGTTCTGCCCTGGTGTCCCCAGCCTGCGGAGTGCCGCAGGGAAGAGTCAGTCAGCCTTGAGGAGGCAGTGGTGACACCTGAGCCCTTGGGCTCCTGGAGCTGGCTGCCAGCTTGGCAGGAGCGAGGGGCTGGGACCTGCAGTGCCAGCTCTCTGCCCTCTGCCTTCCCGGGGCACACGGCCCCTCCGCTTTCCTTAGGGATAAATTGAATTAGCAGCCTGCACTCTTACCTCATCCTCAGATAAGCAATTAATGCCATTGCCAGGTGCTGTCACTGCCAACAGCTCTGACAGCATTTGGAAAGCAGGGGAGGGAAATACAGGAGGGAAGACAGGGTTAAATGAGATTAACTGGAGGGGAACCTCCATGATGTGGATTACAGGATTGTCAATAAGGGGAATGGTCCCAATGCAAATGTTCCTGTTTAACCTCATCATTCTCCATGGGATGGGAATGGAAGCAAGACAGCACAGGCTGCAAAAGAATCCTCCTTGCCTGCAGACTCGTCCCCACTGACTGGACCAACACCCTGCACCTCACCAGCAGCTCCAGGAGATCACCTGGGTCCCAACACCTGGCACTGCTGCTCTGGCCTCACAGCTGGAGGTGCCAGCACTCCAAACCCCACATTCCCTGCAACGATGCTTCCCACCAGCCACCTCAGCTGCTCCCAGCTCCATCCCAGGCTCCTTCAGACACAACTCCCTCAGAAGTGCCCTGCCAAGGACTTCCCCTTGTGCCCTGCCTGTCCACAGCTCATGGCAGTTTAAGAGCTCACATCTTGTTCTCAGCATCATCTCCTCTGTCCCTTGGTCCCCGGGTAGAGGGGCAGTGCTGGGACAGCACGGGGCTGTGACAGGACCTTAGTGCTGGGGTGTCACAGGCTTTGGAGAGGACAGGGCAGGGCAGAGTGATGCCCTGCTCTGGGAGCTCCCCAAACAGACCACATTGGAAGGTCTTGCAAGGGCCAAATACACCCTGACCTCTGGCCAGGCCGTGCTTGGCCCAAAGCTCCAGAGACCCAGGCCAAGGGCCAGATCAAGGACCAGCCTTTGGACACAATGGGACAAACCAATAGCACTCAGCACATACCAAATCCAGGCAGGTACGGTTCCCTGCTCTCCTGAGAGCATTCCCAGCCTTGGGCAGGACCAGTCTGATCCCAGCCCTGGCAGCTCTCTCCCAGTGCTGTGCTCCAGCAGCAGAGCTGAGCTCTCACCTGGGAGAAGCTTTGTACCAGGGGCTTCCCAGCAAATTCCCCCTGCAGGTTCCCAGGGTTCACAAGGTCACCTCCCTTCCAGCACTGCTCCCAAGTTCAGGCATCTGCTGAGCCCAGCACACCTGTGGGTATCACACCTGTGAGTCCCCCTGTCCTGCTGGGGGGAGGGCACATCCATCAGTGCTGATGGGATTTGCTGTCAGAGAGAAATGCCTGGAATTTCTTACCTGCCTGGTCAGCCTGGTTCAGCCTCCCCAGCCTGTCACGGTTCTTAAAGAGAAATGTAAAGTTTTCTGTCCCTGCCTGAGCATGTGGGACTGGGATGTCGCCAACATCTTCAGCGTACAGATGGGGAAGACCATAATCCAGCATTTATCCTGTCAGGGCCATCCACACACAAGGGGAGAGGACTTCCCTGTCCCTGTTTGGGGTCAGTCTCCCCTCCCAAGGAAACAAGCAAAAGAACAAGAGGAAATAGCTTCAAATAGTACCAGAGGAGGTTTAGATTGAATATTACGGAAAATTTTGTCATGGAAAATATGGTCAGGTATTGGCTAGGCTGCCCAGTGCAGTGGTGGAGTCACGATCCTTGGAAGTGCTCAAAAAGCACATGAGTGTGGCAGCTGGGGACATGGGTTAGTGGTGGCCCTGGCAGTGCTGGCTCAATGATTGGATTCAATCTTAGCGAGCTTTTCCAGCCTTAATGATTCCATGATTCTCTGGTTCTGTCCCAAGGAGACGTGGATCTGTGTGTCCATCATGCCACTGCAGACCAGGAGTGGCTGCAGCCCAGAGGCTCAGCTCACTGCACACTGCCAGAAGCCTCTGTGGGAAGCTGAAACCAGGGAGTGAGTTCAGAGCTCAGGAGCACAGTGCTGGTGGCAGCAGATGCCTCAGACTCCTGGCTTGTGCAGACACCTGGAGAGCAGCCCAGGATGTAGCTGCTCCGAGGCCAAGCTCAGTAGCTCAGTGCTCTCCTGAAGCAGGACATTCCCCACCCCAGGAATGCCAGGCGGTGCTGGCCCAGGAGCAGTCCCAGTGCCAGGCACGGGGGAGCAGGACACTGCCAGGGCCTGCACAGTGCCAAGCTCCAGCCCTTGTCTGGGTAGCCTGGCACACACAGAAGGAACCAGAGCTCCAGAGGCTGGGCAGTGGCATTGCCTGGGAGCCCTGGGGAGTACTGGGGCACTGCTTTCATCTCTGGGGTCCCAGCACAGCAAGGACATGCAGCTGCTGGACTGAGTCCAGAGAAAGACAAAGAGAAGCCCTGAGGGCTGGAGCCCCTCCAGAGCCAGGCTGGGAGAGCTGGGGGTGTTCACCCAGAAAAGAGAAGGCTCCAGGGAGAGCTCAGAGCCCCTTCCAGTGCCTAAAGGTTTTCCAGGAGGGCTGGAGAGGGACTTGGGACAAGGGATGGAGGGACAGGACACCGGGAATGGCTTTTCGCTGACAGAGGTTAGGGCTGGATGGGATATTGGGAAGGAATCCTTCCCTGTGATGTGGGGAGGCCCTGGCACAGGATGTTCAGAGAGGCTGTGGCTGCCCTTATATCCCTGGCAGTGTCCAAGGCCAGGTTGGACAGGGCTTGGAGCAACCATGGGATAGTGGAAGGTGTTCCTGCCATGGCAGAGGTGGAATGGGATGGGCTTTAAGGTCCCTTCCAACCCAAACCATTCTGGGAGTCTACGATTTTATATTCTTATTTTAAACATGCTGCTCAGGCCAGCACATCCCTTTTCTCTTGATGTAAACACTGAAGCACTGCAGACTCATGCAGCGACTATTCTGAGCCAGCTTTCTCCAAGAGGTCCCCTGAAGAATTTAGGATCTCCATATTTTGTTACTTTGTTTGGTCTTGTTTAATTGTTTCCCCAAGCTTCTGCCTGGGAGAGTTGTGCCTCAGGAGGGAGGCGACGTTAACCACCACAGGAACACTTCCCAAGGATTTAATGCAGGGAAAGGAACAAACCAAGCAGGCAAGTGGTGACATCAAAGTTGCACTGATGGAAAACCCCTAATCCTATAAACCCTTCCTGCTTTAATTGGTGTTAAAACAAAGATAATCTTATCTCAGCCCTATAAAAGAAGGGATAGGATGTTCTTTCTAAAAGCCTCTCTAAAAGCCCTCGTAAACTTGACAAACATTCCATGTTTCCAGCCCAAGGAGAACGACTTTAATCCTAAAGGAAACAGGAAAGCAAAAAGGGAGCTTTTCCTGGACAAGAGCCCTTCACGTGCCCCCAGCCCTGTTGGTCCTGGTGCCAATCTGGAAGCACAGCCTGGCACTGTGGGGCTGCAGGGCACAGGCACAGAGCCCCCAGCACCAGACCCAGCCTGGGGCACCAGAGCAGGCACGAACAGGCAGTGTCTGCACACTCCAGGTGTGAGCAGAGCCAGAGCAGACCCTGCAGGGACAGACTGTGCCTCCCCCTCCAGCTACTCCAAGTGCATCTGGGGCTGCGTCGGAATCTGTGGGTATTGGTGATTCCGAGATTGTAGAAAGTCTCTGTCTGTCAGCCCCGTTGCCAAAGCAGAAGCCATAATTTGTCTGTGCTGTTTTCAAGGTTGTTTATTCTGTTTATCTCTAACATGTTCTGCTGCCCTGCCGCAGCTCTGTCCTGCAGGGCAGCGTGTGGGGCTCTGCCCTCAGTGGGATGGTACAAACATTAAATACCACAAACCACCTGTGCTGGATTTACAATAACGTGCCAATATCTGTCACCTACGTTGGACAGTGTGTCCCCAGCCTAAACCAATAGAAAAATGCCAACATCACCAAGAACATGGAGGTAAGGAAGAAGAAGGAGGAAGAACAGGATCAGGCCCACTTTCCTCCATCTTAGAACTCCTGACCCCCACGTACAAAGTAAAACCCCCCTGTACAGGTGTTAAAACCCCCCTGTACAATACTAAAAAATTTTACCCTCTAATTTGTGACTACTTTTACTATACCATCTAACCCTCTGTGACTGCTTGTTCCACCTTTAAAGTTGGTAATTCATTCCATGGTTCAAACTCAAAATCACAGCTGTTTTCAGCTGCTTGCCAGGGTCTAAAATGCTTCTGACCAAGGCCTGGAACCTCTAAAAATGTCTGAGGGACATTTTGAGTTCCGACAGGGCTGCTCAGCGTTTGTACCCGGCTCGTCTTCACTGCCGTGTCTCAGATGCTGCAGGAGCAGCTTCAGAGCCTGAGATGGGGCCCCTGAAGGAATCCCCACTGCCCCAGCAGTCCCACTGCAGTGTGCAGCCAACAGCACTGCTATTCCCAAACTGCTCTGCCTTCAGTCCCACTGCAGTGTGCAGCCAACAGCACTGCTGTTCCCAAACTGCTCTGCCTTCAGTCCCACTGCAGTGTGCAGCCAACAGCACTGCTGTTCCCAAACTGCTCTGCCTTCAGTCCCACTGCAGTGTGCAGCCAACAGCACTGCTGTTCCCAAACTGCTCTGCCTTGGCTTCCCCCAGCAGCAGCAGCTCCCCTCCCCATCTCCAGCAGTCCCTGCAGATCCCCTGCAGGTTCCCTGCCCAGGGCACAACAGCGTTTTCAGGTGGAGCTGGGGATGGCCAGAAAGCCTTGGAATGGAAGTGGACATGTTTAATCATCACATTTTAATGCTCCTTAGCACCCAGTTGGGACAAGTTCAAAGTGCCGGCTGGTTTGGTGCCAGCAGCCACTTTCCAGATGACAACACTGCTCTGTGTCAGCCCTTAGTGCTGAGTGGAACTGGCAGAAGAGTGATTAAAAATGGGCATTATGGCGGGTTAAGTCACTGGAGCAGCTGCACAGAACCTTTCCTTCCTGGCCTGCAGGGAGTAGAGAAGCTGTGGGAAGGGCACACACTGTCCACTGTGCTTCCCAAAATGCCCTGAAGGAGCCTTTGAAAGGCAAAACCCAAGGAGAACCAGCCTTCCTCCTAAAAAAAGCTCCCAAGTGCACTGGCAATGAAGAGCTGCTCCAGTTTGGGCTCCCCAGAACAAGAAAGGACTCGGGGAAGGCCACCAGGATGCTGGAGCACATGGTGGGCAAGGAGAGGCTGAGGATGGATGTGAGCCTGGAAAAGAGAAGGCAAAGGAGAGACCTTGCTGCTGACTGCCGGGTGAAAGGAAGGTGGAGCCGGACCTCAGAAGGAGGGCAAGACTCTAGCTGGCACATGGAACATTCCAGCTTGACACAAGAATGTTTTTCACCATGAGGGAGGTCAAGGACCAGAAGAAGGACCAGAAGCACAGGGATCCACATCCTCAGAGACGCTCACAGCCACTCCCTGGGAACTGAGCTGCTTTTCTGTCACTCCAGCTGCCTACAACTAATTGAGCTTCCACTTTGCAAGGTCCAGGAATTGTCTGTAGGAGCAGACTGGGGAAAAAAATTCACTTTTCCCTTTGCTAAAGCAATCCCAGTTGAAGAGAGGCCCCTTCCCCACAGCAGAGCCCCTGGGTGCTGCCATCACCAGGGCTCAGGGACTGCAGTGCCAGCCTGCGACTCCAGCTCTGCTCCACAGCTCCATCTGGCCCTGCCACCTTGGATTCCCTCACGTCCCAGCAGCCACATTTCTGGTGCTCAGACGTTTTCAGGGCTTCCCCAGGAACCTGAGCTGCAGCAGCTCCATCCGGCAGCGAGCTGAAATCGGCACACTGTGTTTGTTCTTGCAAAGTGAACTGCAAGCGTTCCCCAAAGTCGCTGGTCTGCAGGCACCGATGTGCCAGGAAAGCTGGGGCTCCACTGGAACAGCCCCTCGTGGCTGGGATCACTCAGGCTGGAAAAACCTGCTGAGATCCTCGAGTCCAGGTGTCAACCCAGCACTGCCAGGGCCGCCACCAAGTGCCACATCCACAGATTTACTGAACAATTCCAGGATTGGTGATTCCACCACTACCTGGGCACCCTGTGCCAATGTCTGATCATCCCTTCTGTGAAGAAATTTTCCCTAATATCCAATGTAAACCTCCCGTGGCACAGCTTGAGGCCATTTCCCCTTGTCCTGACCCTGTTCCCTGGAGCAGAGCCCGACTCCCCCCTGGCTGTCCCCTCCTGTCAGGAGCTGTGCAGAGTGAGAAGGTTCCCCTGAGCCTCCTTTGCTCCAGGCTGAGCCCCTTTCTGCTCTCTCAGCCTCTCCTCATGAGACTTGTGCTCTAACCCCTTGACCAAGGAAGTCCATGGAAGGAAGACAAATCACTGTAATCAGCACATGAATTTTTGACAGAAAACGGGAAATACAATGTGGGGCTGTACAATGAAGTCTGAGAAAACCACTGTCAACTGCAACTCTTCCCAAAGAGCAGCTTGAACCATCCTGCACATGAGAACCACCAGCGTGGCCATGTCAAAATCACCCTGTGCCAGGAACGTGCATGTAAGGAAAGCTAAACTAGGGATTTTAAACATTATTTCCTAGGAAATCTTTTATAAAGCCTCCCTGTGTTGCACGAGTGTAATGACTGCCACAATTCATGGCTGAACAAACACCCAGGAGCAATTCCCACTGTCTGCATTCCCTGTGCACTCCATGTGTCATTGGGCTGTAGTGCTCGTGCAGCATTGAGGGCTGTGAGGGATCAACATCAGAGGGAGGAGGCTGAGCCCTTGGTCCCCAGGCCCCCATTCCACTGATAACTTTCTCTAAAAGGATGCTCTGATGAGGGAAAAACATCAGCAAATAATTATCTCTCTAAATCCATCAGGAACAGTGCTTAATGGAGGGATCTGAGAGCCAAGCATGCCAGAAAACAGATGGGAAGAGGCAATTTTCAACAGCTCATAATTCCCATTATTTGGGTGGGTTTTGCCTGCATCCATCAAAATGCACCTTCCACATCTGAAAGCTTTCTTCCACCAGATTTCATACTTCCAAACCCCTAGACTTTTCTACTCCCACTGGAAGGCAGTGCAAGGAACTTGAGCTGGAAAAGATGTGAGGTCACTTAAAGAGAAAGTTGGGAGGTGCTGGCTAGTGTCAGCTGTGTGAAGGTTGAACCAGCCTTTGCCTCTGTGCATTTAGAAGTAACTCTCTGTAAATCAGGGTCTTCCCTGCTTCCCAGATTTCCAGGGTTCCCCCACTGCTCTGAGGGCTGGCTGCCAGCCCTGGCATGAGCACGGAACAGGTTCCCAGAGATGCCAACAAGGCCATCAAGGTCGGAGAGTACAAATGAACCTCTGTGAATAATAACCAAAATAGCCTCAAATAAAGTTTCTGCTGCCCCAGGAAAAAGGCAATTCATATTTTTATAATAAAAATTAATTCTGAACCAAAAATGACAGTGAAGGACTAAAATTGCATTCTAAAAAGTCATGAACTGGTAGCAGTGGCTTTAAATTAGTCAGCAGAAAATACAGCAGTTGGTAAAAGCAGTGGAAAGAACAGGGCCCTTAAGATTAACAGCAACAAGATGGAAATCCAGAACACAAGAAAAATGAAGCCACAGTCAAGAGATGGGCCTGTACCCAAAATATGGGAAAATCATCCACTGTGCTACAGAAGGAAAGGGATATTTAATCATATAGTGTGTGCACAGAGAGGGATTCTTTCATAACCAACGCTTCCCTAAAATTTTCCATTCCTCCTGAAGCAGGAGGAATATCAGCTATGGGCTCCCAGAGCAGGATTAGATAACTGGGACCCAGGAGCTTTCAGGCTCAGCCAAGGAAACTCCGTGCTGGTGTTGCTGAAATCCGGCCTTGTGAGGCCACTGCAGGGACACGTGGATCATCCCTGCCAAAGGACCCCCACGGGCAGGAGTGCTCAGCTCTCCCGGCCAAGCTGATGGCACTGCTCCCAGGGGTGAAAAGTAGAACAAGTGACTTGAAGTAAATCCCCTGATAGATTTTCTTGGTGTTGTTTGGCCCTGCAGAGTGCACTCAGACACTCGGAGCATCCTCCCAGCCACATTCTACACAAGGTGGAGCTTGGCATTGTGTGGCACAGAGAAAGCAGGATGGGAAACAGCAAGGGGGCTGCAGAGACCATGCTGAGTGTGAGAGCCCAGCATGGAGCTGCAGCAATGGATCTCAGATGGAGAGGACCCTTTACTTTGCTCTGGTGAGACCCCCAATAAATGCTGCCCTGGCCCTGGAGTCCCCAGCACAGGAACAATGTGCAGCTTCTGGAGTAAGTCCGAAGGCTGGAGCCCCTCTGCTCTGGAGCCAAGCTGGGAGAGCTGGGGGGGGGTTCACCTGGAGGAGAGAAGGCTCTGGGGAGAACTCAGAGCCCCTTCCAGTGCCTAAAGGGACTCCAGGAGAGCTGGAGAAGAACTGGGGACAAGGGATGGAGGGACAGGACACAGGGAATGGCTCCCACTGCCAGAGGGCAGGGATGGATGGGATAGTGGAAGGAATTGCTCCCTGGCACAGGGTGCCCAGAGCAATTGGGATCCCTGGCAGTGTCCAAGGCCAGGCTGGATAGGCCTTGGAGTAACCTGGGATAGTGGAAGGTGTCCCTGCCCATGGCAGGGTTTGAATGAGATGAGCTTTAAGGCCCTTTCCTATCCAAACCATTTTGGGATCCTTTGAAGGCAAAGAGTGCCCAACACCTTGGGTCAGGCCTGGATGTGATGTGAGAACTTGCACAGGCAGCATGGCACAACCAACAATTCCCTCTGCAGCCGTGTGAAAATACAGAGAGATTTGGGCCTCTTCATCCTCAGACTGCCCAAGCATCAAGCTCACTTGGCTAGGAGGGGTCCCAGCAGTCGCTCCCCAGGGACCTTCACTGCCTTTCCCCAAGGTTAGCCACTCCCTGAGCCCATGGCATGTCTGGGGCTGACACCAGGATTTCCTCTGTCTGCAGAGGAGAAGGGGCAGGCAGCCACACTGCCTGGCTGGGAAGCAGCTGGGATATTTGGAAAAGGGGCTGTGGTTGGAGAAGGGTTTTCTTCAAAGCACAAGGCTCCTGGAGCAGTTCCAGGCGGCGCTGGAGCAGGACAGATGGCAGAGCCCCACTAATCCAGATGGGCAAGCCCAGCCCAGCACTGCGCAGCTCCCTGGGACGGTGCCAAGCGCCAGCTCCTGTTTGCTGGGCCCCACTTGCTCGTGCAGATTAACCCAGCCCCGAGAAGGTCCCGTTGGGAGACACTCCTGTTTGGGAAGATTTGAGCTCTGATTGATGAAGGACGTGGGACTGGAGCAGAGAGAGGAGAGCAGAGCCAGGCTGGAGCACGGGATCCACATCCCAGCCCTCTCCTGCTGTAATCCTCACCAGCAGAGTGCAAACCCCTGAAGTCCCCGAGCTGACACATACTCATCCTTCATCCCAGCAGGAGCGTGCTGCAGGGCAGGGAAGTTAACAAGGAATTACCTTATTAGCAGGGGAGGACCTCGTTGTTCTCAAGAACTACTTGTAAGGAGGTGGTTGTAAGGTAGGGGTTGGACTCTTCTCCCAGTAACAAGTGATGGGACAAGAGGAAATGAAATCAAGTCATGCCAAGGAAAGTTTCGATTGGAGATTGGCAAAAATTTCTTCATGGAAAGGGTACTGGACCAGGCTGCCCTGGGCAGGGGTGGATTCACCTTCCCTGGAGGTGTTCAAATGAAGTCTAGATCAGGAAGGTGTCCCTGCCCATGGCAGGGGATGGAATGGGACGGGCTTTAAGGTCCCTTCCAACCCAAACCACTCTGTGATTCTCTGACTGGTCCCTCCAGGCAATGAGAAGCAATCCAAGCAGGCAGAGCTGTTCCAGGGAACCCTGCCTGTCCCTGTGCCCCAGAGCTGGGATACAGCAGGCTGCAGCTCAAAGCAGCAGCAGCAGCAGAGGCTGCAGGCAGCTCATGGCACATCCCTCAGCCTGGCCACGGGCCCTGCCCCAGCCCACACAGCCTGGCTGGGCTGGGCTGTGCTCTGGGGGCTGCTCATCCCGGGAAGCAGCAGCACACAGAGCACACAGGGCCCCTGTGCTGGCCACCACTGCCCTCCAGTCCATCCCAGCACAAGCAGTGCCATGGTACTGGAATCCAGATGCTCCCAGGATTGCTCTCGCTGGTCTAGAGCTGGAAATTAAATTAAAACCACGACAGGGACAGTTAATTAAAGCAGATTAGTGCGAGACTAATTAGGGACGCTGACACTGCAACCATCAAGCCCTGTGATGTTAATTAGCTGTTCATTAATGTCAGCTCCCTGCTCAGTACAGAAATATGAACTGCTGATCTCCTGGGCTTCACGTGCAGCAGAGCACATGGGATCACTGGGTCACCCCTTCCAGGGCCACGTCCTGCCTTGTCACCACCCTGCAGAGACACTGCCACCCCCACTCCCACTGAGACCCTCACCACCATCAACAGAGAGCCCCTCACCACCAGCCAGCACACAGACACAGCCACCAACGTGCTGTCCCCAGCCTGTGCCCCGTGCCAGGAGTTGGTGACAGTGGCCAGTGCTGTTGGGGACAGTGTCTCTGCAGGGTGGTCCCCCCACACCACCGTGCACAGCAGGACACCCCAGCACCCCTGGGAGCCCTGGCCATGTCCCCCATGGACACCACCCCGTGCCACTGTCAGGAAGCCGAGTGGTGCCCAGCGCCCACACCCAGGAGTCCCTAAAACTGGCACCCACTGACTTCCATAAGATGGACAGACCTTGTTTCTCCTCATCCTAAACCTTGAAAAGGTACTAGGAGATAGAATTATGGAATTTTTCAGGTTGGAAAAGCCCTCTAAGATAATTGAGTTCAACTGTCAACCTACATCTGCCATGTTCACCACTAACCCATGTCCCCAGGTGCCACATCCACAACATCCACACTGTTTTTGAACACTTCCAGGGGTGGTGACTCCATCACTGCCCTGGGTAGCCTATGCCAACACATGATCACCCTTATCATGAAGGAATTTTTCCAATATCCAGCCTGAATTTCCCCCAGAGCAGTTTGAGGCCATTGCCTCTCCTCCTAGGAAGAGGAAATGTTCCCTGGGAGCAGAGCCTGACCTCCCCCAGCTGTCCCCTCCTGTCAGGGAGTTGTGCAGCGTGAGAAAGTCCCCTCTGAGCCTCCTTTTCTCCAGGCTGAGCCCCTTTCCCAGCTCCTTCAGCTGCTCCTGTAGCTCCAGACTCTTCCTCACTCCATCTCCTTCCCTGGACATGCTCCCATCCCACCCCTGTGGCCAGAGCTGAGACATAAAGAGAAAGGTTGAAGGAGATTGGAAAACCAGAGAGATGCTTGGTAGGGATAACACTCAGGACTGCCGGGAGCACAGCCTGGGTACAGGGAACAGGCACAGGGAAACACACAGGATGGGGAGGAATCTAAACACAGGAGCTTGAGGCAGGCAGAGCGTTCCAGGGGACACAAAAGGTTACTGGGAGCTGCAGAGAGCACCCGCTGCAGGAACTCCATAGGTGCTTGTAGGAACTCCACACACGCTTGTAAGAACTCTACACATGGCTGTAGGAACTCCACACACGGCTGTAAGAACGCTACATGTGGTTGTAGGAATGCCATACGTGGTTGTAGAGAGCCCACACGATGTCTGTATGGGGCACAGCAGGGATGTGTGGGGCACAGCAGGGCTGTGTGGGGCACAGCAGGGCTGTGTGGGGCACAGCAGGGATTTATGGGGCACAGCAGGGATTTATGGGGCACACACAGGAGCAGTAGGAAGCACAGTCAGGTTTTGGGAAGCACACACAGACTGTAGGAACACAGACAGGGGTAAAGAGAGAGCACACGGTGTAGGGAGCAGAGGTTGTAGAGATACACACGGGTGTAGGGAAAATACACACAGGGTGTAGGGATAACACACACAGGGTGTAGGGATAACACACACAGGGGTGTAGGGATAACACACACAGGGTGTAGGGATAACACACACAGGGTGTAGGGATAACACACACAGGGTGTAGGGATAACACACACAGGGTGTAGGGATAACACACACAGGGTGTGGGGATAACACACTCAGGGTGTAGGGATAACACACTCAGGGGTGTAGGGATAACACACACAGGGTGTGGGGATAACACACACAGGGTGTAGGGATAACACCCACAAGTTGTAGGGATACACACACAGGTTGTAGGGATAACACACACAGGGTGTAGGGATAGCACACACAGGGTGTAGGGATAACACACACAGGGTGTAGGGATAACACACACAGGGTGTAGGGATAACACACACAGGGGTGTAGGGATAACACACACAGGGGTGTGGGGATAACACACACAGGGGTGTGGGGATAACACACACAGGGTGCAGGGATAACACACACAGGGTGTAGGGATAACACACACAGGGGTAGGGATAACACACACAGGGTGTGGGGATAACACACACAGGGTGTAGGGATAACACCCACAAGTTGTAGGGATACACACACAGGTTGTAGGGATAACACACACAGGGTGTAGGGATAGCACACACAGGGTGTAGGGATAACACACACAGGGTGTAGGGATAACACACACAGGGTGTAGGGATAACACACACAGGGTGCAGGGATAACACACACAGGGTGCAGGGATAACACACACAGGGTGTAGAGATAACACACACAGGGTGTAGGGGTAACACACACAGGGGTGTAGGGATAACACACACAGGGGTGTAGGGATAACACACACAGGGTGTAGGGATAACACACACAGGGTGCAGGGATAACACACACAGGGTGTAGGGATAACACACACAGGGTGTAGAGATAACACACACAGGGTGTAGGGATAACACACACAGGGTTGTGGGGATAACACACACGGGGTGTAGGGATAACACACACAGGGCGTAGGGATAACACACACGGGGTGTAGGGATAACACACACAGGGCGTAGGGATAACACACACAGGGTGTAGGGATAACACACACAGGGGTATAGGGATAACACACACAGGGTGCAGGGATAACACACACAGGGCGTAGGGATAACACACACAAGTTGTAGGGATAACACATACGGGTGTAGGGATAACACACACATGGGTGTAGGGATAACACACACAGGGTGTAGGGATGCACACACACAGGGGTGTAGGGATAACACACACAGGGTGTAGGGATGCACACACACAGGGGTGTAGGGATAACACACACAGGGGTGTGGGGATAACACACACAGGGTGTAGGGATAACACACACAGTTTGTAGGGATAACACCCACAAGTTGTAGGGATAAGAGAGGCTGATGGGAGCTCCCACAGGGGCTGAGGGCGCCCAGCAGTAGCTGCCAGCCTGCTCCCACTCACAGAGCAGCATAAGCCATGGGTGCCATGCACACCACTGCACCCCAGCCTGCTGACTTCAGCCCCCTGTGAGCTCTTTGGCTGTCTGGTATCACCCCAGCACAGGGCCTGCCTGCCCCTCAGAGCCCCTGGCAGGGTTATGGGGACACAAGAGTGCTCCTGTGCCCGGTGACAGTCACAGTGTTGAGTGCTGAGCTGTCACCCAGGGGAAATGCAGCTGCAATGGAGCATCTCCCAGAGATACTCCAGCTGCTGGGCTGTACTAGCCCCCACACCTTGCACATCCCTCAAATACAGCCACCACACACCCAGAACCACGCTACACCTTCACATCTGATATTGAAAAACCCAGGAGGGTGCTCACACCTTCTCCAACCTGTATCCTACTCCAGTACCATGAGAATCTCTTTGGATGATGCATCCAACATCAGCATCCCAGGCTACTGGAGGCTGTCCCTGCCCATGGCAGTGAGGGGAACAAGATGAGATTTAAGGCCCTTCCAACCCAAACCATGCTGTGATTCTGAGTTTTAGCCAGCTCTGGAGGAAAAAGGTGTCTCCTGTGGCTGTGCAAACTGGTGATGGGTGGGAGCCAAGAGGGTCCTAATGGGAAGAAATCAGACTCCACTGCTCCTCCTCCCCCAGAGCATATTTAGAGCTTTCAGAAAGAAACAAAACTTGTTTATCTTAACGCTAATCAATTTATAGCAATCAAAATAAAACCCATTAGGAGCCATTCTCCATTTGAATTTCAAAGAGGCTTCTGACCCCAGGAGGCTCCCAGCTGATTGATTAGAAATTTCTGACACTAATGTGTGTCTTCGAAGGGTCCAGTGTGGCTTTAATTCCTCTCTCCTGAGACACTGATCATGTGTTAAAATCTGTCAGCCCCTTCCTGCACTTAGGGGAGGGGAAATTCATGAGCACATGGAGTTGCCTGGCACAGCTGGGGAGAAGGCAGCATTTGCTGGCTTAAACAGCTTCCAGGAATCCCTTGGGGCAAATTATTTGCATGATCTTTTTCTCCTTGGGCAAAAAAAGAGCTGGAGTGCACCAAGAAATGAAAAGCAGTGATGCAGAGCAGAGGCAGAGAGAGGAGGGTTGGAACTCAGGGCTGGTGTTTGGCTTTTGCATCCCAGCTTTGCCCCTGACTCCTTGCATCCATTAAAGCCATAGGAAACACAGGATGGGTTGGCTTGGAAGGAACCTTAAAGATTCCAACTCCCCTGCCATGGGCAGGAACACCTTCCATTCATCCCTGGCTTCCTCCAGAAAAACCACAGATGGCACAAGGGAAAGACAAATCTCAAACCCAAGACACATTCACATTGTTCCCAGGCTTTTCTTTTTAACCATATTCCCAGTTTGGAAACTGCAGTCTTCACTTTTGGTGGGCAGGAATTAATATACTTCAAGGGTATTCCATGTCCCAAAGTGGACTGGGATCAGTCCTGGGCAATCCTGCTCCCCCTCTCTGGAGGGGAAACAGGGGAACAGGAATGAAACATATAGAAGAGGTAATTTTTATCTGGAGAGGTGATTTCTGTCTGGAGATAGATGTAGAGAGCAGCCTTCATCCTCAAGGACAGAGCAGACTTGGTCCACCAGTGGTTTGCAAAGTGGAGATGAACCTGTCCCCATTTGGGAACACACTTAAAGCACAGAGCTCCTGGTCCTGGCACGGGGTCCTGCCCAGCTGGGGAACATTTCCTGCGTGTGCAGGCACCGATGCTGCCCTGCCAGACCTCCTGCCTTGAGGGCACCACCCTGCTGACCACAGACCTGGCTGGGCAAGAAAGGGCGTTTTTTTAATGAGGAGACTGAAATAATTGACCCAACAAGGGAGGGAACTGACCCATTACCCCACACCTCTTTGTCTGATGCAGAAAAGCTGAGGGTGGTCGAACACTCAGGCTCGGGCTCTCTCCATGGAGGGAATCCATGGGGGGACAGCACTGGAACAGCATAATCCCTGGAATGCTTTTTCATCTGCACAAAGGAAAGGGGTGGGGAAAGGGTGGGAGGAGAAGGGGTAAATCTGTCCCTGCAAGGGGAAGCAGTGGGAGCAGCAGGCAGAGGCTCCCATCCATCCCCATCCATCCCCTGCCGGGGCTCCCAGGCGGCACCGAGCAGCTCTCCCTCTCAGCAGATTAAAGCAGCTAATCTGGCTAATGAAGGCCGGTTAATCAGCCCGGTGCTGCTCTTTCTCCTGCAGCGGGGTGGGCGGGAGCCAGGCTCCAGCTCCGGAGGGACCGGAGGCACCGGGGGCTGCAGGAGCCTTCGGCCTCCCCCATCCCACCCTGCAGCCCGGGGCGGCTGCAGCGATGCAGGGATGCAGCGATGGGCTGGGGGGAAGCCGGGGCTGTCCTGGGGTGTTGCTGTGCTCCTGCATTACAGATGGCACCAGAGCAAGGAACGGGATGAGCCTCACAGGTCCCTTCCAGCCCAAAGCAGCCCAGGATGGGAAGGATGCTGTGCTGGGGACCGGCTGTGCTCGGGCCCTCCCAGCCCAGGAGGCAGCAGAGGGGAGGGAGCATCTCTGCACCCTGACACCAGAGGCACGAACCACTGCTGCCAGGGCTGTCGCTCCTGTTTGTGGACACCTCCCTCCTTCTCCACCAGGATCACCAGCTGGGCAGCCCAGTGCCTGACGGAGCCCGAGCCTGGACCTGGAACCTCCAAAAACGTCTGAGGGACATTTTGAGTTCCAACAAATGCCTGCAATGTCAATGGGATGGGGAGGCACGGAAGGGCTGCTGGCAGTATCTGCACAAAGGTGCCCTCAGCGGGTGCTGCCAGCAGGAGCAGGGCAGAGAGGACACTGCCCATGCTCTCACAGGCACTGCTGGGTCTTCTCAGCACCCCTGGGGCTTGCACAGATTTGGGGTTCAGGGTCCTGCCCCTCATCCAGGTGCTCTTTGATACCCTGATGGTTGGTCCTCAGCCAAAGCCCAACACCAAGCAATGAACTGTCCTGTCTGACATGCTCCAAAATGTGCAGAAGTCCCTCATCTCATTAGCTTGCTCTAGTGGCTAATCATTTAGAAACACATGCCTATTTTTTTAAATTTGTTTAGCTCCAGTTGAACCCTAGCAGCTCTTGTTATCCCTTCCTGTGGCAGATCAAAAGCCCTTCAGGGGCTGGGCTTTCCTCTTGGTAATCATCTCACCTAATCTTCATTATGAGAAGTCACTGAGCTACTGAGCTTTTCAGTCCCCAATGGAAGGGCATTTTCCATGGCTCTTGGAACCAATTTGTCTTTCCCTGTAGTATACTCCAAGTTTATTTTTCACATCCCACTTGAACATTGGAGAGTAGGGTGCTCTGCTCCCCTGGAGGCATTTCTGCTCACCTGGAGGCATTTTTCAGGCTACAGGACAGGCAAATTTTGCATTTAAATTCTTCATCTGAGATGTGGCTTGGCATGACCTCCCAAATGTCCTCCCTTGCTGCTCACTCTTTTATCAGCAGAGATTTCCCACTCCCTACTTGTTACTGCAGGTCTGGGTACTGCTGACCCATGCTGGGCTACTCTGTCCCCTCATGTACCTAAAGATCATATTTAGAATCACAGAGCAGTTCAGGTTGGAAAAGTCCTCTGAGATCATTGAGTCCAACCCAGCACTGCCATGTCCACCACTTCAACCATGTCCAGCAGTGACTCCACCACTGTCCTGGGAAACCTCTTCATGTTTGACAGCCCTTGCAGTGATGAAATCTTTCCTAATATCCAGTGTGAACCTCTTGGCAAAATTTGAGTTTTTCCCCCTCATTTCACCCCTTTTTACTTGAGGAGCAATCCCAAGAGCTCAGCCTGGCCCCAGCACCCCACCAGGGCTCGCTCTACTTCCAGAGCAGAGGTGGTGCTCGGCTCAAGTTGGCATCACGGTCCTGGCACAGAAGCACCCATGGCAGCCCAGCTGGGATGGTGGGAAGGCACCTCTGAGGTCTCCAGGCCACTCTCCAGCTCACAGAAAGGCTCAGTCCTAAGGGCTCAGGGCACTGTCTGTAGCTAAGCCTTGGAAACCCCTGGGGATGGGGATGTTCAACATCTCTGGGAAGTTCTCTGCTTTTCCAAAGCCCATCCTGAGCTTCTCAAGCTGCATCTTGTGGCTGCTATTCCTTCCTACAGGGCCTGGCACCCGCAGTGGGGGCCTGGCTCCTTCCATTTTTAATGACCCCACACAGAGCTGCGGCTGTGCTGAGATCCCTTCTTGGGTTTCCTTCCCCAGGCTCCCTCCACTGCGCTGAAATCAGCTTGGGCCAAGCTCCAGCCAAAGCAGCAGCAGTTCAAGCCACATCCCTCCACCATTTCACACAACACAGCATGTGATCCAACCCTGCTGCTCAGGAGCTGGGAAAGAGCCTCCTGAGACACGAGATAAAAGCCTCTGGCAGCCCAAGAGCACAGAGATCTGAAACAGAGGTCAACTCATCCAAAAATCCCCATCCAGCCTGAAAATCACAGAATATTCTGAGCTGGAACGGACTTACAATGATCACCAGTCCAACCCCTGGCCCTGCACACACCCCAACAATCCCACCCTGGGCATCCCTGAGAGCATTGTCCAAATGCTCCTGGGGCTGTGGCAGCCTCGGGGCTGTGCCCATCCCCTGGGGAGCCTGGGCAGTGCCAGCACCCTCTGGGGGATGAACCTTTCCCTGACATCCAGCTTAATCCTCCCTGACAGAGCTCCAGCCATTCCCCCATGTCCTGTCAGTGCTGCCTTTCCTCTGCCCTCATGAGGAAGTTGTAGCTGGGATGAGTGTCCCCTCGGTCCCCTCCTCTCCCAGGGCATCCATCAGGCCCACCAAGGGTGGCCCCACTGCACAAAGCACGGATGGCATCCCCACATGGGCACAGACTGAGGTGGGGGCCAAAGCTGTCATCCCTGATGATGCTGAACAAGGGGCTGCCCTGAGCACCCCACGGGCCGGGCAAGGCGTGACGAGTGACACGGGACAGCCTCCTGGTGTCCCCAAACCAGCCAGCTTTGCCAGGCACTGGCACTGAGTGACAGGAAGATCTCCAGGTGCCGAATGACTGGGCAAGAACACGGCAAATGAAATTCAGCAGTGACAAAAGGAAACGAATGCACTTGGGGGAAAAGAGCCCTAATTATACAAACACAATGATGGGCACTAAATTAGCTATTAACATGCAGGGAGGGGATCTCAGCAGCACTAGAGAGATAATGCTCTGAAAACATCAGTTCAAAGCTCATCCATCATCAAAAAAAAAAAAGAGAAAATGTAAGGAATTATGAAGAAAGGAGCCCAGTGCAGAGCAGGAATGTCATTAAGCCACGCGTAGAGCCACGGCTCGAACGTGCTGGCAGTGGCGGTCACCCCGAGACGAGGGTGTGAGGGAGCTGATCAAAATGATCAGGGACACAGAGCAGCCTCCATATGGAGAGTCAATCAACTCAGAGCTTCCATGTGAAAAGAGGCCACTCAGGGAGGGATATAAAGCCATCAGGAATATGGGGGACATGAATGGGAATAGATTGCTTGCAATTTCATACAGTGTGCAAGGACATATTTTTTAACATGGTGAATAATTAAATTGCATAACTTACTGCCACAGGCACCCTGGGCACTAGAAATATGAACAGCATGGCAGGGGACAGGAGGAATCATCACTCATCCACTCCTTATTTCTCTACTGTCTGGCCAGTACAGAGCTCTGCAGACCAACCAACACCACGGTGCTCCTGGAAAGGTCATGTTTATCCCTCACACATCATCCTGCCCAACACATGGGGACCTCTCCCTTGGACACCTCCTGGATGTTTCTGGGTCTGCCCAGACCAACTGCTTGGCACTCCCTCCCTACCCAGACCTGCAGCCAGCAGCTTCCCAGGAGACACAAGCTGGAGGATGTCCACGTTCCAGCCCCTCACACAGCTCCTGGTGAACCACGTCAACACCACCAGCACCTGGAACTGAGTGTGAAGGGGCTGCCAACAGAGAGACTGTGGGGCAGGAGAGAGATGCCATCTCCTCAGGAGAGCAGCAGGACCCTCAGCGCTACGGAGACTGCACTGAGGGACCTGGACTGTGTCCCTGAGACCCCAGGGTTGTGTGTCCCACTATGAACCAAGGACTGTGTCCCTGAGACCCCAGCATCCCGTGATGTCACACTATGGACCATGGACTGTGTCCCTGAGACCCCAACATCCCGTGATGTCACACTATGGACCAGACTGTGGCCCTCAGCATCCCGTGATGTCACACTATGGAGCGTGGACTGTGTCCTTGTCACCTTAGCATCTCAGACATGAGCACAGGAACAGGATCTCTGGAGCCCTGGTCCTTGCCCCTGCAGTGTGTGCCTAACCTTGCCCACCCACCCCCTGTGCTACATCACAGCACCTGCACGAGCATTTAAACCTGTCCTAGGAGGCTGCTCCAATCCTCTGCTGGCCTCCCAGAGCCTTCTGTGGAATAAGGAACAACCCCAAAACAGATCAAAGATGTCCACAGAGAGGCTGTTTAAGGGGAAAGAGCTTCTGGGCTTCCCATTTGAGAGGTATGTTTCCCTTCATGCTCAGCCCAGTGATTAGTGCTCTCCAGGGAATCAGAGCTGCAAAATGAATTTGAGAAGACAGAGCAGTGTCAGGCTGTTAGAGGCTCAAAAAGGATCTTGGCTCCCCTGAGCCCCAAGGCTGAGCACTTACCATTCACATTTAACAACCAAACGCTTCCAAGGCAGGAGAGGCCTCCCTCCCGTCCCCCAGGACACCATTAGCACCTGGAAAGGGAGAAGCCACGGCCTTGGCAGCACTCAGGCTTGGCCCCGCTGCGAGGCAGGGCTGCAGAGCCAGGGCTCCCAGACAGCCTCAGCGCCGGGCTCGTATTTTTGGAAACAGCATCCCAGAGGGCTGCAGTGGATGCTGCTTGTTCTCCTGCCAGCCCTGAGTGTTTTGGAAAGTTTGGTTGAGCTCCGTTTGGCTGCCTCTGAGTTATTCAAGCACAGAAAGGGGGTTATTGCTTACAGGAGGGTTCAGATTTATTTTTTTCCAAGTGCGTTTTGGGTGAGGAAACCCAGCTTTGGGCTGCCCGTGCGGCTCCTGCAGGAAGGCAGTGCAGAGCCATGGCTAACTCAGCAGAGCCATTGAAAAGAGGGAATTCAGAGCTGTGGGTCTGCATGAGGCCCCAGACACGTCCATTCCCACTGCCCCACGCTCCCTCCGCACCGTGGTCCCCAGCAGAAGGAGGTTTGGCAGGAAAAGCTGGGCAGGAGCAGGCAGGGCTGCTCCAGGAGCCCCCAGGAGCCCCCAGGAGCCCGGGACACCCCTCCTCTCCTCAGCTGCTCGCCAGCCTAAGGCTGATCATAAAGGAACCTCTGTGCGTCTCCAGGGAAGCGGGACTGGAGAGGGGCACAAAGCCTCCCGCAGCTGTGTGTTTGCAAACAACCCAGCCGAGCTGTGAAGAGGGGCTGAAAGCAGTAATTGTCTTTAATTAAAGGAGGTTGGAGGCATCTCAAGCTTTGACAAAAGACATTTCCAGTCTGCTAGCAGCTCCAGCACTCAGTGCCACCGCAGCCACAACCCGGCCAGGGGTTCAAAGGCGGCGGGTGGCAGGGGGACAGTGGGGACATGGGGACATCAGGCCTGGGCTGCAGATGCAGCAGTGCCAGGGCAATGCCACACACCCGCAGGGCACCAAGGAGGATGCAGGCAGCCAGCAGGATTTAATACCTGGGACCCCTACAAGCCTTGAGCTCGGCACCAGATGTGGGCCAGATGTGCCTGTCTGGGGACCCAGCAGCTGCCTGAGGCACCCCACCCTCCTGGTGGACCTGGCTGCACGTGTCTGTGTCCAGGGCTGTCCTCTCAGCCCTGCTGGGGTCTCAGCCCTGTCCTGGTCTGCCCTGGTCCTCCCTGCTGCACACAGCCAGGCCACAGACCAGACACCAAGAGTGCTGCTGCTGCTGCCACTCCTCCTGGGCTAATTAATGAATCCTGCTTATTAGTGATCTCCCTGGGCTGGCATGGAGCTCTGTCATGGTGCTGCACCCCTGCAAGCTCACGTTGGGCTCCACAGCCTGAGCTGACACACACCAGACCCACACCTGCATGGATGCTGCCCCACAAAGCCCTTTCCAGGACCAGCCCCCACTCCCAGCTGTGCTCTGAGCCCCAGGGAGATCACAGTACCACAGCTCAGGGTAGCAAAATGTCCTCTTTCCCTCCTCTTCCCCCATCCTTTGGAGCTGAGGCTCCCCAGGGAGGGCCTGTTGCTCACCATCCTCTGCTTCCTCCCTCCCACCTTTGCTTTTGGCCTTCCAGCACATCAGCATTCAGGAAATCACTACTCTGGTTTCCATGGAAACCCCATCATGGTGGGGGCACCCCCAAAATGTATGAAGCAGTCAGTCTGGCGCAGCTTTGGTGGTCCCACATGTCCTGCTACCCCACCCCTGGCTTTGCAACCCCCTCCTGAGCTCCCCCACAGCCCTTCTGAGCCCGAGATCAGGAAAGCTGGGATGGAGGGAGGAATTCTGCTGCCAGAGAAACATCACTGCCCCTCTTCTTGTTTGCCCAGAGCAGCTGCAGCTGCCCCATCCCTGGCAGTGTCCCAGGCCAGGCTGCATGGGGCTTGGAGCACCCCGGGGTAGGGGAAGGTGTCTTGGAGATGACCAAGACAAGGTGTCCCTTCCCATGGCAGGGGGAGCACTGGATGAGGCTGTTTAAGGTCTTTTCAACCCAAACCATCCCAGGATTCTTTAGGCAGGACTGAGCAGCAAACCTGCACCTGGATTCACTCTGAACCCTCTGCTCAGCTCTGCACACTCTGCTCCAACTGTTTTCCCACGTGTCTCCTTCATGCCATGCCCGCACCACTCCATGCCTGCCTTGCACCTGGAAGTGCTGGAAAACCAGCCCTTGGACAAGGATAAATCCCCACCACGGCTCCTGCAAAGGTGCAGAGAGCCAAATACACCCAGAATCACATCCTAGAGGACCCACCCTGCATGCTGGGCAGGTCCCCATGTGAATATTTTTGCCTGGGAAATCCTGGAAAGAGCAGCCACGCTCTAATTCAAGAGACACAAAAACAAACTGGGATCACTTCCATCTGTGCCAGACAGCAAAACTTTCAAGAAGAAGGAAAAAAAAAAAAAAAAACCAAAAAAAACCCCAAAAAAACAAGTCTAATTATAGGGCATCATGAAGATACACACGCTCAGATTTGTCACTCTTCTCCAGATTAGCCCTACACATGGTGACAACGTGAGTGAGCACCAGGCAGTGACATTCCTCTCCTGCTTCATAATCCCCTTTGGAAAGCAGGAACAGCAGCAGAGTAAGCACTCCCTGGGGGTGAACCAGAGCCTCTGCCATTTCCTTTTATAGACTCCCTGTGGCTGGAAAAGCCCTCAGAGATCATCCAGTCCAGTCATTAACCCGGCACTGTCAGATCCACCACGAAACCTGCTCCCAGTGCCACATCCACTTGTTGTTTAAGCACCTCTAGGGATGGGGACTCCACAACTGCCCTGGGCAGCCTGTGCCAATGCTTGACCACCCTTTCCATAAAGAAATTTCCCTGATATCCAACTAAATCTGCCCTGGCCCAACTTGAGTCTGTTTCCTCTTGTCTTGTCCTCCATTCCCTGGAGCAGAGCCTGACCCCACCTGGCTGTCCCCTCCTGTCAGGAGTTCTGCAGAGCCAGAAGGTCCCTCCTGAGCCTCCTTTTCTCCAGGCTGAGCCCCTTTCCCAGCTCTCTCAGCCACTCATGCTCCAGACCTTTCACCAGCTCTATTCCCCTCTCTGGACATGCTCCAGGAAGGTCCTGAGGCTGGGATTTGCCTGGATGGAAACACAAAGTGGAGAAAGCCTCGAGATTACTTTTCCTGCAATGCCTCCCTCGTCTCTTATTCTTCAGCTGGTGCCACAGGTTCACTCCCAGGGTGTGAATTGAGAGTAAAACACCACCATTCCTGCCTGGATCCATGTGGGAGCTGAGGCAGGTGATGGCACCTGTGCAGGTGGCAGGATGGCAGCGCTCACTGTCCCCATACCAGGACAAACAGACCTGCAAGGGCAAAGGAAGGCAGCCTTTAACCCATCCCTGGGGTGCACTGGAGGGCAAGGGGAATGAGAAGCTTCTCTGGGAATGAGTCATTCCTCAAATTCTTCTATTCCTGTTTCCCCCGCTTTTCCTCATTCTATTTTATTAATGAGGCTGCACAGATGCACTGAAAGGCTCAGAATTAATTTTGCTCACCGTGCTGCAAGGAAAGGTCTGCAGCAGGAGTATTTCCACTGGGATAAACCCTCCTGAGCTTCCTGCCTTCAGCTCTGGGAATCCTCTGGGTGATGGCTGGCACGAGGGAGCAGCTCCAGCATCCACTGCCTGGGCAGCCTGAGGAATCACCTCCTCCTCCTCCTCCTCCTCCTCCTCCTCCTCCTCCTCCTCCTCCTCCTTCCTTCAGATCTCTGAGAGCCAAAGGTGGTTCTGTAGGATCCCAAACCACCTAGGAGGGAGTGAACGGGGAATCTGCCAAAATAATCCTCTGGGATCCTCTGTGGTGACAGCAATATGGACAGACACTGCAGAACTGTCACCAGTACATGAGATGAGGGATAAGGTAAAAGGAAGGGAGGGGAAAGGGCAGAGAAAGGCTTGGGAAAAACAGCTGGTTTCCACTGAAAAGTCTCAGGAGAAAGACCAGCCCCTCAGAAATTCCAGGTTAGGGGTCTGATGCCCAGCAATGTCCTGCATCCTGCCTGTTCCAGACCCGGGGCCACTGCCTGCAGCACCTGCCCCCAACCATCCATTCTACACGTCCCAGGGGGATGCAGACACCTTGTCCAGGAAGGGCTGTCCTGAGGGGCAGGCACAAAGAGGAGCAGTGAGATGGGAACCACTCCCTGCTGCCCAAGAGCCAACACAGCCCTGATGCTGCACAGCCCCTTCCTGCTCCCCCTGGGCCATAAAAAGGCAGATCTGGGGCATTCCATGGAGAGTGCTGTCTGCTGTTCCTGCAGCCACTACAATCTTGTCCAAAGCCATCCAGGCTGGCAGAGATGCCATGGGGAGCAAAGCAAGAGTGTTAGTCTGCTCCACAGGCTCTACTTCAGGCTGTACTGTACCTCTGACAAGCCTGGAGGATTTGGGCATTTTGATAATTTGAATGACAAACCCTTTCTCACATGCTCATTTATTGTTCACGCTGCTCCTGCTCCTGTCCAGCTGTGGGTGTAACACCCAAAGGACTCTTGGGATCTTACTGTTTTGGAAATTGCTGGCTGTGGTTTCAGCCTTAACAATGGTTTGGACACAGGGTCTCTGTGAGCTCCAGAAGTGCCAATAGTATGAAAGTGCCAATAGACTCTAAAAGTAGCAGGCTGTCATCATTGAAAACTGTCAGTGCCCAAATCTTGAAGATATTCCCTCAAAATGCACTTTGAATTTGCTCCTGGTCATAGGAGTTATCTCCAGCCCGTGATCTCCAAGGGGCCCTCACTTCACGGGGCAGGGATGCCCATCCCCAGCTGCTGCTGGTGCAGCATCACTGAGGAACCCACAGCCCTTCATGGAGCTGGGGGCCAGTCCAAGTGCCTGGGGAGCAGAACCATACACTCAAGCATCAAGGCTCCCACTGGCCAAGTGAAAACATCCATTTCTGCTAAGCTCTCTCTGGTTTCTAACGCAAGGAGCAAAGCCAAAATCTCTGGGTTACCTCAAAGGACTCCGTGAAGATGCCAGCTCCCTGGCAGGTGTCATTTCAACATGCTGAGGAGAAGAAGAGATCTCAGTTTTTGAAGATCTTGCTGCAGAAATCTGGAAAGGCTTCACAGGTTGTCACAATGTGTTCATACAGGTCCCCTTTTGGGTGCCAGCGTGCAGAGCTGGTGGCTCCAGGTCTGACCATGACCTTTTCCTGCCTCCCCCTCCCAGGCTGCTTTCCAGACCAATAACTTCTAATTTCCTGCTCATGCTATTTCCTATTCCCCATTTTCCAGTCTTCAAGACCTGCCATCCTGCAAACTGCCAGTTTCTCTGGTTCTACAGCCAGTTTCCCCACGACTTGGACTCCAGCAAAAGCATTCAAGGCAGGTGGGCAGGGGGCTGCTGTCCTATGGGAGGAAACCTCCTGCTGGAGCTCACAGCAGGGACAGCTCAAGGATGTGGCTCAGAGCCTCTTCTGTTTAAGCTCTTGGGAAGCAACCAAAGAAGGTCCTCAAGGATGGGGAAGTGTTGGAACTCAAAATGTCCCTCAGACATTTTTGGAGGTCCCAGGCCCTGGTTGGAGACATTTGAGACCCTGGCAGGCAGCTGGAAACAGCTGTGATTTTGGGTTTGAGCCATGGAATGATTTACCAACTTTGCAGGTAGAACAAGCAGTCACAAAAGTTTAGATATTATAGTAGAAGTAGTTACAAAGTAGAGGGAAGGATTTTTTAGTATTGTACAGGGGGATTTTAACACCTGTACAGAGGGGTTTTGGTTTTGTACCTGAGGGTCAGAGGTTTTAAGATGGAGGGATTTGGGCCTGTCCTGTCCTCCCTCTTTCTCCTTCCTTCCCTCCATGTTCTTGGTGATGTTGGCACTCACAGATTGGGTTAGAGTAGAAAGGCACCATTTAATATAGGTAATAGGCATTGGGGACAAACTGTACCCATGTAACACGTAATGTACCATATAAAAGACAGCAGCAGCCCTGGGCAGAGGGGGAGAGAAGAAGCAGTCGGGAGTCAGAGAGGATGTCAGGGTGTGTGTGTGCCTCTGCCTGAGCTCTGAGCAAACCACAGCAGCCCCAGAAGAAAATCTTTCAGATAACTGCAATAAACTGCCTTGAGACCGAAAACAGAGACTGCTGAGCCTTTCTTTGGAAGCATGGGTTGGAGGAGAGACTTTTCCAGCACACGGAGCCCCTGAACCAGGCCGGGGCTCCGACAGGGAAGGGTCTGGAGGGGGAGGCAGGAGGTATTTAAGTTCCAGCCACCCACACAAGAACTGGGCATCACAGAGCAGCATCACCAAACTTAAGGCCTCCTTCAAAACATGACAGTAAAAGTGTATTTTCCTTGGCCAAACCTAATTAAACCTCGTTTGAAATTTGGTGTGTGTTAACAGAGCCATTGTATGAGCTATGAACACTTTGATTCAATTTCCCGACCTTTATGGGGACTTTTCTGTACACTTCCCAGTGATAGATTACGTTTCTAAGGCATAAGGGGAACAATAACAAGTTTCCTTGGAGCTAATTAAGCTAATCATGGTTTATGGATTAAATTCTCTGTAAGGTTTTTACCTAGTGTGGCTAAAATCAAAGAGCTGTGCTCTAACTGAGCATATTTGACTCATCTGAAATCAGAAAGACTTTAAATCAGCACAGAGAATGTCGGAGGGTATTTCCCAAAATTAAATTTACAACACAATCTCTTGGCTTTGGCCCAACTTGCTGAAAACCTTCAAATGAAAAAGAAAAAAAATCCTCAAAAGCAGTATTTTCTCCAATTTTCCTCAAGCTATATATGAAGAAGAATATTCTCCTCTTGCCCTATAAAAACCAGCGCCATGAGGAATTCAAGGAAAAATCCTCCTTCCTCCCCCAAGGTCTCTGAGAGCTTTCAATCAAAGGAAAAAACTAATGGCAAAACCCCACATTCTCTTCATTTTATGACAATAATGAGTTAAAATCCTGGAATCCTGGGCCTGAATCCCAGCTATTCATTCCAGCTCCTATTAATGTTTACCACTTTTCTCAGAAAAAAAAAAAAAAAAGAAAAAACACCAAAAAAAAAAAAGGGGGGAGGGGGGAAAGGGAGGCCAACGAAGGAGAGAGAGGAACAAATGCTGCTCTCCCCCCGGCGTCAGCACAGGATGCTGCCAGAGCTGCTATTCCCTGCTCACATGGGTGTAGCAGCACCAGGAATGTGGTGTTTGATCCAAAATGCTGTTTCATCTGTAAAAATAACTCCTGGGTACACATCAGCTCCAGGAACACACCCGTGTTACTGAATGTCCCTGTGCCCCAGAGGGACAGAGGGGACACAGAGGGGACACAGAGGGGACACAGGGGGGACACAGAGGGGACACCACCCCCAGGTCTGCTTTCACTCCCCTCCCCACATCTCCTCGCAGATCCCAGCACAGCGGGAGGAGGGAGCAGCCCATCCTAGGGTGGGAAGGGGGGCAGAGACCCTCCCTGCAGTTCTGTGTGATCTTCAAGGTCCCTTCCAACACAAATCATGGTGAGACCCTGAGCAGAAGGATGAAGGAGCTGGGGCAAAGGGTCTGGGAAGCAGCAGCTGTGGCAAATACTGGCAATGCAAAACTCCACCGTGTTTCTCTGAAGAATGGCCATTATTTCAATCAGTAAACTACTACTGGGTTTTGCTGGACCTGAGGTCTTCATCCTTCCCTCCAACCCAAGGGATTCGTGACCTGCCCACACTGATAAAGGAGAAGATGCTGCTCTCTGGGCTCCTATGGGCTGCTCCCAGGCCATGCAAGTGTATCCTGCTGAGGCGTTTCCTACACCATCACAGCAGGGCTGGGAGAGCTCTGTAACCTCCTGCTACTCAAAATCCACTCTCATGTCCTGGAAAACCTCATCTCCTTCCTTTCTCTGTAGAGAAAATACTTCTGTGGAAGGTCTCAGTCCATTCCTTGTCTTGAAAGCAAAATGAGAAAGGAACTCTCATTTTCTTTGTTTCACAAGAAGGTGTAGTTCCTCAGAAGCTGCATTTCCTATTTAAGGTGAGTGGCCCATCTCCCTCCTCTGGTAGCACATCTTTTGTCTCACTCCTGGACCATGTGTTACCCTCCCTGTGAGATCAGCATCTCTTGGGGCTTCACATCACCAGCAAATCAATACCTCAGCCCCCCTGTCTGACACCCCCTTGCTCTGCCAAGCTCCCCTGGGTCCCATTCCAACCTCCCAAAGCCCAGACTCCAACAGGAATGTGCAGAGGACAAGCACCAGGCAGGTGTGGAGTGGCTCCCAGTGAGCAGCTGCAGTCTCCACCACCGCCCTAATTGGACTGACAACATGGAGAGGTCAGCAAGAAGAATCAAAGCCATGGGAAGAAAGACGCTGTATTCCTTCTTCCCAGACAGAGAGGGAGGAGAGGGAGAAGCCCCAGAAGCAGCATCCAACAATGCCACCGAGCCCCGGCCGGCTGGGAGCATTCACATTGTCAACAAGCCTGTAGAAAAGGCAGACAAATTCCTGTTTTGTACTTGGGAAGGAGCCAGGTGATGTAATCATCTTTGAGGATGATGGTGGAATACTTTCCATTCCAGCAGTAACTCAAGATGTTAAATAGCAGCCACTAAAGTTAAACATTGCTAAATCAGCCTGTCAGGGCAGCACCTACCTAAGAGAGTGCAGGTGATAGACTGGGGCACACTCAACACTCGCTTTCCACACGCCGTGAGGCAACAGGGTGTTTCAGAGATGGAGGAAAAAGCTATTTGCTAAATGAGGCAGTTGTGTCTATTTTAGAGTTGCAACATCAGTACCAGTCAAATAAGGCTGTGAGAGCTCCAGGACTGGGTCAGCGAGGGATTAAAGGAAGGTAGGGATGGTTGTGCCAACCTGTGTGCACTTAGGGAAAACAGATTAAGGCAAATTAGCCTTGTACGGGTTTTTGATGCAATTACAAGATTGACTGGGGGGGTAATGGCACTAATATCACACACCCAAACCTCTGCAGAGCCTTTCCCTGGCTAACACATGGGATATTTTGATTCTGAAATCAGTGGCTCCACCGACACCATGGGACATCCTCGATGAATTAAAACTTGGCAGGCAGACACGGCGCGGCCGGAGATCCGAGCGAGGCTGTTTCTGCTGCAGCCAACAAATGTGGTTCGTGCCTCTGGGCTGTTTAACATTTTTATCAATGACCCGGGAGAAAGCCCAGAGTGTTCCCAATAAAGTTAGCTGTTGACATGGAAGCTGTGGTGTGGTAAATACTGAGAATGATGGGATCCCAATACAGCAATCCCGACACCCTGGGGAACTGGGCACAAGCAAGGAATGTGCATTTCAGTACAAACGTGTAAATCACATCTACAGGGACGAGGATTCAGTCCCAGTTGTCCCAGTTCTCCCAGTCCCACAAGAAAGGATAAGGATCCTCCAAAAGCACCCAGAGAAATGCCATTGCCGAAATGGTTAAACAAAGGGGGGATGCAGGCAGGGGGAATCTCAGCATCCCCTCTGGCATGCAGCTGATCGCCACGAGCGGCATGTATGTGGGGAACTAGATCTGCCAAGGGAAAGGCTAAAGCAGTGCCAAGGGCTGGGAAGAGCCAAAGATGTTGGCTGAAAACCTTACCAGAGGAGCAGGGGCCAAAGATTACCCTTAAACAGGCGCAGGGAGCACAGAGGTGTGGCGATGGATGAAGCTCTCTGAGGTGGGAGTGCCAGGCCCAGCAGAGTAAGAAGGCAGGGACAGCCTCTGGAAGCATTTAACGGGCAGTTCTCTGTCTCTGGAAACATTTCCAGAACAATTGGCTGTATCTGCTCCAGTTCAGCCAGGAATGCTTCCTGGAAGAACTCGATTACCCCTAGAGCCTTACAATGTATTGGCTGGGTCCAGCACTATCAGAGGAGGCCCAGACCCGAAACAGGCACAGAGCCATAAATAGCCTTTTATCATGAAAACATCACGTCCTCGTGGGCCGTGACTGTGAGACAGCTCGGACAGGCCCTGCTCCAGCACATCAGGAAGCTGCTCTCAGCCCTCAGCACATACTTGGCCCCCTCCAAATCCCAAGTACAGCTTGGCTGCTTCCCACCCTCTGTGCTGGAGGGATGGATCAGGGTCCTTGTCACACGTCCTTGTCATGCCTGAGCCCATGTCACCCACACCTGGTGGGGTGGTGGCAGATCTGCTGCCCTGGACACCAAAATCATGGCAGGGAAAGGGACCCTGCTGAGCCCTGGGGCTCCCCTCAGGGGAGGCCCAGCTCCACCTTAAGCTGCAAAATCAGAGAATCCCAGAATGGTTTGGGTGGAAGGGACCTTAAAGCTCAGCCAGTCCCACCTCCTGCCATGGGCAGGGACACCTTCCACTATCCCAGGTTCCTCCAAGGCCTGTCCAGCCTGGTCTTGGACACTTCCAGGAATGGGGCAGCCACAGCTTCTCTGGGCACCCTGTGCCAGGGCCTCACCAGCCTCACAGCCAGGAATGCCTTCCAAATAGCCCATCTATCCCTGCCCTCTGTATACTTGAAGCCATTCCCCCTTGTCCTGTCCCTCCATCCCTTGTCCAAAGTCCCTTTCCAGCTCTCCTGGAGTCCCTTTAGGCACTGGAAGGGGCTTTGAGGTCTCCCTCGAGTCTTCTCCAGGTTAACAGCCCCAGCTCTCCCAGCCTGGCTGCAGAACAGAGGGGTTCCTGTCCTCAGAACATCTCTGTGGTCTCTTCTGGACTCCCTCCTGCAGCTCCACGTCCTTCTGATGTTGGGGACCCCAAAGCTGGAGGTAGCACTGCAGGAGGGTCTCACAAAAGCAGAGCTGAGGGGCAGGGAACAGAGAAGAGAGCCAAGGAGAAGACAGCTGTCAGCCTGAATCTGACTTGGTTTCTCCTCTTCCCATCAGGTCACCAGCTCCTCTGCTCCTCAGAAAGGCTTGTGACCCCAAGGGATGACACCAGAGGTCTCTGACTGCAGGAAACTGTCACCACCAGCTTCTGCAGGGCAAAACCAGCCCTTGTCACCCCAGCAAGATCAGGACTCCTGTGCTGTAGGAGCACAACAAAGAGAATGCAGGAGCAGAGGTGCCCTGCTGCAATGGAGCGGGGCTGCAGAAGGCATGAAGGGCTGAACTGCTGGCAGCAGCAGCCATCAGCTGCTGGCTCTGAGCAGCACAGGCCGTGCAGGCAGCGTCCAGCCACTGCCCAGCCCCGCAGCACAATGGCCCTGCCTGCGCTGTGGCTGACGGAGCCAATGGATGCGGGAGGCAGAGGGAGAAATGCGCTCAATGTGCTGCATGGGAGGGACGAGGAGGGGAGGGAAGGGGGGAGGCGCAGACAAAGAACAGGGAGATGGAAAGAGAAAAGCAGGCAGGGAGCAGAAGGTGAAGCGGGGAGGACGGGGCTGGGGAGATGTTGTGTGCAGCCCCTCGGCAGCGAGGAGCTGGGCAGCGATGGAGAGCAGCGGGCAGCCAGCCCCTCGCAGGGCCCTGCAGGAGCGGCAAGCCAGGCCCAGCAAAATGAAAATCTCTTAACCACACAGAATTGTTAACTGCTCCCAAATCCTTTTGTGCTGGGGCTGCGAGCTTAGAAGAGCTTAAGCTGTTAGATGCATGAACTTCCTCCATAAATATCCCTTGTGCACACTGCCGCGAGCAGGCTGGCGCGCTATTAGCCAGATGAAAAACCCAGCGGAGGAAATGAGCAACTCCTTCCAGCTGCACAGAGGGGTTGTCCATTCCTTGGGATGCCCTTCTCCACCTGGACCCTTTGGTGGGGCAGGACCGTGTCCCCCCATGCTCCCTGCCATGTCCTGTTTGGGCGCCTGAGCGTGTGAGAGAGCTTTGCCCCCAAAGCCAGCTCAGATTTGCTATTGTTTTTCTTCTGGAAAGAGGCCCAGATTCCCTCCCAGCCCTGGAAACGCGAGCAAACCTGCCAGCCACATGTAGGAGTGAGTCCCCCAAGCCAGGCAGCTCCACTGCTGCCTCCGCAGGGAGCAGGGGCAGGGACCCGTGGGAAGGACGGCAGGGATGCAGGGATGCAGGGATGCAGGGATGCAGGGATGCATCCCGCAGGTCCTTCCCGAGCAGAGCTGGGGCCACCAGCCCCTTCCCAGCCCTTTGTGGGGCTCACGGGAGGGCTGGGCTGGGAGAGGACGGGGATTCCACGGCTGTCCTGCCAGCTCTGTGTCTGGCACTCCTCCCAGTCCCCACTCCTCTTCTGCGGGCTGCCCGGGAAGAATGGAGCGACACAATCCCGGGGTCCCATCCAGCCCTGATTCCACCCCACATGAGAAGGGGAAGGGAAAGAAGGAACGGGGAAGGCAAAGGCAAAGACCAAAGGGAAAGGGAAAGAAAAGAAGAGAGAGAGACAGCAATAGGAAGGAGAAGAAAAGGGAAATAGGAAGGGGAAGGAAAGAGGAAGAGGAAGTGAAGAGGGAAGGGAAGAGGAAAGGGAAGGAGAAGGGGAAAGGTAACGAGAACGGAAAGAAGAGAAGAAAAGGGAAAGAGAAGGGGAAAGAGAAAAGAAAAGGGAAGAGGAAGGGAAAGGCAAAAAAAAAAAATAAAAAGGCAAGGGGAAGGAGAAAGGAAAGGGGAAGGGGAGGCAGCTGCCCCGTGGAGACGATGGGCTGCTGGCCACGGCGTGATTAATGCGGGCGGGGAGCGCGGGGCCGGCTGCAGAAACAGCTGCCGAGGTACCGGACCTCCCAAAATCCTGCTGCTGCTGCTGCTGCTGCTGCTGCTGCTGCCAGACAAAGAGGGACCGGCCTCTCCTCTCCCCGCTCTGCTCCCCGAGCCCTGCGGGACAGGAGGGGTCCTGCGAGCCCCGGCCATGCCAGGGGAGCTCCCCAGAAACCCCAACTGCATCCCAGCACAGTCCGGGAAAAAACCTGCCGTGAATCACTGGGGCTTTCTGCTGTTGCTACAGATGCTTCACTTGGGAGTTGTAAAACCCCCGTCTGCCCTTCGAGGCAGGGATTAGCCGGGCTCGGTTTCCAGCAGTACTTCCTTGCTGTCCCCATCCCCATCCCTGCTAAGGCTGTAAGACACTTGATCTGCCCGAGCTCGGTGGGAAGACGCGTTCTTCAATGGCTAAGCGTGGAGTAGCTGAAATAATGGATACAAAATGATCCCCACAGCACACCAGAACCTGAATTTTGTGCATGAGCAGCCCATCCACCAGCAGCAGACACGGAGCCATACAGCCTGCAGTCCCTACTGAGCACAACCAGATTGTCCACTCCCCTCTCCAGTGTGTCTGTCTCCCACCTCCAGCACCTTCCCCAGGCTTGGTTCTACCTGGCCAACCCTTCACAGCCAGAAGAGAGGAGACACAGCTCCTCCCTTGGCTCTGCAATGGCCACCAGTGTATCTATAATGGATCTCAGAAGCGCTGGCTCTGCTTGGAGTGTGCCAATCCTATCAGAACCGCACGCAGATTTGAACGTTCTGCCAGGACAGGGGAGAAAGAGCTTGTTTGCCAAACTCTGTGGTTTGCTCCACGTATGGCACAGCTGCAGGTGCCCATCACACAGCTCTGGGTCCACACCTCCCTCCCAGCAACCCTAGGAGCTCCCTTCTCAACCTTCCCGAGCCCATGGATGGCTGGACAGGAGCACAGACATCAGCTCAGGAACGGGGGGGCTGAGCCTCTTGCTGGGCTGGGGCCACGCTGGCTCTGTGGTGCTCATCTGAGCTCAGCAGGCACTCACGGAGTCTGCTTTGAACATCCACAGAGGCAGAATATTTATAGGGCAGGAAACCTCTGGCTGTTGAGGAGCACAGGGACCAGGTAGCTCTGAACAGGCCACGACCATGTCCCACCCTGGGCCATTTGCACCTCACCAAGAAAACACTGTAGACAACTTGCTCCCTCCCACTGCACCCTTTTGGGACCCTGCATTCCCACTCCTCTCATCCAAGAAGAGATTCAGCCCATGCCAAAGCACACAGCAAAACCAACAGCATAACAGCCCCAGTATTTTGGAAGGCAACTGCAGACTGGTGACATGCACCACACATGTGTGTCTCCAAAACCTGGAGAACATGGACAGCACCAGAAACGGGTGCCCAGCAGCCCTGGGGACCCAGAGGTCATGCACAGCCTCTGCAATGGATGGATGAGCCTGGGGCAGGGAGCGAGGAGCCGGGGAAGGAATCAGCCCCCAGACGTGCCCCTCTGCCAGCCCTGCCCAAGGAGGTCCCTCCCAGATGGTTCATGCAGACCCCAGCCGTGGTTACCTCTGCAGACGGTCCCGTTCTCCACCGACTCGTAGCCGGCCCGGCACATGCAGCGGCCGATGGGCACCAGCCACTCGCCGTCCCCGTTGCAGTACAGCTTGATGGGCACATCCACCTCCTCGGCATTGGCAATGCACGTGCCCCTGGCTGCCACCAGCGAGGTGCTCTCTGCTCCCGACAGGGTTTCTTGGAAGACGGCCCCGTTCTGGATCACACGGGGACATTTGCGGTAGAAGACACGGACGGCAATCAGGGACATGCAGCCCCCATAGTCCTGGAAGGCCAGGTAGAAACCATTCTTGGAGACAGGCCCAAAACTGCGCACCTCAGTGTTGATCTTCATCACCCGTCCACCTAAGTCCACCTGTGAGAAGCTCTCATCAGCAGCAATTGTGTCCACCTTCATCCAAGGATTCTCCATCCAGTTAGGAAAAGTCTTGGTGGCCGAGTCGAAGTCTGACTCGAAATAGTAGAGGTTAAAAGTCTCCTTACAGGAGCCTGGGACATTGGGGATGCTGCTGCAGTCCCGCACAGAAAATTTCATCTCCACGTGGATGCGGTGTGCTCCTCGCCTCCGGATGTACTTGGTCCGGAGCCAGTTGTTCTGGCTGGATTCAAAGACGTTGCACACCTGGTAGGTGCGGATCGTGTTCATGTTCTCGTCGTACCCACTCACCTCTTCCCACTGCGGGCAGGACACAGACAGTCAAGGGGCTGCTCTGAACAGGCGCTCCCCACCCTCCTCACCTCCTCCCATCCCCACTGCGTGCCACGTAGGCTCTGCCAGCACCAGCTGCCCCTTTCCGTGCCCACCCCATCCCAGGCTGTCCCACAGTGCCTAGCCCCTCATGCCAGCACCCTCCTGCAGGTGCCCTGTACCTGCCTGGGCAGAGTTTGACCCACACCATGCCCCAGGGAGGACAAAGGGGTCCCTCGTGGCCACCTTGCTGCCTCTAGCACCATGCTCCATGCCTGGATTCAGGGTCAAGCCTCTCTGCTGCTGGAGGGACAGCCAGGCCACTGCTCTGCAGAAATGGTTTTAGTAGGGACTGTGCCTCTGGCAAAGAGCACAGTGCCTTTAGCACAGGGATTCCCACCAGTGCCACTATGGCTACAGACATGGCAAACAGGACCTGCTTCCTCAAAGCCATAAAACCTGCCTGCCTGCAGCCAGTGCCTCTTCCAGGGGCAGGATGGGATCACGGCCAATCCTGCTGTGCTCCCATAAAGGGAGGTGCTGGGTAAGTCCCACTGGAGCCCTCATCCCTGCCCCTTTGATGGTCAAATGCTCCTCCATTTGGGGTTCCACCAGCAGGCGTGCTCATGTCCCAACCCCAGCTGTCCTGACCTGGATCTATGGGATGCAGACATGGCTACGAGTTGTGCCATGACAGCAACACCCTTCTCAGCAAGACAGCTCAGAGCTGATAGATTTCCCCATGGGAAGCTCTGCCCAGCTCCCCCCAGCTGACTGACTGCCAGCTCTGGAGGAAGCTCTGTAGAGATACAGAGGAGAATATCCTGAGCTGGAAGGGACCCACAAAGATCATCAAGTCAGCCTCATGGCCCTGTACAGTCACCCCAACAATCCTCCTCCTGTGCTTGAGAGTGGTGTCCAAAGGCTCCTGGAGCTCTGGCAGCCTCGGGGCTGTGCCCATTCTCTGGGGAGCCTGGGCAGTGCCAGCACCCTCTGGGGGATGAACCTTTTCCTACCATCCAGTCTAAACCCCTTTGACACATCTCCAGCTGTCCCCTTGGGTCCCCACACAGCTCAGGGCTGCTGTGCATCATCTGGACTTCTCCAGCTCTCTGCCCTTTTCTCAGGCTGTTTTTTCCCAAATCCTCCAGCACTGGTTGTCTCCATCCTGTGTAGGATGGGGACATTTCAGAGAGGGAGATGCAGGACATGAGCTGCAGCCTGTAACTGGTCACTGCTCCTCTGCAGGGAGCACCAACAGGGAAGGGTCTTTGTGCGAGGAGAAGCCTCAGCTCACAGAGCATCTCCCCCTGCCCAGCCTCTGCCAGAGTGCAGAGCATCTCCCTGCAGTCCCATACCCACCTAGGGCATCTGTGTGATGCTGGGCAACAGGGACCAGAGTCCTGCTGGCGTGTGACACAGCCCTGGCCAGCTGGAACTGCTCCTTCTGAATTTGTTCATAAAACTGCTCAAGTGGAAGCCGAGCTGCTTCCCATGGATGCTACACCCCAAGCACAACCCTGCCCTGGATGTAGGATCACAACCAAGGCAGGGCAGCACCAGTGCCAGGACCCAATCCAGGGAAAATCCTGCAGGAGCAGAGCACCCCCAGCCCCTCAGGCCCTCAGGTTGTAAATGGCCTCACAAGGGCACCCAGGACTGGGGAGAGAGGCTCAGGAGATGGGAGACAGATTGCTCCTCGCACATCAAGGCTCACAGCCCAACAGAAGGCTGTCAGGGAAGATCCCCAACAGCTCCAACCACTTCAGTTTGGCAGTAGCTGTAAAGCTGCTGCCAGGGCTGGGGGATAAGAAGAGCATCCCTGCAAAACACAGCTGGAGCATTTGCTTTGTTTTCCAGAAATAAATTCGGTGTGTTAGTGGAAAATTGCAGGATCTCCCTGCTTTTCAGGGCACTGGTTGGGAGGGAAGTGAGGGAATCAAGGACAAGGCACGTGGAAGCAATTCCTTCCCTTGCCCTGCCTCTGATTTGGCTCTCCCTCACCTGGACCACTCCAGACACCCACCTGCAGCTACCAAGACCAAGGGACCCCCACCCACAACTGCCCAACCCCCAGGCAGGGTAAGGACGCAAGCCCAGAGAGCTCAGCCTTGGTCAGGCAGGAGCAGCACATGCTGGAATGCGAGTTTCCAGGACTTGGGATGAACAGGAGATGCCGAAGGCAGGGCTTGGGGACATATATGAATGGCACAAGAGTTTCAGAGCCAGATGTAATGCAACTCTTTGGGCTTTGGGGTCTCTAATAATCCCCAAAAAGGAGCACACAGCAGCTTCTGTCTTCCAGGTGGCTGGCTGCACCCAACCTGGCCAGTTAACTTTGAGTAGGATGCACTGCCTTGTCCTGCCTGTGGACATGAGGCCATGAGGGTACCACAGAATTGTCACCCATGATGAGCACAGAGCGGGACATGATGTGCCCATATCCCCCCTGAGGGCCCTGCCCAGAGGTGCAGACAGGAGGTGATCCCACCAACCGCTGGAACTGCATTGCACTGTCCCGAGAGGCATCTCCACCCTGATGGGGGACCTGGGAGCACCCTGGGGGCCAGGCTCGGGACCCCCAGCATCCTCCCACATCCCTGCCGCAGCAAGTGGCTGGCTCCAGACTTCCCTTTTCCCAGATGGGAAAGTCACCCCTGTGCAGCAGCCCCTGCGCTTCCTCGACGCTTAATTAGAAGCCTCTCCCTTTCTCTTGGCTCTCTAATTAACATGCCGGGAGCTCAAAAGGAGGCAGCAGCACAATAACCCGGGGAGACGGCTTCCAGCAGGCCCCGGCCTCATTAGGGCCGGGCTGCGGAGCGGGAGCAAGGCGTGCTTCACATATGGAAACACCGCAAACAAGCAAGGCTGGGCCAGCAGAGAAAGGACTTGACCTCTTCTCGCCCGCATTGTGTGCCCGTCATCCCCCTCGGGGGCACTGGCGGGGCTGGGGCAGCTCTGCCCTTATCATGGTGCTGGGCCCGGCCGGCAGCGCCCGTGCCTGGCGCGGCACCGCGGCCACGCTGCTCCGGCTCGGTTTCATCTCCCCACAAGGCTTTTCTGGGCTCTTTCTTTGCTTCTGCCAAGTCGCCTCAGATCCAGGGCGTGCTGTCAGCCTGGGGGTCAGGTCCACAGAAACGTCTTCATCCAGCCCCTGCAGAGGGTGGATGGAAGGCAGGACGGAGCCTGAGCCACCACTGCCATGCGCGGGAAGCATCTCCCGGCCTTGACCAGGCTGGACTGGGCTACCCAAGTGCAAGGCAGCAGATCTGGGGGGTTGGACGCTGTGGCTGCTGCTGGTTACCACGGCCAGAGGTGGGCAGGATGCTCTGAAGCACCATGATACCCCACGTGGGGCACAGCAGTGGCTCCACTCTGCTTTTCTCCCACGAGCAGAAGGGTGCAGAAATCACAGAATCACAGCATGTTCTGAGTTGGAAGGGACCCACCGGGATCATTGAGTCCAGCTCCTGACCCTGCCCAGGACACCTCAAAAATCCCAGCCTGTGCATCCCTGAGAGCATTGTCCAAATGTTCCTGGGGCTCTGGCAGCCCTGGGGCTGTGCCCATTCCCCGGGGAGCCTGGGCAGTGCCAGCACCCTCTGGGGGATGAACCTGATGCACTGTCTTGTCCAAGCTCTTCTTTAAAAGAGCTTCTTTAGGGTGGTCTTCAAACATGAGTCAGGGTACACCTGGCCCTGGTAAAGAAGACAGATAGTTCTGCTGAGCCAGCAAATGCCATCCCATCTCTCCACGGGATGCCAGGGATGCTGGACATTCCTTTCAGGACCTGAGCCTAATGCCCTCATTCTGCCACAAGTAACAGGCAATGCAATAACAAGTGAAACACTGGGGACAAATTATGGTGGCCTTGGCATATTGTTTCTTCCTCTCCTCATTTTTAGGTGGCTGCATGCCAGCTCTGTGGAGACTACGATTCCTCTAGCACCACACTGCGTGACTCTGTGGGGTGGGAACTACATCCCATAAACACTGGGGTATTTTTTGGAGTATCATCTAGAAAACTACTGGAAACCTCAACTGTCACCTCCTTTTGTGCTCTTCCCACATGGCCAAGGCACTTTGCATCAGTGCCTGACTTTTCCTGCCCGACAAGCCTGCCACATTCAGGTGCAGAGGAGACCCCAAAGCAGCTCTAGGTCCCCATTAGCTGGTGCCTTACCCCTGATGGAGGATGCACGGTCCAGCCCAGCTCTGCTGTCGCCGTGGTGGAGTCCATCAGTGTCTCTGTGGGAGGAAGGGGAAACAAGGAGTCACTGGATGCTGCTGAAAGGACTGAAGATGGAGACAGGGAAAAAGATGGAGAGGAGCTAGCCCAGGGCTGCAGGGCTGGAGCCCATCCCACACTGAGCCTTTTGGCCACATCTCAGCCAGAGGACCCAGGTGCTGGTCCCTCCACCCAACTGCTCCCCACCCACTGCCCACTGCTCCCTGACCCCCATGCAGAATCAAAAAATGTTAAGATTGAACTGACCTCCAAGGTCATCAAGTGTAACCATCAGCCCAGCACCAAAACAATGTTTATCATTGAACCACGTTCACAAGTGCCACATCCACATATTTTTTTAACATCTCCAGGGACAGTGATTTCACAAGTGCCCTGAGCCAATGTCTGACCATCCTTTCCATGAAGGAATTTTCTCTAATATCCAATCTAAACTTCTCCTGGCACAGTTTGAGGCTGTTTCCTCTTGTCCTGTATCTTGCTCCTTGGAAGCAGAGCCCAACCCCGACCTGGCTGTCCCTCCTGTCAGGGTGCAGAGCCAGAAGGTCCCCCCTGAGCCTCCTTTTCTCCAGGCAGAGCCCCTCAGCCACTCCTGGTGCTCCAGACCCTTCCCCAGCTGCATTCCCTTCTATGGAAATGCTCCAGCCCCTCCATGTCTTCATTTTCATTAGGGGCCCAAAACTCACCCCAGGATGTGAGGCGGGACCTCAATGTGCCCAGAACAGGCAATGTCTCCTGCTCTGAAAGGGAACTCTTCCATCCATCAGCCAAACTGGATTTTCCTCCTCTCAATCCTAAATCCAGGTACCCCAGCCCAGTTCTACCCCTGCAGATGAGAAGCAGCCTGAGCAGGGATCCTCCATTCCCTTCTAGTTTCCTTTTCCAAAAGCAGGATATTTTTTTCTCAGCACTTTGCACAGTAGGGAGAATCCTCGGAGATGCAGTAGGATGTGGGGAGGAACACCACTTTTAGAACTTAAAAGTACTAAAAAATTAAACCACTGCTAAAGCTGATTTTCCAGATGATTTGGGTTGAAATAGGTCAGGTGCTGCTACCACTGACCAGCACAGACAAGCCTCCTCACCCTTACTGCAGCTCAGGATACTTCCAGCACTGCAATTCTTTTCATCCCAAATAGCTGCAGGTTGGTTTAACTCCACTGATGGCACAAGGAGGGGTGCTCAGGTTATGGCACCCCAATATCTGGGCCAACATGAGCAGGTGAATGTGCCAGCCAGCCCCGTCAGAAATAAATGGGACAGACACTTGGAATCATGGAATCGTGGCTCCAAAAGCCATCTAATATCGAGTCCAACCACTACTGCAGCACTGCCATGTTCAGCACTAAACCATGTCTCTAAGCACCACATCTACACACTTCTTTAACACTCCCCAAGGAGTGCTCAAAAGTCTTTTTTGGACACTTCCATGAGTGGCTTCCAGAGTCTGGATAACTCTCTGTTCCTCCAGTTCTGCAGCCACATACTCACGGCAATACAGGGATTTTTCTGCACCACACCCAAGGCTGACAGTTTAAGAAAATAGGACAATATTCCTGAGTTTAGGAAATGCAGTTGAGAAATTCTGCCCAAAGGCCTCAAAACACTGAGTCTGGACATGAGGTGAGTGTGGTGGGACAGACTGCACAGGGCAGCACATGGCCAGTGATTCTGTGCTGAGACCGTGGTCATGCCCAGAGGGGAAATTCTGTCCCTCTGCTCTGCTGGGACAATGTGAATCTGCCCCTGATTTCAGCACACGCCCTGGGGATGCCAAGTGCACTTGCAGGGATGCTGGGAAGCGTCCATCCCACACACACTCAGAGTCCCAGAATGGCTGGGGTTGGGAGGGACCTTCAAGACCATCCAGTCTCACCCTCCTGCCATGGGCAGGGACACCTTCCACTATCCCAGATTGCTACAAGCCCCATCCAACCTGGCTCTGGACACTGCCAAGGGTAGTGGCTCCAGTCCCAGAATGGGAATGGAGAGTTACTGGATGTAATCATGTCCTTCTGCTGTCCTTCTCCCCACCAGAGAAACAAGCATGCTGCCACAAACCCCCCAAAAGCATCTCCACCTTCTCCACTTTCACTCCATTGAACAAAAACAAAGGGAGAAGAGCTCAGCCTTGAGCAGATCCATCACTGAAGAGCCAGGCCTGGATGCAGAGCTGACAAATGCTCCGTGCGTGTGACCTCCTGCTCCCCACTGGCACCCCAAAAAGTGCCTCGGCAGCACTGTGCTCCCTGCACCTACTCCTGGCAGTAAATCCTGCTCAGACTGTGGCTTGTTCATTACTCCTGGTTTGAGCCAGCGGTTTCCAGTTCACAGGAAACCAGGATTTCGAAATTTGGGTTTATTCCAACAGCAAAAAGCAAAAAATAGTTCTTTTCAATTTTTCCCACTAGGAAGAGTCTGGAAAACAGCTAATCCCGAAATGTTGTGGGTCAGATTTGCAAAATTTCTTTTTAAACTGAGTATTTGTTTACATAGGGCAATAATAGTGTTTACTTTACCAGAGAATCTTGCTTTTTCATTAAAACACCAGTGGTGTTTGATCTGAAAGGAAAACAACATTTTTCACACAGTGCTAGCAAGAAGCTTTAAAAACCCCCTGAATTTGTTACTTTATCTTAACTATCAATGACAGTGGTGCATAGTAAGTACATTAATAGCAGTGACTAAAATGGAAAAGAAGATATACTCTAAGTCATTACAAATAATTCCCCAAATAAACTTCATTTTTGGAAGCATTTTGCATTTTAAAAAGCCTTTTATTTAATGAAAAGTCAGTGCAGTGGAAATGCGGTGTTCAGTACACCTCTGCTCCCACCCCCTTATCCTCAGCTGAAGGATCCCCTTGGAGCTCTGCATCCACTCTGGCTGGCCCAGAGAGAAGGAGGAGAAGAAATTCATGGGTTTTAAGCAAGTTTTTCCAATGGCAAATTATCTTCCCATAAAAAACACCAGATATTCCATTAATTTTAGTCTGGATTTACACCATTTAGCTGCCAGCTATTGGATTTCCTTTTCCTTCTACAAAGACTCTGCAGTCCAAAACCTTTCTCTCTTGTGGTGCTCATGGGTGGCAAATGATCCATCTCCAAGACAGCTAAATTAGCTCAGCTTCCTTCTTCTTCCTCCCTAAACCAGGTTGCTGTTTGAGGCTCCTGTTTATCACCCTTCATTGTGTTGTGCAGGGGGTCCCAGGGCTGTGGTCCCCACTGCACACAGCTGTAACACCCCAGTGTGCCCCTCTTGGAGCCGTTTTGCAGAGCTGCTGCCCAGGCTGAAGTCCTTTTGGAGATGGGGTTACACTGAGAAGAGAGTGCCTGAATTACAGAAAATTGGCAATAACTGGTCCCCGTGAAGCATGGTGACCCTGCAGGGTCAGCACAAGTGGATGTGAATCAGAACCATAAAACCAAGAATGGTTTGGTTTGGGAGGGACCTTAAAGCTCATCTAGCTCCATGGGCAGGGGCACCTTCCACAGTCCCAGGTTGCTCCAGGCCCTGTCTAACCCAGAATTACAGAACCATAGAAGAGGCTGAGCTGGAAGGGACCCACAAGGATCATTGACTCCAACTCCCAGCCTTGCACAGGAACCCCAACAACCCCAGCCTGTGCCTCAGAGTGTTGTGGAAACACTCCTTGAATTCAGACAGATTTGTGACCACTGCCCGGGGAGCCCGTTCAGTGCCCAAGCAACCTCTGCTGAAAAACCTTCTTCTAATATCCAACCTAAATCTCCTCTGACTTAGCTCCAGCCGTTTCTTCAAGTCCTACCACTGCTCATCAGAGTGAAGAGACTGGTACCTGCTCCTCCGCTGCCCTTCAGGAGGATGGTGCAGAGCACAAGGAGGTCTCTTCCAGTCTCCTCCAGGCTGAACAGACCAAGTGACTTCAGCATCTCTTCACACCACTTTCCCTCCAGACCCTTCCCCAGCTTCATGGCCTCCTTTGGATTGGATGTGCTCTAGCTGCTTAATGTATTTTTAATATTGTGCTGCCCAGCTCTGCTCCAGGACTTGAGGTGAGGCTGCCCCACTGCAGAGCACAGCTCCCCTCCCTTGCCTGGCTGCCGCTGCTGTCCCTGATGTCCTCCAGGACATGGGTGCCCTCCTGGCTGCCAGGGCATTGCTGACTCAGATCCAGCTGGCCATTGACCAGGACCCCAGGTCCTTTCCTGCAGCTGCTCTCCAGCCTCTTGTTCCCTGCTCCACCCACACATCCAGGGTTGCCCCATGGCCAGTAAAGAATCTGGCACTTTCCCTTGTTGAGCTTCACATGGTTGGTGATGGCCCAGTCCTCTGTTCTGTCGAGGTCTCTCTGCAGGGCCTCCCTGCCTTTGAGGGAGGCAGCAGTTCCAGTTTTGTATCTTCTGTGAACTTGCCTCATGTTCCTTCCAGTCCTATCTCCAAGCCATTAGATGCTGAAGAGCTCAGAGCAATGACAAGGCCCTGCAGTGACAGGTCACCACTCTGATGTCATCCCAGTCACTGTCACCCCTTGTGCTGACCTGTGAGCCAGATTCTCGCCCATCATCTGATGTGTCCAGCTGGGGGCTGGACAGGGTGTCCAGAAGGATCCTGTGAGAGATAGTATCAAAAGCCTTGCTGAAATCAAAAAAGATTCCATCTCCTGGCTACCCTTGATCAATCAGGTGGGTTTACCCCGTCATAGAAGGAAATCAGGTTTGATAAGCAGGACTTCCCCTCATGAAGCCATGCCAGCTGAGACCAATGATTATGTTGTCCTCCAAGTGTTTCTCAATATTTCTCAGAATAAAGCTCTCCATTGATTTTACCAGCCAAAGAAGTGTACCTGACAGGCCTCTAGGGTTTCTAGGGTCCTCCTTCTTGCCCTTCTTAAAAATTAGGACAATGTTCACTGACTTCCAGTCAGCTGGGACCTCTCTGAAATCCCAAGACTGTTCAAAAATCACCAAGAGAGGCTTTGCAATGACATCAGCAGCTCTGAGAGGATCTTGGATGAATCATAGAATCCCAGAGCAGTTTGGTTTGAATGGGACCTTAAAGCTCATCTCATTCCACCCCCTGCCATGGGCAGGGACACCTTCCCCATCCCAGGTTGCTCCAAGCCCTCTCCAACCTGGCCTTGGACACTTCCAGGGAAGGGGAGTCTGGGCAACCTCTCTGGGCAACCTGTTCCAGATGCTCACGGACACTTCTGAGTGACAGGTGACCCCAGGCCCAGGGACATCATTTCGACAAAGTTCTGCCGCAGGTGCGAGCTCCACACAAAGGGTGCTAAGCCCCGAGGCTGGGAACCCATCATCCTGCTCAGGCAGCTCCTCCACCTGCAGTTCCACTGAGCTGCCCTGCTCCTGCCTCTTCTGTGCCCACGGTGACCCATGGTGGGCTGACACGGCCATATCTCTCCCACAGCTTCCCTGGCTCTACCTGGGGCTGCCCCATGCTCATACAAGCGCCTGGGCACATCACAGGACCAGCTCCTCTGCTGGGGACAAAAAACACAGACAATTCCAGGATGGGTAACCCCAAGCCCAGCTGTTAATGCTGTGACCACCACCTTGGCAACTTCACTCATTGTCACAGCCACTTTCATGGTGCCATCCTGCTGCTTTGGCAGCACCAGATAACAGGGTGAGAGGCTGATGCCTTGGCAGCCCCCGTGGCACCCAGGACATGGAGCAAAGCCACGGGGGAGTGGCAGGGGTGGGAGCTTGGCCCCCGGCCCACCTCTGGTGGCTGCGATAGCTGCAGCTCAGTGCAGCACTCCCTCCACAGCGGTGTCTTCCCAATGTTGTTGCTTCTGTCCTCCCCTTTATTTATAAATAAATCTGCAGCTGCTCCACACCAGCAGGCGCAGCTCTGGCCCGCTGCCCACCGGGAACCGCGCTGCTCCCCACGGGACCCTCGGACACCAGTGCCCATCCTTTTCACCTGGAAGATGTTTCCTCTGAGCAGCTCCCCCCAGCACTGGGGGCTGTCCCCAGCACTGCTGCCTGCTCCCAGGGCACACCGTGGCTCTGAAGGGACACTTGGCACCTCCAGTCACATCATCACCCCCACCCCACCACTTCCAGATGCTCAAAGCCACGCTAAGACAGCGTCATGCAGAGGATCTGCTGTGACAATACCTGGGTGGGGGTTTCTGTGCTTCCACATGGTCTTCTTGCTGCTCAGCCACAAGGGAGATGAGTGTGGGGTTCTCAGCCACACCAGCTTTTCCCATCTGGCCAGATCAGGAATGAGACTGGTGGTCAGAACTGGGAGGGGACAAGTCTGGGATCATGCTGGGTCCTGGTGGCAGCAGGACGGTCAGGAGTGGGGATGGAGGGTGGCAGGACCAAGGGAGAGTGGAAGAGGCTGGAGGTGAAAGGGATTAACAGAAGAGCTGTGCATGTTGCAGACACACTTCTCTCCATCCAGAAAATTTACTTGCATGGAGTTTTGCCAATTCAGACCAATTTGGAGTATCCGGACCTGAGTTTCTCAGAAGTCCTGGCAAATGCTTCACATTCACAGGCTCCAAGCTCATCCAGATAAAGCAACAGCTGGACAAATAAATAGCCCCACAGATAGCTGGAGCCTCCACCCTCATTTTTCCACCCACAACTTTTTCCCTTCCCCTTTCACTCCTCGTGAAAGCTTCTCTCTCAGGGTAGGACACTTGCCAGGACTGTAACCCTGGTCCAATATTATCAACACAGGGAGCAAGCTTCTCGTGAACCCATGACCACACCAGCTGTGGCCAGTGCCGGATGTGCAAAGCAGGCAAGAAGCTTCCAGCCCGCTCTGATGGGTTGGGAGCAAAGTCATCCTAGGGCAGAGACAGTGGGAGATCATTCCTTGTCATCATGCCCCTGACATGACATGGAAGCCCACCTAAAACACCTCATCAGCTCCAGGCTGGAGGGACACACAGTGTTAGAGCCCAGCCAAGTGGAGCAAGACCAGGATCTGCACTGGAGACACCACAGGTCAGGATGAGCTCCTCCATGCAGGCACATGTGCTTCTGGAACCATGCACCTATCCTGGCCTCAGGCACAGCCACCACATCCCAGGGCAGGGGGGTGGCTAATGAGAAACCCGTCTGTCCCTGCCCGAGGAGCCCTCACCACAGATCTCTACCCTTCCCCAGCTGAAAGGCCCCTCTCTGCCTCCTGTGCTTTACTGGAGCCTGATTATGATATTTTTGCCAGCACGAGCTGAGAGGGGCTGAGCAAACCCAGTGGCCCTTCCCTGCAGCCCCAGCTTTGCTTTGCCTGGCCGGGGGCCAGCGGAACAGGCTGAAACCCAATCCCCCCCCGGCCGAGCGCTGGCGCGGGAACAGCTCCCTGCATTGTGAGCCGGCAGCTCGGGGATGCTCGGGATACTCAGGGATCCCCTCCGACTCCAGGAGGGAGAGTGACTGATAGGCAGAGAAACGAGGAGGCTGGCTGAGCTAAGATGGGGACCCCAACACACCCCGCTCCCAGAGCCCCAGAGGCCATCCTGAGGTCAGCCACAGCGAGCCATGGCCACGCCAGTGGTCCCAGTGCTGGGACCCCAGCATGAGGCACCTGGCCATTCAATGCCTTTCCCAGAAAAATCAGGTCCAGCCAGACCCAGATACCTAAGAATTAGGATGATGTCCATCATCTCCATTGCACAGAGTGCCTGTGACCAGCCAAGCAGGATCCAGGCTGATAGTCCATGGAGCAGGGAGAGCTGACCCCAGAGATACCACCCAGCACTGGCGGGGGAAAGATGTCCTCAGTCTGGGGGAGTCACGGAGCCTTCCTGGCTCCTCAGCTCCCTAGGACATCAGTCACAGCTCCTGCAAGCCCTGTGAGACAGGAGCCAGCCCCAGAGCCAGGAGCAGGGGATGGAAGCTGGTGGGCTCAGCAGAACCTGCTGGGTCACTCTCACCCAATTACTGGGTGGTGCTCAGCTGCTTGTGACACTAGGGGTCAGAACTGGTGTCAAACATGGGGATGGCCTCAATGCCCTGCCCTTGGCACAGCATTTCAGCAATCCCAGGTGAAACTCCCCCTGTATTTCCATGAGGGAAATGCCATGAGCTGGGCTACGCTTTCCCATTCCCACCAAAATCCCTTACTCTGCCTGCCCACACCTTGACTGGACCGTTCTCAGGAGACCGAACCCAGGGCTGATATTGCTGTGCAGAATGAAACCACTGTCTTTAGCTCCCAGCCTTGCTATACCAGGAAACACGGAAAGCTGGGCCTGGAGCAGAGCTGCACCTGGCCACGGGAACCCTGGCAATGGCACTGGGTGAGCCGGGAGCCAGGGCTGAGCACGGCCACTGCCAAACCCAGCAGCTCCCAGACCTCTTCCCAGCTCCTCCTCTCCCCGTGAAGGCCCAGGGCAGGCACTGCCCTGCAGGGTGCTCCCCTGCTGGAAAGCTCAAAGCAAGGAGAGCCAAACTCAACAGCCCACGGGGTCCTGCAGGTCACCCCAGCACGTGTCCTGCTTTCCAAGCACTCAGCTGACCCACCCAGGACTGCCCCTCTCACCTGCCTGGCTGGGAGGAGAATGAGAGCTCCAGGTCTCAGAAGGGAATTCTGATTTTGTGACCTCTCAGCCCCTGCTAAAGAACCAGGTGAGGCTGGATGTGAGGCAGGACCACTCTCCATCCGGCTGCCACATTATCCCACTCACGGCTGCAGATGCATCCTGTCTGTCCCAGTTTCCCCCCAGCAGCTGCTCCACAGGTCAGCAGAAACAGGAAAACCCCACCAGAGCTCTCTGGGAAGCTGCTCCAGCAGCACCAGGGACCCACAGGCAGCATCTGTCCCAAAAGAAGCCGGGACTTGTAGGTGGTCTGAGTTCAGGCGAGGGCAGGCTGCTGGGAGGAGTCAATGCAGATGCCAAATGCCAGCAAGCAGAGCCTTCCTGCTGCTGCTGGGAATGCAGGAGCCACTCAGAGGAGACACAGATGAAGGCGTTTAACAGCCACTGCTACTGTCACTGCTGATGGCTCTCTGGTGGCACAGACCCCATCGGCTGTGAGATACCCTGAGGGAGCCTGTCCCAGGGTAAACTGTTGCATCTACTCTCATCCAGGCCCAGCAGAGACTGGATTCCCCAGTAAGCCTTTTTCCAAGGGGATGGAACACAGCCATGTTCCTTCTGAGAGCCTCCAGGTCGCTTTTCCTCTCTTGGGGGTGGATGCAGGGGTGCTTTGGGAGGTTGGAATCCCATGCCCAGAAGCTCCTTCTAGATGTGCCCCAGCCCCAGAGGAAGCATCAGCCTGCACCACGCAGAGCCCTGGTCCAGCTGAGTGTGGCACAGCCGCCCCACGGGGATGGACACTGGTGTCAGCACTGGTGCCCAAACACACAGCCACTGTCACTGGTGTGCAGGAGCAGGTGCCATGTGCAGCTCCTGGCTGCAGCATCCTGGCAAAAAGCTGCTGCATAACATAACACAACCTCCTCCCACCACCATGCCCTGCGGCCTGGCACAGGGTGTAATGCCCAGGGTGCAGGGCAGCACTGCCCAGTCCCCTTTGATACCCACAGCCACTCTCCTGTATTCCCAAACCCACTGTCCTGTGTCCCCAGGCACAGGGCAGGGACCTCAGGAGATGTGGGATGCAGCAGGAAGGCTGGAGGCTGCAGAGCATCCCTGGGTAAGGAGCACATGCTTGGCTCTTGGACACCATCATCTCTTTCCTCACTAACCCCGGCCCATCAGCTGATGGGAAGAGCATGGAGGGGACCAGGAGGGCTGACACAAACCCAGAGCACGGCTTTGTACAGCTCTGTCCCTCCTTCCCTTGGGGCCACCCCCACCCACAGTGGGGACAGTGAGCACAGCCAGTGCCACCTCCCAGCACCGCTGACACTGAATGAGGTTTTGTCACCCTGCTTGGTGGCACAGGCTGCAGGCAACTCGCTCCCAGCAGGCTCCAGAGTCCTGCTCAGAATCCCAACTGAGCTATCCTTAATGGGCTTCAATTTTAATTTGTTTTTATTGGAAAACACAGATGGTGACCCCCCCGCTTCTCTCCCTGGCCTAAACATACACAGGATAATAACATTTACAGGGAAAGATGTTCTCTCCAAGCAGCCAAAGCTGCAGCAGAAGTCCCACCGCCCTGCAGTGACACACAGCTGTGCCCCACAGCCCTCCCTGGGCTACCCAGAGCCACCAGTGGGAGGAAGCAGGATCAGGGGCCATGAAGAATTGAAGAGCAGGATGAGTCCCTGGTGCAGCCAAGCTTCTCAGACTGACCTGGGACCGGGTCTCTGCAGAGCAACAGCAGGCACCCCAGAGCAGGGGGATGCCCAAAGCTGCTGCCAGCACTGCTGTCCCCACACCTGGAGCCAGCCCTGCCTGCAGCCCACCCAGCTGCTCCAAATATCCCTGCAAGAAGTGCACGGCAGAGCCCAGGATGGCTTGGGGAGGTGATGGCAGTGCAGGGACAGGCAGGGACAGGCAGGGACAGGCAGGGACAGGCAGGGACAGGCGGTGCCACACCTGCACCAGGGACCCAGCATTAGGGCTCCCCAGCAAACAACAAGCATCAAACGCCTCTGGGCTTGTGCCACATTAACCCAGGCACCCAAACAGCAGAGCCTGTGGGTGCTCCTGCCCCTCTGGCACTGCTGGTGCCATGTGGAGCCCCCAAACCGAGCACGGGGTGAGCAAGGATGCCCTCTGTCACACACATGGGCTCTGTGGATCTACAGAACATTCCTGCTTGTGCCTGTCGTTACTGCCAAGCTGGAAACAGGAATGGCTTGGGAGGAGAGCACACGCCGGGGGCCAAGGGGATGGAGTCCTGGAGACCCCAGCGCTGGTGGAGCCTCATTTCCTTCCCAGAACAACGGGTGTGAGCAGAGGAGGAGCACGGTGCAGGTACAGACAGCCCAAATTCCGTTCCACGGCTGTGGGAAGGGATTTCTGCATGCATCAAAAGAAACACACCCCGAGGTGGAAAAAGGGCAATTTCCACAAGTTGAAAGGGATTATTAGCAAAAATTGATCAGGGGGGAAATGTAAACAAAAACAATGAAGAGTAATTACAGCTTATGGCGGCTTTGCCAAAATCTCATAAATCTGCGATCATAAAAGAAGGCGTCTTGAGTTCAAAATTATCTTGGCTTGGAATAAAAGGAAAAAATTGCAGTAAAAATAAACATATTGTATAAATTAAACCCAGGGGAAGTTGGCAGCAGCGAATTAGCAGCTCTAAGATGCAGACAGTCGCAAAAGGATGTATCAATGAAAAAACTGACTGCCAGGAGACAGAAAGGAGGGAAAAAACTGAAATTTTAAATACACCAAAATCAAACATAACCAGAGCTGTGGAAAGACAATTCCATTGGGATGCTCAAGTGTGAAGGCAGCAAACACAGACACCCCAACTGAAACAATGGCACAGCCAGGAAGGATGAGCAGCTGTGGCAGCTCCAGGGACCTGCAGTACCCAGGAGATGCCCAGAGACAGAAAGAGCTGAGACCCCTGGCTGGCAGCATCCCACTGCCATGGGCAGCTGCCCACCTGCCCCACCCAGGAGCAAGGGCTGCGAGGTGGTGGGGTCAGGACAGCAATTCTGGAGCTGTTTCCTGATGGCCACATCACCCCAAGACAAACATTTGCTCTCCAGCAGCAACGTGCTGTGGTCAGCCCTGCAGACCCGCCCGGCCAGGACAGCCCAGCACCAAGAGCTGCCCTCTCCCCTTCCAACACCTTGTGCCCTGCATCAAGCAGGGACAGGGCACTCCCAGGGTGGGGAATGATTCTGTAGCATCTCATAGGGCTGGTGGAATAAAGCTCAGGGGTCTGGTTCAACCCCATCTCCACCACAGAACTGGGTCAGCTGGGGCTCTGGGATCAAGTCCCAGGGCCTCAAGGACTCGCTGCCAAGTGATGTGGACACATCCAGCTGCTCAGCAAACCCTTCCTGGACCAGGAGGACCCTAAAGCACCAAGTGCTGCCTGCAGAGAGGCCACGGTGGCTCTGCAAGCACTGCTGCAGAATCCATCCTGGTTCCCCAGGAATAATCACCAAATCCTGGGAGGAGAAACAGCCCAACAGCTCTGTGAAAGCCACACCAGACAACTCAGCCAACACACCAGCAGGTAAAACCACAGAGATGACCAGGGCATTAGCCAGGATACAGGACAGCAGAATGAGCATCAGGGAGGGGCAGACCCAGTGCTGAGAGCTCTGCAGGCCAAATTCCAGGTGGTTCACACCCTGCAGGCTGCACTGGAACCTCTCTGGAGCCTCTGTGTCTCAAGTGCTGTGTGGAGGTGCAGCAATGCACCCCCCACCCGAACAAGCTTTGAGGATAAGGCAGAGAGGTATCAGATGTGGCCATGAACCTGTGGCTCCTCTGCATGGCTGGGGCCACCCCAAATAGTACAGAAACAGGACAGTAAGGACAGCCCACCAGGAGTGTCCTATGGGCAGGAGCCCAGGTGGGGAAGGACAGAGCAGGGCCACTGTGCAAGATCCCTCTTTCATTGCTCAGTGGAGAAGGTTTCTCTTTCACTGCCTTTTCTCGCTGTGGGTGAAAGCCACGCCTGTGCCAGGAGGAGAGATTGCTCTTCTCCAGAGGCTGCGAGTGGCAGTGAGGCACAGAGCCCCTGGCACTGCCTGCCCTGGAACAGGCTGTGGATCAGCGAGCCTCGAGCACCCTGTCCCTTGCCCCCATCAGCACCACTGGGGCCTGCCAGCCCAGGAGACACACCCAGCACCTGCAGCTCAGGCTGTGACATGTCCCTGAGCCAGGCTGTGTCTGCAGCCTCTCTCGGGCACCCCAAACCCCCAGTACTCTCTGCACAGATGCATCCTGGGCACCCTGGAAGGATCCTCCAGTTGCATCGCTGCTCCCTCCCCACTCTGCCACGAGACAACATCCCCGCACCTTCTGAGGATGCAAAGGATTCCCAGACAACCTCTAACAGCTTTGCAGAATTTAGTGTTTGCTGCCTGAGCCTCATAAAAGTACCACACCTCCAAAATTTAGTTTACAGGGTGACCGAGGCATTACCTGACATCAGCCTTGACATGGGAAATCAGGTGAGAAGTGCTGCGCAGTGAATGCCCCATCCCCCAAATTCCCTACTCAGCATGAAACAGCCTTTATAAATCAATGTCTGCAGGAGGAAAACACGTGAGGGAGCAGCAAGTTTATCCTCCCCTTGCTGCTGCACTCCCAGTGATCCCTGAACCCCACAAGTGTGATGGAAGGGATCTCTCCAGGGCTGATGCCCCATCCACTGCTCAGGGACAGTGACCTGTGGGATGTGCTTGAGTACCCAGGGACGCACCCAAATCTCAGAGAGCAATAAAAGAAGAGGACACTGTTCTTCTCCCATTTCCTAGCACCACACTCAATCCTCTGGCCCTCCAGCACCCCCCTCCTCTCCCGTGCTCCGAGGACATGGAGCCCTGGGAGCATCCTACAGGTGCTGCTGCTGCTGAGCCAGCCATGGTGGCCAGGCCACGGGAACCCCAGCACCCTGCACTGCTGTCAGAGATGCTGCAGCACAGGGAATTTGTGGCACAAACACGTGCAGCTTGGGCTGAGTGGCCACAGTGATGTAGTCAGAGCAGGAGGCTGCACTCAGCTCCCTGTGTGGGCATCACTGGCACCACCCAAAAACACTGATGAGCCACCAGTGCTGAGGAGAACCCAGAAGCTGCAGTGTCACCACAGCTCAGGTGTGACCCTCGGGTCACCTGTCCCCAGGGCTGGGTGCTGACAGGGTGAGCACAGCCTGGGGCTCCCAGGCCTACCGAGGTGCCTCTTGCTGTAACACACCCAACGCAAGGGCAAGGCTCCCTAAACCCCATGTGCTTGGTAGGCAGAGAAGGGGGTCCAGCCAGTCCCAGCCCTGCCACAGGACTGATTTCATTACACACTGAGAAGAAATTCTTCCCTGGGAGGGTGGGGAGGTCCTGGCACAGGCGCCTGGAGAAGCTGTGGCTGCCCCTGGATCCCTGGAACCAGGGATGACCAGTGAGCAGCCCAAGGTCACTGGAGGACAGGAGCAGACAGGGCTTGGAGCACCCTGGGACAGTGGAAGGTGTCCCTGCCCATGGCAGGGGTGGGACTGGATGAGCTTTAAGGTCCCTTCCAATACAAACCATTCTGGGACCCTGTATCTGCACCCCATGGCACTGCAGCAGCCTGGGCAGTGGAAAATACATCCCTGGGGTGAAAATCACTTCCTTAATCCATGAGCAGCACCCTCCCTCCTGCAGAGGATGCAGCCCTCCTCCATGTCTCCTGATTTATCCTGCCTGGAGAACTGAGGCGCCAGGGCCAGTGGGATGCTCTGGGCTGCTGGCCCCCTCCACTCTCTCACACTGCCCAGGATTTATAGATGGATAAAAATCCCTTGGCTGAGCCTTTGTTTACTTTGCTCAGAGAAAATAATTAACTCTTAATGTAGTTCTGGTGTCCCTTCCCATGGCAAGGGAATGGAATGAGATGAGCTTTAATATTCCATCCAATCCAAACCATTCTGAGATTCTCTGATTCAAGGAACTTGGTGAAACCTTTAAGCTGTCCCACTCCAAGCACAGCACACACTTTAATACCCCTGTATCACAACACAGCAGTGCCAAGCTCAGCTCCACACACTCACTGTCCCCGTGCCATGGTGTCCCCAGGCTGGGACTGACCCCAGGGACAGTGTGCAGGGAGCAAACCTGCCCCCAGGAGCCTGGGAAAGAAGCCCTGGAGTGATGGGAGAGGTGGAGGGCTGGGGGAGCATCCCTGCAGGAGTCAGCTGGGATGGCTCTGGAGAGCCAGCTGGCTCCCAGCACAGAGCAGCTGGGAGGGCGTGAAACAAGACCATCAGACCTCTGGTGCCTCTCATCCCTGACAACTTTTTTTGCCTGCAGATATCATGGATTTGCTCAAGGTCACTCTTGTGACAAAACTCCCAAAGAAGATGTCGCACTACAGAAAGAAAGGTGACAGGAGGGGACACCCAAAGAGCTCTGCCACCACCAACCAGGTGGGTACTGTGAGGCAGCATCTGGGATGGAGCTGAGCTCAGCTGGGATGGTGCCTGGAAGCAGAGCCCCCACCAGCATTCCCTACAGGGATGGCACAAGGCTGGCAAATTCCCACTCAGTGCTGAGGGATGTGCTTGCTTCGGCCAGTCCCCCAAAATCCAAGGTGTTACTGCTCCCTGCAGAGCAGAGAAACATCAGACCCTGAAAAACACCACTCTGAGCACCCCAAACCCACATGAACAAAAGAGCTGTACCCCCTCTGTGCTACAGGGCAAGGAAGCACCAGGCCCTGACCCACCCAGGCAGGGGCAGCAGGTCCCAAACCTCCGTGGCCAGGAGCTGCTGGCAGCAGGTCTGGCTGTCCTGGCCAGCAGCAGCCACAAGGACAGGGGAACAAAGGCCACTTCCCAGCTCCATCGATCCTGAAGTCCCACGGGTGAGGGGGAACATCTGCTCCAACCCTGCCCAGCTCTGGTGCAAGGATTTCCCCGTGGCTATTCAGGCAAGGGTGAATTTTCAGCAGGAAGCAGCCAATCCTGCTGTTCAAATGCTCAGCATGGAAAGACCCAGCCCCATTTGTGCCCGTGGGGAGGGACCAGGAGCAGCACTGGGAAGTGCCAGTGATTCAGCCATGGCCAAGATCCATGTGGTCAGAAGGTGACAGAAGGATAACCCAGGTCAGCAGCTTGTGCCCAGCTATCTCCAGCCTTCCACCTGAAGTATTCAAGGCCAGGATGGACAGGGCTTGGAGCACCCTGGCATAGTGGAAGGTGTCCCTGCCCATGGCAGAGGGTGTGACCCAGGCTGCCTGGCCAGAACGTGCCTGGGATAGCTGGAGATGGAGGAGTGCAGCCAGAGGAAAGAGCCCTGGGGGTCAAACCCAGTTTATGAGAAATCAGGCACCTTTGATCTACAGATTTGAGCAACAGTGAATCAACTCCACCCCTGGGTGATCTGCTGTACAGTTAATTAGACACGTTATTAAAAATATGCTCCTCTACCAGGCTGAATTAGTCCAGCTTCCAAGCCACAGAGTCCTGCCCTGTCTAATTAAACAGACCTCGATTAACAATCCTTCCTCCAGGCCTCTGTCCGCAGACAAGGCAGCAGACACCCTCAATCTCCTGGACAAGGCCAACAACCGGCAGGATTCCACACCTTGAGTCATGGCCATTAAACTGGTTTATTTTTATTTTGATTCTCCTTTGGCTGTGGACACCAGAAGCAGATCTGGAGGCCCCCAGGGCTGACCTCATTGACACAAGGACAGAACATGCAGGATGTCCTGGCTCACCAGCCAAGGACCTGATCAGCTCTTTCACCCCAGGAGTACCCACTTCCAAGGTGTTTTCAGAGCCAGAGATTTCCTGGTTGCCCTGATTATGCCCCATAGCTGAGGACCACACTGTGCTCACAGATTCAGTGTGGCCATAGTCAGACCCACTTCTGTTCCCTGATGTGCCAAATGCCCTCAGGTGTAACCAATCCATCCCCTCTAGCCTTTACAGCTCTTCCAACACTGGTACTCACTGCAGATGGGAACCTTGGGGTATTTTCCTCTGACCAGCCAATTTTAAGTCCCTCCAGGACACACCTGTAAATTCATCCCTTCCTGGAGCACGGTGGGAACCCCTCCTTACTCCTAATGCTGCAGAACTGCACATTAAAGGTGTGAACCCCTTGCTTACCTCTGCAACAGCTCTTGGGGTGTGGGAACTCATCTGTTCCCTGGTTTGAAAGCACCAGCTACTGCCCACATGCTTTTCTCCAGGCTGAAGCCCTGTGTATCCCACATCTCCATGGAACATCCCTTTCCTTATGGCCAGCCTGAGCTGCAGCTGTATCCTCAGGGCAGCTCTGTGTCCCATGATGATGCAGAACCTGTCCTGCTGCTGCCCTGTTCCCCCAGACCTCACATCTGAACCCGAGGGAATGGCTGAGGCTTTGTCAGGGAGGTGTAGGTTTGGTATCAGGAAAATTCTTCCTCCAGAGCGTTCTGGGGCACTGCCCAGGCTCCCCAGGGAATAGGCACAGCCCCAAGGCTGCCAGAGCTCCAGGCACAGGGTAGGAATTGATGGGTGTCCTAAGCAGGGCCAGGAGTTGTACTCAATGTTCTTGTGGGCCCCTTCCAGGTCAGGAAATTCCATGATTCCACGATTCTGTGAACCCCACATCTCCGCTGGCAGCACAGAGAAAGTACAGTCCCCCTAGGAGAGCCTTTCTGTGAATTTATTTTTCCCCTTGGTTCACAACCCTGTGGGTTTCCAGAGCTGCCTGTTTCCAAGCCTGCAGCTCCACCTCACAGGAGACAGCCCAGATGCCCAAGAGCCTGGTGGGGACCCCGCAGGCTGGGCCCACGCTCCCCACCACCCTGACCCCTGGCAGCTGGGAGCCCCTGCCTCACTCCAGGGGCAGCACACAGTCACCAAAGGCTGCAAGTGGAATCCATTACACAGCATTTAGTACAAATCATTTGTATTTCACAGCCCACAATCCTTCTGATTTCACAAGGAAAGGGCTGTTAAAGACCTTGCTGCAGCCAACAGTGAGGGAGCAGGCGGGAGCAGGGATGGGGGAGGATTCCCAGGTCCAGGATGGTCCTGCTCCCACACCTGGTCATCCTTCACAGCCGCATCTCCATGCGTGAGATGCTCTGCAAGTGGGAGGAGGCAGCTCTGCTACCTGCAAATAATCACCCCCATCTGAGTCAGGAGATTTTGGAAGCTGGGATAGGATTGCAAACACTGCTCCAAGGGAAAAGAATTATAGAATCCCAGAATCACCTGGGTTGGGAGGAACCTTAAAGCTCATGCCGTTCCACCCCCTGCCATGGGCAGGGACACCTTCCACTGTCCCAGGTGGCTCCAAGCCCCAATGTCCAGCCTGGCCTTGGACACTTCCAGGGGCAGCCACAGCTGCTCTGGGCACCTGTGCCAGGGCCTCACCACATTCACACTGAGGAATTTCTTCCCAGTATCCAACCTAATCCTTCCTTCTGGCAACGGGAAGCCATTCTCCCTTGTCCTGTCACTCCATGCCCCACTGAGCAGAACCTCTGATGCTTCCAGCGTTCAGTGTAGCATTACTGTGAGGAATTCTGGATGTGTGCAGACATTTCCAGTCTGTGCACACAGAAAGGTTGTGAGCTGTGCCTTATAGACAAATAAACTTATTGATTAGCTCCTTTTCCACCTCCTCCCAAGTGCTTCTTTCCCCAGCCTTTGGAGACAGCATCTCTGGGGCAATGGGGATCCATGGTCAAATGGGACTGGCACATTCAGGCAGTTATTTGTGTACCATCAACACCTGGGGTAGAGTGAGAATCAAAAGCATGGTTTAAACCCTGAACATGGCCATTCCCAGAGAGATGCAATTTCGCAAAGGAAAAAGCTGGAAGTAATGAAGGGAAAACACAGCCCTCACCCACACTCAGCTACGTAGAAGGGATATCATCCCATAAAACAAGAACAGTGACTCATCCCATAAAATGAGAACAGCAAGTCACTCCAGGGTGGACATCTTGACCCACAAGAGACCATTTTAAAATACAAATCGTGATTTGGGATGCTCTAGTTGGATATTAACAGATCATTTAGGACACTGCTTCCTCAGGAGGGCTGTCCAGCCCTGAGTCTGGTCACCGGGGACCTGAGGGATCTCCAGCACTGGAGGTTTCCAGGAATGGCTTCCCAAATCCACATCACCTTGATCACTGCTACAGCTGGGGGCAGGGCGACCTTGGGGACAGGGAACCAGAGCTGGACATCTGCTCGGATCACAGATGGAGCTGATAAATCTTGCTCTTCTAGAAGGTGAGAGAGACAGCAGAATCCCAAACCAGTACTATATAGTTATCCCAGCCACTATCTCGTTCAAACACCCAGTGCTCCCTTTTTCTGGAAAATGGAACTACAACTGCAGCTCTACATTTTGCCCTAGGAAGGCCATCTGGGAACATCATTCCTACACATCTCCCCATGAGCCCCCTGAGGATGCGGGAGCCCCCCACAACCCACTACCAACACCTCTCCTCAGCCTAATCCAGGATGTTCATCTGCTGAGTATCAGAACTTTGGTGGGGGGAAATAGAGCATTGCTTCCTCTCCATTGTGTTTTAGAGCAAAAGCCCAGCAGATGCATGAAGCCAGCAAGGCAGGAGGAAGGCAGGGGCTCCCTAGGCTAACACCAGGCTCAGGGACACAAGGAAGTCTGTGCCTTGGCATTCCATCCCGAAAATCCAGAGGCTCAGCCACCCTCCAGTGGTGCCAAAAGGACTCTCCCTCCTTAAACAGCAGCAATGCATTGAGAAAACAGGGCTTGCACAGCCCAAAACCAGGAGACATCTGAAAATATCTGACAGGTGCCACCTTCACAGGTGAAGGCTGGTTTTGCCAGGGCAGTGGATCCTTCTCTGGCACTAAGCAGGACATGATTCCTGCTAACAAAGGTCATTGCATGTCCTCTCAAATCCACCATCAATGCTCTTTTCTCAGTCCTAAAACAACCTGTTAGTTCACCTGATACTGTGCCTCACCCAAGGCTGAGGAAGTCCTGGACTCCCCTCTCCATGTCACCAGGAAATCTTGGCAGGGCTCCTGAGGAGGAGGATGGTGAGAGCCAGGAGAGGTGAGTGCAGAGTGACCAGCATGCCTGGCCTGAGCTGCCACAGGCTGCACTGCCACCTCCCCACGCCATGTGTCCTGCAGCTCCCTGCAAAGGATGGGATCCACCCTCGCCATCACTGGCACATCAATCCAGCAGCTGGGACTGCTCCACACTACAGGCCTGGAGCAGATGAGGGAGTTGGGAAGGGGCCCAGCCTGGAGAAAAGGAGGTTCAGGAGGGACCTTGTGGCTCTGCACAGCTCCTGACAGGAGGGGAATGCCGGGGGGGTCGGGCTCTGCTCCCACGGAACAGGGCCAGGAGGAGAGGGAACGGCTTTAAGCTGTGCCAGGGGAGGGTCAGGTTGGATACTGGGAAAATTTCTTTATGAAAAGGGTGATCACACATTGGACACGGCTGCCCAGGGCAGTGGTGGAGTCACCACCCCAGAAGTGTTCAAAACCCAGGTAGATGTGGCACTAGGGGACATGGGTTAGTGGTGAATACGGCAGAGCTGGGTTAACGATTGAGTCTGGTGATCTGGAGGGCTTTTCCAACCTCAATGATTCTGTGACTCCGTTGATTGGGAAGTTCAGCAGTAGAGGAAGCTGGAGAAGACCCCTCAGTTCACCCTGGTTCAGCTGAACCCCCACTGCACCAGTATAAATCATAAACATGCTCAGGACATGCCTGTCACAACATGCCACGACACATGTGATAGGAAGCCAACACGTGACGACACAGTGCCCGTGACCCAGCTCTCACCAGCACATTTCTGCCTCTCCCCTGCCTGGAGACACTGGTACCTGTCAATATCTGTCACTGCTGCACTGTATCACACCCTGCCAGCGGTGAGGACAGCCTCGTTACATAATTTTAATGCACAGAGTGCATTAAAGACCCCGAGGTACCCAATTCTGGACCTCGTAATGGCACGGACTGAGGGCTGAATCACTGGACTGGAACATGGAGTTGCCTCAGCACTGATGACCGCAGTGTGTGTGGGCCAAAGGGAGAACGGGCCAAACCTGAAATGGCTTTGCCTGTTCATCCAAATGTATCAATTTCCAGAATCTCATCAAATTTACAATCAGAGTCAACCAGGAAACAGAAGCAAGAAGTGCAAATGGAAACCAGAGGGGTTTGGGATTCGATCTTTAAGGTCCCTTCCAAGCCAAACCATTCTATGATCCTGTAAAAATGTTTAAACTATCATATATATAAAGGCAATCTAGGAAAACAACAAACAAAACCAGCCTCAGAGGATCAAAGTCTTTGTGACAGTCACGCACACAAAAGGCAATCCATGAGAAATAAAAAAAGAATAAGCACAATCCATATTTTATTGTGACTGGCAGGAAGTGAGTAAAAGAAACCTCTGGAAAACCCAAGTCTGAAGACAAGAAGAAGTTATGATGATCTTCTTTTCAGCACACAGAAAAAATGCTAAGTGAAAATGTTACAATTCAGGGAAACATAGAGAAAAGCATTGACACAGCCCAGGGCTCGAGGTGCTGTCACTGACTTGAGCCCTGCTTCAGTCCTGCTCCACTCCCAGGGCGATTAACAGTTTTTTTACTCTAGGCACAGTCAGAACTTCCCTCCCTGCAGTTCCTGGTGTGTGAAGGGTGGCCACGGTCAGCCAGTTTGTGTCTTTATTAGGAAAGTGGGATGTTATTCCACAGCCCTCCAGAGGACAGGGCTGCTTCCTCCCCTGAGTAACCAGGATTCCTTAGCTCATACATAACTAACGAGCCAGGGAATGTCTGGCTGTAATTCCTTAAAAATCACACACGTTTGCAAGCATTTAGCAAATAACTGAGACTTTGGAACAGATGCAACGGAGCCACGTGGTGCCCAAACAACTCGGCAGTTTTCTCCACAGCCAGTGGCCTTGTGGAGGTGGGAGAAGCCCCAGCCATCGTTTCTCTTCATTTCTGGCCATTTCAGTGATGACGCTTCCACAAACAAGCCCAAGAAACCATGACCATATCAAATTCCTGTGCAACACCTCCACAACAGACATGAAAAATCAAATTCTAGGACAAGCCACTATCAAACTGGGAGAAAACCACAAGAAAACTTCACAGCCTGGATCCTGTACTGGTCAAAGTTTGCAGGAGTAAGTGGGCAGTGGAACAAACCTGGGTCTCTCCTTCCAGCACTGTTTCCAGAGAGTATCACCACTCCCTCTGTTACCTCTCCTGCCTGAGGGACCATCACAACAGACGGAGCTCAAAGCCACAGACCTCATGAACTCAGTGGACATCTTCTGGACAATTGTGGGCATTTTATGGGCACCTTACAGGGATGGCCCACAGACTGAGGGGTCAGACAATCACCAGGGTTGAAAAACCCTTCCAAGATCATTGACTCCAACCATTAATTCAGTACTGCCAAGTTCCCCACTGACCCATGTCCCCAAGTGCCACATGCACATGCCTTTGAGCACTTCCAACTACGCCGCTGCCCTGGGCAGCCTGTGCCAGGGAATGCTATCTGTGTATTATATCTGTGTGGGAATAAGCTGCCAGCTGGGGTTAAAGCACAACAAAAGTGAGAAAACTAAGAAAATCCAACACATTTCACAGTGACAGACCCAAGAGACTCCAAAGATTAAGAAGCAAGAGGCCATGAGGGGATGCCTGGAGAAGAAGAAAGCTGGGAAGTCCTTGAAGACACTAATGCAGAGCATCTCAGAGCAGAAGGATCACGTCTGGTGGATGCACCAGGATTACAGCGTGAGGGAATGGCAGGCACTCAAGGTCTCGCTCGGTTTGAAATCACTTCTGGGGAAATAATGAAAAAGCTGATGTAATTCCAATCATAAAGAATTAAAGAACAGGAGTATAATTAGCACCAGTCAACATACTTCTACAAGAAACAGGTCTTGTCAAACAAATCTGATTTCATTCTTCACTGAGATTACAAGTGTGATTGGTGAGAGGAGCCGTGTACGAGGCAGGGGAGTGTCTGAGTGCTGGAATCAGGAGATGTGAGGGCAGCCTGGGGAACAGAGCCACTGTGCCAGCCACTGCCTGAACCCAGATCAAAAAATATGCTACAAAAGGCATTAAGAACTGATTAGGTGGCAGGTTCCAAGCAATAGTTCCCAGTGCTGGACCTCGGTGGGCTCCATGGGAACCAGCCCTGGATTCATTTCTGCCTTAGTCAGCATGATGGGGAGGGATGAAGGAAACCACTGCTCAGGTGGGTAATGCCCTTGCAGCCTTGCAGATAATTCTCAAGTGAAGGATATGGGATTCACCTTCTTTAGCATTTGCCATAAGAAAAAATAATGCTCCCACTTTAATGCAGTTGTTCATTTTCTCCAGACAGTAACAGAGAGAAAAGGCCTCTGAGGACAGGCTTATGACTGAGATCAGCCAGCCAGGCAGGTGAGCTGAATTGCCCTCAGCAGGACACTGAAGGGGGGGTTGCTTCCAGCTTACATTAGAAATCCCATTTTTGTGATAATGATTAAACTGTTCAAATCATCTTCAAAGAAAATTTAGGGGAGTAAAAACCTTAAAATTAATTAAACTCAGCGGTGAAAAGCATCAGAAAGCCTGATCTCCTCCAGCAACTGCCCTGGAGCTGGTGTGGCCAACAGATGTAAGCAGCAGACAGGCAGGAACAGCTCCAGATGGTCCCAGTGCCACGGTGGCACTGATCAGGGACAGCCCCTCGTGCCCAGCTCTGGCACCACAGCACGGCTGCAGCTCCCACCAACAGACGTTCCCTGTGTACGGAACAGGCGGATGGCTCCAGTCCCTTTCCAAGCAGGCGGGTGTCACCCACAGGACTGCCACCACAGCTGGGACCTCCTGGCAGCCCGGAGGATTAGGGCTTTTCCTTTCCTGCATTGCTGGGAGAGCAGGAGCATAACGATGGCTTCAAGGTTTCCAGGAGAGAGATGACTGTCCCAGGCAGGAGCATCTACATTATCCCATGCATCAACAGCCCCAAGGAATGACCAAGGTGTGCGTGCACGCCTCAACAATGCAGCAACCAGGGTAAGGAACATTCTCAGCACCACCTAAGTCTCCTACCTGGGTATCCATCCATTCCCTGCCCCTTTGGCTCCCCAAATGATGAACAAAACTCAAAAGCACATCAAGAAAGTCCATGGATGGTGTTAAACTAGGAGCCCTTCCATGGTTGGCATCGCACATGAAGGACATGGTGAGGAAGGTGAAGGTGGGAGCACACCGGATCCCTGATCATCTGGTCCCCAGATGAGTTTTAGGTTTTTTAAAAGGTTTGGGGACCTTTGACTCTAGAGCATTACTCAGCTACAGCAGAGACAAGACAGGTCTGAAGTGTGCTGGGAGATGGGAGAGGGAGTCCCAGGTCCCTGCCTGCCCCAAGATAAGGGAAAATTTTCAGACCCCAGCAAAGAGCAAATCCCTACAGAGAAAGCCCTCAGTGATGGGGAGGGAGGAGATGCTGCTGTCACTGCCTTCTGGGCTGCTTTTCACCCGCTGCCTTCCCAGCCAAATCCTCTGACATCCAACACTGCCTCTGCCAAGCCAGCCCAGTTGGGTTCCCCCACTAAAGCAAGCAAAACCCCATTCTTTGGGGGCTGCTTTATATCACTGCCTCCCCCTCAAAAAGGTTTAGTCAAAGCAAATGTCAGACCCATTAAGTGCGAAGGACCTCACAGCCAACACAGGAATGCTGGGGCTTGATGGACTGTTTATAGAGTCTTTTATAGGAAGGATGGGTAACCTAATCCCAACTACAACATTTTTTATGCTGCTCTGTGAGGGTTCAGCTGTGATTAAACTGCTGGCACAGTCCCATGCCACATAAAACCATGGAGACCAGCCATGTCTCATCCCCACCAGAGCCCTGCAAATGCAGGCAGCAGAAGTACTCCAAATATTAAAGGCTGGCGAGCCCTGCTTTGGGGACCCCCGCTCACATCTCCACTGGCCTTGTGAGCCTCAGACACCAAAACAAAACATCTCTACTGAATATTTTCTCTGACTGCAGCCCAGAGCAGGGCAAAGGGTAGCCACCCCTGCAGGACTTGGTGTGGGTGCAGGACATGCAACAAAACCACACTCTCAGCAGTGGGCTTCAATGTCTTCCTCTCCCAGAAGCAGCCCCAGGATGAGCACAGAAGCCTCTACCACCCTCCTAAAACACTGGAGAAATCCCAGCAACATTTCCTGCTTGGTTAAAACACTTGATTTTGAGCCAGCCTCACTAAACTGAGATGTTCCAAGCTGTGGATCACCCGCTGTCTCTACCAGACTGACGCTCCATGGCTGCAGCTAAGACAGCTCTAGCTAAGCAGTCCCCAGCACGGGCAAAGTCCTCCCTGGGAGAGGACATCCAAACGTTCCAGCAGACATTGACCCAGGAAACCAAGCCCACCTGGGCCAAACCACCCAAAGGGTGTGCAAATTTAACTGTCTGAGAGGGAAACAAAGACTTGGAGGTGGAGAGATTGAAGGGTGGGAACCACATGAACCCCACACTGGAGGACAGGCAGGCGCAGCAAAGCCAGGCCCTGCTCCAGACCCTCTGCTTAGCTGGAAGGGAAAAGCCTGGAGGCTGGAGCAAGGGCAGAGCCATAACACATTGATGAGGACGGTATGGAGGATGTGCATTATCAGAGTGTGATCACTTGATGTTGGACCAGCAGGGTCTCCCCAGCGCTGCTGGTGGGTGGGATTTCTTCAGGCAATGTGAGCATGAAGTTTGTTTCGTTTTATTTGTATAGAATTGGAAGAGAAGCCAGGTTTGCCTTTTTCTTGTTTCTATTTTTGGGTTTGTTGACTCATCCATCAGTTTGTCTGTTCACCCTTGTGACACTTCCCTGATATGATGCATCGTCTCCCTCATGGCCACCACACACCCACCCTAGGTGGGCTCTCACCACCCACATGAGCCCACAGCCCTCTCCAGAGTGACAGCACAACAGTTGCCCAGTGACTTCTTCACTGAACAAAACCCACCAGTACCTCGGAACCCCTCACTGAGCATCCCCAGCACAGCAGCCAGGAGAGGAATGTGTTCTCCCCAGCCTTTTTCTCTCAGACGGGACTTGGGCAGCAGGTTTATTTTAGTCTTGGGCAAGTGTATAGCACATTCCTGCCACCAAAGGGAAGGAGACTCCAAAGTGTTTTCAGGTGCTTCACCTGAGCCTGTGCACTCCCAGGGCTCCTCCTTCAGCACAGACCCTGACACACCACCAGGGAAAGGGGCACCTTGATGGTGATACATGGGGCGGGCACGTCCCCACAGCTCCATGACCTGCTGGCATCCCCAGGAGGGCTGAGCCCTTCTCCACCCCTCTGGCCACTGAGCAGTCCAGGACTGGTGGATAACACCCCCAAGGCTGACCTCACAAATCCCATTTTTTTCCCTTTTCCCTCTGTAGCCCACACACTGAGGACCTCCCAAACACAGTAAAACGCCGGGTCAGCTTTCCAAGGGCTCAGCACCCACAAGCAAGAGCTCAGGTCATATTTAGGCCACCCAAATTACAGGGCAAGGTTTCTGCTGGAGGGTGACCTGCTTGGTCTTCCCCAGCACAAAACCCGATGGGCAGCCCCTGCCATCCCATCCAAGACGCCACAGGGACATCTGGGCTCCAATGGTCCCTCCTGTTGGTCCCAAATGTGCTACTCCCAAAGCTACCACAGCCCCTGGCAGCGTGCCCTTACACTGCCCTTACACATCCCTCACTTCTCAGTCCAAAATTCAGCTCCCCTCCCTGCAGCCCCACCTTTTCTTACGCAGGGACCAACAGAAACTGGGAGAAGCAAAGCAGCACCGTGGGATCCAGCCTGTAAAGATTGAACTTCACCCCCAACCCCCCAGATAAGGAAGGATGGGCTCCCGGAACAGCCAGGGATGAAAGGGAACGCCGCAACGGTCGAGTTGGCTCGCTCAGCTTTTGGCTTGTGCCCATTTCCCTGCCATGTGCACACCCATGAGCCATGTCCCGCTGGACTGGGACAGCCACTTCTCAGCAGCCCAGAGGGACCAGCCTGGCAGCACCTCAACTGCATGTGCCTGCACCTTCTGCCTGTCCCACAAACCATAAAGCAGTGGAGCTCAAGAGACCTACCCAGCCACTGCCCAGAGCATCAGCACCAGCAGCCTCCCAAGTGATGCAAGGTTTAGCCACAGCTGGGAACAGGGACCAGGCGAGACATGGGAGTAGCTGACAGTAAACTCAGCATTTCCAGAGGATTTGTATCAAAAGCTGCTGCTCTAAAGCCAGAACAGGTGTCAGTCACACCAAAATCTCATGGCAGCTATTTAATGTGATGGCATAAGTTTGATACCAGATTAAAAACAAACCAAAAAAACCCAAACAAAACAAAAAACCAAAAGCAATGTGAGCAGCTCCTCTACTCTCTATTTCAGCTACAACCATGAAAAAAGAAAGGTGAGGCGCCAAAAGGAGGAGAAAAGCAGGTGTATCAGGGCTGGTTCTGTGCAGCACCAGCACAGCCACACCAAGGAGGTAGCTCCCCATCCCTAGGGATGCTCCCAGCAGCCCCAGGACAAAGCCCCATCAGGCTGTCACTCAGCTGCCCCAGCTGGGCTCAAAGCAGCACACCCCTAGCCCTGGATGGCTCCACCAGCCCGAGCTGGCCTTGTCCCCCCTGCAGATCTGTGAGCAGCCTGCTGCCCTGAGCTTTGTACCGAGCATGACATGGAGCAGAGCCCACGCTGCCTCTTCAACACCTCCCACCAGCCAAACACCAACCCCTGCTAATGCTGCCAACATCCTAATTAGCACCTTCCCTGTGCCCGCCCTGCTCCGACTGCTCTGCAGCTGTCCAGACTCTCAGAGGTTCACCAAAGGTGACAGGGGATGGGGACAAGTCCTGGAGGTGCTGGGCACTCTGTCCCCTCTAGCCCATGGCAGCCCCGCTGTGAGTCTGTGACAAGGGATTTCCACACAGCATCCCACCCACGCCTGAGTTTACCCTTCCAGAGCCTCTGGGGCTACCCATCACCCTGCCAGGCAGGCAGAAGGAGTGGGGCTGTCTCCAAGCTTCATCAAATCACAGGACGGTTTGAGCTGGAAAGGACTTAAGGGACCACCTCCTTTCAGCCCCTGCCATGGGCAGGGACACCTTCCACCAGAGCAGATTGCTCCGAGTCCTGTCCACCCTGGCCTTAAACACTTCCAAGGAGTGGACAGGGTATGGAAGGGCAGCTCCAGGCTCGCCCATCCATGCATTTGCAGCTATTTCCATGGCTGGAAGCCATCCCTGGTGGGGCTGCTCTGCTCTGCTCTGCCTGATGCAAACCCTCAGTGCCCCATGCCAGCAGCCAGCCTGGGGGAGCTGACCCTCCATCTCACCTCTCAGCACACTCCAGCACTGGCTGATCAATACCCTGCCACCAGCCATTCCCCACATCCAGGCAATGAAAATATTTTAATTGCTCCCCAGACAATGAAAATATAACATCCTTAATAAGGGAAAGCTCACTTTTCCTCCCAGAGCCATGCCCAGGGAGCCACAGGCCTGCTCCCATTTACCACAAAGGTGTCCCAGTGTGCATACAGAGGCTGGAGACACAGAACCAGTGCTCAGACACCTGCAAAGGCACTCTGCAAGCAGCCTTGGAGGTACTGGGATCCTGCAGGAGAGATCCACAGGCAGTGCTCTCCCAAGGCTGGCATGCTGCAACTCAGTCCCTGCAGCCTGGCCAGCCCCATCCCTGCAGGCTCTATCAAGCCCGGACATCTTGTTTCACTCCATCCATGCTGCCCCCAGGTCACGCATTTCTCCTGCTCCCTTTATCCTCTGATACCAGACAGGCTTAAAAGTAAAACAAGGCCAAGATTTATGAAGTGAGGCTCACAGTAAAGGTTTCCGAGCTGCACTTGTGGAGCCTGGAAACAGGATTACAAGCAAAGCAAATCATGGAACGCAATCGTAACCCCGGCACGGTGAGATGTGACCCTCAATGCTCCAGCCCAGCTCACTCCCAGCATGTGGTGTGCACTGCCTGGGGGCTGCCTGGCCAGCACAAACCTACTTGTGATGGCCCAGGGCTTCTTTGACCTCCATTCCACAGCACCCAGCTCATTTGGGTGGCCCAGTCCTGATCCTCAGCAGACTTTCTGCCACACCTCACCTCAAACCAGCTGCACAGGCATTTGTCAGACCAGAGCACTCCCAGCTCTTCAAGACCAAGAACAGGTGTTTTGGACCCATCTCATAATTCCACGGTGACTTTACTGCAGCCTTCCAGTGCCTAAAGGGGCTCCAAGAGAGCTGGAGAAGGACTTTGGTCAAGGGATGGAGGTACAGGACACAGGGAATGGCTTCCCACTGCCAGAGGGCAGGGCTGGATGGGATATTGGGAATGGATTATTCATTGTGAGGGTGGGCAGGCCCTGGCACAGGCTGCCCAGAGCAGCTGTGGCTGCCCCTGGATCCTTGGAAGTGCCCAAGGCCAGGCTGGACAGGGCTTGGAGCAACCTGGTCTAGAGGAAGGTGTCCCTGCCCATGGCAGGAGTGGAACAGGATGAACTTTAAGGTCCCTTCCAACCCAAACCAGCCAATGATTCTATGATTCTGTGACCAAACCCCCCTTCTGGAGCATCACTCCCACTCAAAAGTCTACTGCCAAGGCAAAGCTCTCAAGAAAGATGGATCTCATGAGAAAGGCTTGAAGCCAAACTCACAGAGGTATCACCTGGGGACATTGACCAGCAAGTGATGGGAGCCAACAGCAGGGACCAACGATGCCAGCTCCAGCCAGGAGTACCTGCCATGGCCACCAGCATCTCCCTGGGAGTGGGGAGCAGTGGAAGCAGGCAGACATGGGTCCTGGTAGGTCCACACTCACACCTGTTTTGGGTGAAACCAACCACATACCTGGAGACACTTCAGCAGCCTGCTCCTGCCTGGTTTGTCCCAAGACACATGCTGTCCCACCCTCAGCCTTAAGCAGCCCAAAGTGTGTGGGTTCATTGGCCACTTTGCAGGAACCAGCGGCCTCCTGGGAGGCTCAAAGAGCAGGATGTCCTCTGGGGACCAAGAAGCATCCAGGGATTACATGTCCCCTGCTCCAAGGCAGAGTGCTCCAATCAGTCCAGCCCTGCCCTGAGAGACTCTGGGATAGGCAGAACCTGCACTGTCTCACCCCTGCTTCTCACCCACAGCCTGTGCATGAGGACTACACAGGACGGAGATGCCTTCTCTCTCCTGTATCCCTCTGCTGAAGATGTTCAGGCTCACAGACGGTCCTGACAGGAGATCTGGAGGGTCCAGTCTCCTCTCTGACCATCCTCACCCTCCCTGGTTCTCCTCTCCTCTGCTTCTCAGCAGAGCAGTGCTGCAGAGGCCTCCCAAAACAGGTCTCTCCATGGACATGCAAACAGAGCTCACCAGGCTCCAGCAGGGCTCCACACACTTTGGGGACATATTTAGGGAGCTGGGATGACACCTTCCATAGAGCAGGACTCACCTCAGCCTGCTGCTGGACAGACAGAGCCCAGCTGGGCACGGCCTGTGCATCACCAGGGGCACAGCTCGTCCTTCAGCCCCCATGTCCCCAAAGCCTGGGTGGGAGCAGAGAGCATTCCAGACTTTTGCCTGCCCCTCCTCTCCTGGGCTGGGGGCTTGGAGCCAGCTGCAGGCTACCCAGGAGCCCAGCAGCTGAGCCCATTGTTCCCTTTGTCTGGCCCTGGGAGCACCAGCCCACAGCGGCTGGAGGCGTCCCCTGTGCCCAGGGACATTCCCACAGCTCCAGGTGTCCCCTGTGCCCAGGGACATTCCCACAGCTCCAGGTGTCCCCTCTGCCCAGGGAGGCTCACACAGCTCCAGGTGTCCCCTGTGCCTAGGGACATTCCCACAGCTCCAGGTGTCCCCTGTGCCCAGGGACATTCCCACAGCTCCAGGTGTCCCCTCTGCCCAGGGACATTCCCACAGCTCCAGGTGTCCCCTGTGCCCAGGGACATTCCCACAGCTCCAGGTGTCCCCTCTGCCCAGGGAGGTTCACACTGCTCCAGGTGTCCCCTGTGCCCAGGGACATTCCCACAGCTCCAGGTGTCCCCTCTGCCCAGGGAGGCTCACACAGCTCCAGGTGTCCCCTGTGCCCAGGGAGGTTCCCACAGCTCCAGGTGTCCCCTGTGCCCAGGGACATTCCCACACAGCTCCAGGTGTTCCCTCTGCCCAGGGAGGCTCACACGCTCAGCCACATTGGCACCCCCAACCCCCTCAGCTGCCAGGCAAGGGCCCAAGCACCTCTCCTAACTCAGCCAACAGCCCCCCAAGGTGAACCCAGGGCTCAGGGAAGTTCATCTCCTCCCCAGTTCCAACCAGATGCTCTTGGCCTTTGAAACTCCGAGGAATTTCTGCAAAGGCAAGCACCAACAGGCATTTTCCAAGGGACCTTCCTTGGCCATCTGGCCAAAATCCAGATTCTGTGGAAGGTTAAAGGTGTCCCAAGACACAAAGGGCTCAGGGCCATGAGCACCCAGAGCAATGTGGACCTCCCCAGCACTTTGCCTTGGACGCTGCAGATCTTGAAAGCCAAACTGGGAGCTGGGGGCCAGCCAGATCCCACTGAGCCTGGACACTCAGTGAGGGAGCCCAGAGAAGGTCTTTCCCTGTTTCCTTTCAAATACCACATCTGCCACGGGAGGCTGAGCCAAAGGGATTCCTGGTTTCCATCCCACCTCCTGCAGGATGCCCAGGGAGCACCCAGAACAAGGGTACCTGATGCCCCTGGTAGCCAGGACAGGGAGGGCTGGGCTTCACCCTGCCCTGCCTCCACTCTCCATTGCTCCTGGTGGGAAACCTTCTGCTTGAGAACTCCAGAGAGAGGGAAAAAATATAAAATAAAGGATCATCACCCTTTTATCACCCTCTTCTTTACACCTCCCACTGTCCAATGCACCTCTGTGCCCCCTCCCTCCCCAGGCTGCATCTTCCCCGGAGCCCCTCTCCCCGGTACTTCTCCTGTACAAGCATCTTCACTTCCTTTCCCAGTCTTTCCCAGTTCAGAGCTGATGCTTTCAAAGAGCCATCCACAATGACTTTAAGATCTCTTTCTCAAAATGCTAATAAGTAATTTAAAGACTGCCACTGTGCATGCATGGGTTTAGGGTAATTTTTTCCATGTGAATCCCTTTTCATTCATCCCTGACTACATTTAATCTGCCACTTTATAGCCCAGCTATCCAGTGTCATGAGAGCCTTTTGCAATATTTTCAAGACAACTGTTGTTTTTATCATCCTGAATAATTTTGTATAATCTGCAAACACTCCTCGCCTTCCCATTCCCACCCCTCTCTGCTTTATGAATACATCACCAGCGCAAGCCTCACGCTGACCCTGTCCAGTGGGAAAACTGACTCTTTGTTTCCCCTTCTTTAAGCAGATTTTAATCCATAAGAGAGCCCTTCCTCTAAAATTACTGCTCTGGAGTCTCCTAGATCACCCAGGGAGATCTTCTTAAAGGATGCTCATCGCATTTACTCTGGCTCAAATATTCATTTTATTGACTTATTGTGAAATATGAGTTCTCCTGCCATCACTTCAGAACAGTCTCCCAGCCCTGCCCTGGGAAGCAAAGCTCCTTGGCAGGAGTCCCTTTGGCCACTTGGGGTGACACTAAAGTCATCCCCCTCCACCCCAAGGGCTCCATCCTGCACATTTAACTTCCCAATACCCATTTGTTGAGGGGGAAACCTGGGGGATAAACAATTTCTTCTCTCAAGTTAATTTTCAAACTCCTCTCAGCCTGCCTTATACAGCTTCATATTCACCAGACCATAGTTTCTGATTTTTTTTACTTTCTTCTTTTAGATACCACTTGCACTTTGTGATGAACATTTTTTTACCTCCAATAACCTCCAATTTGCCATTTAATCAAGTTTGGTTGGTTTTTGGTTATTTTTAGGAAACTCATGTTAAGTGGCTGCATGAATTTATTCTGAGATTTAATTTAATTTCCTATATCACGGGCAAGTATTTTCCTATTTTAGCTTCACAAAGTCAGCTCCTTCACTTTGCTTTACTCAGAGACCATTACTATGTGGTGTTTTTAAGTGCTGATTGCTTTATGGATGCCATGGTCTGGCTCTGAGACAGGTAACGTGGAATAAAGACAATTTATTGGATTAACTGAGAAAGCTTCACCAACTTTTGGAGCTCCCCGGCCCCTCCTCATGCCCACTGGGAGACTGAATCTGTTCCCGTGGAGCTGATCTGATGTCTTGTGTGTGGTTGCTCGGGTTAAAACCAGAGTTCTTCCTCCTGTGAGCTCTCCAAAGAACCACAACTGTTCTCAGCCACTAAAACCATCATTTCTGAATGTGACATTTAGGGAGGCACAGACCAGCCCCAATTACAGTTGTGTTTTCTGCCCTCATGGCCTGCTCCATCTTCCTTTAATGCTTGGCCATGGGTGCCACACTTCCTGTCAGACCTGATACTGCTCCCTTCATCCCAAGAAAGGAAATTCAGGGAGGGGCGAACAGCATGATCCTCACTTACTCCTTCCCCTCATCCTGATTATCCCAGGGGCTGGCATGCCCTGCACAGCCACCCATGTCTGCACCCTGGCACAATTTGCCATCCATCCAGCACGTTCCAGAAACATTGATGTAAAGACATTAGCAATATATCCCTGCACATCCCCAGGCACCTCTCCTTCCTCACACCCTCCCTCCTGCTGTCACCTGGCCTTCAAGGGGTCCCTGCCCACCTTCAGCACTCCCAGTGATCCCCAGTGCTCCCTGCATCCCTGGGTACAGGCTGGGCAGAGCTCCTCCAAGCTCCCTGTGCTGCCTCTCCCTCCCTCCCGCCCAGCCCACGCCACACTCAGCCCCTTATCAGTGGAGGCCCCATCCTTTCCCTTATCTAACGGCTGAACTTTTGCCTCTGAGCATCTCCCCACTCCCCCCATCCCAACGAGATCCAATTGGCAGCTGTGCATCGCCCCGATCTCTCTAAAAACCAGATCCAGGTATGGGAGGGATTACAAACAAGGCTGGGAACTGACGGGGCTCTTCCTCGGTAAAAATGGGATTTCGGCAGGATGGGAACCCCAGTCCCAGCCAGGGCCACCCTCATTCCTATCCCAGCAGGGCTGGGGTGTGGGGAGCAGGCACGTTTTGGGGCAGGAGTGGAGGGTCAGGCTCTCGCTCATCGCTCGCCCCAGAGCAATCACGCCTCAGGAGCTGTCACAGCCTCCACTGTTTGCCCAGCTCCTCGGGCAGTTTCCTGAGCGCCCACCCCTCTTTCCAGCAGCTCAGGTATGTGCACACAAAGGGCCCTGACTAGTGCAGGCAGGTCCTCAGCCTGTCTCCAAGGGGACGGCTGCTCCCATCCCTGGGGACAGCCCCAAGCCCCTTGCAGCATCCCCAAGGCACAGCCATGTCCCCTTCACACCCTCTGTGGGGTGACACGAGGAGCTGGGGGACATCAGTGGCCACACCAACCCCGAGACCTTGTCCCCTACACCATCTTCTCCCTATGTTTTGTCACCCAGAGAAGCCAGAAAGTCAGCAGGTATTGAGAGAACTGCTGCTCCCGCCTGGAAAATCCACAGAACAGAGTAGTAAGGGCAGAATGTTTAAATGAGACACCGATTTATTTGGTCTCCAAAAGGAGCTTTCCCTTTTGCTGCCCCTATAATGCAAAGGGCAGGTGGGTGCAAGGAATGCGCCTTGTCAAAAATTAACCCAGGAAATGGAGGGGAGGGGAAAGCAGCAGGAGGGAGATGGGTGGCACAGGGCCAGGCCGAAACCACAGGCTCTGCTCTGCTCCTCAGTCCCACTTGTTCCAAAACATTTTCCCCCCTCCAGCTCTGAGGAGAGTGTTTGCAGATCTGGAGCTCAAGCTCGCAGTAAGGATCAGCTCCTGACAGATCCTGTGTTTTTCCCTGGACCTGCTGTTCTGCTGCATCCCTCCGGAACATGCTGGGTTTGCTGGGAGGCTCCTGCAAGCTCCCATGGTCCTGGCACACCTGGAACATCCATCTATCTCCATGGAGCACCAAGGTCAAAGCAATGCTCTGGTGTGACTGTAACCCTGAAGGGGTGGCTCAAGTCTTCCTCTATGGAGACCAAAAAGATGGATACACAAAGTCCCAAACCAACCCTGTGTCCCTGGCATCTCCTCACACCCCATGTGGAGGTGCTCAACATAGGTACAGGAGAAGAGACTATGTTTTAGCATTGCAGTATGTTAAAAGAATAAGTGAAATTTAATATATTGTACTGTATACTACAGAATCACAGAATATCCCAAGTTGGAAGGGACCCACAAGAATCCCACAAGGATCATCCAGTCCAAATCCTGGCCCTGCACAGGACCCCCTAACAATCCCACCATGTGTCTGAGAGTGCCGTAAATATAATATATATTATAATTCACTATTAAATATGCAGAAGCACTGAAGTCCTGTTTCCAGCTTGCTTGGAGGATGGGCAGGGACGTCTGTGTCCAGCACCTCAGCCACAGCATGCGCTGGGAATACCCAGCCCCGGAGCCAATACAGCCCTCTTGCCCCAGCACCCCTCTCCAAACTCAAGACTGGGCTCAGGATTAGGAACGCTCAGCACAGTCGATGCTCAAATTCAAGTCCCCTCACCCTGATCCTGTATCTCCACAAAACTCGTGCCGGGCAATTCTCCATCGCCAACTGGAGCCTGTCGCTGCCTCCGTGCTGCTGGCTCCGTGCTGCCCACACCCTCACTGATAGCAGGGCCATCTCGTGTCTCCATTTGCATTTTTGGCACAGGGCTGGCTCTCCTCCAGTCCTCGGGAAGCTTGCCAGCACCGCAAGGTTTGTGAAAAGTTAACTCCACCGGGGTGAAGAACACCATCGGGTTGGTTTTCCCTCCTTGCACGTGAGTTAGCCAGGCTGTTGATTTTAAAATACCTCCGTGTCCTTCCCAGCTCCCCCCAAAATACCTCGGGAGCGTCAGTCCTGCGATCGGCGCGCAGCCTACGCAGCAGGAATACAAAGCGGGGCCGCTAGCGATAGCGGCATTACCAACTGGTGTGGGATCCAGACCCTTCCAGGACTCCTTTGTTCTTGACTTTCTGGTTTGGGTTTTGGTTTTTTTTTTTGAAAAGCACACAAAAAACTTTCCTTTGAGAAGCCTGAACTTTCTCAGCTGCAGACACATTACCTTCCAACCGCCTTCACAACTATAGGCAATTCCTAACCTCTGCTTTATGTATGTTGTCATCCACCTCCCTGTTTTCCATACTGATTTATGTTTCACGTTCTTTTTACATTTCCTTTTAACAGAGGCGGTTTTAACCAAACAGCCTTCCCTCCCGAGCCCGAACCATGCGTTCTGCTGGCCAGTGAGCAATCAACTTCCAATTTCCATGCACACTCCTGTTTATATTTCCTTCCCTATCGGCTTTGTTTCTAATTAAGGTTTGTTAAATGCAAGTGAATATATAGCGCACAGAGAAATATAAAGCATGTAGATAAATAAACACCCCACACACAGCCGCACTGACTAAGGCTGCGCTTTCAACCACGGATCCCAAAGCACTTTGTCATGTTCATTAACAAAACCTCGCGGCTCCCTTGGGAAAGATGCTTGGATTATTTTACGCCTTGTAATTAGGAAAACTGAGGCACAGAGGAGACAAGTGAAATTACCAGCAGTACAGAAATGCTCTCTGTGACATAGCCGAAAACAGGACTCAAGAGGCAGGATCCTCCAGAATTTTGATTTTCCCCTGAACAAGCCTTTCAGCCCCCATTTTGGCCCTGGAATATGCTGGGGCTGGTGACAGAGGGTATTGTGATCATGGAGGTTCCCTGCAGCTGCGGGAACATGGTAGGTCCAGCCACTACCTCCATGGCCAGCAGCTACTGTTGGTCCATCTGTCCATACCAAAGGGATCCAAGTATTCAGAGGTGCAGGTGGACACCACATCCAAGCACTTTGGAAGCGGTGGGAAGAGGCAGTTCCAGAAAGGAAGGAGCAGAGGCACGCCCAAGGAGCTGCATCCCACATGTCTTCACCTTGCCATCTTTCCAGAAGCCTTTTCCTGGGAGGCTAGATTAGGGATCTGGCTGCCCACACTAACACTGAGAGTGACCATCACAGCCCCATGACACACACACACGCACACAGGGCAAGAGGCAACAGCAGGGGCACAGGGGGACCACGCCAAACCCAAACCAACACAGTCAGCCCTGGCTGGGAATGGCCGCTGGAAGCCCAGTGACCATCTCCCTGACAGCATTCCCATCCGTGGAGGAGCACACCTTAGAGCGATCATCTCGGGTGGGTGAACACCCCAACTGCACTGGCCAGCCCCTCCTTCCTAAATATACTCCCCATCCCTTGGCATTCATGCGTCCAGTGCCTGCTGCTCCTGCCATGATGGTCAGAAAGCTGCTCATGTTCCAAGAACGTGCACGGGAGCCCTGGGAGCCAGCCACTGACCCACAGCACCTCTTGGGCAGCAGGAGGAGGAGGAGGGGCGGAGGTGCCACCCCATCCCTGCCCAAGGCACCCGGCACACCACACTTGGCAGCATCAGCTTGTCATGGTCAAGTGCGCATGGGCACCGCTGGCCAAGCCCAGACCCCGCTGGAAGTGTCAAGGCCACCAGCGGATGGGGCCAGACGTCCTGCATGGACACGTATGCTCTCACAAACACGCTCCTCACCCCAACCCTCCCCCCCATAATTAAAACCATGCTGGGCTCATTTGAATAGCAGAGCTGGCGAGCACTCTCCGCTGCAACGTAAATAGTCCTATTTATGCCAAGCTCCCATATTGTAAATATCACGATGTATAGCTGGCCAACCCATGAGTCATCTCCCAAAACTCCAACTTAATAAATGGTGCCTCATCCATGTTCCAGACAAACACCGTCCGAGTGGCTCCCATCGCCCAGCACGCACAGGGCCAGCAGTGGCCACCCAGCCTGCCCACCAGCCCAGCGGAGCCGGAGGAACAGCGGAGCCGCCCAGCCCCTCCAACAAGACCCTTCCACAATGGACAGGCATCCCTGGACCACCCTGCTCCAGGACGAGCCGGGTTTTGGCCTGACACCTGGCCCTCGCCCCTGCCAAGCCCAGTTCTCTGGCACTTCCCAGGGTGTCCATGCAGCGGGGTGGGAGCAGGCAGGAACGGCTGGGATGGCTGGGGAGCAGGTGAACGAGTCTGCCCTTGCACAGAGCCCACCGTGGGGCTCCCACCCTGCGCCGGCCCCGCACACCCAGCCCCGGAGCTCCCCACCTGCCGCCTCACTCTGCTTTGTCTGAGCACCGGGGACCTCGGCGGGGAGCTCGGCTCCTCCTGGGGAAGCCGGGAACGCCACCACGCCGAAGGGGAGCCGGCCACCAGCTCCAGAACGCCGGTAAGGCCTGGCGGAGGGGCACCCCAAAGAACCTGCCGAGAGCAGCAGCGGGCACGGGGCGGTGAACGCCGGGCATCCCCGGGGGAACCGCCGCGGTACCCAGGGATGCCCACTCCGGCGGAGGGATGGCGGGGAGGAGGGCGGCCAGCGATCGGGAGGGTCTGGGAGCGGGGGGGAGCACACAGGACACACCGGGCTCCGGCGGCGACATCTCCGGCTGGGGTAGCACTTCCCCAAACTTCGCCTCCCCTCCGAAGGGCGTGCGGCGGGGAGGGGGGCAGGGGGCAAAGTGCCATCCCCCGAAAAACGGGGAAAACCCGGAGGGGGCTCGCCCTACCCGCAGGGCCCCCGCCCCCCGCGCGCCCCCCTTACCTTCCACGGCGGCGAGCAGGGGCAGGAGGGCGAGGGGCAGGCAGCAGAGCCACAGCGGCCCCATGGTGCGCGCCGGGCCGGGCATCAGAGGCGGCGCGGCCGGCGCTCCATGGAGGCGGCGGAGCGCGGAGCGGAGCCCAGAGCCCCTCGCTGGGGCCGCCGCCGGCGCGGGCACGGCCGCGGGCACGGAGCGCTCCGCCGGCCCCGCCGCCGCGGCCGGGCCGAGCCACCGCCGCCGCCGCGCGGGGGACGCCCCGCGCCGCCCGCCCCGCCCCGCCGGGGCCGCGCTGCTCCGGGGGCGGCGGGGGCGGCCGGGGGGGGCGCGGCGGCGGCGGGGGCGGCGGGGCCGGCGGCGGGCGGCGGGCGGCGGGCGGCGAGCGGGCGGCGGCTCCCCCCGGGCCGCCGATGGTTTCTCCCGGAGCTGTCGATCATCCAGAGAAAGCCGTGATTTCAGCCCAAATCCGCCTCGCCGGGGCTCGCTGCGCCGCCGGCACCGGCGAGGGGGCGGAGGGGCGGGGGGTCCCGGGGGGATGCCCCCGCCGCCGCGCCCTTCGTGCCGCCCGCGGCCGCGGGCCGGGCATCTCTCCCGCGAGGCTGAGCCCCCGCAGCTGCCCACCGGGGCTCCAGGGCGGTGAGGAGATTCTCGTCTGGAGAATGGGACGCGTACAGCAGGATTAAAAAAAAAAAAAAAACAAACCAAAAAAACCCAAAAAAAAAAAAAAACCCAAAAGAAACACCCAAAAAAAAAAACCAAAAAAACCCCAAAAAACAAAAAACGAAAAAAAAAAACCCAGAAAAAAAACCCAAAAATCCAAGGAGTTGGTAAATCTGAGGCTTATTGTGGGCAGCCATGAGCACCCGCACCCTTGTCCTCTGCCATCCCCCTGGAGCCAGCCAGAAGAGAACGGAAAGAACGGGAATCCCCCCACTTCCCATGTGGAGCAGTTGTGACTTGGTCACGAGCCCCATTGACACTGGTGGGGTCAAGCAGGACCTTCCTAGAAAGTGCAAGGTGAGACCCAGCTCCAATTCTGCATCTCAGCACTCAACAGGCCCCAACTTTCCCAATGCCTGGGAACCACATCTGCCCTGCGGGCACTTTATGATCCACACCCTCTTCAGGGCGTAGTGGTGAGGTTGGGACCAGATGGTCTTTAAGGTCCCTTCCAACCCAATCCATTCTGTGACTCTATCACATGTGGCTGCTGCTGGGACTCTTTACCCCAGGAGGTCCCCCTGCCGCCTGACATCTCCTCCTCACCTCTCTAGTATCCACGTTGTACCCAGCAGTGCCCTCTGCTCACCCCCCATAGCTGTGTCCCAATTAGTGCTGGTTGGGCAGAAGATTCAGGTGAATCCTGAAGGAAGCACTTGTGTCCTGGAAGATCTTCCTAGGGAGGTCACGTCCTGCACATGGATCTCTACACAGGCTGTGCCAGGTTCATAGGCCAGGAGCTGGCGACCCACTGGACTTCGAGGATGGATTCCTGTCCCTCAACTCACCATGGAAGGACATGGAAAAAACAGTCTAGGCTCCACTGTGCTCTTCCTTATCCCTTTGATGCATCAGCAGCTTGAGCAGCTTGGGTTCTCTGCCTTGACCCACCACAGGAAATGATTCCACGGCAGTGGTTAGTGGAGGTTGCAGCTCTGTGATGGTGTTGGCCATGTGCACGAACCAAATGGTCTTCCCCAGCTCAGTGCGGCCAACCACAGACTCTGGTCTGCTTTGGGAGTTCCTGTCACTGCTCATCCAGGTTGGCCCCACATCCAATATGAGAACGCTATGATCCATCCTGTGTGGAGAAGCTTTCATCATTAGAAGCCCTTTTGGGGTCACTCTTGGATTGAGGAAGGAGGCTGAAGGCCGGGACAGCCGGTGGCCTTGCTTCTCCTTCCTTCAGTTGTATTCTTCTCCAGGGCAAGAATCCCAAGGATCCCCAGCAGTTACCTACCATTCCAACGCTGTACCAGGCTCCCCCGCTCCCAGCCTCCCCTCACTCCCTGCTGCTCTGGAGCAGCCAGCATTTCCCATCAGATGTCTGAAAGCACTCACCATTTCCAACCTCATCATATCCTCATTTCAGTCCTCCCGGATCCCAGGGCTGTTGTGTCTGCCATGTCCCTGAGAATCCATCAATTCTCCAAAACGAAGCCTGGAGTCCAAGAGCAGCAAACTGTGGGTTTGCCAGTGCCCACTCAGACCCTCGGGATCTTTTTGAAGCTCTCCAGGACTGCACTGCCAGACACAGTGGGAATGTTGTCCCAAGGGAACAGTCACTGGAGACCTTCTCTCTTCTCTTTTGGGCTTCCCCTTAGACCGTTGCTGATGGACCTTGGACTACACAGACTTGTTTGGCTGCTGCACTGACTTTGAAACTCTTACATGCTCCTTGAAGTCTGGTTTGTGCCCTGAAGATGCTCTTCATGGCCAGTCATGAACTGTGAGCACTGGTCCCACCTCACTCCTTCACTTTGCTCCCAGGAAGGGCTTTCTATGACAGCTGCATTTTTTGGCACCCATGGGAAGGCCTGCCAAGGTTCCACCGCCACCCTCACGAAGTTGCTGTTCCCAGTGCAGGCATTGTCACCAGCATCCACCTCGTGATGTGACTCGCAGAAGCTCCTCTGGTCACCATGCCTCAATATCTGAGCAGAGCAGCAGGTGCCACAAAGCACCGTGCCAAGACAAGTGACTCCAGACTCCTCCGATGTCCTTCTCTGCACCAGACTGAGCGGCTTCAGTGGAGGCTGGCCATGGCCCAGGGAGCACTGTGTGTCCTCACCGCTGTCCTCAGCCACACTGTGAGCTGATGCTCCCCTTGCTGCCATCTGGTGACAAGTGGCCTTGGAAGTGTGGCCACCATCAGGCAGTTTGGATGTGGCCAGCTTGGCAGCCAAGTTACACTGGTTTTGCTGGTCCTTGCTGCCCACAGGTAACCCTTGGGCAGCATTGCCACAGCACACTAAAGGCCTGCTGCAGAGAGCAGCAGGTACAGCCTTGATGGGGGTCACAAAAATGGGACAACCACCCCTCCAGCTGGACCCACATTTTGGTTTACATCGAAAGATGGTTCCCAGGTCGACAAGGCCAGGAGAGATGACATCTAGGGGGACATTAAAACAGGTTTGATGGTGACCCATTTAACACCGCATTTTCAGTTCCTGATGCAGAAAGAAAAAGGTCATTTGCATTGAAGCCCTTGGCTCATCACACCTGGAGGAGGTGGCTCCCTCTCACCCTCTGTGAGGTTAAAGAGGTGCAGCAGGTGACACTTGGGACTCAAGGGAGGCACAGAGAAAGCAGCAAGTGGTGACACAGGGCTGCCAGGCACAGACTCAAGGCTCAGTGCAGTGGTCTTTGGGGATTCCAAGGAGCCTCAGCTACCAGAAAGATTCAGGAGATGCGTCTTTGGTCCAAGGCAGCTACTTGGTCAGTCTCAATTCCTCAGCTAAGGCGGAGGGAGGTTTATGTGGGATGGGAGAGATGGAGAGTGCTGGCACCTAGAGTAAATCTGCCTGTTAAGTCCCACCAAGAGCAGACGGGGAGCCCAGGGATCTCCAGGGCCATTGAGAGATGTTCTGCAGAGAATCAGCACCCTGGGTCCTGAATGGACACCCTTGGTCACACCTCTGCATGCAAGAGGAAAGCTTTCCGGGTCCTGGCTGAATCCCTTGGGCTCCAAGGAACCTTGAGCTCACAGGGGCAGGTTGGGAGGAGGAAAACACAAGCATATTTTTACAGAAATTGGAGTCTCTCTCCGTGCAGCAGAAAATCTGGTAAAAGCAAAACCCAAGTGAAAAGCAGCTTCAGCTGCTCTGGCTCTGGCTGTGACGGGCTTGGCCCCAGGCCAGTGAGTTAATTCTGCCTATTAACTAATACTATAGTATTGTCGGTAAAGATTCATTGCTAAACTTATGTTTTTAAGATATCACTTATCATTTAAACACTTAACTCCTGATCCCCAAACATGTACAGGCACCATGTAGCCCTGCAGCCATGTTGCAGATAACCAAAGCCACCACTGGCTGGAGAGGCCGGGCAGTGTTTAACCCTTTTCCCCCTCTTTGTTTGAATGACAAATTGTCTGGAGTAGCACTTTCCAGAGCAGAGCAGGCCCTCCCACTCAGGGACCGCTTATTATCACCTACTTAATGTTCCCCAGCTCAGCAGGGATGGAGGAACTGTTCCCAATAGGGGATTTTTCTAACCTCTGTGAAGGGTGTGTGAACAGCCAGAAACCCCATGGATATCTGTGATTGCAGCCTGTCACCACCAAGGGCCTCCCTCTGTCCTTCCTCGCCTTTCCCAGTCACCCCAAGTGCTCTGCGGGCTGGGGACAGGCAGGTCTGGTCCTTCAGGAGGAAGGGTGAGAGCAGCAGGGTCTCCCCACCTCCAGGCTGAGCCCTCGGTGCTGCCCAGCACCTTTCAGCTCAACATCCCCACTCTGATCTGTACCATAAATCGACAGTTTCCAGGGATCTCGGACCTCTCCTGCATCATCCCAGTGCAAACCAGCACCTTTACCAGTTACACCAGTCACCAGCCGCCGCTCAAGCAGGCATTGGCAGCAGCCCCCACCCTTCCCACCCCAGCGGGGACACTGTGGGGTGGTTAAATAAAGATTAACCTTTTACACCCCCTACGCTTGGTGAGGGTGCCTGGCCCTGGGTGGCTCCTGCTGGGACGTGACCCTGGGCAGCCGCACCTCACTCAAGCTGTTTGTCCTGCTGCAGGGCCTGAGGACGGGCACCTTCACCAAGGGTAGGGGGATGTAAAAGGTTAATCTCTATTTAACCTCCTGCGCTGGGCAGCCGAGCATCGTCTGCATCGGGACCCGGGACAGCCCCGAGCGAGGGATTCATCCCTGCGGGAGCATCAAGGAGTGCAAGGCAATGCTGGTTCTCTTGCTGCTGCAATGTCTCTGGTCTGGGGGTTTAGAGCCTTCAACTAGATTAAGAAGGAAAAGTCAACTGGTAGATTGCAGTAACGATTTGGAGAGTTCTCCGCTCGGAAAACGAATGAAACTTTTGAATGGTAGCCATGGGAACAAATTAAAGAGAAGAAGCGCTTTTGAAGCATTTAAAATAGATGTAGAACTGTAGAATTGAGCAGGAAATTTGGGATGTTTTGTTCAACAGCTAATTTGAACCCAAATTCAGAATTAACAGTAACTTTTGGAAAAATTAAGTTCATAAAAGTACCTTCTTGGGGGCTGCAAAGTTGTCAGGTCTTCTTGAAAAATTTGTTTTGGTAAATAAGCAGCACCATAGAGAGGCAGGAAGGAAAAAAAACATTTTAAAAGAAGGCAAATTTAAATAAAACCATATAGTATATATTTACTTTTAAACAAAAACAAGGATTTCCTGATTTATAGACTTATATAATCATTAAGGTTGGAAAAGATCTCCAAGATCATCAAGTCCAACCTTTGATCGAGTACCACTACTTTTCCAGAATGTAGAGAAATGTCACAATCAAGTATACAAACTATTATTCTATGTTTCAAAAAAAAAAAAAAAAATTAAAAGGCTATTTAGATGTACAGCAAAGAAAAGGTGGAACCTTTGCCAGAATGCCAGAATATCATGTTATATATAGAAACTTAATCCAAAATACTTTACGGCCATGAGGCATGACTGGCAGAAGATGGGGTTTGTATTCTGGAAAATATTTTCATTTGTATTTTCATTTTAGTCCTTGGTTATAGCCAGAAATAACAGTGTTAGAGAATAAATCTGCCCATGAGATAACCTGTGATGAAAAACTACCAGGCATTACCTACTGACTGGTAACACGACATAAAAGGATGCTCGATTTAATTGCTGTCATTTGTAAAGGTTTGCAAAAGAAAAGGGTGTAACCCAAGCTATTTTGTAGCAGGGAACCCAAGGTCCAGAAGTCTTACAGAAAATAGCTTTAAAGTTGTTCAGAGAAAGGTGGGAAAGCTGAAAAGTCAAACTCAGGTCTGTGTTTAATACTATAAAATTACAGGGTGGCATCCTTGAAATTGAGAATGCTGAAATGGCATTTAATAGGAAACTGGGGAAACTGGGGAGAAAACTACCTGGGTTTAGTCAGTGCTGGTGTTAAATATAGGAGCTTTGCAAATACTTATGGACACTACAAAAAAATGCAACATTATGTGTTATACTGAAGGCACTCCTGAGCAAAATGCCCCAGCGCTCTGAGCTAGCAGAGGTTTATGAGAAGGCAAATACAAGCTCAGAGGCAATGGTTGCTCTTTCCTGCTCAGAGGTGCTGCAGACAGAGCTGAAGGAGGCGAGCACAGCTCCTTCCACAGCAGAGGGTGGAAAACACACGGGTTGTCCCAGCGGGGTTTGAGTGGGGGAGCCCTGAGTGGAAGACTTCCCTGTCCATGGCAGGGTGCTGCGTCTCCCCCTCACATCCACGGGTCAGGTCCCCAGTGGAGCCCGGCCAGCTGGGCAGTGGGTGAGGTGGGCAGAGGGAAGGAACTTCTCCTTGGATCCCAGGGCTTGGAGAAGCTCCACGTGAGTCTAAAGATGAGCTGGTCCCACAAGCAAAGGAAAGAGGCGCTCTCCTCAGGATTAGTTCCAAAGTTTAATGAGGGCCTGGAGAGATCCCAGGCCACATCTGACCTTGAAGGGAATCCAGAGCAGAGAGAGAGTGTCCCTGCCCAGCGCAGCCACATAGAGGGGGGTGGGGAAAACCTGACCAGCCAAAGGGGGAAGGACATGGAGTGGCTCTCTGGGGGCCAGGCCTCAGAGTGACCACTGAGGAGGGGGTGAGGGAGGGGTCCCAGCCAAGGTCCAGTTACCTGGTGACCCTGGGAGAAGGGTCTGGACAAAGGGGAGTGGTCAGCAGGTGATGGACACATCACCTGAGAGGAGACAGGGGGATGGGTTGGGGTTTGATGGACATACAGGTACTGATGGGAAAGCTGGAATGAACCAAACAGATACAAAGAGGGGATATGAGGGACGAACCATGAGGGGATATACAGTGCAAACACAACCCCACAGCAGGGGGCTGCAGCTGGGAGATCTCCAGGATTCCTTCAAACTCAAACAGTCTATGACTCTATGACTCTATCCAGGTATTTCCAAAGGGAAACAAGCTACAGGAGATGTGGTAGCACAGAGAAAGCAGAGTGCAGGCAACCCCCCCACCCCGCCAGGGTCTGGAGATGAAAGGTCAGGAGTCAGCAGGAGCGGGGCTCATGCTCTGTGATTTGCATTTCCCATTCTCCCTTTGGGTCTAGGAATATCCATAACATTAAGGTCTGGGCTGAAAAGGGACTGGACTGGAACAATTCCTGCAGAGTGATAGAAAATGCATGCACAGGCTCCTGCCTCTGATATTGACTTACTTACTTTTTATGTTATTGAAGATTCATGAGAGTAATAATCTCTAGCTGCATGGTATCATAGAATCATGGAATTATAGAATGGGTCGGATTGAAAGAATCCTTAAACCACATCCCCTGACATGGGCAGGGACACCTTCCACTGTCCCAGGTTGCTCCAAGCCTCATCCAACCTGGCTTTGGACATCTCCAGGGATGGGGCAGCCACAGCTTCTCTGGGTAGCTTGTGCCAGGTTCTTATCACCCTCACAGGGAATAATTTCTTCCCAATATCCCATCTAACCCTTTCAGTCTGAAGGCATCCCTCCTTGTCCTGGACATGCCTTATCCAAATCCCTCTCCAGCTTTCCCCCAGTCCCCTTTCAGGTACTGTGTGTCAGTCAGGTCTCCCTGGAGCCTTCTCCTGTCCGGCTGAACACCCCCAGCTTGCCCAGGGGCATCTGAGGGATGAAGATGGGATGTGCTGAAGAAGCACTTGGCCACGGGGGCAGGAGCATGGTGGGAAGGGACAGGCAGTACTTTTGATGCACTAGCACTGGGGAGGTGGTGGACACATCTCCAAGGAGGGAGAGGCAGGAGCTTGTACTCAAAATGTGAGGAGGTTTGGGGGGTCATTTTGGGGCTGGGCAGAGGCAGGGGACACATCCCTTCAGGGCTTGAGGAGTGCTGGCCGTGGCACAGGAGCAGGACCTGCTTCATGTCTGTCTGTGGCTCTGGCAGGGAGTGGGAGGAAGCACTGCCCAGCTAACCAACGTGCATGGAGCACAGCTGCCCCTGGAACGGCCTGTCCAGCTGCCCTTTGGGTTGCTGACCTGGCAACACGAGGGACCTGCCAGCCAAAGCGTGCTCAGGTGCTGCTGGCACCCTGGCACGGCACCAGCGGAGGAGCAGTGATGGTGGAGGGGCCGTGGCACAGCTCCCTGGCACGAACACCAGCACAGGAGACAGTGATGGTCACAAAGGCTATCCTTTCCTCCAGCCCTGCAGGGTGGCCCATTGAGGAGGCTCTTTGCAGATTTCCCCCCAAGACCTGGTCATTGCAGCTGCTGGGATCCCGCTGGCCCACTGGAATCAGCATCCTGCTTGGTCCCTGTGGAATTTCTCCCTGAGTGCTCCTTTGGGGATTCTCATAAGCACCTGGGACTGCTGATTCCTCCTGCACTCACTGAGGCAGCCCTGCTCCTGCCAGGACCAGGAGCACAGCATCAGGGCTGAGCCCTCACCATCCTGTCCTGGCACCAGGAGGGGATGGGGCGCCTTGAAGGACGCTGTGGGGCCGTATGAAAAGTCCCTGGGAGACATAAAGCCCATGTATTAGAGGGCAACTGGAGACCCCTGGGTAAATGCTGTCTGCCAGAGGAAAGTCCATGGGGCCTCTCCAAAAGAGAATCCTGCTTCACAACCCTTCAGAGCCCTCCAGAGTGGCTGAACACATGGTCAGTGCCATCTGCTCCTGGCATCTGCTGGGGGTTCCAAAAGCTTCTCTTTAAGTTCTTTGATGAAAGTTTTTTAAGGAAAGCAGGAAGCCTGGGAGAGTCAAGGGAGTTCCTTGTCATTTTAGTTGAGTAAGAGACGGTTGCAGACAGAGTAAGCAGAGGGAGGTCACCACCCCATCCTGCAGGGTCTTGAGTTGTCATGTCCAACAGCCCCAGAAGCGGCAGGAATAGGGGTGAGCAAGGAGGTGACAAAGGATAAGTGGTGCCAGAGGGGAAACATCCATAACTTCACTTGAGGAGTGACAAGGCTGCTCCCTTCTCTGTCTTCTCCCAGGAATAAATCAAAGCCATCAAATGACACTTGTGTGAGATCCAGGGTCAGGGTCTAAAAGATGGGGTTTGGGATCAAAGGAGGTGATTCTTCGCACGGATGGAAGGTGAGCTGTTGACCTTCTCAGCAGGGCTGGGGACACAAAATCCACAGGGATTCAAGTGCAGGCTGGAAAAGTCCTTGGAATGGAGATCCAAGAATTTAGAACACACTGGGAAATCCAAGGAAATTAAAATAGCTGGAATGCCATCAGTACAGATCTTCCTGGACTCCTACAGTCCCCCAGCCTGTCCTCTTTCTTCTGTTAAAATCCTTCCTGGCCCCTTGGGAGATGTTGTGGATGCTGGAGACTTGTCCCATGGGCGACACCAACCTCTGCTCTGAGCCACTGCAGGGGCTTCCTGCCATCACCATGTGCAGGATGGGGACCTCCAGCACATCCCTGCCAGTTGCATTCATGCACCCAAGAGATTTTTCGTTTGGGTTTACTTTGTTTTTTTCTTTCTCAAGGTGTGTTTTTTTTCTGTCTGGAGAGCTGAGAATGTCAAGAGCTGGAGTTGCTATGCCAGTGCTGGGGTGGGGACTTGAGCAGGAGCTGAGGGAGCTGGCACAGGGCCCTGTGAGAGGCAGCAGGAGGGGAGAAGGAGCCAGCTCCGAGGGCAGCTGAGGGATGCTCATGGGTGCTCCAGCCTCGGGAGCACAGAGCCTTCCTGCCTTGGGATAGGGAGGCAGGGATGTGTTGGGCTGGCACTGTGCTGAATGCATTGCTCAGCAGGAATACTGGGGAGGAAATAAATCAGCCTCTGATTTACCTGGGAGGACAGATGCGTCTTCTCAACTGGTTTTTAATTTGGACTCAATTTCCAAGCCTGGCTGTTCAGATGTCTCTGAGATAAGTGATCTGTGTAAAGTCTGAGTCAAACAGGATTTTCCTTCTTTTCAGACAGCAAAGCTGTGCTCTGCAAATGTATGTTCCAGCTAATGAGGTGTTAAGTGTAGAGAGAATCACAAGTACTTGAGGGCAGGATCCAGCTGGTAGTAAAACCAACAACCAGCACCAGGATTGTCCTCAACTTCCAGGAAAAACTTCAGACAATAAAACTGTATTGAGGGCAGGAGCGAGGGAAAACCTGGGAAACAGAACCACAAAAATATAGCCATATGTCATGCTACGGCTGCATCCCGTGGCTACACATGTTCCCTTTCCTCCATTCCAACGGAGGATGGCAAGGGAGAGACAGCAACAGTGGCTTTTAGCTGGCAACCAGGGGCCAAGTGGGGCCAGCCCCGAGAGTCCTGAAATCCCAGCGTTTGCTGAAGAAATGTCCACAGAAGATGCAGCGAATGCTGTCAGGGAGGTCGAGCACAGGTCTCTGCTCCCAGGGAGAAGGGATGCTGTCTTCTGGGCGTGAGCCACTGTGCCTTGCAGTGTCTGCAGTGCTGAGAGGAACAGGGTGCATCTTGAAGCCAAATTTATCATCTGCCCATTTTGTTTGACTTTGGAGCAGCTCAAAAGCCCAGCTGCACGCACACTCTGTAGCCCTGGTGTCTGTCCCTCCACAGCAAAGCCACCTCCATCTGTCCCCGTGTCTCTGTGGAGAACAGGCAGCCCAGGAGCAGCAGGACCACCTGGCACAAGGACAGAGAGGATGCACAGGCTCCACAGTGACCTGCTCTTCAGGACACTTCCACACCACAGAACCAAAACTCACAGTGATCTTCTCTGAAAGGGATTGTCTTAGTGTTCTGCTGTTGACACAGGCTCAGCTGGCACATCAGATGGACACCAGGGTTAGGGAGCAAGCCCACGAGGAGGCTGGAGGAGACCAGGTGGGGCAGAGAAGTGCGAATGTCCTACAAATGCAGTGTCAGGACACACATGTCTTAGCAAAGCACCTGAATAGGGAGGATCAGAAACGTGTAGGAGAAACACAGCAGGTTCCCTAAAACAGCAACCGGTGGCAGATGTCCTGCTTTGGACATTCCAAGTGGTGCTGAAAGGTCCACAGGACCTCATGGCAGATGGGAGAACACTGCCAGCTCCGACACCCACTCAGTGCAAGAACACCTGGGCTTGCAGGAAATCCCCTGGAGGGCTTCCAGGACCTGCCACATCCACCCTGACCTAGTGCTGATGACACTGCAGGAGGCTGGACCAGAGACCCCATACATGTTCCCACCAGCACCTCCAGGATTTATGGGTATCTCCTGAACTGACCTTCCCTGGGAAACAGGTTGTGCAGCAGCAAAAGGAACAACCTGCAGTCCCTGAAGCAATACGGATATGGATACAGATATGGATATGGATATGGATGTGGATGTGGATGTGGATATGGATGTGGATATGGATGTGGATGTGGATGTGGATGTGGATGTGGATGTGGATGTGGATGTGGATGTGGATATTGATATGGATATGGATGTGGATGTGGATGTGGATGTGGATGTGGATGTGGATGTGGATATGGATATAGTTTAGTGTTCATGGTATTCAGTCAAAAGTTGGACTTGATGATTTTGGAAGTCTTTTCTAATCTTAATGATTTTGTGATTCTATTGCTGTCCCACTGCAGCAGGTGGATAAAGATGTATCTCTGGAGCAAGACAGATCTCAGGAGCAGGGATGGGAGAGCTGGGAGAAAGGGTCCAGCACCAGGACCCTCACTGCCATCCAGCATGGGACAGCACTTGGTGTTGGCTGAGCAAGGTCACTCGGGGATGGAATAACACAGGGAATAACACAGGACTCGCAGCAAGCCAGCATCTCTCACAGCACTGGGGTTTATCTTTAACAACAACAAGGGCAGCAGCCCCACTTTGCTGGAAAATAGCTGCCCAGTGCTGGAATCCCGCATCCTCAGCCAGAGGCAGGCATCCTGCGGGAGCCGAGCCGCGTTATCTGCCCGAGGGGGATTACGCTGTGAAAACGGCTCGTTGGGGATTGTATATTAACAGGATATGCTCGGCTGGTTGACAGGAAGCAATAAAGTAATTTGAAAGAGACTGGGAGAGAGTGTGTGAGTTCCTGCGTCTGTGTTCAATCACGGCTCTAGATAAGCAAACAGCGGAGCGGGAGGAGCGCTGCCAGCAGGGACGTGGCCAGAGCCAGAAATCCCCGGGAGCTGCCCAAGTCCAGCTCCGAGGCGGCGTGGAAAGCACTGGGGCTGCAGTTACAGCTCTCCCATGCCCTGCTCCCGGCTCTGCTCCTGCAGGATCCTGTCCCTGCCCCCAGCTCCGGGAGCCCGTCCCACGCACCTTTGGGAGCTCCGGATGGAGCCGCTCCTCCCGGCAGCTCCAGCCCGCCGGAGGAAGGGCAGCAGAGCCGAGAGCAGAAATACGTACGGCTGCGAGGAGCCGGGAGCTGCAGAGAAGGGCGAGGCAGAGGCTGGGGAGAAGGGCTGAAGGGGAGCATCGCTCCCTCGGCGTTTGGGGTGGCGCGGCTCGCAGCGCCCTGCGCGCATCCCGCCCGGGGGAAGCGGATCCTGCCCGGGGTGTGTCAGCCAGCACAGCACCTGGCACGCCGCTCAGCCTCCCACATCCTGCTGGAACCGCACACGGCAAAATGTCAGCGGCCTCTATTGCTCTCGGAGAGGCTCTGCTGGCCTCCAACAGGGGATGTTTGAGGTCTTCTGATGCAATCTCTGGTCTTTTTTGTGAGGGATCCACTTTCACACACCGAGTGATTGCCCAGAAGCTCCCTGCCACAGGATATGAGCTCCACGGGATCCACAAAATGTGTCTGCATTTGGTGGGGAATGAAGACACTCAAAGCACTGTCTTCAGAATAATAGAAATTAAAAACCACATATGCTGTCTTCCACCAGAGGCAAAAATATCCAACCCAGAGCCTGGATCAGTGTTGAATCTTTTCTCCCACGTGTCAGGTGCTCCCAGCTGGGTGATGGGCAGGAAATGGGATGGAGCTTGGAGCAACCTCTTCTAGTAGAAAGTGTCTCTGCCCATGGCAGGGGAAATGGAACAAGATGACCATTAAGATGACCATTGAACCCAAACCATCCTGTGGTTCTATGAAAGCTCCCTTGGCAGTGGTCTTTGTCAAAAGCTGTATCTCACTCTGAAGCACCTCACATTGCCCTTGTCAGAGAAGATCTCCTGGTGCATAGAGCACTGTCCAGTGTGCCCTGGGCACCGCTGTGCCCGACCAGCCCCTTCTCCAGGGCATGAGCCCTCACACTCCTGCGGCTCTGCTATGAGAAGGCTTCCCTGGAAGCCGAGGCCATGATGCATATGGACACCTGCATACATTGGAAAGTAAGTCCATGGCAGCAATTTTCACAAGCATGTTTGTTGCATTCCTTGGGGCATCACAAGCCCTCCCTGCTGATGAGAAAGTGGTGGCTGGGACAAGTGACTGCAGCCAAAATGGTCAGTCAGAGACTGTGAGGTAGTGCCATGTCCTCCACATGTTCCTCATTTGTTTTTTCAACATTCCCTCCCTGATCGCTGCACTAATGCTGGATCCCCAGTGGAGTCATTGATGATGTTCTTACACCCCTCCTTTCTCCCACGCACCTCACAAAATTTTTGGAATATCCAGGCGGGACAAACACAACTTGTTCCCTGCCTGTGCAAGAACTGCTCCAGCTGGCTCTCCCAAATGCAGGCAGGCCAGCCACAGCTCAGAGTTATCTGATGGTCACACGCAGCAGCCAAACCCCTGAGCCCTTCCCACAGTCCTTTCCTGCCGTAACTGGAAGGGCCTGGGCTGTACTGGGGAGCCAGCTGGCACCTGGCTGGGTGCGTGGGTAGTCCCCAGAGCCTGAGATGTCACCAGAAGCTCAGGTGATATGCTGTGCAGCCCTTCCCACGGCATCACTCAGCAGACCGGTGTGGGTGGCCCGTGGCGGCCTCTGGAGAGGCGCTGCCCTCCACCCTCCTCTCCTGGGTCTGTCGCAGTTTTGTGTCTCACGCTGTCTCACCTTGCAGGGCCGCACACCGACTGTCTGACCTTCATCACCAGCTTGGCACCAGGAGTTACCTGACCTGCTCCTGAGTCATCTCTGCATGCAGCAGGGAGCAGCAGCCTCCAGAAAATGGATGTGCCTGCTGCTATCCAACCCAATCACATGGCCTGGGAGCTGCTTTGGAGCTCCCCAGGTGGGAACTGGCTGCCACTGCTTCAGTTCTGCACAATTTCCTCAGCCACATGCTTGGAAGCCAGAGGGAACCTGATGGGACTGCCCAAAGCAGCCACATCCCAAGCTCAGCCCCACTCCTGAAGAGACTTGGGACACCCTGATCCTCTTTGCCTCTCCAGCATTTTGTCCTCCTTCCCTTACACCCCCATCCAGCTGCAGGAAAGAGATGATCTCCCAGTGCATGACCCAACCACCTCACAGCAGAATTGGAAGGGCTCCTGGAGCCAGGCCACCGGAGAGGAAGGACCACTCCCTGTACTGGACCTGCTCCAGGCTGGAAGGAGAGACTAGTTGCCTTGGCTGCAGTAATTAAATCCTTCACCCAAATGAGAGAGAACATCCCATCCTCCCCACTCCCCCCACAGTGCTGCAGTGTGCAAATCCCTGGCATCACTAGACAAGCACATCAGTCATCCCCCAGGTGGGCTAGGCTAGACTTAAGTTGCCTGGGCTCTGTCCTTGCTGTGTCTGAGACTAGGCAGGGCTCCCAGCTCCTCTGGGTCAGCTGTCCAAAAACTGCCACCACACTGGCCTAACCTTTTGGATCTGCTAAACTAGGTCTGAGCACCTCAGCCCCTCAACTCTGAACTGGGGGCAGCAGGGAGAGAATTTCTGCTGTAGACTGACCTGGTTTAGAGACATCCTTGTGCTCACCAATGCACAAAGGCTGCAGGACGGGTAGGAAAAAGAAGAGGCAAACCCATGGGAGACAGGACATTTGCCATGCTGCAGCACCAAGAACTGGGTGTTAATGTGTGTTATTTACCGAGCCAGCACCTCCCTGCCGGGAAGGGACAGGTGTTTCCTCCAGACCAGACTAAAATATCCCTGCCATTCCCCTGTCTTGGGAAGAAACTCTGGTCCTGTAAGCTTGGCTCAGCCCATGTGGGATCAAGCACCATTATGAGCTCATTGGCTGCCCACCTGTCCAGGTCAGCTCCGTGCTCCTGCAGCCCCACCAGTTCCCATTAGGTCTCCCCTGTGGAAGGATTCCTGTGTGCCCAGGATGCCAGCATGGCTCTCCTGCCTGGAGGCATCAGGCTCTCTCCGTGCCCACCCTGCTCCCATCTCCTCCCTGGGGACTCCCCCAGCCCCCAGCAGCTCTGTCCCCCTCCCCCATAAGTCAGCCCCATCCCCGGCAGAGCAGCATCCCCCTCCCCGCCCCTGCACGGGCACGGCTCGGCCTTTCTTCCTTTTCATCCTTTCTCCCTCCCTGAATGCGCTTTGCTCGCTCTGGGGCAGGGAGAGCCGCGCTCCCCCCGGCTCCCGGGGATCCCCGGCAGATGGGGCCGGGATGGGAATGTGCACACAGAGCAGCCCCTAAGAGGATTTGCTGGTGCCCCTTTCATTGCGAGCCTTTGTGTGCTGCTCCGCTGCGGTGGGACGCCCCCGAGTTCTCCCCCGGCTCCTCTCTCTTCCAGTGCAGAAGAAAAGAAAGCGCCTATAAAGGCCTCGTTTGTCCGCCTTGTTTGAGAGCCCCGTGCTGCTGTAGGTGCCGCGCTCCCGGCGTGACAGCGTCGCCCCTTTGAGAGCCGCGGACGTGCGGCTCCCTCCCGGGAGGGCCCGAGCGGGCGGCTTAGCCCGGCGCTGGGAAAAAAGGTTTCAGTTGCATTTCAATGTCCATTGAACCCTGAATCCCCGGCGATGGTTTTTCCAGAGGCTCTGCAGACAGACAAAGGCACGGAAGAAGAGGCTGGGAAGATGCTTAGCGTCCAGCAGTGGGTGAAGGACCCGCTACCCCCCAAAATCCCATCCCGGAGAGCTGAACGGGGCTGGCAATGCTGCTTTTCCAATGACATCTAGCGGTAAAGCCAGGCAAGCAGGAAAACGTCGGCTGGGTTTCCTGGCTGGAGCGCAGCACCTCCCGCTGCTTTGCCCTTTGTCGGGGGGCAGAGAGCCCCGGTGCAGAGGGAAGCACAAAGAGCTGCACCAAAGCCTCGGCAGCCCCCAGATGTCAGCCAGACCCCTGAAACAGCCGCTGCTCCCTGGGCCTCGTCCCGGATCTTCTGGGCTGGAAGTATTGAGCAGCACACCGCTCTTGTCCTGCGGGTCTGTGCTCCAACACGTCCCCACGCGTGCTGCCGGCAGGTGTGTGACACACCTGGGAATGTCTCCAGTGCAGGCAGAGTGCAGCAGCCACAGGCAGTGACCCTGCAGCACAGAATGTGGCTCCAGGGATGCTCGCAGGGCATCGCACCCCAGCTGAGGGGGCTCCCCAGGACCTATGGTGGTCCTGACAGGGGGGTGATGGGGTGGCCAAGGCTAAATAGCAGCCTGGGCTGCTCACTGTTTAACCAAAGTGTATTAAGATGTCAGGAAGAGCTTCCATACCTCACTGGACACTGGAAAACCCACTCTGGAGGGCACATACTGGAGAGGTTGGTCATTAATATCTCCACTACAGCACTTCAGAGCCATTTCTTATGGCTCACTGCACACCAGAGCACCCACACTGCTGGACTATGAGCTGCTGATGGATGTTGTCCCGAGCCAAAAGGGACCATGGACCCAAATCCTCTCTTGCACAGCCTCTTCTGCAGCAGATCACCTTGGCTTCCCTGGTACAGGGTACCCAGAGCAGCAGTGGCTGCCCCTTTCCTGGGATTGTCCAAGGCAGGGTTGGATGGCTGTTGTGGTGTGTTTTGCTTTGAATCTGTTTGCCCAGTTCTCCTCCCTAATCCCCTCCCTTTCCCAGTTGCCAGTTTTCCCAAGCCCTTCCCTAACCTCCTCCCTTCCAAGTTGTCAATCCTCCCTATCCCTGCCCCTTTCTCCAGAGAGTTCTGTGTCTGTCTTGTTGCCCTCGACACCCCATTTGTTTCTGTGTATTATTCACCACCCTGTTTTCCCTGATAGGTTCATGAGCCATTTGCCCCACCTTACACTCCTCTCTTACCATATCCTCTTTGGTTCACTTTCCTACACCCCTACTCCTGAGCTGCTGCATAAAAGCTTCTGTTCACCCCCCCCCAGTTTTGTCTGGGAGCCCAGTGTCGGAACTCGAAATGTTCCTCAGACATTTTTTAAGGTTCTGATCCCAGGTCAGAAGCATTTGAGACCCTGGCAGGCAGCTGGAAACAGCTGTGATTTTGGGTTTGAGCCATGGAATGATTTACCAACCTTGCAGGAAGAACAAGAAGTCACAAAGGTTTAGATATTAGAGTAGAAGTAGTTACAAAGTAAAGGGAAGAATTTTTGAGTGCTGTACAGGGGGGTTTTGGTTTTGTACATGGGGGTCAGAAGTTTTAAGATGGAGGGATTTGGGCCTGCCCTGTCCTCCCTCTTTCTTCTTCCTTACCTCCATGTTCTCGGTGATGTTGGCACTCACAGATTGGTTTAGAGTAGAAAAGCACCATTTAATATAGGTAATAGGCATTGGGGGAAAACTGTACCCATGTAACACGTAATGTACATATAAAAGATAGAAAAGCACCATTTAATATAGGTAATGGGCATTGGGGAAAAACTGTACCCATGTAACATGTAATGTACCATATAAAAGACAGCAGCAGCCCTGGGCAGGGAGAGAAGAAGCAGTCGGGAGTCAGAGAGGATGTCAGGGTGTGTGTGTGCCTCTGCCTGAGCTGTGAGCAAACCACAGCAGCCCCAGAAGAAAATCTTTTAGATAACTGCAATAAACTGCCCTGAGACCGAACAACAGAGACTGCTGAGCCTTTCTTTGGAAGCATGGCTTGGAGGAGAGACTTTTCCACCACACGGAGCCACCTCCGACCCAGGGTGGGCTTCGGCAGCCCAGGAATAAATAAATCCATGCTGTCCCAGCCCGTGCCATCCTGCCTGTCCCTGCAGTAACTGGGATTGCAGCGCTGGCAGGAGCAGTCACAGCCCTGCCCCAGCTGCCCCACACGCTGCTGCAGAGGGGCCTGGAGCAATCTGGTCTGGCTGAAGGTCACACAGGGCATGCAGGAAGGATGCTCCTGAGGATGGATGCATCAGGGAGTGAGAACTTCAGGGCCGTGCTGACAGCAGGACAAAGAGATCAGAAATAGAGATGCAGGAGGTGGCTTTGGTGGTCCTGCACAGGGACAGAGCATCTGTAACCTCCATGGATTCTCACAGCCTGTGTGCAGAGCCTGTGCCACACTGTGAGCAGCCAGAGGTGCAGCTGTACCCAGCCCGTTGGGCTGGAGGGTGATCTTCAGCTGGAGGATGAAAATTGCAAAAGGGAACCCGGGAAGGCATTCTCTGTCTCCTGTGACAGTAACTCCAGCCCCTCTGAGCAGTTCTATACAAAAGAGATGCCACAGCAAAGCCAGGATCAAGGAAAAGCCCACCCACCTTTTAATGCTGGGAGAGAAAAACTGAGTAAAACCCAGCACACAAACAGCTTTTAAAATTAAATACATTGAATTCAGAGTCACAGAGACCAAAATGGGTTATTAATAAATTGGTGATGCTTCCATCTTCCTGAGCTCAGGGTGCTTGTGTGCTCTGGTAGAGGCCCTTGGCGTCACCAGTGCACAATGTTCAGGTATATCCAATGTTCCTGTACTGGATTTTATGACAGGTGAAAGAAAATTAGGGAAAAAGCAGGGGAAAATGGAGACAGAACCACCCAAAATGTGAGAGATTACATCCTTTGTGGGCCATAGGATGAAGAAGAAGCCTGTCCAAAGAAGGAGAACAAGCCTCCTGGTTAACCTTCAGGTCACCTCTTCCATCTCAGTCATGTTCTTTGTTGTCCTCTGAAGTCTCACTCTGGCAAATGCCAGGAGTGTCCCTCTCCATGGCCTTTTGGGACAGTCATTGGTGGCTGCATGTTGGAGCTGGGAAGGAAGAGTAGCTACAGCATTTCCCAAACTCTCCTGGCATTAGTTTCACCTTCAAAAAGGCTTTTCTTTCCTCTCTTTTCCTGCTCAGTGAGGACACTGAACAAACACCAATAGTTTCAGCTCCTTGCTCTCCAGCAGCCTAAGGGACCTGTGCAATGGAGGGGGAGACTGAAGGACTGAGACAGAACTGCCTGAACTCATCCTGAGCCTGCAGACAGGGTAGGAGCAGCTGTGGTGGGTCCATATGGATGTCAAAAGGAGAAACCCATCCACTCCTGGCCATTCAGCCCACCCCAGGAGACCATCCAGTGCTGGGGAGGGCCAGCTGATCCTTGCCTTTCTCCAGGGAGGAGGTGCCCAGGGTGACCCATGTTCTTCCCCCACATCCTGGGGGACCGTGCTCCTCTGCAGGTAGCAGGTGACAGCAGTGGCAGGACCACCCGGGAGCTCTGCAGAGCTCATGTTTCATAACAGGAGCAGAGTCCAGTCTCAGTGGCTGCTGGGGGCTTCCCACTGCTGGTGCCAAGTATCACCTGGAGATCTCCAGGAGCCAAAACTCTACACAAAGCCCTCATGTTCCCAGAGCCTGACTCTGCCCAGCCCTCGTGGACACTCTCAGGCTGTGATGTGATGTGTGACACAGGGTCCCTTCACACAGCAGAGGACATCTGGCCATGCAGCCCATGGCAGGGGTGCATCCCAAGGATCACTCACTCAGGGAAGGGCAGGGGTGCTCAGATCCCTCCCAGGGATGTGCAGGGTTGTCCAGCTCTCTCTGGCTCCCCTGGAAATGGCACTGATGACCCATTGCTCTTCCCATCACCTTGATGACTGCACATGCCAGCATCTCCAAGCCAAAGCTCTCCTGGCACTTCATGGGAACAGGAGGGAGCACTGGGCAGTACCACACAGCCCCTGGGGAGCTGCCAGCTGAGCCCTCACACCAGAGCTCCAGTCCCTGCTCTTTCTGAGGAAGCCAGGACAGCAGGCTCACAGATACTCCTTGTTTAAAAACCAGATGGGAATTCCAGGTATGTGTCCCTGCATGCTGCATGCATTCCCTGTGGTCCCTTGCACGTGGCAGTGTCTTGCTGTGCTGTTGGCTTCAAGCTGCCTCACTTGGTATTTCTCCCCCTCTGTATGTAAATGCAAGATTTTAGGGCAGAGTGAGGCTGTTGAGTGCAATCCTGGCCTCTTCCAGCCTGGTATGGCTGCGGCCCTGACTGCTGGAAGCGTGTTGGGTGTGCTCTGTGTGGTGTTTGTGTGTTCTGTGTTGGTGCCTGTGCCCTGTGTGATAATTCCTGTGAGCCTCCAGCCTGCCTCGTGTGAGGCACATGGATCTGTTACACTGTGATATGGAATAACTCACACAAGTAGGTTAGATGTAAAAGGAAAGAAGAACTTTAAAAAGTAAACTTTATTTTTTGACTCCACTCTATATACAATAGTGAAAGTGACAGTGGATTGGAGGGTGAAACAGTCACCTCTCCAACCACACTGGTCAAACTGACAGTCTATCAATTCTCTCTGCTTACAAAGAATGTAAAACAGTCATTGTTTATATGAATAGTGTGAGAAAACTCAGTAAAAAGTTGTAAATATCAGAAGGCATAAGAAACTTTCAGAAGAACTTTAAAACTCTCAAAAGAACAGGGCGACATGGATCCATTTGTGACAGGATGGGGCTGGAGGCTCAGCTCAGCCTCTCAGCCTGTCCAGCAAGGCGAGGCTGAAACCCACACCCGGCTCCAGCGAGGCAGGCAGGAGTGGAACAAAGGCTGTGGAACAAAGCAGGGCTGTTCCCCCTGTGGGGAAACTGAGGCACTCGGGGGAGAGTGTGGGTGTGTCGCTGATTTGTACCCAGTCACTGATTTGTTCCTGGATACTGGCAGCACCCAGTAGTGGAAGATAAAAACATTTGCCTTTCCTTTTTCTTGGAGAAAACCTTTGGAGAGGAGAGCAGGGCTGTGTGAGGCTCTCCCAGATCTGCGTTGTCACAACTTCAGCGTTGGTTTGGGGATTTTGCCAAGAGCCCGGTCCTGCATCACAGCAGAGGATGCCCATCATGGCAAAGCATCCCCATCACGGCACGGGATTCCCACAATTACAGAGGATCTCAATCGCATCAGAGCGTTGCCAGAGCGACAGAAGCTCCTCAGCAGAGCGTCCCACATGGCTCCTGGTCTTAATGGGTGGGGGACAAATCTGAGTTCACTGCGGTGCATCCCTCAAGGGGTTAAGGACATGCACGGGGCCAGGCAGGCCCAGTCCCGCATCCCTCCCGCATCCCTCCCGCATCCCTCCCCATCCCTCCCGCATCCCTCCCCATCCCTCCCCATCCCTCCCCATCCCTCCCCATCCCTCCCCATCCCTCCCCATCCCTCCCCATCCCTCCCGCATCCCTCCCCATCCCTCCCCATCCCTCCGCATCCCTCCCCGTCCCTCCCCATCCCTCCCGCCGCGCCGCCGGGGAGATGCTGCTCGGAGCCGGGCGCAAGAGGGCGGGAGGCAGCGGCAAGAGGAGCGGAAGGAGCCGAGCCCCGACGTCCAGGCGATCTATGCCTGGAGCTGAACCAGGCCAAGCTTCTCATCCCGCACATCCCCATGGGAACCTCGGCCCCGCCGCCCTTCCTTGCACCCCCGTCCCATTATCGGTCACCGGCGGCCGCGCAAGTCCGGGGGACCAGCGGGGCTGTCCGGGGGTGCTCCCCGTACCCAGAGCACCTGCCGAGGCTGCCCAAGCTGCGAAAGCAGGGATTGAGCCCTTCCTCCCAGCCCCGCCTGCATCCACCCCTCCCCACAGCATGAGGAATCCCCGGCAGCATCCCCAGGCAGCATCCCCGGGGCTCGGGGCTCACCCCCAGGCAGCATCCCCGGGGCTCGGGGTTCATCCCCGGGGCTCGGGGCTCATCCCCAGGCAGCATTCCCGGGGTTCATTCCCAGGCAGCATTCCCGGGGCTCGGGGTTCATCCCCGGGGCTCGGGGCTCATCCCCAGGCAGCATTCCCGGGGCTCGTTCCCGGGGCTCGTTCCCGGGGCTCATTCCCGGGGTTCACCCCCAGGCAGCATTCCCGGGGTTCATCCCCAGACAGCATTCCCGGGGCTCATCCCCGGGGCTCATTCCCGGGGTTCATTCCCGGGGCTCATCCCCGGGGCTCATTCCCGGGGTTCATTCCCGGGCAGCATTCCCGGGGTTCATTCCCGGGCAGTATTCCCGGGGCTCATTCCCGGGGCTCATTCCCGGGGCTCATTCCCGGGGCTCGTTCCCGGGGCGCGCTCCCCGGCACCATTCCGACCCCTCCGGGTCCAGCCCCGGGAGCATCTCTGCCCCCGGTCCAGCCCTGGCTGCATCCCCGCCCCCGATCGAGCCGGGGTGCGCAGGGTGCCCCACCACGCGGGGCTGCAGCCGCAGGGTCGCCCCCACCCACCCTGGTTCTGTGGTCTTTCCTCTCCTGCGCTCCCCTCCCAGCACCAGTCCCCTGAATGCTCCATTTGAAGCTAATTCCGGCTGAAATCTGGTTTGCTTTCCAACGTTGCTGCTTTAAATTGGAGAGCTTGACCTTGTAGCAGGAGGTGACATGCAGATGCACATCAGCAGCCCGTCAGAGCGGCGGCGGGGGCCGCGGGGGGGTGCGGAGCCGCCTCGGGGACACGCCAACTATTTTATGAGTAATTTAATATCTGGAACACAGAGTTTTCATTCCCAGAGATCTGCTGGGGAAAGAAAGAGCCTTTCTGCAGCCCCGCGAAGGCTGTTCCTCATAAGGAGGCAGAGCAGAAAAAAAGGGCTGGGATTTAACTCCTTGGTGGCCAGCCAGCGCAGAGCCTCCCGGCTCTCGGTCCCTGCAGAGGCCAGGAAAAGCAGGAATTCCCTGCGCACCTCTAAGTGGGAGAGAAGCCAGGCTGTGGTGCTAAAGGCAATAGAAGCAATTGCTCCTTCCCATTCAAATTCAAACACAAGCCCCGGCTGAGGATGGGGGCAACAAATTTAACAGCAGCCCTGAAATGAGATTTGGGGTTGGAGCTGATGTCTGAACTCCCTTCCCTGTCCCAGACAGGTTTCTGCTGTATCAAACTCCACAGGAGTCTCCCTGGGGTGGGGCCACCCTGCAGTGGAACCGTGCACCCAGAGGACCCGTGCAGGTCCTGCTGACAATGTCACCGTGTGTGACCTCAGTGCCATCAAAGCTGCGATTTGCTGCTGGGCCCCTTGTGATGCCTGTGACATCCCAGCAGTCACAAGCCAGTGTCCTGTCCCAGCAATGCCTCTGCCCAGAGCATTCCAGCACCTTGGCACAGCACTGAACCCACACAGGGACTCCCATATGGCTCCTGATTGATATTATGGTTGGAGAAGGGGAGAGAAGGAAGAACTCAAAAAAATCCCCCAGTGTTTCACTCCACAGCCTGGCCCAAGGGCAGAGGAGATGGTGGAGAGCAGCTGCCAGCCTGGCAGCAGCAACTGTGGCTCAGGGCTGCGAGGCTGAAGGGAAGGAAATGCTGGTGGGCTGTTCAGGAGGGAGCTGCTGCCAAGGGAATGCCTCCCTGCACGGAGGAGCAGCGGCAGGAGCTACGTGGCAGAAAAGCTGTTTGGAGGGGCTGGCATGGGAAGCTGGTCCAGGAGGCCCTGTCAGGCACCCTGGCTGTGGCTGCTGCTGCCAGCAAGAAAGACCAGACAAGCATGGTTTAGGAAGGGCTTGGTTACAGCAGGTACTGGGAACTCCTGGGCTCAGTGCAAACAGATAAACACCTCTGCAAGCTCCATGCTGTTTGCTGGTGATGTTAGACCAGACCGTGGCGCTGACATCCTTGGCTACATCTCACTGACAAACAGCATGGTTGTGTTTTGATTCCTCCAGCTCAGCTTCATTTCCATGAACACTGACAGGCACACCCATTTTCCACCATGCTGGATTCTGCCAGAGTCCTGCTCATGCCGAGACTGGAGCTTTGGCCCAGAGAAAACCTCCAAACCCCCAGTTAGATAATGCAGGAGAAACCTCCATGTGATTTTCTTGCTGGTGCCTATTGCTCTGTGCCTGGGAGCAGGAAGATTTTATTTTCACCCCCTGACAGCTCTGTTGGTGTCTTTGCCCACAGCTGTGCTCCTGGCTCCCTCCCTGTCCCGCTCAATGGCCTCCAACACCACAGACCAAAGCACCCCACGGCTTCTTGGCAAAACACTGACATTCCTAAAACTCCTGAAGTCACCTTGAAACACCTCCTGCCCCAGCTTCAGCACCTGCTGAGCACCTGGTGGCCTCGGCCTGGGCACAGCCCTGCCCTTGGTGGCAGCCTGGCACTGCAGGTGAGGGAGGGCTGCGGCTGGGTCCTGGGGAGGGACTGCAGCTGCCTGGAAAACAAACCCCAAAGGGAGTGACAGGGAGCAGAATGTGCGTGTCAGGGGACAGCTGCAGAGCACACACAGCGTGCAGGGAGCGTGCAGGGGCAGGGGGAGTCACACAGGGCTGGGTGTGCACAGGGGGATGTGCACAGAGGGGTGAGTGAGCACACACAGAACAAGCAGGAGCGTGCCCAGAGCCCCCGGCCAGCTCTGCCCATCCTGGCTGAGGACAGATCCTGCAGGTTTATTCCCCAGTGCAGTCGTGCCAGGTTGAAGCACTGGGCTCAGGCACACGTGGGGAAGGTGTAAGGAATTAATTAAAGGTACAAATTGGCCCTTTCCTGAGTGCCAGTGACCGTGGTGCTGCCCTGACCCACCCTTAACGCCCACAGCACCTGACCCTGCACAAGTTTCTCTCCAGCTCTCCTGTTAATGGTTGTGTTGTTCCAAGGTTGCTCTGTTTCCATGGAATAATGAATCCCGGCCCAAAGAGCAGGGCAGGAGATTCAGGAGCAGGGCTAGGTTGGTCCTGCTGCTCCTAGGAACGCCAGGCAGGACAGGTGGGACTGCCAGCACAGCACACAACCCCCCAGCAGCTTTTGGGTTTTCCCAATGGGGCCCTGAGCAGCACAGGGGGTTCAGCAGAGGGACTGAATTGCTGTGCACAGGAGGAAGCAATCCCAGCTGCTGTGCAGCGAGCCATGGCAAGGGACATTTTGGCTCAGGCCTCAGTGAGTGCTGTAACAGCTTGAGAGGAAGGGGCCTCTCCAGCTGAGGGGGTGCAGGCTGTGGCTTTGGGGCTTCCTACAGGGTCAGAAATGTGCTGCCCACCCTGAGCTGCCTGGGGAGAACTGAAGGGTGGAGTTTCATGGACCAGCAACAGCTCCAGCACCCTCTGGGCCCCTTTCCTTATCCATTTTGGATACCCAGGGGCTGTGAGTCTAGTGGCAGCCTGAGGGCTGCAGGCAGCTGCCATCCCATGGGGCCACTGCCAGAGGTGGCATTGCTGGGTGCTGGCTGAGACCCATGGGAGGAAATGATGCCCTCTGCACCTCTGGGCAGCAATTCCTGTGCACCTCTGGGCAGCAATTCCTGTGCACCTCTGGGCAGCAATTCCTGTGCACCTCTGTTTTCCAGCTGTGTAAGCACCGTGAGCTGCACTTAGAGCTGCACTGTAAGTGTACCCAGTACACAGTACCTGCACTGCCCTCTGACTTTGCCCAGGCACAGCCAAGCCCCCAGAACCCTTTTGACTCGTGCTGGTCAGACATCTATTTCAAAGATAACACCAGCTTTTTTCCTTACACCTTTTCAAAAATCAAAAATTATTACATCCATTACCTGGAAAGGCAGAAAGCTTCACCTTGGTGTCCAACAACATCCCAGGTCCCTTCCTGCAGAGCTTTCTGCTGCCAGTGCCTGTCCTCTGACACACGATTGTCCCATGCCAGAAGAAGAACTTTGCGTTTGACTCTATCAAATATCAGTGGGCTCCTGCCAGCTCATTTCCCAGCCTTCAGGGCTCTTGGAATGGCATCCCTGACCTCCAGTGTATCCCTGTTCCTTGGCACAATGTCTCCTACCTGCCGAGGGTTCAGGAGGCTCAGGTGTGTGTGCTACCAGCCCTCTTTGGGTGTCCAACACCGGCTCTTCCCCCCGCCTGCCTTGCCCAGCTCGGCTGTGTTTGTGATGCTGCATCTCCAGCTGTGAAGCACCGTGGGCTCGGTGGGTGCACTGTAAAGGCCGTGCAGTGCTCTGGCACGGGGGAATTCAGAACACAGCACCCACCGCCTGTGCTCAGACCTGAGAGCAGCAGGGCCTGGGGACACGGGTGCCTGGACCCCGGGGGACAGAAGCCACAGAACTTGCTGCAGGAAGGATAAAGCTCCCAGGTGGTCCGGAGGAGGAGAAGGAGGAATGAACCGGGCTAATGCTGCCCGCTGCCTCCTCCCCGACCCTGTGGGCAGGGCTGAGCCCCTCGGAGCCGTGCCCGCCCGGCCGGCGGGGCGAGGATGCTGCGGGGCGAGGATGCTGCGGGGCGAGGATGCTGCTGCTGCGGGGCGAGGATGCTGCGGGGCGAGGATGCTGCGGGGCGAGGATGCTGCGGGGCGAGGATGCTGCCGCTGCCGGGCGAGGATGCGGCCGCTGCCGGGCGAGGATGCTGCCGCTGCGGGGCCAGGGCTGAGCCAGTCTCCAGTGCCACCTGCCGGCAAACCGCCCTGGATTTGGGGAGCCCCGAGCGGGTCGCAGCAGCCGCGGTCCCCGTCCTGCGCCGGGGCGCTGAGCAGCCCAGAGCCGGGGGCCTGGAGACCTCGGGGTGACGCTCCATTAAATCCTGCCCAGAGCACACTCACCTCCCCAAGCCCTTTTACCATCATCCTTTCCATCCCGACCCTTTCAAATCCTAGAGTCCCACAAAAAATTCCCAAAAGCCCCACGTCCAGGCCCACGAGATGGGCTGGGGGCTGCAGGCAACCCACCCACATGGGTGCAATGCCGGGTGGGCACCTGCCCCGGGAGCAGGGCTGTCCCCGGGCTCCTCAGCTTTAATTCTGGACATTCCTGGCTCCACAGCTGTGCTATTGATAAGGGGCAGGCCGGGGGGGCTTGTCTGTGCTCCAGGACGTGGAGCACAGCTCTGTGCTGGGGTTTGGAGGCTGTAGTGGGGGTGTCCTCCACACCACCCCCATCATGGCATCCAGTTGTTTGGCCCACACGGACCTGCCTTGCCCTGTCACAAGCTTTGACAATCTTCTGTGGGTATTTCTGTCACCACGACCACCACAAAAAAAAAAGTCTGAGTGAGGTTGGTGCCCCCAGATCCTGCTACTGCCAGTACAGCACCATCTCCAGCATCTCCCCACCTACCACCAGTACCCAGTGGCCCCAATTTTTCCACTATGCCATTGTCCGGCCCCCAGATAAAGGCTGAGCTGCCTCTCCACATTTTCCTAACTCTGAGCTGGGACCCTTTGGGTGGCTCTGGACGGAGATACTCAGCCTGGTCTGCAGCAGGAGCTGCATGATTTGCCTGGCTCTGCTCAGCAGTAATGGGATGCTAATGAGCCTGGGCTGCACCCAAGAGGGTGAGAACCAGTGCCCTGGTTGTGTGAAAATTATTTGTGAGGAAAAAGGCAAATCCTATACAGAAAGGGACCAATAGTGCAAAGAGCTGTCATTTATTGTGCAAGAATGGCAGCAGCATGCTCCAAGCACCAATTTGGGAGCAAAGAGTTTCCAGGGGAGTCCTCAGCTCTGCAGGGACTGCAGAGATTGGCCACAGACACAGCTCCAGTGGGCTAAGCCTCGGGGACAATGAGGAAGCCAGAGAAGACGCTGTCAGACCCTTCCAGCCCCACCAAGGAGTTCTTCTCTGTTGGTTCCAGCCAGACAGACTCGTTCATGGCCATCTTGAGCACCACACCACCCGTGGTGACCTGGAAACTGTTCTGCACGAAGTCACAGAAGGTCACCACCCTGTCGCCCCTGCTGGCACCCTGGCCCTTTTTGATGTTGAGGCACAGGTTGCCCCGGGAGGTGACGTGGTAGGTGAAGTAGTAGATGCCGGGCACGCGGCAGGTGAAGCGGCCGTAGCGGTTCTCGTAGTGCCCGTTCTCGTTGGCGATGATGCGGTCGAAGCGGACGGGCTGCTCCCGGCGGGGGTAGGAGCTGAGGCTTCTGGCAGCGGAGAACGCGGACTTGAAGGTGACCTTGTAGCCACCAGGTTCTCCCGCGGGGCCAGGCATTCCCCTGTTACCTGGAACACCCACTGGACCTGGGATGCCACTGGGACCAACCTTCCCAGGTGGTCCGGGCAGTCCCGGGACTCCCTTCTCCCCTCTCTCTGCTCCACTCTGGCCAGAGGGTCCTAGGAAAGAAGAGGAAGAGTCACTGTGGTCCCAGCCAAGCCCCATTTGTCTGCAGAGAGGGAGCAGGAGCAAGGACACCTGTGCTGGGTGTGGGCCAGTAGAGACCCTGCCCAACAGGCAGGTGTGACACACCGTGCTGTCATCCCCCTCCTTCCCCAGGTTCCTTGGGGTGTTCCATCATCCCCACCGACAAGACCTCAAAGAACTGGTGGAAATGGCTTGCTTTCAGGGCCACGTGCCCGGCACTGTCTTTCCCTGCTCTTGGCATTCACAAGACAGTGTTTTACCCACCTGCAGCCTCTTCCTTACCTTGCTCACCCTTTGGGCCGTTCTCCCCATCCCTGCCATCGCTGCCAGGCTGTCCTGGTAACCCTGGGATGCCTGGGATGGTGCCGTAGGTCCTGCAGAGCGTGTCACTGGCAGGCTGCCCTCCAGCCAGGCAGATCAGCATGGCCCACATGATCCACATCTGTGGGAGCACAGAACGGTGTCAGGGGCTTTCCTGGGTGGTGGGAGGGCTGGGGAAGGCACTCAGAGCTGCTCTGAAAGATGGTGACTGCAAACAAGTCTGGGTAATACCATCAGGGAGGGAAAGCATCCTACTGCAGGGCCAAATCCACTCTCCTGCTGGAGCAAAGGACCATAACCCTTGGGCAAGACAGGTCTTGCAGTCTCTTGTCATTCTTAAATCCCCAGTTTACAAGTGCTCACAACTTCAGCAATGTGAATATTTGGGACAGGTTATCTCAGATATCTGATGCCCAACGTGGCCATGCTGCTGCCTTGATGGAGAAATTCCCCATCTCATCTCGGGATCATATTTGCCAGGTAAAATCCTTACCCAGCCAGAGCAGTTTTGCCATCTGCAAGGAAACAGGCCTTGCCTTCCACCAGCATGTCTAGGGGACAGCACTAGTCCTTGAAGATGGCAACGAGACCCCAGCCCTCCCTCCTCCATCCCACAGATTCCCCTTGTGTCCTGTCACACAGCTGCTCAATGCCAGAGGCATTTCTGCATCTAACAAGCCTCACTGGGACAGTTATCTGGGCTTCCATCCCTGGGGCCTTACCTTCTCCCTGCCCTGCCTGCCCAGCTCCTTCCCCCAGCTCCTGCTGTGGGCCCATGTGGATCAGCACTGGGCATTTGGGGGCTGTATCTGGACATCACAGCACCCCAGCCACAACTCCCCCACCTCAGGTGGATTTTCCCAGCGCTGAAGCTCTGGTGCCAGCAGGACAAAAGATTGGTGAGTTGGATCCTCCAGCCACAGCCGTTCTGATTTGGGTGTGGCAGGTACAAAGACCGATCCACAGGCTCCCAGCCACCAGAAAACAAATCTTCTCGGGACAGGAGAACACCTCCAGGGCACCTTTCAGTCCCTGATAGCCCTTCTGGAACTCTGCCATCTCTACTTTTATGCTTTCCTTTTTCTGGGTGGAGTAGGAGGGGTCAGGGTCCCACCAGGGACCTCCACCACCCCCAGACCAGCACCTCCACCCCCAGTTTCTCTTCTGCCAGGCCACAGGGAAGTGCCAGTGATACAGGTGACTATCACCCTGCCAGAGCTGGGTTCCCCACGTGCTCCTGCCTGCAGGGGGAACCTTGGGCTCAGTCTTGCTCTTACCTTGATCTCCTTGTTCATCAGGTGGGGAGATGGAGCAGTGTCCAGCACCCCAGTGTCCTGCTCAGAAATGCCCAAGAAGAGAAGCAGAAGTTTGCTGCAAGGGTTATTGTGAAAGGATCTGGGACACATCCCCTTTTTATCTTTAGCTCCTGTCCTTTTTCTGTGGCAGTTTCAGATCCTCCATGAATGCTGCTGTCAGCTGAGCAGGACAAGCCATCCCCAAATAGCACCCTGAGGCTCTCCAGCCACAGTCTGCCCTGCAGGGTCCCTGGGTCCTGCTCAGGGGTGCTTGCTATAAGGAATTCTCTTGGGAGCTCCAGATGAGTTTAAGGTGACCCCTCAGAGCTGCAGAAATGTGCATGCACTCAGCCAGCACCCTCAGGCTGCTCCGCACGCTTCCAGCTCTGCAGGTCCAGGGGTGCTGCAGGGTCTCAGCACCCATCACCTTGAGTCCATGCCCCTGACTCTGCTGAATATTGTGCATGGGAAGTGATTTTACTGTGGGAAAAACATTCCCTGCTTTGGCTACTGCCTTGTGGAAATGAAGTACAGGATGTTACGAGAGGTGACTGCCTGTTCCACCCTTCAATGTGTGACACCAGGAGAAATCCCTGCTGGGTTTTGGTGGGCTCTGCAGCCTCCACAACCATGAGCTTCTTTGGTCTGGCTCAGGAAAGCCAGAGTGCTTCCCCTGCCCATCCTGGTAGGGACACCAGGGATGTCCCAGCCATGGTGTAGGGATTTCCTGTGCAGTCTGTGCCCCTGTAGAGCTTTGGAGGGAAGGGGAGGATCAGGGCCCTTCTTGGATGAGTCTTGGTGCCCTCTGGATAGGGGCTGTGTGGGGACACGGGAACCGCCCTGTTCCTGCAGCAGCCAGGGTCCCACCCGCTGTGCAAAGCCGGATGTGGGCGGGTTGTGGTGGTCTCTGATGCCAATGAGGCTTGGGGACATGTTGATGCCACACAGATGGCCAGATGTCATGTGCACCTTTGTGCACACCACAGAGAGGAAACAGCACGTCACACCGGGTGCACGGGGAAGGTTTTATTGACTCTTTGCACAGCCAGATCATGGCAAAGGGGTTCTGCAGCCTATGCCAGGACACCTGTCTGAGCCTGAGGCAGCCCAGGTGGGGAGGGGAAAAACACAGAGACCTCTGAGGTAATGTGGGGTTAGCAAGGGGGATGCACGTGGCAGTGCCAGCAGGACCAGGAGCTCAGCACCATCACGCTGGGTGCAGATGAACCAGATGTGCCTGTTCCCCCTGTGCAGCAGCTACCAGTGCTCAGCCCCCAGACCAGGGGGGGTCTGGCTGCTGGGATTAATGCCCTCCCTGCAGAGGAACTGGTGAGGAGCCCAGCAGCGAGCAGCGTGTTCAGGGCAGGTAGAAGGCGTTGGGGTGCTGGGGTGAGCTCTGCTGATCCTCTAGTCAGGGAAGAGCAGGAAGCCTGAGAAGATGCTGTCAGAGTTGGCAATGCCCACCATGCCGTTGTAGTCGTTCACTCCCAGCCAGACCTCGTCTGCAGCAGCCAGGCGGAGCAGCGACCCCCCTGAGCTGACCTGCATGGGGTTGGTCTTGTGGTCGCAGAAGCTGGCTATCCTCCTCTGGTTTTTGTGCAGGATGACGCAGAGGTTGGCTGTGTGTGAGCTGTGGAAGACAAAGTAGTAGACCCCGGGGAGCCTGCAGGTGAACTTGCCCGTGGTGGTGTTGTAGTCGTGGTTGGTGTTGGTGATGACGTTGTTGAAAACCACAGGGACGTTCTTCAAGGGGTACTGGCTGGTCTGCCTCGTCACTGAGAATGCTGACTGCTGCTTCTGCTTGTAGCTGCCCGGAATTCCCGGGGGGCCGGCATCACCCGCCTCACCAGGGATTCCCATTGCACCAGGGAGCCCAGGGAGGCCAGGCTTGCCTGGAGGGCCAGGGGGGCCTGGTTCCCCTTTCATGCCCTTGGGTCCTAGCTGTGTCGAAGCTGGGATACCTGTGGGGTGGTGGGGCATGAAAGAGAGTCAGTGACAATGGCAGGATGTGGGGAGAGGCTTCTCTAGCCCCTTCCTTTGGGCAGGAGAGTGCTGTTGCCTCTTCCACCTGGCTACAGAGGATGCTCTCCACATCCTGCAAACCAAGGCAGACCAGCCATTGAGGAATCAGTGCCCCGCTGGAAGAGCCCATGTGGTTTCCCTCCTTGTTCACTCACCTGGTTCCCCTTTGGCTCCCTTCAGCCCATCCCGGCCATCCCTGCCTGGCATACCCGGCATGCCTGGTAGGCCTGGAGCTCCATAGCAGCTGTGAGGGTTTTCTACAGTCACAGCAGAGCCCAGATTCAGGAGGAGGAGGGTGAGGGCCAGATAGAGCTGCTCCCAGCATCTCTTCTCCATTTTGGTGTTCTGTAGCATGGAAAGTGAAATAAAGTGCTGGACTGAGGGGCCACAGCAAGGTGGCTTGCAGGACATGGAGAAAAGGAGCCTAGATATACCAGGAACACCTGGATGCCATGGGTGTGTCCTCAATGTCCTACCTATACACACTGCAGGACAGTGGGGAGGTGGACATGTGGAGATGGGCCCCAGGCTCATCTCCAACACCACGGCAGCCCCTGATGGCACAGCGTGACTTGGACGTTCAGTCCAGATGGAGCCATGAGGTCTGAGGTACCCATGGCCAGCCCCAAGCCCTCTGAGTCTAGTGTCCCCAAACCCTGGAGATGCACACACTACTGCAGACTGGCACGCCGTGCTGCACCGAGGCTGGAACTCCCTGCACGCAGCTGATCTCCCTCCTCCTCCAGCAGCAGCCTGACTGTCCCGGCTCTGTTCATCAGGATCAATCCTTCCATCAGCTGCTGCATCCTGTCTCCATCACACGTGTGTAGCCGTCAGTGCCTCTGCCTCCATCCTCTCCTCCTCCTCTCTCATCCACACCCTCCTCTCATTCTCCCCGTCTCCAGCAGTGTGCCGTGCTGCTGGACCCCCAGGCCCACCCTTTCTCAAAAAGGGTCCCTGCAGCACCTCTTACCTCTGGTGGGGACCAGGGATAGGAGCCACGCTGCTGATCCCGCTGGGCGCGCGGTCACTGCCGGCACAGCGCGGTGGGTGCGGCTCCCTGACACCCTCGTGGGGGAAGTCACAGAGTGAGGAAAGCGTAAAGGGCGAACACTGAACCCAAACTGTTCCCTGCCAAATTTCACATCCTCCTCCCTGATGCTTTCTGCTGAGACAGCACTTTCTTGGCTGTCCAGCCAAACCTGTACTGGTGCCACTGCAACAGGAAGGGCTGGAAGGACAGAGGTGGGACACAGCTCAAAGAGATGCGGCAGAACCCCCCAAGCCACTGCAGGGAATAGCCCTCCCCAAATTCCCTGCTTTCCCTCTTACTTCCCTTGTTTCTGAGCAGAAGGGGATCTTGGGAGCAGAGCCTCAGGCCAGCTCCAGTGGGCTGAAGATGCCTGTGGCACTGAAGGGCTGCTGCAAGGTCACTGCCTGGCTCTGATGGAAGATGCTGCCCCCCTAAATAGGACTGGAAAATGTTTCCCTTTGTGAGTTTCTGATCTGCAGCTTTCCCCATGCTCCACCAAGTTCTGCTGGGTGCTGGACTCAGTGAGGCCCCAGGATCCCTTACTGGGTGCTGCTCCTTGCAGGTGACCCAGCCTCCTCCTCATTGCTCCAGGAACGTGGATGTTTGAGTGCCCAGTGTTTATGGAACAGCTCCTCTGAGGAGCACTCCCAGGGTATGGCACCTGATAGCAGCTCCACCACCATCAGCCCACAACCTCCTGAGTGTCCCAATGTCCCTGTCCCTCCTTGCTGTAATGCCAGAGGACCACAGCTGCCTTTTGCCTTCCTGGGAGAGTTTCGATGCCAGCTTGGGACCATGTGGGTGAGGTGCAGGACCTGCTGCCTGTGTTTTCCCCTGCAGGACAGCTACCGTGGGCTCAGCAGGGAAGGACACACATAACCCTGTCCCAGGTATTTCTTATTCCTCCTGGAAGTGTCAGCTCTGACTGGACACTCCATTCCTCCCTGTCCTTCTGTGTTTGCAGCGCCAGGGACAAGCTGGAATCACTTTTCTCCCTCTCAGCCTGGGAAGGGTCCAGGATATTGATAGTTTGGGGAAGATGCATGAGTAGAAAAGAAAACCCAAGGAACAGTGGTAGAAGTATTTATTTATACACTTATATGGGAATTTTGTGACAGGATGTGTCCCAGTGCCAGGAAGGCTTTTGCAGTGGTTAGTGGAGCAGAAGCAGCAGCAGGCAGTGATTTCCCACTCAGGAGCAAAGAGCCACAGCTGTGACAACTGGGAGTGGAGCTCGAGTGCCCAGGAGGAGAAAGGGCTGAGAGTCCTCAGCCTCCAGGACAGTGCAGGCAGGCTCAGCATGCAGCTGAGTGCTGCAGCGGTGACCCAGAGCTTGGCCAGCTGTGACACTGCTGGAAGCACAGAACACTTCTGGATGCTCAGTTTGGAACAATCCCCACGCGCTGTGGCACTAAAGCATCCCACACACCCAGAGGGAGCAGCCAGGCAGGCAGACACCCCACGACGCTGTGGGAGTCCCTCAGGCCATCTCTGGGGACACCAGGAACCCGCTGAAGACGCTGTCGGCCTCGGAGCCACTGTAGATGGAGCTGCCCTGGGCGGGGTTGGTGGTCAGGGACACCTGGTCACCCAGGGCCAGGCTGAGCACGCTGCTGCCCGAGTTCACCTGCAGGAGGCCGCGGCTGTTGTCGCAGAAGCTGGCCACACCCAGCCCGTTCCTGGCGATGCTCAGACACAGGTCTCCGCTGGACACCACCTGGAAGGCGAAGTAGTAGAGGCCGGGAATGCGGCAGGTGAACTGCCCGGTCTGGGGGCTGTAGGAGTTCTCCTGGTTGGTGATGATCCTGTCAAACACCACCGTCGTGTCCACGCGTGGCGGGGACAGCCTGGAGGCGGAGAAGGCGGGATGCGGGTGCCCCAGAATGTCGCCAGCTTGCCCTTTCTGCCCCGGTGGCCCTGGCACCCCTGGCACCCCCCCGAGGCCGGGAAAGCCAGGTGGGCCACGCATGCCCGGTTTGCCAGGAGGCCCTGGTTCGCCTGCGTCCCCTTTGGATCCCTTGATGCTCGTGCTCAGCGCTGGTCTCCCTGGGGAGAAGTGGGGAGGAGAAGGAGTTCACACACATCTGGCATCTCCTGAGCTGCTCCCACAGCCTGGGATGCTCCTGCCAAGAGGCTCCCAGGCCCCCAACATCCCCGGCTTCCTCTTACCTGGCTCTCCCATGTCACCTTTCTGCCCTGGCCTCCCATCACGGCCAGGGACTCCAGGGGAGCCGTTCTTGCCATCTGGTGCCCTACACACTCCATCCTCCAGCAGGGCCATGCCCAGCACTGCTGCCAGGGTGCTGGCTGCCAGCAAGACTCCAGGTTGCATCCTGCTTCCTGCAGCACAGGGGGGAATTAGGGCTGGAGGCAAACACACAGATGAACCTTGGTCACAGATAAGCAGGTGCCCTCATCAGATACATCCACAGATCTACTGAACTGTCCAGTATGGATAACCAGACACCACGTGCGGGGAAGGGTTTTGAGGCTGTGTGATCTGAGATCACTGATGGCACTGAAAATCTCTAGCATGCCCATAGCAGAGCTCTGGGATTGAAAAGCCCAGAACATGGAGCATGGCACAAACCCTTTCCTCCAAGTCCTGGGCATGGGTAGGGGCACCTCAGATGCCTGTAGAGGACATTTATTCCAGTTTGGGGGAAGAAGCACTGCTGTGTGGGGCAGTGGTCCCATGGGATAGAGAGCACAAAGGAGGAAAGGATGCAGACACACTACAGTGATAAACAGGAAAGGGAAAAACTGCAAATGGGATCCAAACCTCCAACATGTAGAGTTGGGAGAGAGGACATTAATCTATCCCAAAACCTGAGGTTCTCAGCCTGGGACAAGTCTGCAGGGACCAGTGATGTCCACAATCACACAGAGCTAGGACAGATTCCTGCAGATTCCTTTTCCCCCGGCATCAGCTTCTCCCCGTTTTTCTACTTTGAACCCGTGTGGAGGGGGAAGTGAAGAACAAAGGAGGACAGGGAGCAAGGACTGGAAGGTGGTGGCAGAAGAGGAGAGTGTCCCCAGCAGTTTGTGGTGAATTACCTTGGTGCAGAGGCTGAAGACAGGGCAGTGTGAGCAGCTCCGTTTGCTAGAAGCTCTCCTCTGGGAGCAGGGAGGAAGAGGAGAGGGGTGGGAAGGATGAACTTGCATGCACTGCGGTTTGCCTGGTTGGAGAAGGGATGTGTTGAGTTTCACTTTCCTGCTAAGAGAAAGAAACTTGTTCCCCTTTCCACGCTTGACTCTGGCTTTACTGGAAACAGCTTGCTCAGGAAGAGTGCAGCACACTGGGCACTGAGCCTGGCCCAGCAGCAGGGGCTGGTGGTGACTAGGCACAAAGCAACATGACTGGAGGGTGCTGGGATGGCAGGAGGGGACAGGTGATGGGAGCACCACGTATCACAGCCACCCAAGGGACGCTCAGGACAGCAGACCACCCTTGGAGGCTTCTGCTCTGGATGATGGGCAGTGTCTGTCACTTTGTCACAGTGCTGCTGGGTGCTGACCCCTCCACATGCCCACCTTGGCACTGCACTTGGATGGAGCAGGATCCAGCAAAGTGATCATCAGTGCCTGTGGGACTCAGCTGGGCCTTGAGTACTTTGGTTGGATATTAGGGAAAGGTTCTTCCCCCAGAGGGTGGCTGGGCACTGAACAGGCTCCCCAGGGAACAGTCACGGCCCCAAGGCTGCCAGAATTCCAGGAGTGTTTAGCCAATGCTCTGAGGCACAGAGTGGGATTGTTGGAGTGTCTGTGCAGGGCCAGGAGTGGGACTGATGAACCCTGGGGGTTTCTTCCAACTCAGTCTGTAGCCCAATGATCTCCTTCCTGCTGCCCTCACTTCAGTGCTTTGGGGACCCAGTGTGTAGAGTGGGAAAAAATGAGGATGTCTGGCACTGACAACGCTCTCAGCTCCCTTTGGGTAGCTGTGCCTTGCACCAGCCAGATCTGAGCAACCCCAGGAGCTGTGTGTGGCCTCAAGATCTGTTAAGTGAAATACCAGCACCTCCTGTCACTGAGTGCTGGGAATGAGTCCAGGGGTGCACGTTCAGCCCTGCCGAAAAAGATCCCCAAAATGCCACCAGTCCCCAAACCCCATCACACGGGGATGGCAGGTGCCACAGTGACTCTGGCAGGTGAACATCCTTGGGACACTGGGGACCACCCAGGCCACCCCATGGGGGACACAGTGGGCAGTGAGGTGGGGCCTTCTCATCCATGTCCCCATGAAAATCCTTTCAGGAGTCCTGTGACAGCCCTGACCTGGAGCTGGGGTTCAGGGGAGGATATCCAAGGAAAGAGGATGGTAAGCAGACTTGGGATTAGGGTGACTCCAAAGTCAAGGGGGGTTAACAAACCCCCTAGCCCCTCCACCTTTTGCTTCCTTCATTCCCAAGGGAGGTGTTGCATAATTTCCAAAACAGCTGAAAAAGGCAATCACCAAAATCCAGTCCAGAGACCTTTGCCAACAGAGATCTGTCACTGAGCTGTTTTTTAATTCATTGACTAGATGCCCACTTAATGCAATTTATTACACATTTTTAATAAAAATGTTACCCCATAATAAATCAGATGCCCAGAAGAAATGTGATCTTATTTTATCAGCAGAGTTCCCCTATCAACCTGACCTGTAACCATGTCAAGACAAGATGACAGGTGAGTTGGAAAGGACCTACATTCTGCCAAATGGTGTTTCTGGACAGTAATTGTATTTCTGTCCTATTGCCCTTCTTAATACACAACTCAAATTAGGGCACTCCATCATTTCATCCAGCATTGATTGATGGCTCTGTCCTCATGCTCCGTGTCCTTTGTCTTGTGCTGTCCCCTTAATCCCATTTAAATGCTCAATTACAGAGACTGGCTGTGGGTTTCCAGCATCTCCTGGAAGCTGGTGTTGGTCCAGGTCTTCCTTCCCCCAGGTCCCCGAGATTTCTGAGAAATGTTTAGCCCCATTTACTTGACTTTCAGAGTCACTGTGGTCAAGCCAAGACTTCCTGTCCCATCCTCTGAGCAACTCCTCCTCCTCCTCTGGATCTGCAGCTGAGACATCCCAGACTGGTTTGGGTTCGAAGGGACCTCAATGCTCATCTTGTTCCACCCCGACATGGGCAGGGACACTTTCCAACCCGGCCTCGTACATTTCCACGATGGGGCAGCCCAGCTTGTCTGGGCAAACCGTGCCAGGCCCTCCCCACCCTCAGAGGGCAGATCTGTCCCCAGCATCCGATCTGACCATCTGCACAAACAGCCGTGGCTCCGGAGGTGCCGGCCGCAGGGAGCCGGCAGGAGCAGCGCAGGGCGCCGGCCCGGAGGCTCCTGCGGCCGCAGCGGCAGCACGGACGCGTCCGGCCCGGCGGGCGGCGGGCCCGGCTCTCCCGGCCCTCCCTCCCTCCCTCCGGGGCCCGGCCCTCCCTCCGTCCCGCCGGGGCTCGGCCCTCCCCTCCCTCCCGCCGGGGCCCGGCTCTCCCCTCCCCTCCCTCCCTCCCTCCGGGGCCCGGCCCTCCCTCCCTCCCTCCCTGCCTCCCTCCCTCCCTCCCTGCCTCCCTCCCTCCCTCCCTGCCTCCCTCCCTGCCTCCCTCCGGGGCCCTCCCTTCCTCCCTCTCTCCCTCCCTCCCTCCCTGCCTCCCTCTCTCCGTGCCGCCGCCGGAGCGGGGCCGCCCGGTCCCGGCGGGCCGTTGCCGCGCGGTGGCGCTGCCGCCTCAGGCACCGCGGCCCGCGGCGGCCCCGCCCGGTGATCCGGTGACCCGGCGGCCGCGGGGCTCCAGCGGCTGTCCCCGGAGCTCCAGCGGCTGTCCTGTCCCCGGGGCTCCAGCGGCTGCCCCCGGAGCTCCAGCGGCTGCCCCCCGGGCCAGGGCCCCTCGCACAGCTCTGCGGACACCCGCCGAGAGCCCCTCTCCCCCAGCAGCCTCAAACAGCCCTTCCCCAGGCTGGGGGCGGTTTGGCCCGCCCCGGGACCGGGCGACAAGGGGGCTGTGCTCGGTGGGACCGGGCTGTGGAGGGAGGTGCGGGACCCTCGCCGGGTTCTCCCTGTGGGGCAGGTCCGGCAGAGTCCCCCAGCAGCATCACGGCCAGGCTCCCGCATGGAGCAGGGGCTGAGACCATGCAGGGGACCCCAGATGACATGGAATGGGGCCAGGCCTAATGCAGAGATCACTCAGAACAGCCAGAGGATGTAGATGTTCCATAGAGCCCCAGGTGTCACAAAATCATCCCCAAAGGGGATGGTGCCTTGGTACCTGGGGAACCTGAGCACTCAGGTGAGCATCCACATGATTTTAGGGCACCTGTTATGGCCTCTTGGCACTGCTGCGTACCCAGGAACTCTGCTCCAGATGACTTTTACCCCGAGCACCCCTCCTCCTTTCAGCATGGGGCAGTTCCTTCTCTGGCTGCTCTCCCAGCTGGGGATGCCAGGTGAGATGGGTCCGTGCCCTCCCAGCCCTTCAGGAAGGGAAGTGCCCCCTGCGCAGCCTCCCCCCGTCCCAAGTGCCTGCAGGCACACACGAGTTGCTGACAGCAGACAACAGGGAGAGATGCTGCTGCGCTGCCTTCCCTGCTGAGAGTCCCCGGGGTGCCGAGCTGACAGGCAGGAGCTGCCAGAGGAGGATAAATCAGGCAGCTGGCACTTACCTGTGCTGAATGGAAGGTAGTGATGGCAGGTAGCACACACGCCTCTGCTGCCAGTCACCAGCATCCTGCTTGGCCACCTGCACCCACTGGGAGGTGAGGACAGCTCACAGCATCCACCTTTCTGCAGCCACTGGTGGCTTAATGGTGCCTGAATAACCACCCAGCTGGATGTTGCAGCTGTTGAGCTGGGCTGTCCCAAATAAAATCAGAGAATTATGGAAGCATAAAGTTTGGAAAAACTTAAAGATCTTGGAGTCAAAACATTAAACCAGCAGGTTAATGCCAGGTCCATCACTGAACCAGGCCCCCAAGTGCCACATCCATATATCTTAAATCCCTCCAGGGATGGTGACACCACCACTGCCCTGGGCAGTTGTGCCAGTGCCTGACAGTCCTTTCAGTGAAGGAATTTTCCCTAATATCCAGCCTAAACCTCCCCTGGCACAACTTGAGAACATTTCCTCTTGTCCTGTCACTTGTTACCTGGAAGAAGAAACTGACCCTCACCTGGATCCATCCTCTTGTCAGGGACTTGTGGAGAAAGATGGTACCCTGGAAGGATTTAATGAGGTGTCAGGTGAAAATCGGGCTGCAAAGCCAGTTGCCACACTGTGTATCACTGTGTGGCACACTGCCATGCGCCAGAAATGTTTTTAATTGCTGTCCCAGGGGATGTGTTATTCCTATGCTGGATGCTTGTACAGAGCAGGTGTGAGGAAGAAACACAGGTATGTGGTTTAAGAGGCAGGATTTCAGGCTCCAGCCCTTGCTGGCTGTCTCCTGTCATTGATGCACATCTCTGCTGGCTCAGGGGACGAGAGGAGATAGATGAGTGCTGAGCAGCCGTGGGCAATGCTGGGAAAGCTTGTCCCATCCTTCTCTCTCTTGTTCCCTGTTGAGGATATCAGGGCTTGTCATTATTCGACATCTATTGGTTAATTTGGCTGATTGTTCCCCATTCTTTAATGTATCCGTTATTTATTTATTCTCTGGTGTAACAAGCAGTTCCAGATTGATCACTTTGGCATGTAAATGAGCTGCTCTAGTGCTTGTCACTGAAATTTGTAGATTGGGGGAGTTTGCAATCAAACACAGCCGGAATCTAAATTACAGCATTTCAGGCAATAATAGCAGGGAGAAGACAGGAAGGATGTGCCATAAATAAGATGGTATCAGAGCAGGGTGCCCTGAGCTGTGCTGACAACATGCCAGGAGCCCCAGGGTGAGCAGCAGGAGTCCCTGCCCTGCAGAGCTGGGCTGTCCTGGCAGGGAGAAGGGCAAACAGAGGAAGCAAAAGGCTTTTGGGAATGGTAGGGCCTGGATGGAGACCAAAGGCTGCTTACGCTGGTCTCTGAAGAGCCCAGCACGGGGAAAGTGTTTACAGGACTACAGGCTGCAGGGAGCCTCAGGACTCTTGTATAGGATACTGATTTGATTGCCACATGGATCATGTTTGGCATCTTCCCACCTCCATCAAAAGTCAATGGATGCATCCAGGATGAGATTCTGCCCATCCCAAGGTCAGTAAGAAAGATCACACCAGGTAAGTAACTCACCAAAGTGCCCTAGGCCTTCCTGCAGGCAGCGGGCACAGCTGGGATGGGATCAGGGAGCCAAGCTGGACCTTTGCAACATCAGGGGAGAAGAGGCTGTACCCTTCCATGCCAGCGTATACCTGGAACAAAGTCCCACCAGAGAGCAGTGATGTCCAGCAGGCAGTGTGCTGTGGATCCCAGCAGAGCTGCAGAGAGCACCTCAGGGATCCCCAGTCCAGCACCCTGCTCATGGCAGCACTATTCCAGCTTTGCCTACCTACGTCTGGAAATCTCCCAAGGACAGAGATCACCATCGCTCCAGTGACCTGTCTTAGAGCTGGACCACACTCAGGCAGATAAATGTTTCCTGATGTCCATCCTAAATCTCTGAAGGCCCCCTGTGTGCCCACCATCCCTAGTTATGTCATTTGGCATCACTGAGATGTGTTTGCCTCGGTTTACTTGCAATTATTCCCAAGCAGCTGCAGCAGAGATCAGCTCCCACCTTACCCTCCCCTTCCCCTGTCTGACAGCGAGGTGGTCTCCCCACTGCTGATCATAAGGATGAACAATTTCCCTTTAATTTGCCACACTCTCCCTGGTGCAGCAGTTTAGCTCATCTGTGCTTTGTTCACATTCAGCCCAGTGCCCACTGATTCCCACCCTAACCCTTTCCCTACTCCAGCAATGTGTCCTGAGCCTGTTCACCCCTTAAGGAGAGACCATTGTAGCTCCTAAACATCCCTAAAGGTTTAAAAATAGCTTGAAGTGCCATTTTTACAAGGCAACAAAAAAAAACCAAACCAAAAAAACCCAAAAAAGCCACCAACCAACCAACCAACCAAAAAAACCCACCAAAAGACCCAAAAAAAAAACCTCAACAACATAAACAAAAAAACCAATTCTTGTCCTTCCTTTCCCTCTTGGCTTTATGCTACGGGTTCAGGGGATGAGGCTCTGAGACACATCCTGGACATGGTGGGATTCCCTCCAAACCCCATGTGATGGCCATACTGGAGGGGAGGCACAGGATGCCACTCTCTGGGCTGTGAGTTTTCCTGCCTCAGTTCTGATTCTGTGGGGTTTGGACTCTTTGGGGCCTTTAGGCCATGGTGAAGACCATCAGGAATTTCTCCACGAGGCAGGGATGTGCTCATCCCAATGGATTTGGAACCATCAGGCAGTGGTTTGCAGCAATGTTGTGCTTCCCCACTGGGCTGGGATGACCAGCACAGATCCTCCCTGCACCCTGTGCCCAGACAGATCCGTAAAGCTACTGGAGGATCATGCCCCCTTCCCAGACTTCTCTCCATGCTTTGACCTGCTTTCCCTGACACCAGGCCTTGGAAATGCAGTGGAAGTTTCCTGCAGGCAAGCATCAGTGTTAACTGGGTCATGGCAGCTGGAGGTCCGTGCTGGCTGCTGCCAATTACACCTCATTTCTGCTCAAACTCACTTTCCACAGGGGCTTTTCTGGGAACTCAGCTCTCCTCTACCTGCCCTTGGCTGCTGGATCGATGTGAACTCCCAGGCTCACTTGTGCTGTCTGCCCAATTTTGGAGGGTGGCTGGTTGCTGATCCTGAGGCTCTGATTGCCTCTGCCCGTGGCCAGCAGGGCCCCAGCGTGTGCCTCAGGCTCCTCCAGCCAGCCTTGCACTCAGCTTTCCCAAGGAATTTCCCAGCAGTGCGAGCACAGCTGGGATGGAGGTTTCTGGGGCAGGGAGGTGTTCAGCCTGCATGAGGCTGGAGGCCACGCTGCCCCTGCTCCTGTGCTCTGAAGGCCACACACCCCAAGAGGAGGGAGTCTCTGCCCATGGCAGGGGGTTGGAATGAGGTGGTCTTTAACATTGCTTCCAGTCCAAGCCAATCTGGGATTTGATGACCCTGGACTGATAAACACAGACCTTCAGCAGCTCTGATTTTGGTGGATCTCTGGCTCTGTTCCCCATGCAGAGGGCAGCAATACCAGTATCCTCAGTCCTGGGGTGTCCCACACGCCTCTGAGGCACTTCCATCAGCTCAACAGCTCCCTGCCCTCCATGGACACATCCCAACCTCTCTGCTTCTGCTATCTCACCCTCCTCAGCCACTTCCACTGCTTCCCACAAGGACACTGCGCCTTCTCAGCTTGGGCAGACACTTCCACTTGCAGTGGCATGAGCCACTCGGGATTCACTCCCGTCCAAGTCCTTTCCTGCATGCAGAGGTCAAACCTATGTCCTTGCTGCCAAGTGAGAAGCAAATCAATCAACACCTCAGAGGCCGCTCCAGACTCTTCATGTGGGGGCAATTGTGTGGCAGCCCCAGCACTGAAGTTGTTCTTCACCCGGACTTTTAATTTCAGAGCTCCATGAGGGATGGGAAGAATCCCAGCCTCTAATTAATTACTGACTTCTCTGTAATTGATGGAAGTTACCGCCAGTGTGTCTGGTTTATTGCACTGTGGGGAAGGTCACTCTGAACACTGTTTTTCTAAATGCCCCAGTGGGTGGTCCAAAGTCCTGAAACAGCTCCACACTCCAGATCCTGCGGGAAGTTTGCACCGGTGGCAGAAGATAGCTGTGATCCTGTGGCCTGTGTATGTCACCAGAGTGGGGAACCACAGAGCATCCTGAAAGGCAGCTACCTCTGGACAGTGGGTCCTGGTCCTCTGGATATTGGGAAGGAATTTTTCCCTGTGAGGGTGGGGAGGCTCTGGCACAGGGTGCCCAGAGAAGCTGTGGCTGCCCCTGTATACCTGGAAGTGTCCAAGGTGAGTTTGGATGGGGTTTGGAATGGCCTGGGATGGTGAAAGGTGTCCCTGCCATGGCAGGGGCTGGGACTGGATAAGCTTAAAAGGTCCTTCCAACCCAAACCAGCCTGGGACTCTATGATTCCATGATCTCATCTGGTAGACACAGAGGTCCCACCATGAGGCCAAGCACAAGGTGATACATGCAGGACCCTACAGCTGGGCTTCATGTGGCATTTCACTGACAAAAAGACTGCACTTTTATTTCCAGGTCAGATTCATCCTGTAATGGGACATATTTGATTGCATCAGCCTTCATGATGGGCAGTGGGATCTCTAAGGAGATCTAATACTTTCAATAATGCCTGAAAATTTTCAATTTAATTTACTTGAAGAAGTCAAATGAAGCCTCTCATTTGCCACAATGATACAAGGAGATTAGAGTTTGTGCCTCCCATTCTTTGTCCTGAGCTGGATGAATCTCCCAAATTCCCTAAAAGCCCATATTATTGGGATGTGTGTCTCTTCTCAAGTGTCTCCTACGCTGCTCTGATGTAGCATCCCCTGGGTAGAGTCACATCCTTGCACTTGCAGCAGGATGTGCCTCACCAGGGCTTAAGAGGGAATTTACTGAGCCTGTAAAATTGTCTCCCTCACTAATTAACAACCAGGTTTCAGGTTCAAAACATGCACTTAAATAAACTGCCAAAGTGCATTTCATTAATACTAATTAATGATTTAAATACTCTGAAGCCTTTGCTCAGGCCCTATGATTGATGGCAGCTCTGTTACCCTTCTTGTCATCCCTGCCTGTGCAGTGGGGACAGGGACAAGGACCTGTCCCTTTGCCTGCTGCCTCAACATCCAGGCTGGGCACCATTCTGGAAGGTTTTAAGTGCTTGATCAGAATGTAAATGAGTGACAATTCTTGCTGCAGACAGGACAACAGCTCTCCTGAATATAATCTCTGTGTTTTGGGTGTGCAGCCACTACAGCAGAGCATGCCAATAGCCAGAGCTGGTGGAAAACAGACTTTGCAAACCACTGGAGGGAAGAACTGGGCAAAGTGGGCAAGAAATTGCACTTCACACCCTTGCAAAGATCCGTCCACATTCCTGCAGGCCTTGGACAGCTCAGGGGGCACAAAGAGTATTCAGTGCCATTGCACTTGAGGTGGCACCAGGAGCATTTCCCAGTGCTGAGATGCTGAGGGAAGACCTTCCATCAGATGCACACATGGAACTGTGCAGATGGGAATGGAAATGTCAATTAATGGGGAAGGACCCTTCTGCATTGCCAAAAAACTGCTGCTGAGTCTGAATGTGGAGGCTGCACCCTGGACTTGCTCTCTGCTTGCTGAAGGATCTCTGCCAAAGCTCCCAGAAATTGGGGTAGAGATAACTATCAATTTAGAGACCAGATAAATGTGATAAAAGCTCGTCTGCACATCCACAAAGGTGCAGGAAGAGACAGTGGCAGGAGGGGGAGCTCAAACACTACCCTGGGGCTACCCTGATACTCCCCAAAGGAGAACCATCAGCCCACCAAATGTCCAGAAGTCATGGTGGGCACAGGACACAGTACCAGGTGGGGACCCAGACTCCGAAGGAACAACCACCTTGTCCGTGGCCCTTTCCAGAGGTGTCCCAGCAGAGCCATCTCTTCCAGTGTGGAGGTGTGAAAATCATCACTGGAAGTAGCTCCCAGGGTCACCCTTTGGACCAAAGATGTTGCTGCCCTGGGGTGTGAGACACAACATGGGATGGGGGGCAGAGCACTTTTTGACTTATTATGGATAAACTGGGTGTCTGAGCCGAGCTGCTGGAGGAATCAATGTTGCACATACCTGTGTGTGTGTGTATTTATATTCTCTCTATCAAACCTGCATCCTGCTCAGCCCCAGGAGGAGCAGGATGAGGCTGTTTGGTGCTGTGGATGTCTGTCTGTGAGTTGTGTGGCCAGGCAGGTGTCCAGGTGTACACTCACACAGATATAGAGGTGTACATGCAGTACAGGTGAGTGCTGTGCACATCTTTAGCCTCACTACTGATAGACCTGGGGACAGGCAGCTGCAGCAGTCTCACGTCCCTCAGCTGCTGGACCCAGCATAATGTGCTCCCACTAACAAAAAAATACTGAAGCCAACATTTTAGTGAATAAGAAAGTGAGAATCAGCAAAGGAACTACCCACACTTGTCTCTGCTGTGTCCCTGCTGTGGACCCTGAAGTGCTGCATCTCTGGGTGTACAGGAAGGGAGGGCAAAAAATAATCTTTTTGGAGAGATGACCAAGAAATTCTGCCCATGATGTTGTTCTTCCAGGAGACGAGCATGCTGCTGCTCCTCTGGGATGGCAGCAGCTGAGTGCGTGACACGCAAAGCCTCCCTCAGCATCCCAGCTACGCTGCGCTTTGGAGCTGGAGGTGAGACAGGTGCTGGCTGCAGAGCTGCAGTGGCACCTGCCTGAGTTTTCACTGACACCTGGCTCCTCCACAGCAAAATCCTTGTTCCCACTCTGGCCATTCCCTTGTCCCAGACAAGAATCAGGAAGGGATACTCCCTTGCTTTCAGGAACTCTGATAAAAATGTATTTTTTAAAGCTCCACTTCCCTGAGTGATGACATTAAACATAATACTCAGTTTCTGCCTAAAAGAGGTATATTCTTTCCCATCTTGTGAAGGAAGAACCTCAAAAATATTATTAAAAGGCTAGTGCCAGCTTAGACATCAAAAGCTGGGAGTGACAATCCAAAATTAATAATGGTTTTTAATTCACACCTGATCTGAAGCTGGAATAGGTTTGGGGCAGAGCATGTGGCTTAGCAGCACCCCCAGGGTGATGCTGAGAAGTGTTTCTAAATTAGGGACACTAAACTATGTAGGGTGGCAGCATTTCCCAGGTGGCTCTGGGGTCCAGATGTGTCCTGAGCAGCAGCTGTGACCTTCTGTCAGCCCTGTCCTTTGGCTGGGTGGGCATGGGGCCCCTTCCCTCGTGCTGTGCCTCAGGGCTGTGACTCTGACAGCCTGATCCCCGGGCTCTACTGCAGCTCTCCTCACCCTTTATTAAATATCACACTTTGCCTCAGATGCTGATTAATTTCTAATCAAATCTGTTTTCCAGTGGCCATTTTCAAGCCCCCAGGGCTGCACTGCTGAATATCCTGTGTCTCTGGCATCTCTGAGGTAGCATTTCTGCTGTGCCCATGTGCCTCAGCCACATCCTCAGCAGAGCTATCAGACAGTCACAGAATCCCAGACTGGTTGGGGCTGGAGACAAACCTTAAAGCTCATCCCATTCCACCCCCATGCCATGGGCAGGGACACCTTCCACTATCCCAGGCTGCTCCAAACCCCATCCAGCCTGGCCTTGGACACTTCCAGGGATGGGGCAAGCACAGCTTCTCTGGGCACCCTGTGCCAGGGCCTGCCCACCCTCACAGGAAAGAATTTCTTCCCAATATTTAATCTAAATTTATCCTCTTGCTGCTTTCTCATCCAGCTCTACAGGGTCGCTGCAGGGTGGGACAGATGGGAGCCATGACTGTGACATCCACCCAAGGGAACGCTGGCCAGACCACAGGCTGCAGGGGAGTGCTCCGAGGTACCTCTGTAACCAGACATCTTCCTTTCCATTGCTGTTCATGACATATTTGCACTTCCCTGTGCTCTCGGGGGCCCTGCTGTGTGCACCCCACAGAACCCAGCAGGAAGACTGCAGTCTTAAATGGTCCTTCACGGGATGGTCCCATCAGAGGAACATGGAATCATCATGGATCAGGCTGCTCAGTCTGGAGAACTGAAGAACTTAGAGCCCCTTCCAGGGCCTAAAGGGGCTCCAGGAAAGCTGGAGAGGGACTTGGGACAAGGGATGAAGTGATAGGACAAGGGGAATGGCTTCTACTGCCAGAGGGCAGAGACAGATGGGATATTGGGAAGGAATTATTGGCTGTGAGGATGGGGAGGCCCTGGCACAGGCTGACCAAAGAAGCTGGGGCTGTCCCTGGATCCCTGGAAGTGTCCAAGGCCAGGCTGGACGGGGCTTGGAGCAGCCTGGCAGTGGGAGGTGTCCCTGCCCATGGCAGGGAGTGGGACTGGATGAGCTTTAAGCCCAAACCAGTCTTGGATTCTGTGATCCCTCCAAAACGCAGTGTCCTGGAACCAGGCTGTGGGAGGAGGAGCAGCTGCTGCCTAATCGTGCTCAGGGGGTGTATTTGGATCGGATTGAGGACGGATAAATCATCTGCATTCCAAGTGCTTTCCTTGTGCACAACTGGCTCACGTGACAGATATGGGAGTCAGGGAGCCGGGGGGAAGGTTTTTCCTACCTGAGATTAGAGAAGTGTCTGACAAGTGCTTACTCTGTCAGCCAGAAGTAAAGGACCCCTGTGTGAGTGAGCAGCTGCACTGGGGAAAGGCACTGCTGGGACTTGTTTTCCCTGCAGACCCAGGACCTGGCAGCACTAAGGGGCTGCAGTGTGAGGGTGGTGCCCATGACGCCTGCACACAGCTCCCAGCCTGTGTCCCCTCTGTGCCTGCTGCGTGAACACTGAGGCACCTGCCTGCAGCCCCTTTTCTGTTCTCCCAAACCTCCTCACCTGCTGCCTGCACCCATCCCTGCCTCCCTTCCCTGCCCAGTAACTCCTGTGGCAGATGCAGACAGCACCAGCCAGAGGGGAGAGCCAGCTCCAGCTGGGTGGTGGAGCTGGAAATAACCTTTTGTTAACCATTTTTAGCAGTTCATTTGGAGATGCATTATTTTGCCAGCAGAAACTTCAGTGTGCTGTTTATCCCTCTTAGGGGAAGGCTGTTATTAGTGCAAAATGAATCAGCATGGATGCAGCTCCTCAGCAGCTCTGAGCCAGGAGTGCAGCAGGAGGGATGCAGCAAGCACAGAGAGAGCCTTCAAAGTGCCATTATTAATTCATGCTCACATTCATTGGAAAAACACATTCAATTGTGGCAAATTCAGCTGCTTTAGCCACTTTGGTGCAAGGGGCTTGTGGGAAGGAGCTTTGTGAGTGCAGGTCCAGGCTTGGCCTGCAAAGACAGAGTGGGATGGCACTGGTTTGACTGGGACTCTGGCAGGGATGGTGGCCTTCACATCCCCCAGTTTGCAGTTACTGGGCACAGAGGTGGAGTCATTGTCACCCTGTAGGCAGGGATGGCTCATGGACATGGATATTCACAGAACCCCTCAGATCATCTCCTTCAGCATTCACAGCCTCCTTCAGCTCTCATTGCACAGACTGCACCACATTAAAAAAGGGGTATATAATACCCTAGTGCCCCCCAGTCCAGTGCCCATCCTGTGGAGGCTGCACGGAGGCTCCCACTCCATAGGGAGGGCATCCTGGTACCACAGATGGATCCTGGTCCTGTGCTGGCCCAAATCCCTTGTGCCTTGCCTAAGGGACTGGTGCAGGGGTGCAGGGTGCAGCAGGAAGGCTGCATGCACATGATGGGAACAGGAGGCGTGGGAGATGCTGGGCACCCAGACACACAAACACTCCATAAATGCAGGTATAGCACAGACAGGCACCCACTCCCAAGCACAGATACAACACTTACTGTTCTCTGCATTTGTCACTGAGGATTGTAACTCAAAATAGAGAGGGGTTTTGTATTTTTAACAAAAAATGTGTGCAGGGGAAATGTGTCCATGACACTGAGAGTGTTCGGTGCAGGTATTTTGGCAGCTGATTTACAGCTTGTCTTCCTGCCTAATCCCTGACTGCTCTGCCAGCAAGCCTTGATGGACAAGTTTTGAGAGAAAACTGAATGGCAGCCCAAGGATGCAGGTTTCCTGACACTGGAATTTGGTGAGGGGTGGGATTTTGGATATTAGCAGCAGGGTGTCTATGCCCATCCTCTCCAGGCTGGCCATGAAGGGCACCTCCATGTGCTCCATGCTTTACCGTTTTTGCCTGGAGTATCGCCCCAGCAGCAATTGGGATGATCCAGCCTGGTCCCCCAGCAGCAACACCAGCACTGCACGTGAAAGGGGAGGAGTATCTGGAAGCTTTTCCCAACTGGTGGTGCCCAGCAGGAGCAGGGTGGGTTAAGTGACACCAGAGCTGTCACAGGGAAGGGAAAGCACATCCCAGCCAAGCCCAGAGTGATGCAGCTGAGGAAGGGAAGAGAAGGAGGAGGGAGTGGGAAACATCCTGCATCCCACTGGGCTTAAACCTGCAGCCCCATAGACAGAGGGCTTTGGGAACATGCATGGGCCACAAGAGAGGGGTCTCAAATAGGAGGGAAGTTGGTCAGAAAGGCTCAGACCTACGGCTGCAGCAGCACTGGGCACAAGGAGGTGCTCTGGACCCAGCAGAGCCTGGCTGTAAGGATGACAAACCCTTCCCACAGCACAGGTTGATTGGAATATTTGCTTTGTTTTGCTGGCCTTTGCTGGGTACTAATGAAGTGCTTTAGGCACAGCAGCAGTGAGGGTGTCTCCTCAGCACGGCGGTGGCTGTTGGAGGGGCTGGTGCCGCATGCTCAGCGTTGTGATCCATTATTTACAGCAGAGAGCCAGACGTGTGCTCTGCTTCACAAACAGGCATTTGAACAGGGCCGAAGGCAAGGTCACACGTGGGGAGCAGAGGTCACACCTGTCAGACAGGCTGTGGCCTGGAGAGCAGCGCCCTTGGAAGGGGACTGCAGGACAGCACAGCTCACAGAGGGGCTGTTGGTGTGGCCACCAGGGCATGTGCAGTGTAAGAGGTGCCATAGAGGCGGATGACCTCCCTGTCCTCGTGTCTGACTGAGTCCCAGAAAGATGAGATGTGGCTGATGGCTTTCTCAGTGTCCAGCAGAGGATGTTTCTGGTGCTGTGCTGGGTGCTGCAGGCAGATGGGCTGATGAAGGTCAGGCATGAGCGATTTTGTCATAAAGACAGAGCCTCCAGACCCAGGCAGATGCCAGGTATTGCCTGAGGTGTCACTTAGACACCAGCTCCACAGAGGTGTGATCTGAGACTGCTGCCCAGCTGTCCCATCACTACCATCACCTCATCCACAGCACAATCAGAGCACTCCTTCATATAATGGTATCAAAACATGATCAGACAGAGGCTCAAGGACCTGAAACTAGAATGTGTGCAGGGGAACAAAACACACTACGTAAATATGGATATTCTTATTTTCAGATCCATTTGCTCCTACAAACCTCTGTGTGCTACTCACCCACTGCCACAGGTGATGTGAACTCCTTCTTCTGATCCCGCTACTCCTGCTCCACGTGCTGCCACCATAACAGTTCAGGGGTTCTGGGGTCCCCAGTAAAAGAAGGATATGGACCTGTTGGAGAAGGAGAAAGGCCTAGAGAAAGGCCACAAAGATATTCGGGGCTGGAGACCTTCTGCTTTGGAGCTAGGCTGGGAGAGCTGGGGGTGTTCACCTGGAGAAGAGAAGCTCCAGAGAGAGCTCAGAGCCTTTCCAGAGCCTAAAGGGGCTCCAGGAGAGCTGCAGAGGGACTGAGGACAAGCGCCTGGAATGCCAGGACAAGAGGGAATGGCTTCTTACTGCTAGAGGACAGGAATAGATGAGATATTGGGAAGGAATTGTTCCCTGTAAGGGTGAAGAGGCCCTGGCACAGGGTGCCCAGAGCAGCTGTGGCTGCCCTGGATCCCTGGAAGTGTCCAAGGCCAGGTTGGACAGGGTTTGGAGCCACCTGGGATGGGGAAGGTGTCCCTGCCTGTGGCAGGGGTGGAACGGGATGAGCTTCAAGATTCCTTCCAACCCAAACCAGTCTGGGATTCTGTGATTACTGCTCTAGGTCAGAGCAGAGAGTGGGCAGGATGGGTGAGGGGAGACCAAAGAGGCAGGCGCGAGGGCAGGGAGTGAGGGCAGGGGACAGCATCTCTTGATGCCCGTGGCTGGCTGGATGGAGGGATGCAGGCCATGCAGGGAAACCCCTTCCTCACCCTTTATCTTCCCTGTGCAGCTGGAGGCCATGTGCTGTGCTGGGTGCAGGGAAGCCATCGGTCTGGCTGTTTGTGCCAGGGGCCAGCACTTAGGATGTCACCTCCAGGGAGATGTGGGTGACACTGATCAGTGACTGGCAAGCTCTGGCTGGGCCCGAGTGTTGGCTTGAGGCACACAGAGCTGCAAGCATCTGTCTATATAGAGGTGCTTTGCTGTGGTGGAGCCCTCCTCTGCCACCAAAGAGGTTCTGCATCCCTTCCCTTCTGTGACTCCCACGTGCAGGTCTCTCCTCTCTGTTCTGTTTCTCTGCCTGAGCAGAGCTCCAGGTCCTGCTGCTGCTGCACAAGCTTTCATGGCAAGCTAATTCTGGAGCCACTAATTTAATGATGATTAATGACAGGTACACCACCTTTTCCTTCCTCCTTCTATCGATTGGGGAAAAAAAACTGGAGCAGAGCGGATATTAATTAATTCTCTCAAGTGGAGGGGAAAGTAATCAGACTGAAATCAGACTGAATGTAGGACTTGCGGGTGAGCAGGAGGATGTGCTGAGTGATGAAAATGTGAGATGCCCCAGTCTGGCTGGGCTGGGAGGGACAAGGCTGCTGAGCAGATTGCCCTGGGAAGGGCTGGCAAAAGTGGATGTAAAGGACAGATATCCAGGCTGGACCTGCCCATCTGGGGTACACAGCCAGGGCCTACACTGGGAGGGAGTGGGGATGATGGGAATTTGGTGCAAAGGCTGCCATGGATTTGGCCTGAGTGGCCTTACCTCTGCCCTGTCTCCACTTTGGCTCTCTTTCCTACAGGCTGCATCACAGCATCACATTGCACCTCTCTGGCAGTGTACAGGGCCAGGCTGGATGGGGCTTGGAGCAACCTGGGATAGTGGAAGGTGTCCCTGCCCATGGCAGGGCTGGAACGGGATGAGCTTTAAGGTCCCTTCCATCCCAAACTAGCCTGGGATTCTGTGAGCACCCAAACGGGTGGAACTGCCACAGAAAGTCACATTTTGCAAATCTCTGTGATAGCAGATTTTTTGTTTCACCTGTGAATGCCAGAGCTGAGCTAATCAAGGCTGAGAAATCAATCTGCCAAGCATCTACCTGTTTTAAAACCACATATCCTCCAAGAACATCCATTTCACCTTGAGAAAATACCTCTTTCCCTCCTTCCCTGCAAATCAGTTCAGTGGCAGGTCAGGGCTGAGCCTCACAGCTCACTGAGGCTTGGGGCTTCAGCAATCTCCCAAGTATTTAAGCATGACTAATTGGCTTGTGCCTACCATACTAGGGATTTAAAACCTGTATCCTATTCAAGCACTGGTCAGATCCACAACTGCCTAATTTCCAATAGCATGCACACCCAGCCATCAGACAGGAGACATTCCAGAGTGCCCTTTCCCTTTGCAGTCCAGTGCAGTGTCACCTCACATTAGGACTGGGACCATGAATCCTAAACCTGTGACCCCAGTGAAGCAGTCAGTGATGCCGTGTCAAAATCTTTTGACATTATGCTTCAAAAAAGAATCTTAAAGAAAATTGACCAAATTAAATAAATGCAATTAAACAGACATTTTTCATCAGAAGAGAGGTTACTGACTGGGTCCACTCCAGGATGTGAGCAACCTTGTGTTCACAAAGGACAAGAGAAAGTTTTCTGCTGAAATCTCCAGTTTGGGCAAGGCTGTGTGGGTCAGGTTGGGTTGGACTGAGCCAGAAGTGAGGGCTGTCCTCCAGCTCTGCGGGGAGAGCAAGGCAAACACAGTCTTGGGAATGGCTGGAAAGAGAAACAAGAGCAAACCAGCAGTCGAATTACTGCTCCTGCACCAGCAGTAGAGACTCATTTAAAACAATCATGGAATATCCTCAGCTGGAAGGGACTCACAAGGATCATCCAGTCCAACTACTGGCCCTGCACATACCCCAACAATCCCACCCTGGGCATCCCTGAGAGCCTTGTCCAAATGCTCCTGGGGCTGTGGCAGCCTCGGGGCTGTGCCCATCCCCTGGGGAGCCTGGGCAGTGCCAGCACCCTCTGGGGGATGACCCTTTTCCTGATACCAGCTTAATCCTCCCTGACAGAGCTCCAGCCATTCCCTGGGTCATTTCACTGGCTACCAGAGCAGAGATTGGAGCTGCCCTTCCACTTCCCTGTGGGACCCCAATGAGGTCTGACCTCAGCCTCCTCCAGGCTGAAGAAATCAACTGACCTCAACAATTTAAACACACTGCCTTCAGTGCCCTGGAGACAAGGTGTGGGAGTTTGCTGGATGTCTGTGGGGATGCCTCAAGGGCATTGTGGGGGCAGCAGGCTGGAGGGAGCACTTCCAGCAGGCAGCAGACAGGCATGGAGATGAGGAGAGGCACAGCTTTTTTGTAGGGTGGTTCTACAGAAAACGGGTCCCAGCCAGAGCCCTTATGTCCCATCACTTGTGCCACCTCCAGACACCGACAAACGAACAAATGACATGTGTGACAATGAGCAAATAATTTTTTCCTGTGTTTTGTGGAAAGAGCAGAGTGAACTCAACTTCTGAGCCAGGTGCTGCTCTGCAATTCCCAGGCCAGCTCTGGGGATACTCACTGCCGTGTGCCATGGGGACAGTGAGTCACAGACTGTCACAGCAGTCCTGCCCTGCCAACACCCACACAGCAGCAGGAACTGCCTTTGAGCTAAGGGCTCTCTAAGAACCCCTCACCAGGGTTCTGAGTGACCCAGTGCTCAGTGGCCTCAACTGCAGAGGTTCAGGGTCTCTCAGGAGATGTGGGCTGGCATTTCTGAGCTGGACTTGGGCCAGGATGTGCAGGAGAATCACAGAATCATTCAGGCTGGAAAAGACCTCCGAGATCATTGAGTCCAGACCCCAAGGAGAGAGCAGAAGGGAGGGTGGGATGAAGGTGGGAGAGAAGGAACAGAGGACCATCCCTGATCCCTAACTGACATCCCAGCCTCCTGTGAGGGAAAGAGGTTAGTGGAACGATGGCACTAAGGGCAGAGGTAGGATCCCTTCTGGCTGCAGCCCTGCCCAGCTGGGAATCTGAGTAGCCTGCTCTGGTGGAAGGTGTCCCTGTCCCAAGGTGGATTGCAATGAGATGACATTTAAGGTCCCTTTCCAATGCAAAGCATTCTGGCATTCCATGATTCTGTAAGTCTAGAAGGGGGATGTGTTGGGGTTGACTCAGTCCAAGATGAAGATGAGTTAGAAATAAGGCCATGGGAGAACGCTCAGACCTATAGAGAAACATAGAAGTCTGTCTCAGACTTCCCCTGTTGTTTTATGCAAATTTGTACTAGAGTTCTCTGTTCTCTCCCAGTTGATTTGCTCCCAGTTACCTTGATGCCCTTGACTGGTTGATGTGCCCCTGCAATGCTTTCCATACCCTTTCCTATTGGGCTTTGCTCTCAGACCCCATGTCAACTCCACCCGTCTCCCTAACCCCTATGTACCCCTGCAAGACCCTGGACCCCCAGATTTGGCTTGTGCTTCTACGACGTTGGTTTGTCTTGTAATTTGTTATTTTCCAGTTATTGAAGTGTGTAGTTCCTGAGCCACTAGACTGGACATTTATCTCTCTCTTCAAAGTCACCCTGTTGGACTCCTGACACAGTTGCCACCAGCCCAAAGCTGTCTGGACCTAGGACCGGGACACAACAGGGATGTGTCCTTGAGGCTCTGGAAACACCCAGAGCACATCTCGACCCTGCGGCGAGCAGTGACGCTGTCGGAGGCGGCCGGTCCCCCCAGCTGGTCCGTGCTGCCTCCTCTGCCCGCAGCATCTCTCAGCAGAGGCTGTGCCTGCAGCAGGGCTGCTCAGGGGCCGTGGGGCAGGAGCAGCCGGGCCTTGTCCCCCTGCCTGGCCGCTGCTCCCCTCGGGGCTCGGCTCCCGGGGGCGCTGGGCCCTGCGCAGGGCAGGACGGGTTTGTAATTCATTATTGATGTCAGGAGCGGGGAGTGCTCTGCAGGACACAGAGGATGTGGGGAGACAGGCTGCCTCTGCCTGTGCATCTGCAGCAGAGCTGCTTTGTGATAAAACTTTAATAAATTGAAAGACACAGTTTCCATTCCATTGGTAATTAACTTCTGCTGCTATGTTCCCTCCTAATTGTCTCTATTACTCCAGATAAAACTGAGATCAATAGAAACCAAAGTCTGGAGGCTGGGAAAGTTGCAATTAATTAATTATCTCTCTCTTGCATGCATCCTCCATCTGCTCGTAATGAAATGAGACAGGCTGGTCCTCATGCAGATCCTGGGCCCTCCGTGACTGCTGGAGTCCCGTGGAGACTTGCAGTGGGCTGAGCAGTTTGTCCTGCAGCAGAAAAGGGCAGAGGGATGGCTCCCACTGTGCCATTGCATTCCTCCTGGGTGTTTGGCCTCTCCAGGATAGATTCAATGAGAGACCACTCCACTTTTCCCAGGGTGGGAGCGGCTGGTCATTCCCTCGGGCTCTGCAGTTTGTGCTGGGACAAACACCAGGAAGCCCCTGAAAGGCGGTGGTGTGACACAGGCCTGTGAACAAGGCTGAGAAGAGCCAGAGCGGTTCTCACATGGCCTCTGAGAGCCTCCTGCAGTCTTTGGCATGCTCCATGACACATGGACTGAACCACCTGTCCCCAGAGCCAACTCATCTCTGTATCCTCTGCAAAGGCTGGAGTATTTCTCACACGCCTCCTATTTCTGCTGTATATGGAAAGTGCTTTTCTGGGATGCTGTCAGCTCTCCCAGCAAAAGCTCTGTCTGCTGGAGTGTGTCCAGAGAACAGAGCTGGGGAAGGGTCTGGAGCACCAGGACCCATTGAGAGAGTTGAGGGAGCTCAGCCTGGAGAAAAGGAGGCTCAACTTCCTTACAGGAGGGAGCAGCTGGAGGGGGTGGGCTCTGCTCCCAGGGAACAGGGACAGGAGGAGAGGGAATAGCCTCAAGTGGTGCCAGAGGAGGTTTAGGTTGGATCTAAGAAAGGGTTTTCAGGCACTGGTACATGTTGCCCAGGGCAGTGGTACAGTCACCACCCCAGGAAGTGTTCAAAAACCATGTGGATGTGGCTCCTGGGGATGTGGTTATTGGTGAACACATCAATGCTGAGTTGATGGCTGGACTTGATCTTAGAGGGCTTTTCCAACTTTATTGACTCTGTAATTCTTTATGGTTTATATTCAGCAATTCCCTGCTGTGAGCCAAGACAGCAGCAAATCACATCTGCAACCTGTGCTGACAGGTAGCCAGGCCCCTCCCGTGTCCTGTGTCCCCTGGGGCTCTTGTAGGAGACAGCTGTTACTGAGAGTGGACACTTGGTAAGGATTTGTGTTAAGTTATTCCACTGCTCAGAGAAAAGAATGCCTTACCCATGAAGGTGAACACTGCAGACCTCAGAAGAGCTGTACCATGGCCACCATCCATCAGTCACCGATGGGACTTCCTGGCCCAGACACTGCTGCTCCACTGCCAGGCACTCCTTGGAAGCTGGAGGATGTCCTCCCATTGCGTACTAGTGGGTGCTGTCATGTTTGCAGTGTCCCTGACCATGGCAAGAGGTTGGAGTGAGGTGATCTTTAAGGTCCCTTCTGACCTAAACCTGTCTGGAATTCTGTGATTTTATCATTCTCCATGCTTTGAATTGCCTGTGTTTCAGGGTGTACAGGGAATCCCTGCAGGAGGGCTGATGCATGGGTCCCTGTGTCCCAAGAGCCCATCAATATTCCCCTTGCAGAATGGCTCTCCGTGGTTTTCATATAATTTGCTGGGATGTGGGTGCTGCTAAATTGAGAATCTAAGAAGAAGCACTCAGGTGTGCTGCACTGAATTTCAACACAGCCTTCCCCTTCCACCAGTGCCAAGGACCTGCCCCAGCCCCCTCGCAGCACGTCTGTCAGAGGAGCCTTTGCAGGCACAAAGCTGCTCCAGGAGCCTTCCCACCACAGCAGCTCCGTGCCTGAACCCCTCCCCTGCGAGAGGAGAAAGGTTCAGGAGCTCCCTGGCTTCCATCAGTCTCCAGGGGACAATCTGTGGTCTTGTCCTACTCTTGGTGCAGACCCTTTCAAACAAAGTGAGTCTTTGGGTCACCCTGATCTCTTAATTTTCCTTTGGCAAGGGGATCCTTCCTGGTCTTGTGGGTTTATTTTGGTGTCACATGAAGATGTGGGATGCAGGGAAGAGCTGGCTGGAGTTTCAGTGTACTCAGGCAAGTCCTGCAGTTCTCCTGCTTCTCCTATGTCACCTTTAGGTGCCTTAAACATCTTCTTTAGGCCTTATACGTCTTCCACATTTTGGACTGCAGAAACTAGCCCTAAGAACCCTGTCTGCAGCTCCACCTATTGTCCACCTCAGTGTCCACCTATTCATCCCTGATTGCTTCATCCAGGCCCCCAAAAGTCATCCTTTGCCCCTAGAGGTTCCTACACCAAAAACTACCCTCTCAGAAGAGAATAAGGGGTCAAGACACAAGAAACCAGGGGTCAGTGATAGGCTGGACTACCTGAGCTAAGCCCAGTTCTCCACAGTCATGGCAATCACAGAATACCAGAATGGTTTGGGTTGGAAGGGACCTTAGAGATCATCTCCTTCCACCCCCCTATAATGGGCAGGGACACCTTCCACTGGACTAGGCTACTCTTCATGAATGTTTGCCCAAAAGCACATTCACTGCACTTGGACTTATAAAATACTAATGGAAAGAAGATATTTTTGCAAAGCTTGACAGGTATCAAGGAAGAGAACTGACAGCAGGCAATTTCTCTGGGGAAAATTCCAGTTAATCCCAGGAGAAAGTGTACAAAACCTATAGTACAGAGGGAAAATAACAGCATCTCTGGCTGGGGGAGCTTCATTCACACCTCAGTTACAATGACAGATGTGTCAGGCCTAACTGATCTTAACCTGTGCATCATTCCAGCTGTTTCACTGCTCTGGCAGGGAAAACAACCAAGAGACTGTGTTAGGGGAAATAAAAAAAAAAAAAAAAAAAAAATAAAGGAAAAGATGGTTTCTGGCCCTGCAGGTGGCCAGCAGGAGCTGACAAAGAGATGCTGGCAGGCAGTGATGGACCATCCCTTTGAGCCTCTCCAGGGGATGCTGTTATTCTGTTGTGATGCAGACCAGCATTTCCAGCACCAGGTTGACTCCTTCCTTGACCCTTTGCTTTGGAATTAATCCCAAACCTCTTTGTCCCATTCTCCCTGCTTGGGAACCCATTCCCCTTTGTGTGTTTGTGAATCTCTTAATTTTCCATGTCACCGTGGTTACAGGCAGTTTATGCAGATTTCATATGCTAACAGAATTGTCTCTGAAATCGGATAATCCCTTTCCATATTTAAGAGATGGTGATCTCCTTTCCAGACCCTGGTTGTGTCAGGCCAAGGTCCCTGTGCTCCTCCACTCCCTAAATCCTCCCAGCACTGCTGCCAAGCGCCAGAGCTGGAGATAATGATGTGAGTAAGATCTTAACACCGCCTTGTACGTCCCTGTCTCTGCTGCAAACGCTCTGTCTGCTGCATTGTGTGCCCGCATTAGCCACAGACTATTGGGAATCAAATTAGATTAGAGGAAAAAAGAGATATCAACTACCCTTGATCTCTGAGGTTTGAGACCAATTGTTTGTGACTAAGATCTTCACTAAGCCTGATTTGAGAGGCACATATAATTTGCCTGGAGTGAAACAAATTAATGGAAAAGCCTCTCAAATGAGGTAAATCCATTTTGGGGTCTTGGTCATGGCTATTAGTCCATAACTGCCTCTACTATCTTTCAAAATGATAAACCACACTTCTAGAGCAGCACCAGGCTGCTTTATAAACCTATAAATGGAAGGAGTGTTTAAAAATCTGCAAAACTTCTTCACTGCTGTATGTTAAGGAGAAAAGCTCTTTTAAACACTTCACCACAGCATTGCTGGTTTGAAATATCTACCATGCTTAAACTGCAAAGTGAACCAGTTTCACAGAAATTAAAAGAAAATAAGGTCCAAATGCAGAAAAGAAAATTGTGGCCAGACCTGGGCAAATTAAGTCTCAAACCATTTTGAATGGAATTAAATATTTTTAAGAGCAACTCAGCAGCTAAGAATACAACTCCCCCCCATATTAGGAGGTCAGGCAGCCAGGAATGTCGCCTCTCCTTGGCTACATTCTAGCAGAGTACAGTGGAAGCACATGGCTCCACAAAAAAAATAAAGTTAAACCTTTGCATGATGTTCTGAACGCCCTCTGATCAAGGAGATTCCTGCACCACAAGGGCTTTTCCAGGGGATAAACACAAGAAACTGCCTCAGAGAAGTGTCAGAGGAGGTGTTGGAGCAGAATGTGCCTGACGAATCCCAAACACAGCTATGTGGGACTCAGACAAGAATCAGATAAGAAGAATCAAATCAGCTACAAGCTCCAATGTGCAACCTCAGCTGTGTGTTGAAGGTGACATGTGACACTGAACCACACCGAATTCTCTGTGGCCACCTAGATGGCTGATCACCAGCAGGTCTAAGTGTCACACCAAGCAGCAGCAGTGAGGAACAGAATAGGCACCTTGATGAACAGAATTTATTAAGAAAATGCCTGAGATTTTCTCTAGAGGGGAATCAGGTCTCTCAGACCTTGGAGAGATCTTTGAAGTGGTGAAAAGGAATGTGAAGGACTATGTGGACAACACCACGTCCTTGGATCTCTGTGCCAAGGTACCACAGAAGAGACTCCTGTGCTAAGAGGCCTTGGCTCAGCCCTGTGGACTGATAACGAGCTTGAAGGAGAGAAAACAAGAACTGGAATGAGATATCCAGTTTCATGATGGGAGAGGTCACCATTAGGGCCAGGAATTCTGGCAGAGTCCCAGGCTTGGTAGTATGTTTGTAACAACCAAAGGAGACAGTGAAAGCTGAGGCAGCAATATAAATCTATTGAGAATGTTCGGATCTGAAAGGGAATATGAAAAGCTGCAAAGAAAGGCAAAATAGTGATTGGCATGGAGATAAAATGACTCTGAGTCCATGCCCCAGACACAAAGTCATTCAGGAGGAAAGGAAACCCAAGCTGAATGCAATAACGGGCTCCACAGAAAGAATCTTGCAGCTACATGAAACTCCTCAATTGTACCTTGAAACTGTCCAGTAGCAAAGGGAAAGGAAATTAATGAGAAAATATTGAGACTAATAGGGAAACTTTGCTACAGCTCCAGTGACCTGAATAGCACAGGCAGTTCTGGCCTTGTCACCAAAAACTGATTTATTACAACAGAAACAGGGCCAAAGGAGAGAGGTGGCATGGTGGGAGAGGCAGACCAGGTACATGAAGAGAGATAGAAGGGCTGGGAAGATAGGCTGAGGGAGAGGGATGCTTTAGAGATCTGTGCAGTCCTGCCAGGTATGGGATGATGAAGGGCTGTCAGCTGGAATTAGGAAGGGATGTGTTTCTGGAGGACGGATTTGCCAAAGGTGGGGTGCTGGCTCTGGAGGTCCCTGTCCTGCCAAGAACTGTGCTGCTGTGGCCACCTACAGTGTGCAGCAGCAGGCGCGGCCCTGGCAGAGCCTGTTGGCTCCATGCTGGTCCTGGATTCAACTGCTGCATGAGGGACAGGTTGGGCAGGCAGCCACAGCCTGCTCAGTGCCCCACCATGAGCTGGAAAGGGACTGGGAAAACACACACCATGAGCAGGCAGCAGTCCAGCCAAATCCAGCCAATGAGTTTGCTGGAAAATTGATTCCCTGAATTGCTCCTTTACTGCAGATAATGAAAATTAGAGAAGGGATTGTAAACTGCTAACAGGAGAGAAGGGCTGATTTGTTCTGCCTTGGGTTTGATGGAGCTTACCAAATCCACGGAGCCTCTGCTCCCCTCCAGGTGACACTGGGATGTACCGGCACTGTCCCAGACTGACAAAGATGTTTGCAGGGCTCCACATCAGAGGGGTCCGATTCTGATCTGAGCTGCTGCTGGCACAGGACAACTACTCACAGGCTGGAAAAGATCCCTCAAGGACCTTCTTTATGCACCCTGATCTTCCCTGGAGCCAGGGAACACCCACTGAGACACAGACCAGAAATAATCTTCCTGTCCCTGCTGTGCCCACAGACCCTGAGCTGGCCAGAACAAGGTGCCAAAGTGGCACAGGAGGTGCTCCAAAATTTGGGCATCCCCAATGGCCTGTACAAATCTGCCCTAGTCCTGCCCCTATCCTGACTTTGTGCACTCATGTGAACAGCAGCTCCGTGTCTTTTAAGTCATGGTTGTGAATGTTACTTTAATTCCTCATTTGAAATCCTGTATCTTTTGTGCTCCTGGCTCCCATCCCTTCTGTCAGCTCCACCCCATCCCCACTCAGCCTCTCTGCTCTCCTAAACAGGGATGTTTCTGTCTGGCTGTGCCCCAGACACCTGGTTTGCCGTATCCAATGTGCCATCTCACCTCTGCAGGCTTTGCCAGGCTCCTCACCTTCTCTAAGGCAGAAATTTACTGTCACAGCCATTTTCAAGTCTGCTGTACCCATGTCTTCCTTTGCAGCTTCTCTGGCTGTTCCCTTCCTGCCTTTGCACTCACCCTCTCCTGTCCATCTGCTGCCAGGCTCTGAATTCTCCTTGTTCTCTGTTCCCCCAACCCCTGTGGATGTTCCCCTCCTTTTGTCTTGCACCTGAATCGCAAACCCCTAATTACTCCCACTGTGCTGCCCTCCTCTGATCTCGCTGAACAACGCCCTGCCTTCTCTCTCTTCCTAACACTTTCTCCTTCTCTTCTCATACTCTTCCTCCTCACTGCTCCTGACAAATAGTCCCTTCAGATCCTGGAGGTTCTGAAGGCTTTGCTTGGCCTTTCCTCACCCACCCTCTCCACTTCTTTGGGACCACCCCTGCTCCCTGCTGCCCCATCGGTAACAAGGCTGGGGCTCATTAAAGCAACAGACCCACAGCCCTGTCAGGAAATGCCCTGTAAAGAACAGGCCAGGACCCTGGTAGCTGAGCTGCTGGCAAATACAAAATGGATTGTGGAAACAGCAAAGTCCTTTTTTTTTGTTTCAGTGCCATAAATTGATTCCACTTAGGGGCCTTTTGTACTCTTCTCCCTTTCCCATCACCCAGCCAGAATCTCCTGCAGTGTTTGTGGAGTCCTGTGGAGCAGCACGGTCACTGACCTGTGTGGGGATGCCATGGCATCCCCTGAGGACCTGAGCCCGTGGGGCTTAGTGCCAACTTAGAATGAAGCAATTAATTTTCACAGCTGAAAACCCTTCACGTCTCATCTCATTCTGCAAAAGATGCTGATAAAGCCACAAATTCCTCAAGGAAAAGGGTTATCTTGACAGTCAGTCTTGTTTGCTCTCCTCCCATGCAACTCCCCCATCTCTGACAGGGCAGAGCTGCATCTCCCCTGGCACAGCAATTCCAGCCCAGAGGATGCTGAGCACATGTCTGTGGGAAGCAGTGCCTGGTCCCATTGTGAACTGACAGCACGTTGACATTGCCCCTTGGTGCTGGAAAGCTGCAGCTCACCCAGCCAACCCCTCCCATGCTGCCAGGAAAGGTGAAAACTCTGCAGCAAAACTGGGGCTGTTTGTTCGCAAATATTCTGTTTTGCAAGGGAGCTGAGTGGGGAGTGGGGATGGGAGTACTTGAAAAGCAAATGAACTTATGTTTTATGCTTTTTAAGATGTCTAACAGAGTACAAAAGTTCATCTTTAATAGGAGGGCAACGCAGGGTGCTTAGAGCTGCGGTTTGACACAGATACAGAGCTCAAATGCCTTTGAAGTATCTTCTGATTCCTCATTCTGCCTGAAGTAACTTTAGATTTATGCAGCAGATGGGAAATAGTCCCTCGTTACGTGGCTCTCCAGCGCTGACTCCAAGATAAGGCAGCCTCGCTGCATCTGCACTCCTCAGAAGCGCTCTTAGTGCTTTAGTCTTCAGGGGCCTGAATTTGTAGTTTGCATATTTTTCTTCCTGTTTTTCTCTAAGATTAGTCTTGATAAGTCCAACATGTTGTGAGACTCTTCAAAGGAGAATGAGGAGGAGAAAAGTTTGTCTGCGGAGTAGACGTGATTCATTTCAATGCGTTTGAAAACAGTTCTGTGCGTTTGGGGGAAGAGCTTTCGGAGAAGCGCTGGGGAGCGGCCTCGCGGTGACCCCGGCCTCGCACACGCCGGCTTTGAAGGAGTCACTAAAAAAAAGCTTTTGAGTGACTCTCAGCACTACAAACCACACCCTCCGCCTCAGCCGGGTCCGTGCGAGCGGGGCCGCTCCCCGAGGGGGCTGCGGAGAGAGGCCGGAGTGTGCCGGGCCGGGGACGAGGCCGCCCTCAGCCGGGCCGGGCCGGGCCGGGCCGGGGACGAGGCCGCCCTCAGCCGGGCCGGGCCGGGCCGGGCCGGGGACGAGGCCGCCCTCAGCCGGGCCGCCCGCACGGCTCCGGGCTCGCCGGGAGGGAATCACCTCCGGCCCTGCTGCCCTTCCTCTCCCAGCCCTTCTCCGGCCCTTCGGCGCTCCCAGCCCCACGTCTGGCAAGGGAGGCGAAGCTCCTCGCTCCCCGCCTTGCGCGGAGAGGTTTCACTTGTTTGCAGCACAGCCCGGGGACGTGGAGGTGCAGGACGGACCTTCCAGTCCTCCACAGCCCCCTGTGAGGAGGCTGGAGCCCGGATAGGGTTGGGCTCTGATCCCAGAGAACAAGGGATGGGATGAAAGGAAATGGCCTCAAGCTGTGCCAAGGCAGGTTTAGATTGGATATAAGGGATTTTTTTTTTTTTTTTTCACAGAAAGGGCTGTGGAGCATTGGAACAGGCTGCCCAGGGCAGTAGTAGTTTCACTATCCCTGCAAGAGTTCAAAAAATATGTGGATGTGAGACTTGAGGATTAATGGTGAGAGCATTGTGGTGGTTCTGGGTTGATGGTGGGACTTGATCTTAAATGCCTTTTCCAACTTAACAATGCTATGATTCTATGATTTTCATGCACTCCTTAGTTCATTCAGTCATATTATGGCTAGTAAACATAATTCACGCCATTCCTTGTATGAAATATATAATATTGAATACTTGTTAGATTATGCTCTTTTGTACTAGCCCCCCCCCCCACCCCAGCGAGACCGGGTGTATGTTGGAAACTGATTTACAAGTAAGAAGGTAGGGCTCGCCAGGAGATGGGCCAGGTCTGCAGAGATACGGAGACCCCAGGTGCTGGTCGTGGCATAAACGACCCGAGATGGATATCATGGAAATAATTGGGCAGATACGTGTGAATGAAGCGTTCCCGTTAATTTCATCACGGGATTCAACGACTCTGGACACTGAATTGTTCTCCCTCATCACCAAAAAAGAAAATCTTATTAACATATAGACTCTGAATAGAAGAAAAGACTGATTACTGGAATCTTGGCTCCAGGCGGAATTTTCCCTATAAAAACCGCTTGTGCCAGGATGGAGGTGTGTGGAAACCTGGCACAGAGGGAGACCTCTGCTGAGGCTGACCTCTTTGTTGCAGACCCAGGGCCAACCCTGGGCCCGGCTCTGTTCTTTCCTTGTAGCTAGCTAGATAGAATTTGATTGCAAAATAAATATTTTATTTTTTCATATTAATTTGGCTGGACAAATTTTCATTTATAACAGTCAGGACAGGGCTGATCAGTTCTAAGGGCTGGCCCATCTCCTGGCAACTGGTCCAACTCCCAGCAGAGCCCAAGCCAGCCTGACTTAGGGTACCTTCCCCACAGGGCTCTTACTGCTCCCAGAGATGGTTTAGGGCACTCAGGTGCTCTCCAAGGGCTTGGACTGGGTTGTGCCTGGCAGGTGCTGGGTAGGGCAGAGCAATGATGCCATGACAGTTGTCACTGGGAAAGCTTGTATATTATATCACAAAGTACCTACAGTAATTGAGACTGTGCAAACACCATTTATCCTGGCAGGACTTGCAGCTGTGATGGAATTGGCTTTGTTTCCAGTTTGAAGTTTTCCCCAGTGACCAGATGCTGAGGGTTGGGATGTTTACCCTCCTGCATAAAGCCTTCTTTCACATTCAGTTTGGCATTTCTGCTCCTTCCAAGATTTCCTGGAATGCACCATGCTGGAGCATTGTCCTCCTCAGATCCTGCCCAGAAACTTCCAAAGTCTCCAATGCCCCTTGCCCCTGCAGGGACCCATCCAGACACAAGAATCCTGTCGCTGAGATGGTGATGCAGGAGCTGCTCAGCCCGGGCAGCCAGAGTGTCTCACAGCCTCCTGAGGCTCAGCCAGCACTGCAGAAGGCAGCTGGGGATGTTTAGGACAAAGCTGCCTGACACCCCTCTCAAGCATCTACTGCTGCCCTTCTCCTGGGGTACCCTGCAAAAACTCCAGTATATATCTATATAGATATAGATGCCATATATATTTATATATTATATTTGTATTAAACATATATGTATATACACATATATACATACATACACACACACATATATATATGTATTATATTAACATATGCATGACATCATGCTCAGCTGTATGCCCTGGGCTACAAGACCAATCGCAGAATCCCAGAATGGTTTGGATTAGAAATAACCTTAAAGCTGATCTCTTTCCATCCCCTGCCATGGGCAGGGACACCTTCCACTATCCCAAGTTGCTCCAAGCCCCATCCAGTCTGGCCTTGGACACTTCAGGGAAGGGCAGCCACAGCTTCTCTGGGCACCCTGTGCCAGGGCCTCATGACCCTCAGAGGGGAGAATTTCTTCCCAATATCTAATCCCAATATCCTAATATCTATCCTAACATCCTAGTTCCTAATATCTGGGGTGGACACTTTGCCTATTTATTGCTGCCCTGTTCCAGCCAGACTGTTCCTGCCTTCTGCTCTTGGTTAAAATCCTTGGAATTCATCTCAGCCCAGGTAATCCAGGCATCCCTGAAATTGCCTGTAAGAGGGGGGAGAAGATGAGTGGGCTCCTGTAATTGGGACAATTCTTCTCCCAGTCCATTTCCTGTGATGTTTATGCCTCTCTCTTTGTCTCGGGTGTTCAGAGCTGGCTGATCGACACGGCATTTATGATTTGTTTGTACAGTAATTGCTGCTTAAGATAAATGATTCATAAAGTCCTACCATAGTCTTGGAAATGATGTAAACAGGGAGAGCAGCTGGAGGACAGCAGTGGGATGCTAATGAGGGACCACCAGGGGGAAGTAAATGCAAAAAGACTGGGGAGGAGGGGGATTAATGCAGTCCCTGATGCTGAAGAGCATGCAGTGCTCATCTGCAGCACAGGGCAGAGCCCAGGCTGCCTCCACCCCAATCCTGAAACAAGAGGTCTGCAAGAGTCACTTTGAGCAATGAAGGCTCTGAGCACTGGAGCCAGGAGCCAGTGTGGGCAGCTCTGAGATGGCAGGAATAGCCAGGACACGGAGGGGACAGGACTGGACAGCCAGCCCAGGCCCTGGGGGGCAGGTGGGACTTGCAGCACATGGCATTGGGATCAAAGACACCCAGCTCAGCTGAGCTGGAGCAGGTGAGGAGCAGGCTGCTGCTGAGCAGGAGCACAGGTCCCCTGCCCGCCAGCTCTGTTCCATCCCCTCTGCCTGGCTGTCACCAGCTCTAGCTCCAGGTGTAGCATCTGCAGTGACAGGACACAACAGATGGGGTGGAGGGGCAAAGAGTAGAGACAGCCCTGCTGCCAGGTGCCCAGAAAACACCTTGGGGAGTGGGAAATTGTTATCCCACATACCAACATATGAAATTCTGTAAGAGTGTGAGTCATGGAGGGTGGTGGGTGGGAATCCTACTCCAGCCCTGGAACCAGTCTGAGGACAGATTACGGGAACAACTTTCTGGGGTCATGCTCCTTTGACAGGAGGCAGGAGCCACTTGAGGATAGGCATCTGACCTGCCTCTGCCTCTCTGCTCTCCTCTGGCTGCCCAGGGAGTGTGGGTACTCAGGGGGGGGGGTCTTCAAAAACATTCTTCTGAGCACCACTTGGAAGAGACCAGCTACAGGGCAGCACCTGGAAACAACTTTGAAGAAGATTTACATGTGCTGAACATCCCCTGTGACCCTCCTCAGCTCCAACACAGGTATCAGCCCATGGAAAGGCAAAGGGCTCCCCCTGCCCAGTGCTGTCCAGTCCCCGTTCACTAATAACACAGAGGCTGCAGGACAGGTGTGGTATTATACATCCTCTCAAAGAGCTGGTCACCCTCTGATCCCATAAGGACATGAGAGAAATACATTCCTTTGCTTTCTACACAGCACCTTCAGCAGGCTGAAGAAGCCAAGCCCAGCCCTGTCAGCGCCCATCCCTCAGTGCTGGATGTGGATGAAAGGCAGTGCAGTGTCAGAGCTGCAGTGGCTGTTCGAGGCACGTTGCTGTTGAAAAGCGAACTTATCATTTGTGATCATTTGGGCAGAGCAGCTTGGAAGTGGGGAAGAAGGATGAAAATGTCAATTTGTGGGGCACTTCCATTGTCTCTGACTGTGGGGTCACTATGGCCACTCTGTAGGGTGTGAGCACAGTGCTGCAACCAAGTACAACCAGAAATCCCCTCAGTGCTCACCCCCTCCAGGCTGATCAGTGGCTGGATAAATAAACACATATAGGAAGAAGATGGACTACAAATAACAAGCTCCTGCAACACCAAGTCAGTGACACAGGACAGCAAATCCCTCCTGCTGCAGAACAAGACCTTTCCTACCTTGTATTTCCTGGGTGTTGGGATGGTGTGGTGCCCCAAAAGGAGGATTTTGGGCTGCATGTTAGCAGGATACCACACACACATCTCTGCAGCACCATCCTCTGATTGCAACGCCTCCAGGATTTTTCCAGTCCCCAAACTTCAGTGCTATGGCCCTTTGCAGTGAAGCTGGGACCTCCCCACTCCCCAGAGAAGCCCTTGAAAGTAGCTGGGACGTGGCCAGAGCAGACAGTGATGGTGACAACCAGAGCAGACAGTGACGGTGACAGGGCCAGCCCGGGGCTGCTGCAGGCTGCCATCCTGGGCCAGAGTGCAGGCAGAGGTGAGAAGCCAGAGTAACTCTTTATTGCCAAGAAGATCTTGCAAACCAGACCAGGGGCTGGAGCTTGGATGCAATGCAAGAGCTGGAGTTAAACTCTTTCAGATTGATTCCCAGTTTTAAGGGCTCACGCTGTCAAACAAACACGTGCTGTCCAATGGCTACATGTGAACCCCAGGGCTGAGGAGAGAGGCAAAGCACAGAGCTGTGCTCCTGAACTGCCCTGGGACCAGAGCTGGGATGAGCTGAGGCAAATGAGCCTATTTTCAGGGTGCTCTGCCCTGTGCTCAGCTGAATATGCAGGATTCCAGGATCATCCAGGTTACAAATGACAGGACAAGGGGGAATGGCCCCAGGATGCACCAGGGGATGTTTAGGCAGTATATTGGGAAAATTTCTTCACTGAAATGTTGGTCAGGTATTGGCACAGGTTGCCCAGGGCAGTGGTGAAGCCACAGTCTCTGGAAGTGTTCAAAAACCATGTTGATGTGGCACTTGGGGATGTGGTTTAGTGGAGAACATAGCAGTGTTGGGGGAATGCTTGGAGTTGATGATCTTAGAGGGCTTTTCCAACTGAACAGTTCCGTGATCTTATGAACAAAATTGCTCCCTGCAGGCTGCATCCCCCTGCCACCCCCAGCTCTCTGTGCCACCCGACCGAGTGTTAGGGGAGCACGAGAGGTGGCAGCAGCTTTCAGCACTGCCAGCACCCCTGTGGGAAGGGCAGTCCTGGCCATCCCAGTCCAGGCTCTCTCAGCCCCCTGCAGCCTGAAGCAAAGCTGGGAGCTGCTGTGAGGGGACACACTGCTGGGGGTTCCTGGTGCAGGCAGCACCAAGGCAGTGCCATGTCCCTGGGCCTTTGGAAGGCCTGGAGCTGATGCTGAGCTATAGGAGCATCCATTATCCCAAGGCAGCACTGGCCTGCAAATCCAGGACTTAGCTGAGCTTCCAGGGAACCAGAGAGCCCAGCCAGCCACCACGGTTTAGCCTGAAGAGAAGGGACTAAGCAACATGCCTAGTGCTGGCTCTGCTGGACCCCAGGAGCTGTGGGACAAATGAAGAAAATGACAGACTAGAGGGAAATTAATAGAGCAGAAAATTTGAAATGATGTGGAAATAATTTCCCCAGCTTAAGGAGAGCTCCTTGTACGTTTAATTTCAGAATGCAACTGTTTTTGTGTTGCTAAATTACAGTATCAAAGCGAGGGGCCCTGCCTGGAGCTGATGGGACATGGGGACATTCCCAGGCCTGTGGTGAGCTCTCCCACCTGGTGCAAAGTAAGGGCTGGGGTGACCTATGTTTGCCATAGGGTAGGGGGCAAGGAGCTGTCATGGCTGTTTTGGAGAAGTCCAAGTGCTGCTTGTCACCTCCATGAAGATTTGTCCCGTTAACCTTTCATGCCTAATTTAGGGCTGCCAGAAGCAGCTGGGGGGGAGGGCAAGGGGATATAGGGGTTGGGAGGTCTCTGCCGACTCCTTCCCCCCACTCCCACACTCTGCTCCCCCTCTGCACGGGGATTTCTGCCCACTCTGCTGTACACAGCCAGGCTTGGGAGCTGGAGGAGCCAAGAAGGGTGGAGGGAGCTGCCACAGTGGAAAGGGAGGAGAGGGACACTCGTGTTTCTTGGAAGCCTCCTGAATGCACCCACTGTGTGGGTCTGGCCCCAGCTGACAGGATGCTGCAGTGCTCTGATCTGAAAAGTTCTCCCCCCTCCTGCATCCACCTGCAGGCTCCATCCTGGCTCTTGAGCCAAAGATGGGGAGAACACCCAGGACCCAACTGCCTCTGCCAGGACCTGGAGGACTTGAGTGGAACTCTCCCTGGGCACATCCCCAGCCTAGGGATATGAGGTCACCTGTGCAGGGGCCACAGAAAACAGAGACTGCAACGACCCAGTGAAGGAAGCAGGTCCGTGACAATGGTGCTCCCTGCATGCCAGCCCAGCCCGGGGATCCCCAGCTCAGGCTGGGTGACAGCCATGGGCTTACACTGCCAATGAGTGCCTGGGGAAGGGGGCAGGGGGAAGATGCTCTTTCAGAGGCTGGAAATCTATTGGGAAGTCCCCAAGGAGCCTCAGGGAGTGAGGAATCAGCTTATTTCCTGACAAAAGAAGTTTTCAAGGTGTCCTTTAGGCTTCAGAGCACAGAGTGAGATTGATCTGTGCTCAGCCCCCCAGAGAAAATCACCGGTCTGGATTTTCTCTTTCCTCACACACAAATGGGCAGGAGCTGCCCACATGTCCCTGCCAATGGAGGCAGGAGCAGGCAGCCCCAGGAAGCAGGGAGAAGGGAGACAGACGGGGTGTCAGCCACATCCAGCTCTGTTCCCCCTCTCTCTGCAGCAAACACAACTGGCTACAGACTCCTGACATGCAGGGTGTGCGGGGCATGGGCAAGGAGGGACTGAGCCCTGGGGTGTGGGCAGAGGAGCAGGCGTGTCCCGGCTGGAGACGTGGCCCCTAATTTCCCCGGGGAGAACGCTGTGAAAAGGGACAGCAGCTTTTTGCAACTAGAGCCCTGCAGCCCTGCCTTGTGCATGTTCCGGTGCAGCCTCCACCGTGCATGCAGGACCCACAGATCTGCAGCCCTGATGGGACACTCCCAGTCAGCACACTGGGGTGGCAGCTGCTCTGCCCCACGGCACCGGGCACCGGGCATCTGCACAGAAGATGTTCACCTGTCACAGGGGTGCTGCAAAATGCCGTGATGCACGTGGGCAGGGCTGGAAGGACCAACCCGAGTGGCCTCTGCCCTCTTGCTGCTGAGTTAGAACGCTCCAGGCACCCTTTCTAATCAAGCTGAGTGGAAGTTTCAGTCTTCCTAGGAAATACCTAGTTTCCCAAGGTTTCCCAAGGGTTTCCCAAGGCTGCATCCACAGCCCAGTTCATCTCTGCCTGTTCTTGTTTCCGCCCTCAGTGCTGCGTAATCCCCCAGCACGGGGAGCTCAGTGCAAGCTGCAGAAATTCCATTTTTGTTACAGCAGATGGAATCCAAACAGGGAGAGAGGAGAGGAGAGGAGAGGAGAGGAGAGGAGAGGAGAGGAGAGGAGAGGAGAGGAGAGGAGAGGAGAGGAGAGGAGAGGAGAGGAGAGGAGAGGAGAGGAGAGGAGAGGAGAGGAGAGGAGAGGAGAGGAGAGGAGAGGAGAGGAGAGGAGAGGAGAGGAGAGGAGAGGAGAGGAGAGGAGAGGAGAGGAGAGGAGAGGAGAGGAGAGGAGAGGAGAGGAGAGGAGAGGAGAGGAGAGGAGAGGAGAGGAGAGGAGAGGAGAGGAGAGGAGAGGAGAGGAGAGGAGAGGAGAGGAGAGGAGAGGAGAGGAGAGGAGAGGAGAGGAGAGGAGAGGAGAGGAGAGGAGAGGAGAGGAGAGGAGAGGAGAGGAGAGGAGAGGAGAGGAGAGGAGAGGAGAGGAGAGGAGAGGAGAGGAGAGGAGAGGAGAGGAGAGGAGAGGAGAGGAGAGGAGAGGAGAGGAGAGGAGAGGAGAGGAGAGGAGAGGAGAGGAGAGGAGAGGTGGCCCCCTGGTAGAGTCACTCACTCTGTCTGCAGGGGGGTCTGTCTCTCTTCCCCAGGATTCTGAGCCCCAAAATGAGCTTGCTGGGGAGCCCTGGCTGAGTGTGGTGCATGGCCAGTACATGCAGATGAACTGCACCACAAATGCATAGAGAGAAAAAGCACACAGTGAGCCCTCTGTGCATGTAAATGGCCCCAAACTGAAGTGCAGGAGATGGAAAAATAGCCTTGGATTTAGGAGCAGAGTCTTGTCCACCCTGAGGCTGTGTCTGGGAGAATGGGTGAAGGACCACGAGGAGCTGCAGCTTCCAGGGCAGAACCACTGTACCCAATGGTTCTTAGCCCAGAGCAATGCCAGCCACTGTCAGCTGGAACTGGAAGAAGACAGACAGACCCTAAAGCCTGGCCACAAGACCTAAGACTGACAAATTCAAATCGAAAAATAATCTCTAAACCATACTGCTGAGGTGGGATTGCTATGGCTGGGACAGTCTTCTCCCAGCAGTGACGCCAGTCCAGGAGATGCTGCAGAAGGAGAGCCATGAAGGTTTCACCAGTGGCCTGGGGCAGGGAGGCAGTGAGGGGTGAGAGGCAGAGTGATGAAGCTGCTCTGCCACTGCTCCCTGCCCAGCACAGCCCCGTCCGCTGCCCGCTGGCTGCGGGATGCTGGCTGCGAGGAGGACGAGCCCTGGGAGATGCAGGGCGAGTGTGTGTGTGTCAGAGAAGGCCCCGGCCACTCGCTGTGTTGTGGCAGCAATAGCGTGTAAAGCGCTGCCCGTGCGAGAGGAATCGCGTGTCAAGCGCTCCCCGGGGCTGCGGGATCGCTGCCGCCGCGCCGGGCCGAGGCAGAGCGGCGGAAAGGGGCTGGGAGCGCATCTCCGCAGGCAGCCCACCTGCCGGGCACAGCCAGGCTCCCCAAACTGGTGATGTGCTCCCAAAACCCGCCCCGCCAAGCCAGGGGAGGCAGGGGGAGTTGGGGGTAAGAAGCGGGTCAGTGCATTTAGGCTGCTCATCTCAGCTCTCATCCTGTCATAACTCCATTTATTCCAGCAGACTGGCTCGACCGGTAGCATGTCAGAGGTCATTCCTGCTCCAGCACGTCGCCTCCCCTCAGAGTGTGGGCAGGAGGTCATGGAAAGCCCTGTGCCCTTGGCTGAGGGCATGGAGAGCTGGGGGACGTGATCCCCCATGGGAAAGGTGCCACTGCCACATCTTGAGCGGCACCCAATTGTCACAGCACATGTAGGCAGACTGAAAACCACCCCTGGATCCAGCTGGCAGTCTCTGAATGGCACTTGTTGAAGGCCAAGGAGTCAACCTGTAAGAAAAAAGGTCAGAGCTTTTTCCAGAGCAAACAAACCCTAGAGAGGATGGACTGGATTTTTCCAGCAGGGAAAGAGCAAAATCACACACTCCAGAGAGTTTGTGGTGCTGAGGCTGTCGTGAAACAGGACTCAAAGGTTTTTGTTGGAAGGACTCGCTGGAGATCCACAGTCCAGCCCCCAGCTCCAAGCATGGCTTCAAAACTAGATCATGATTGCCCTTGAGCTGAAAATCTTCAGCAGTGCAGATCTTTTGGCCCTCACCAGCACTGCCTTGGAAATTTTACACATGCACACAATTAACAGCATAGGTGCCGTTCAGGGAGTCAAAAGGCAGAGGAAGGTTTTCACCTCACCTCCAAAATTACCCATTCCTTTTCAGAGACTTGAGCATTTACATTTGTACATTTGCAAAATTCTGGTGCCTTGGATGCCTCCTGCAGCTGGTTGCCTGGGAGGAAGACTACCAAGGTCCTGCCATGCATGAGCCACGTTCTCATGTGTGTGGATGGAGCTAGGAAGGAATGGCTGCTCCTGCACAGAAAAGCTGAGGTGAGTTGGGATGCACAGAGTTTCAAAACTGAAGGTACACATCAGCTGCAAGGTTACTCTGGGAAAGCACAGGGACAGAGAGAGGCACAAGAGCACTGCAATCTCTGCTGTGTCCCCTTCTCTCAGCCCCTCAGAGCAGCTCTGGGAAGCTGCTAGCACTCATGTTGTCCTAGATAAGTGAAAATTTGAACAGTAGGAACGTCCTTGCTAGGTACAATTAGCTGCCTGAAATAGCCCAGTGGAATTCTCCAGAGCCAGGCCTGGTCATTAGGAAAATCATCAGGATCTTACTGAAGAGACAGCCTTTATCAGCCTGTTTGGGAGCTGTCCCTGTGTCCCTGGAGCAGAAGCAGGAACTGTGTCCTTGGTGCAGGAGGTCTCTGGTTGCACACCTTGAATTGCATCCTCCACACCAGGAAGGTCCAACCACCTCTTCCAGAGCAGTGCTGCTCCACATCTGACCATGCCCAGTCCCAGCATGTGGTGAAGACCCCTCTGCATTTGGCGTGGGAGTGAGCCCCGGGAGTGCCAGCTTAGGGAGAGGAGGCAGGCAGATGCCAGCTCACTCCAGAGCTGCAGGAGTGGCAGGAGCAGCAGTGGCAGGGCCGGGGCAGGCAGGAGGAGGGGCTGGCTGCATGCAGCAGCAGCAGCAGCAGCAGCAGCAGCAGCAGCAGCGGGTGGTTAATCAGCCAGCTGCTTCCGTGACTGAGCTCCGAGCTCACAGGAGAGAGCTCCAGAGAGGAAAAGGCTCCTCACTCATGAAAGAAACATCAGGGCTAATTGAATGCGGGTCCAGCCCAGCAGCACGCGACAGGCCACGGTGCCTCATTCATGTTTCATGCTTTGCTCCACTTTGGCAACATAAAGCATGGTGCAAAAGGTAGGGGAGCCCTGCCTGGCATGGGGAGAACCCCAGGGCCATGAGGAATGGCCAGGGGAGAGGGGAGCCAAGGGCTGAACCACACACATGGGCTGGAGCTGTGGGAGGGACTTGCCAGTGACTCAGCGATGTCCCAGGTAAGCTCGAGTCAGTGCTCACCCGATTCAGGTTCTGGCTTCTGCAGGTCAGCAAAGCAAGTGGGTTGCATGGGAGTCTGTGACTGCAGAAGGCTTTTCCTGGCCCCTGGATTTCGGCAGTTGCTCTCAGTGCTGCTAGAGGTGGGTGAGAGCCCAGAGAAGTCCAAGCAGATCATGGCTAGCAAGGTGAAAAGAAGGCAGCACCTATGACAGACAATGATTGAGATCTGTTTGCCTCCCTAAAGCATCTCTTTAGGGGCTTTACCCTTGTCTGGAAGAGACTGTGGGGGACCCTACTGATGTGAGGTGGGGTGTGGGGCACAAATCCCGTCAGCAGGCTCAGGGTCACTGCTGGTGCTGGCAAGGCAGATTGCAGGCAGGACCCTCAGCCCATGGCAGGAGCTGGCCTGAGGTGCTGGAGTGTATCCAGAGCAATGGAGCTGGCGAAGGACTGGAGTGCAGGTCTGAATAGAAACAGCTGAGGGAGCTCGGGCGCTCCGTTTAGAAAAAAGGAGGCTCAGGAGGTCTCATCACTCTCTGCATCCACCTGAAAGGAGCTTGGAGCCAGGTGGGGGTCAGGCTCTGCTCCCAGGTACCTGTGCCAGAGGAGGTTCTGGTTGGATATTAGAGAAAATTTCTTCATGAAGGGGCTGTCAGGCATTGGCACAGGCTGCCCAGGGCAGTGGTGGAGTCACCACCCCTGAAAGTTTTCAAAAACCTTACAGATGGCACTTGGCTACAGGGTTTAGTGGCGGCCCTGGATGTGCTGGGTTTAGTGGTTGGACTCAATGATCTTAGAGGGCTTTTCCAACCTTAGAGTTTCTATTATTCCAAAGTTTCTGCTGTGCAGCAGCAGAGCAGTTTCTGCGTGTGAGTAGCTGTGGGGAGACTTGGCTGCAAACCCCCAGCAGGAATGATGGAGGGAGGCATGCAGGGAACCCACGATGAAGGCTGATAAGCAGGAAGAGATAAAGCAGGATTAAAGAACACACAAGCTGGAAGTTAGACAAATGGGCAGGGAGCCATCCCCACTCCTCTTGGAGCTCTGACAGAAGGCACAGAGGAACAAGACAGGAAACTCCCATTTTAGCTCCACTTGGCCCATTCCTGGTGCTTCTCCCCAGTATGCCCAGACCAGTACAGCAGCTGGTGGCAGCTGGTGAGCCTGTCACTGTGAGAGCCTGCTGCCTTTCCCTTTCCTGTGCCAGATTTCCAACTCCCAGCACTTTCTGCTTTGGCCTTTCATAGAATCACAGAATTATTAAGGTTGGAAAAGCCCTCTAAGACCATCTAGTCCAACCATTAACCCAGCACTACCAACTCCACCACTAAATCATGTCCCCAAGTACCTCATTCACACATCTTTTAAATCCCACCAAGGATGCTGACTCCACCACTGCCCTGGGAAACCTGTGCCAATGCCTCAGCACCCTTCAGGGAAGAAATTGTTCCTAATATCCAACGTAAACCTCCCTGGCCCAACTTGAGGATGTTTCCTCATGTTGTATATTATCGTTCCTCATGGCTCAGGGATGCCATGGAGATTGTGTGGATTTTGGTGTAAATATCACTGTTGCTGGCCCAGAGCAACCCATGGTTGTCTGCAGGACACTCCATCCATTCCACCACTGTAGGAACATGCCCCTTGTTGACAGAGTGACCAAATTATTCTTTGCTTGCTTAAAAAGGTAAAAAGCCTAGAAATTTCTCTCCCAGTTTGGTAGTAAGACACCTCATAGGACCTTTGGGACTTCACCTCAGACCTGGGGCTGTCCGATTGGACAGAGGCCAAAAGGTCCCACGTAAGTAATTCACTAGAAAAGGAAGAGAACAGAGGAAATAATCGTTTTTGTGAGGTGTTTTAGCAGGAGCAAGAACCTCTTGCCCATGGCTCAGTTTTTCTCTGTAAGAGCTTTGTTATTTGATCTTTTATTAAACCTTTTTCTGTTTCTACCACTACCTCAGAAGCCATCCTGCTGATTTTATGCGATTCAAGGTAGCTGGGCTATCTCGGGGGTGATAGGTTCTCTGAGAGCTCAGAAGACCTGTCTTGAGGAGACACCCATCACACCCCCATTCCAACCCTGCCTTGCTTCCTCCCCTGCTCCAAGCCTCTGTCAGGAGCACAAACACCAGCAGAGTCCTGCAGTTCAGTGCAGCTGGTGGGTCCTGCCCTCCCCAAGGGGTGTCTTGGCCACCAGCCGGGTGTCCTGAGCCCTCGAGCTGTGCTCCAGGGGCAATCAGGCTCCTTGCTGTGGCCAGATATGTGGTGGAAGCTCCAAGAGCAGAGTGCAGGCATGTGCCAGTGAAAATCCTGGGGACCTCTGTACAACACTGCTGTCTCCCTGGGACTGCAGCCTGCTTTCAGCCAGAAGCCACCTCCTGGGCTCCCAAAGCTTTCCACTCAAAACTCATGACTTGTTTTGGCACCAAGGGCACTGTCAGGCAGCTCCCCCCAGCTCTGTGGTGCCAGCGGGGCAGTGGCAGGTACCTTCTCCCCAGAGCAGGTCAGACCTACAGCAGGAACACACCGAGGCAGGAACTTTGCCAATCCAGGCTCAGGGGTAGCAGAGAGATATCATCACAGGGGAAGAGAAAAGGAAGGACTGGCACGGACAGCCACTGAGGCTGGGGCTCATCAGGGATTGCCACGAGGCTGTGGCATCCCTCATCCTCCTCCCAGAGCCACGGAGGATGCTAAAATGTTCAGGGGTAGTGGCTGAAAAGGTGATTGAACCCTCCAGGCTCCAGGCCTCCCACAGGTCCGGGGTGTTAGGCAGCATCCCACACTGTGACCTGTGCATGGGGAAATGGCTGAACTGAGGACCAACAGCCCCACACGTAGCCTCCAGCAGCAAGGGGCTCACCTGAGGGCAAACCCAACCTCCTGGAGGTGACCCAGGGCAGGGTGTACCTGTCTTGGCCCCATAAGCTGCAGGTTTGCATCCCCAGCTCTGCCCCAAGGGAAGATACTGAAACCACAACAGGGAAAAGAAGGATTCAGGGCAAACAAACAAAAATACCAGCAATTTCCTGCATGGCCTCTCCAGATGGAGCCTTCCCTACCTCCTCTGCCCACTGAGTGTAAGCTCACGACATGTCTGTTGCATCTTCTCTCATGTCCTACGCTTGAGCTTCCAAAGCCCACGGAAAAACACAGGCACAGTGAGAGACAGCCACAGCAAGATCTGTCAGCACAGGTGCCTCCCATGGCCACTGTACATGCTTTAAAAACTGAATGTCACACCAGCTGTAATGCTGGCCCTTGAAAACCTGTCCTGGGTGCCAACCCTGTGTACCAGTGTACCCTTTCCACTGCTCTAAAATTCCACTGTGTTCTCCAAGCCCCACAACACCCCTTGCAAAGTTCTGGGATGTAGAGAGGCTTGAAAAGTAAATGTAGATACAGACATGGTAGTGGATGTGAATACAGACATGGTAGTGGACCTGGAAAATTGAGAACAAATGATGCAGGACTAGAATGAAGCAGCTGGTACAGAGCCTCTTGTCTTCCCAAGACTGTTTCATCAGGCTGGTGGAAAGCTGGGCCGGGTGCTGCTCATTCTTGAGTTGCTTCTTTTCACCCCAGCAGCTTGTTCCTCAGCTCAGTCCCTCCCCATCGAATCACAGAACCAAAGAGAAGTTTGGGTTGGAAAGTACCTTAAAGCTCATTCCATTCCACTCCCTGCCATGGACAGGGACACCTTACACTTTCTCAGGTTGCTCCAAGCCCCATCCAGCCTGGCCTTGGACACTTCCAGGGACAGGGCAGCCACAGCTCCTCTGGGCACTCTGTGCCAGGGCCTCCCCACTCTCCCAGGGAAGAATTTCTTCCCAATATATTTCTTCCCAATATGCATTCCCAATAGACTAAACCTAGTCTCTTTCAGTTTGAAGTTATTCCCCTTTGTCCTGTCACACTCTGCCCGTCAAAAAACCCTAACCCTAACCCTTAAAATCCCTCTTTTTTGTAAGCCACCTTTAAGTACTAGAAGGCCACAATGAGATGTACCAGTTAGAGGCTCTGAGAATAAAGGTTTTTTCAGACTGCACCAGAGCTCTGGAACACAACAGGATCCAGCTGTGGATTCTCAGCAAGGGCAGGGAGGGCTCTGTTCAAGGATAGGATCAGTCCCTGTTCCAAAGCAGTCATGTCAGGTCTTTGCTGCTGAAATGAGGATGTGTAAAAGCTGCGGATGAGATTTTGTCAGTGGTGGGGAGAGGATCAGACTGAAGGCACAGCTTTGCAGGGGCAGGAGCTGGCAGCTGTCAGCTCTGGAGGGCTCATCAAAGCTCCCTGAGCTCCCAGGAGCACACCCCAAGCATTGCTCAGCCCAGCCACGTCTGTCTGTCCATCCTGTTCTCCCAGAGGTGGGTGTCTCTGACAGCCTCTCAGCAGAGAGAAAACAAAACCCAGCTCCCCCCAGCCCAGGCCTCTCCTGAATACATGTGTAGGGAATTTCAAATGTGCTGCAACTCTGCTTTTCCCAGGAAGGGGCTCTGTGCTGCCATCCTCTCGCAGGCAGTGAATTGTCCCTGTCACAGCTGTCCTGCTCAGGCACTGCCCTGCTCAGAGGACACTCTCAGGGAGGTGAAACGGGACTCACAGAATCTGACACTGGGAGAGATCCTGCCATGGGCAGGGACATCTTCCACTGTCCCAGGCTGCTCCAAGCCCTGTCCAGCCTGGCCTTGGGCACTGCCAGGGATCCAGGGGCAGCCACAGCTGCTCTGGGCAACCTCTGCTAGGACCTCCCCACCCTCAGAGGGGAGAATTCCTTCCCAATATCTAGTCCTAATATCCTAATATCCTAATATCTATCAGAATATCTAACATCCCAATTCCTAATATCTGGGATGGGCACATTCCCTACCCTACCTTCTTTCATTTTAAAACTATTCCCCCCTTTTCCTATCACTGCATGAGTACCATAGAATCCCTGACCACCCCAGGTGTTTTCCCACCCTGCCCATTGCCCTCAGTGGGCTGTGAGGAAGCTGAAGGAGAGGAGGTGGAAGGCTTTCAGGGAGCAGCTGCACACAGGGTCAGGAGAGCAGGAGCAAGGGAAGGGTGTGGAAACCAGAGCAGGTGAGCTATAAAGTCTCGCTGTGGCTTTCTTCCAGAACAGCATCTTCAGGCTCACTGCAGGCTGGAAGCAAAGCTTTGCCCGCAGGGAGCTGTGCCACGTCCCTGCCTTCTCCCGGCCATGTGCAGACACCAGCTGAGGCTGCCACCGTCTTTCCTGCAGGGCACTGCTGCCTCAGTGCTGTCAGCTCTGCCGTGCAGCCTGGCCAAACGCCAGCCCTCTGCTGCTGCTCCGGGGGATGCGGGAGAGCTGCGGCTCGGGGGAGGATGCTGCGGCTGCCAAAGTGCCGAGCCCTTGTGCTGAAAAGGTGAAAGGTGGGGAAATGTCTCAGAAAGCTGTGAGATGACATTTAGGTGCTTTATGTGCAGCATTTATTGATGAGTTCTGCTGCTTAGAGAGGTTTTGCTGCCTGGAAATTGCATAGGATTGAGGCAGGGCTGGTGAAAGGGACCTCGAGGTTCTCCTGTCCAGCATCATGTTTATGGTGTCAGTGTCCTTGTCACAGGTCAGGTTGTCCTGCAGCACTGTGTGTCCCATCCAGGGGTGTGGCATGTTCTGGCTGAGCATGGCTGGAGTCCTGCCAGCCTCTCCTGATGAGAATCCTGCTGCCTCTCCACTGGCAGCCCCAGCCACGGGGGCTCTCTGCCCAGGCAATCCCAGCCCACTGCAAGCACAGTGTCTTGGTCACTGTCAGACACAGGGTAGGCAAAGGATCCGAGGCATGGAGGAGTGAGAGCTCAGGTTCTGGCTCAGAAAGGAGCAGGACCAGGAAATAGAGGCAGGAACAGCAGTGAGGAGGAGCACACCTCCCCTCAGGCTGGATGTCCCTTATCCTGACAAAGCCTTAGAGGGGCTGTGCTGGGAATGACAAGCCATGTCTGTGCCTGTTCCCTGAAGTACCAGAGCACTGATAAATGAAAGGACTTGGAAAAGCAAGGATTCAGGGAGAAAGGTCAGGTATTGACAGGAGAAAGGGCTGGGTTTTTTTGCTTGGTGAGACCACGCACAGAAACGTGCCCATGGGCAGAGAAGGGGCCACACACCAGCAAGTCCCATACTGTTTTCCTCTCTCTGAGCAGAGATGCCAAAGATTTCACCAGAGCTTTTGTTTCCTTTGCAGAGACTGTGCTAAATAAACCTTTGCCTCTATTTATGAAAAGCGCTTTTCCACAGCAGGCACAGCTTGCCCTGGGCTCTTTTTACAGCTACTGCCCCACTCAGGTCTACATTGACTTCCCTGTGCTCCTTATCTCCCGTTCCTCTTCCTGCCTCAGCCAGATCCTACTTCACCTGGATCTGTGCTATCCACCTTCCTTTTCCCACCACCCAGGCCTCCATTTTCCTGGAGAACTCCACTCCCTGAGCAAGGTGCTTCCATGCAATGTTTGCACCTGCTGTGACAGAACTGCAGCAATGGAGCTGGTGGACTTGTGTCTCCTCTGAAGTATCCAGAGTCAAGAAGGATGCTGCTCTGCTCCCGAGACCCTGCAGAGCTCAGAGATTTCCAGGTCTCCAGCAGTGGAGACCTCTCCCCACACCCCAGCAGTGTCACATCAAAGAGCACAGCCTTTTCCTTTAGGCCCTGTTTGAAGTTTGCTGCTAATTTTTGCTATGCACGGAGTGGTGTTTGGCTCCTGCTTGTTCCTGGAATAAATGCTCATTGCATTGCTCTTAAATGATTGGAGACCTCCAATTTTAATCTTTTCTTCATAATCTTCTTCCAGCTCAGATACAGAAAAAGCATGTAAATTCAAAACCTGCAAGAACTGAAAATTTCATAAGTGCTGCTGACCCTTCCCTGGCAGCTCTGAATGTGAGAGAAATAAAGGAATTGTAATGAGGAACCTCATTTTTGATAACAGGTTTAGAGGACCCAGGCATTAAGTGGGGTTTCCCACATTCCTCTGTGTGTCCATGAGAGATGTCATCAGTCCTGCTGGGCAGGAACCATAATCCTGCTGCTCCTGCCTCCTTGTCATCTGCCTCTCTGTCATCTTCTGCCTCTCTTTCAATTCCTGCCTCTCCATCTCATCACCTCTGCACTGAGGCGTGAGCTCGCCCGGGGGTCACCTGGTGACTTTGGGACATCCCTGCCTGTGTTGCCTCACCCGCTGGTCCCCATGCTCCTGTCCCTTTGGTCACCAAAGCCCTTCCACCCAAACTGCCCCTGTCCTGCCTTGCTCCCTCAGCTCCTGTCCAGGCACAAAGCCCACTGCTCCCCATGGCCTGCACCACATCCCTCACCTCTCCTTCTTAGAATCACGAAATCGTAGAATCGTGGAACATTCTCAGAAGGGAGGGAGCCACAGGAGCCATCCAGCTCAACTCCTGGCCCTGCCCAGACACCCCAAAAACCCCAGCCTGTGACTGAGAGCGCTGTCCAAAGGCTCCTGGAGCTCTGGCAGCCTCGGGGCTGTGCCCATTCCCTGGGGAGCCTGGGCAGTGCCAACACCTCTGGGGGAAGAGCCTTTCCCTGATATCTAGCCTAAACCTCCCCAAGCACATCTTTTACCATTCCTGTGGGTCCTTGGTTCACCCATCCTCTGCACAATTCTGTGCTTGGGAAGGAATATTACCTGTTGTTACTTGCTCAGTGCCACTCCCCTGCCACTCCCTGCAAGGACCACTTTTCAGGACAACTTTGTGAGAGGAGGTTTGGAAGGCAGGGAGGAAATGAGAGACATGATGAGTAATAAGGAATCTTTAAGAGTAAAAGGCTCTGGGGTCAGGCAGACAACAGTGAGTGCTGGGAGCAATTTCACCTTCTTTCAGCATTAGCAAAATGAAAAAAACTTGTCATGGCTGGGATTCGAGATCAACAAGTTCCAAAACCTTTACCCTTTTCACAAGTTTCTCATGTGGTGTGCAACCCCTTTGTACTTTTAACTCAGTAAACAAATTCTTACTTTTTGTTTTTTTCTTCTGGAAAGCAGGATGGTGTGTAGGGAAATACTTCCAGCTCTGCATCCAAAAACTTTTCTGGCACTTGCAGATTATCTGCAATTCCATTCTGGAAGGACCATCACAAGCAGAAGTTGTGCACTGGGGTTTCCCAAAACACGACTGCCAGGAGTTTTCACCCAGGAAAGTTAAGAGGCTTTGTTGTTTGACTGGATATTGGGGATTTTTGACAGCCTGTTGAGAAGACGTTGCTGTATGAGGGCCTAGCAAACTGCCGAGGGAGCAGAGATGAGGATCCTGCTCACAAACCCTCCCATCCCAGGCCGCAGGGGCTGGCACATAGGTCCCTGAGGAGCTGGGCTGTTGGGCTGTCCCCTGGCACTCCTCTCGGAGTGGGATGCTTCAGGATGCATCCCATGGATGGCTGGGGCCGCCTGGGAGGGACATGGTGTGGCCGGGGGTTCAGTCAGGCTGCTTAGTCCATGTTTGCACCCAAAGGAGAGAGGGAGTCCCCCTCGCAGGGAGGGGATGAAGTGCCATTGCCTTCCTCCTTTCTCCTGCACAGCAGGTGACTGCTCTGAGATGTGAGTCCTGGTCTCCTAATGTGGCACCTGCCTCTCTGCTCTGAGTCCTTCCCCTTATTCCCAGGCCTGCAGCAAAAGTCAGGGCAGCTGCAGTCCTGGTTCATCTCTCCCCAAGCCTGGCTGGCTTGAGGTGGGGAAACTTTGGGCTGGTGGCAAAGCAGGCACTTCTGTCATCCTGGGATGAGCGATGCTATTATCTCAATCCTTGATGGTGGTTTTCAAGACATAACCTATAGGACACTTCAAAACCCATGCAGAACTTAACCCATAATCCTTCCAAGAGCTAAAGCAGCAGCTGGGGCTGATATTTCTATCTTACATCAAATTATCCTGAGTAATTTACTCGGACATGATGCTAAGCGAGTGCACTAAGAGCAAGGAGAGAAGGTGGTTTGGGAATACAGCCTTCCTTGGCAGACTAAGCTGGTATGTGATCAGACAGGAATCGTATCAGGAAATCCGAGGCCGAGTTCACCATCTGCTGCCGCCAGCCCCGGAGGCATCTGAGCCCCGCAAACCTGCGCAGGGCCGAGGCGGCTCCTGCAGGGCTCGGCAGGTCCAGACTGCCACCTCCAGGCACACGGAGCTCACGGAGCATCACTGCCCAGGGACAGGGACACAGCCTGTCGGGCCGGCAGCTGCAAAGGAAACGCTTCCCGGAGGGGTGACTGCAAGCCTGAGGTAATGCTGCTGTGAGCAGAAAGGAAAGCTATTTTACCAGGGAAAGACCCGCTCCCAGTGGTGCAAGATGGGATAAAATCCTCTTGGGGGACATTTAAGTAAGTGTGAAAATCCTGAGGTCTCTTTTGGTACCAGAAGGGGTTTATTTGCTGGTGTATACGAATGAGGGTGTCCATCACCTCTCCTTGGATGGAAAACTTTGCCTCTTGACCAGCCCCTTCCCCAGGATCCTCTTCCCAAGGGCTTTCCTGCTGAGCCACATTCCCCCAGCCATCAGGATCCCTGGGTGCCAGCCCCGGCCCCAGCCTGGCCAGAGTGCAGGAGGTCTGAAAACCTGGTTCTGTGTCCTGGAGAAGTGTCTCCAGTGACGGACCTTTGCCAGGACGGCAATAATGCATCAATTTCTTTAAAAATGACACAACTGTGCCTCATCTTCCAGAGGCTGTGAGCAGGGTGACGTCCTGGGCGTGCTGCTCACAGGTTTTGACGAAGCGATGCTGTAGTGGCCAGACCCCTCCCCACACAGAGCCAAGCACAGCAGCCTGGCTGAGTGCCCCTGCCCCTGCCCCTGCCCCTGCCCCTGCCCCTGCCCAGGGAAGGAGCCAGGCACCAGCATCATCCACCATCCACCCTTTGGTCTAAGAAATGAAAGAAAACCTTGTACATTTTGCACAATGTGGACACAAACTTGATTAATATCTGAAATAGAGTAGTGAAATATCTCTCCTCAGTGAACAGTAATAGGTCCCAGCATGCCCAGGCTGTCCCACTGTGCACAGTGAGAGCACTGGACCAGGAGCAAAGTATGATGTAGTTGCTGCCCCTGCCTGCATGATGTGATGAGGGTCTGAGCAGAACCTGCACAGGTGTGTGCACTGCACAGGCACCTGGAGGGGCAGGATGAGGTGACCTTCAGAGATTCCATCTAACCATATTTATCACGGAATGGTTTGGGTTGGAAGGGACCTTAAAGCCCACCTCTTTCCCCACCACGTGCCATGGGCAGGGACACCTTCCACGATCCCAGGTTGCTCCAAGCCCTGTCCAACCTGGAATGGGGCAGCCAGAGCTTCTCTGGGTAAAGGAGAAGGGTCAGGGTTATAGTGATGGGAAATGTAAATTCAGACATTTTTGGTGACGGGGAATGCAGAGCACAGGACTTGTAAGCTCAACCCTCAGCACTGGGGACACTGAGCAGGAGCAGCTTGTCCAGCCTGAGGGCCGATGCTTCTGCAAAGGGGCACTGGAGAGAGCAGCGTGAGGGAGACTGTGGGGAAGGAAGCTCTGGATGGGCTGACAGGAGAACCTGACAGTGTGCAGGCAGGCTGGGGCAGGACAGAGCCCTGGGCAGCCAGGCTGGCCTTTCCTCATATCTGGGATGGGGAGCAGGGCTGGGGCCAGTGAACGCTCACCTCTGTCATGAAGCAAAGGCTGGGAATATGTGAGCAGGCAGTGACAGGTTTAGACCCAACCCCACCCTGTGCTGTGGGGCCCTTTTGGTTTTACAAGGCATTTCCTGAAAATGGTGCTTTCTTTGTCCTGCAGCTCATTTGCTGGTAAATCCTTCTCTGAAGGGCAGCTGGAACACAGCTCAACACCTTCAGGAAGAGTTTTGCAAGCAGACCTACAATATACTTCAGCTCAGACTTCAGGAGATGAGGCCTGAGGTTTTACTGGTTTGGTTCTTTGGTGTTTTCTTCTTTCTAAAAAAAATTCTGCATCTCCAGAAGAAGGTAAGCCTGCAAGATACCTCTGAGGTTCAGAAGAGCCTTTGCACACGAGATATCTTGTTCTTGCATCATGTCCTGCATGAGATGCTCCTACGTAGCAATGGCTTGGTGGTTTTGGGGAATCCTGTCCTCCACAGCACCCCTCCCCCGGGAGCCTACAAACATCCTCTAGGCTCTTCCCTGTCCCTGTGGGCCCATCCCATGGACACTCTTGCTTTGCAGAGAAGCATCCTTCACTTGTTGGGAGGCTTTCTGCAGCAAGGGAGGTGGTGACTAGCTGAGCATCTCAGTGCAGCTCAGTGACAATAACAGGCAAGGAGATGGATCACGGAAAGAGGGATTTTTATTGTCCAGGGGAAGTGCACACTCTGAACATAAAAGGGAAACCCTGCCCCACCATTCCCATAGCCAGGAGCAGCCCAGTGATCCCACACTGCAGGATCTGACTCATGAACCACCTGGAAAGGGGCCATCTGGCAGCTCCCAGCCTCAGATCCTGCAGCCCATCTGACTGGGGTTGCCCAGCAAACCTTAAGGACACAGGTGTGGCATGGGTCTGACCTCTGCTCTCACCAGTGCATCCTTGATGGAGTCCCAAATGTTGGGAAGAGAGGACAGGGCCAGGACCAGCCCCCTGTGCTGCAGAGCTTGGATGAGCTTCATCACATCCTGGCTGTGGGGAGGGAGTGTGCCAGGGCTGAGTGCAGGATGCAGGGTGCAATACAAATGAAACAATACATTGCATCTGTCCCCCTTACAAAAAGCTTCCATAGGAAGAAGTAAAGTACCCGCCATAGTCAGAGAATCCATCAGCACACAAGTGCTCTGCATGGAAAGCCAAGCCAGCCCTGGACAGGCTGGTTTAGCCAGGATTATTGCAGCTGAGAAATGGCTTTAACCCACCCCCCACCCCCCTTGTGCCCAAACAGGCCTGGCAGGAACAGCCCTCCAGCCACATCCCACCAGCACCTGCATTGAGTGATGCTGGGTTTGCTGTGCCCCTGGGAAGGACAGGGTGCTGTGGGTCAGGCTGGGCCCTGCAGGGAGTGTGGCTCCTCTCCAGTCTGTGTCCCCTCCTGTCACCCCCCCACCCCAGCCATGCTCCCAGCAAGTGTTTTTTTTGCAGTGAGTTCAGCCCCACAAGTGAGGCTTCTGTGCTTTGAGACCATTTTGTGTACTTAACATCCTATTTCAGTAAAACAGTTCCCAAACCCATAGAAAATTTTATTTACACCAAAAGGAAACCCAGAGCCCACAGCCTGCCCCACTCTCCAGTTCATCTGCCCCTCTGCACCCAGCTCAACCTCTTGGGCCAGCTCCACACATCTTTGGAGTCCACTGCTCAGCACCAGGCAAGCTCACCCAGAGAGATGCTCCTGTGGAGGACAGACCACTCTGCTAGACACTGAGGTCACCAGAGCCTCCGTCCCAGCCACAGGATGCCGTGATTGCAGCTGGAAATACTGTCAGGACCCCTCCTCTGCAGGTGATCCAGCAGCCCTGGGCACTGGCAGCCAGGTGATGGCACAGCTCTTGGGTTTCTCTAGGACAATATAGGAACAAAGAAGAGTTGTTTCTCTGTCCCTCCTTCATGTGACATGGGAGCACACTCCCATTCCTCTCTGTTCTGGGGGAGGCTAGGATGATTCTGCTGGCAGAGAAACCTGAGCTTGTGGCCCTAGAAAATATGTCTGGGCTGCCTGGAGGGCTGTGCTGGATCTGTGGAGGAGTAGTGCTGGTGGGTTAAAGAAGTGGAGAGTGTCCTGCAGCACTCCAGGGCTTCTTGGGTCTCCAGGCTGAAGGCCCTGGACAACTCTCCTCCCAGCTGGGAAGTATGGTCTGAAGGCAGAGCCAGCTGTTCCTAGCACTGCCATGGTGGATTCTATCTCCTGCCCTCCTGCTCTTGGTAGAGGTGGAGCACGAAGTCACCTTCAGGCTGGTGCAGTTCAGGAGGTCCAGGCTGGAGTACACTGGGTGGTACAGGAAGCAAGGCTGTCTCTGCTGTGTGCAGTATGTGGAGCCCTGCTCAGTTCAGAGATCCAAGGAACTCCCCAGCTGCCTGATCCAAAGGAGCTGTGTGCCATGGCAAGCCCAGCCCACTGCTCCTGGTTATTGCTGATGTGTCTGATACCCCTCCACCTGCAGGAGCAGCTGGACCATCCCATTGGGTGAAGGGGTTGTCTACTGTCCTGCATAGTTGTGGGGAGACCCCCCAGTCCCACAGGGAAATAGCAGAGTGTGTCTGCTTGGAAGGCTGCTCCCCCCTTCACCTGGGGGAAGGAAGCAACAGGACCACCAAGGTATCTGGAACACCATGTTTCCACCAATGCTGAAATCACAGAGATGCTGGCAGGGCTCCAGCTCCTGGTGCCCCTGTTCCTGCTCACCACCCTGCAGCCCCTTTGCCAGGGTAAGTGTTAAGGAAGGCCTGATGCAGCTCTGCACAGCTTTTGGTCAGAGATGCCTCCTGGGGCCATTTGTATTCAGCAGCTGGGATCTCATGGCCTGGATACTGCTCAAGATCTTCTTCTGGTGGCCCATCATGGTGATGCCCAGACTCCGAACATCCCTGGAGAACAAAGACACTGTCAAAGACACCTGTGCCGGGCCCCAGGGAGACAACTGCACCCCATGGACCAGCCCAGGAGCCTGTGCCTGGCTCTTCTCCACTTGCACATCAGCACAAGGCTGGTCCTGCTGAGGGTCCGTGGACATCCTCCCAGGGACAGAGAGGCTGCCATTCTCTTGGACATGTGCTCCTGACAAGGCCACTGTGACAGCCCTGTGGGGAGTAGGAGGAAGATCACTCCTGACAGGCTCGTGGTGACAAGATCGATGCTGTGAAATTGGATTCAGTTTTAGTGAGATGCCCTCAGATAACCCAGTCAGAAGGATGGATGATGAGCCTTCCCCATTCAAAAGATTCTCTGATGTGCATGAGAAACAAGGATCACCATCAGCTCAATCCCAGAGCAAAGGCCCCATGTACAGCCCTGATCAATGCACATTTGTTTGTGTCTCTCTGCCTTCCCTTTCACTGCCACAGGAACCAGTCTCCAGCAGCTCCATGCCTTTGGACAGGGAACAAGGCTCCTTAGAGGCTGAACAGGCTGTCACTACTCGTAACAGTAAGGGATGAGTGATGTATAAGGGTATAAGGGCAGGAGCTGGCATAGTTGCCTTCCTTTTTGGTACTGCTTGGATGCTCCACCTTAGAAACTCTCTAGACAGGTGAGAGATCAAGTTCCTTACAGCAGGAGGGTGGTGAGACAGATCTTCTCCAGCTCTCCTTACTTAACCCACCCTTGGTAATGTGTTAATGACCTTCCAGTGATGTCTTCCTCCTGGCTGCACTGAGCAGGGAGCCAGTCCTGTGCACAGGGGTCTGACAAAGCTCCAAGGTAATGCCCAGCTAAGATTGTTTCCCAGTGATCCTAGACAAGCTGTGCAGAATAGCACAGCCACACTCTAGTCCAGAGGTGCCTTCTGCAGGAAAAACAAAGATGAGAAGCACAAGGAGACAGCAGCCTCCTGCCTGACCCTGCTGTGACCAAGAGGTTGGGTTAGCAACTCAACCTGGAGCACCTTGCAACCTGAATTACCTCCTATGGGCCTATGGTGACATTGGAGAGCCACCACAGAGCACTGGAGGTGACTCGGAGTTCACAGCTTCTCCGTACAACTCCCACACCTTCCCTCAAAGTTCAGCGCAATCTTGCACACTGCCCCAGGCCTCAACACCGTGTGCCTAGAGATACATCTCGAGCACCAAGGACCAACTAGAACAAGCCAGCAGAGGCAGGATGGTCACTGTCTGGGGCTAGCGGGTTGGTGCGGGGACACACAGACAGTGCTGTTTGTTCCCTGCTACTCACTCGATGTTCATGCGCATCACCATGCCCAGGGAGGAGTACCCGGCCATGGCAAAGTTGTCCCGGTAGTGCCCCAGTCGGATGGAGTCCAGCCAGTCCTCCACAGTCAAGCAGCTGGTCAGGTCGAGGAGACCCCTGTCCAAGCGTGTCTGGGTGAACCTGGGAGCAGAACACAAGGGTTAGACCAGAAAGGTGGGTCCAAGGTGACCAGGCTGGGAGGGCCACCTGAATGCACCTATATAATCAGGAGAACATTAAGGCTGGAAAAGCCCTTTAACATCATCAACTCCAACTGTTGACTCAGCAGTGCAAGGGCTACCACTAAACCATGTCCCCAGGTGCCACATCCACACCTCCAGGGATGATGACTTCACCACTGCCCTGGACAGCCTGTGCCAGGGCCTGACCACCCTTTTTGTGAAAAAAAAATTCCCTAATACCAAACCTAAACCTCCTGTGGCACAACTTGAGGCCATTTTATCTTTTCCTCATTCCCTGGGACCAGAGGCCAACCGCTGCCTGGCGGTACCCTCCTGTTAGAGAGTTGCGAAGAGCCAGAAGTTCCCCCTGAACCTCCTTTTCCCCAGGCTAGCCCCTCCTAGCTCCCTCAGGCTGAAACCAGGGTGCTCCAGACCCTTCCCCAGCTCTGGACACACTCTAGCCCCTCCATTTTTGTCTTGTCATGAGGAGCCCAGGACTGACCCCAGGATTCAAGGTGGGGCCTCACCAGTGCCCAGCACAGGGGGGAAATCACTGCCCCAGTCCTGCTGGCCTCATTATTCCTGATCCTGACCAGAGGCCATTGGTCTCCTGCCCACCTGGGCACATAGCTGTTACACAGCTAATCTCCAGATCCTGCAGAGCAGGACCGAGAGAGTCCTAGCAGGTAAAGGCAGGGATGCTGCTGCACGGACACTGCTGCACTTCCTTGGCCTTGGCATGGGGATGCCATGGTGGGAGCAAGGCAGTGAAGTGCAGGAAGTTCCTCACTACCCACCACAACCTATGTCCACGGGCCCTGTGCATGTCCACACTCCCAAGGGCAGGCATTGGTGCTGCAGCCAGTCAGAACTGCAAACCACATGCTCTGAGCAGTGTCACATCATTCGCCCCTGCTGACACAGGCCTTAGGGAGCCCTCACCTGTTCAAGGTGCCTGTGCACTTGAGATTGTCAGGGTTGCGGATCAGCTTGTCCAGGACGCCGACAATGTGGGCGAAGCGAGGCCTCTCGCTGCGCTCCTTCTGCCAGCAGTCCAGCATCAGCTGGTGCAGGGTGGTGGGGCAGCCCATGGGGGCAGGCAGGCGGTAGCCTTCCTCCACAGAGTTAATCACCTGGAAGGAAGCCACAAGCTGCAGAGGAGCTGCACCCCCATCCAAGGGGAAGCTCCGTGAGAGCTGCTGGGGCCATGGGATGGGAAGCAGAGGGATGTGCACAAACTCCATGCTAAACAAATGAATGGCTGCATGCAGGCTCTGTGCAGAGCTGGCAGCAGGCTGGACATCACACGCATACAGGAAATCAGTGCTATGACAACAGAGTTGTTCAGTGGTCCAGTGGCCTAAAATATTGCAGCTTCCCTCCAGCAGACAAGCCACGAGGGCTGCACTCACACTCAGTTTTTCTACAGCCAGGATGTGGCACTGGTCGGCAAGGTTTCAGAGGAAATACTGCTTGAAGAAATTTCGTGGAGGAGGTAGTGTAAGCCACTGCATTCATGCCCTACTGTCACCAAAGCCACCACAAAATAAATTAAAAAAAAAAAAATAGGAAGAGAGTGGACTCCCAGCACAGGGGGAAATTTATAGTACTCATAGGTAACAAAAGGAGTCCTATGGTTCTGCAGAGCCAAAATACTCATTTTACTGTCTCCTATGGAAATTTTTCCCTCAGGTTGTGGTCAGGATTATAACATACATTTTCCTTCAGATTTTATGCTACTCTTGAGGTGAGAATGGCTCCACACAACTCGGACAAGCCCAAAGCCTGCAGCTGGGTGGTGCTAGCCTTGAGGCTCTCAGCAGCCTCATTTGGACAGTGCAAGGGATGGACGCCCAGCACTGGAACTGGCAGGCTGCTGCAGTGGGGCTGCAACGATCCTAGGGAAGCCCTGACCCCTTCTGGGGACTGGGAAATGTGGCACAACATGAGCTGACTCTCTCCAGCCAACAGAAAGGCAGGACTGTGGACAGCCACAGCCAGTGTGGCAGTGACCTCCCTGCCTGCGTTTGTACCGGGAACTTAACCAGTGTCCCCAGGAACGGGGCAGGATTGGGAAGGGCCAGCAGGCAGGTCAGTATATGAGCTCTGGCCACTCCTGGGTGCCACAGGACTGCAAAGGCAAAGGCTGTGCAGTGCAGGGATGGACTGCTGTCACCAGAGAGGGGACATGCACGCTGTGCACAGCCCTGTGGGGATGTGAAGAGAGGCAGGAGCTGAGCGCTGGGCCCCTGTTCCCAGGCCCCTGTGGGATGGCCTGGGGAAGGGGCAGGAGGGGCAGGCTTGGCACCACTCACGTCCCGGTTGGTCATGTTCCAGTAGGGCCGCTCTCCGTAGGCCAGCACCTCCCACATGACTATTCCATAGCTCCACACGTCGCTGGCCGAGGAGAACTTGCGGTATGCAATGGCCTCAGGAGCTGTCCATCGGATCGGGATCTTCCCGCCCTGGAAAAGGGAGTGAGAGTGGAGGCTCAGAGCAGGCAGGGCTCAGCATCCTGAGCTCTGCAGCTGGGACAGCTGTTGGACAAGCAATGAGCTGGGGTGACATCTTCTAAAAAGGACTGATGAGGTAATCTGCCCAAGATAAACCCAGAGGTGTATGTGAAGGATGACTTCAAGGTATTTCCAGCAGAGCAAGGGCAACACTGTGCTCTTTTACAAGGTCTTCATGCACAGTTTGGTTCCCCAGTGCTCAAGAGACAAGAATTCAAAGTGATGAAGAGGAGCCTGGCCACCAGAGCACACAAGCACAGAGCTGACTCTCTGTGCAAGCAGAGAGTCTGACTTGAGCAGGCAGGGAGAGTGATGGGATGTGCTTCCTGTCCTTCCCTGCTTTGACAGGCAAGGACTGAAAAGGCAGATGCATTCAATTAAAGGACCATGCTGACAAAAATCGACAATATGTGGACTAAGAATGCTTTTAAGCTGGAAATGTGGTTGCCAACCATCTGAAGAGGAAAGTTGCAGTGTAGGGGACATTGGGTGGGCTTCCCAGAGCATCTGGGGCAGGAATGGTGTGCCATCACCATTCAGGGATACCCGTGTAGGGAGTGTTGCCTCTACCCAGCTGAGTCCTGCCTGCTCTGGCATGTGCCTTGATAAGGACTGAAGATGAACAATGTGTTTTCTGGGAGAGTTCCTTGGGTGAAGCAATCTCCTGAGCATGTTGAAGACAACACAGGAGGAACACAAGTTTCTGAACACAAAAGAAACATCATTTGTGGGGTGCCCTGACTGAGACCTCACCAGAGCTCCTGACTCTGCCACTGCATCCTTGTGGTTCAGCTCTGCCCACACTATGCACTATCCAATCTTCCTCCAGAGCAACCAGGTCTGGTGGCTTTCACTGCACCAAGGTACCTCAAAGCACCAGAAAACAAGCAGCAGGAACCTTCCCCAAAGTTAAATTTTCTGGAATGACATGCTATTTCTTGAGATACCAGAAGGAGCAGATGAATGCATAGACACACACACAGTGAGCCACTTTGGCTCAGCTTCTCCACTTTGCTGAAGCCAAGCAAAGACCATAAAGGGCCACGTTCTTTAGGCTGGGCCTTGGTGTGCTTATCCCTCAGAGCTACAGCTGCTCTGGGACATGCTCAACATCAGCTGCCCCAAAGAAGCCTGAAGCTCTTTCTGCTTCTGTAGTTTTGGTCTTTCTGAGATATGATGTTTGGACTCCTCCACTACAGCTCCAAAATAGCCTCCATCAGGAACTATGATGTGTTCCAGGAGAGCACACTAATTCTTTTCACGGCTAGAGAAGAGCAAAGAGAGCTCATTTTATTTAGCATATTCTATGTATTTCATGAAAATGTATTTAATTTGGCTCCTGATGACCTCCCATGGAGGAGGACATCAAGAAACAGAGCTGCCAGGTTGGCCAGAAAAATCTCAACATGGTTTCGCAGACAAAAGTGCCCTGCATGAAACAAAACCACAGGTTGCAAAATCAATTCCCACCTTTTCTGCATCCATGAATGAGGCAGAGTCACATGGAAAAAACAGTGTGTAGCCACAATGCTGAAGGGTGGACCAGAACACCCTGCTATAGATTGATGACTCTAGGACAGCTGAGGAGTGGATGGAGCTACACAGCCTAGGGAAGGACTCCAATGAGGACACAGAGGCCACACACACCCATGGGAGCATTGGCTGGGGATGTTTGATAACTCCCTGTCCTGCCATCCTGCTGCTCTTTGTTCACTGCACACTCAGTTCTGGGATGTCCCTGTGTGAAGGACAATGCATTAAGGCTCAGGAGCTCTTTGGGTTTAAACTGTTGGCCCAGATATCAGCAGGAAGGGATATCAGCATTCCTGCCCTACCTATTTTGACTTGAGTGCTGCAGCAGTCAGAGGCCCTGCAAGGCCTCCCTGGCAATCACTCACCTAAGATAAGAAATCCTTAAGTCGTGGTGACTGGACCAAAGAAGCCCCTCTTCCACATTCAGACCCTTGTTACCTCTCTGTAAGGCTATAGGTCGTATTCTCCTCAAACCTGGCAATTGGACAATTTCCAATACCCCTGCACCCTATATAAACCCCCATTTCTGCCCTGTTCAGCGGAGAAGAGCTGTCCCTGCCACCTTCACTGAAATAACGGGACACCGGTGTGGAACCGCATACAGCCTTCTCCCTCTCTCTCTCCCCCTGTGTGTCTGCCAGAGGCACTTGCAAGCACAGAGCGAAATCACAGAGAGCTGAACTCACAGAGCTGAAATCACTCCAGAGCTGCTCACTAAGTTTGCTCACGGCTGGGAGCTGAGCCGAGGGACCCAGACAGGCTGAGCCTGACAGCGCAGCGCTATCCGGACACCCACGGCAGCGGCTGCCCGGGGGCCAGGCAGACCCCTGGGACCCCAGGCTGCCTTAGAGAATCTCTGACTTTTCCATGAGACAGAGGTCTGGGGCAGCAGCAGGGACCAGCTCTGTGAGCCACCCACCGTGGTGGTGTACGCAGCATCGGGGTCGTCCTCCAGGATGCGGGAGAGGCCGAAGTCGGACACCTTGCACACCAGGTTGCTGTTGACCAGGATGTTGCGGGCGGCCAGGTCCCGGTGCACGTAGCCCAGGTCAGACAGGTACCTCATGCCTGCCCCAATGCCCCGCAGCATCCCCACCAGCTGGATGATGGTGAATTGTCCATCGTGTTTCTGGAAAGGAAATAACCCAGAGTGCGCCTGTGGTTCTCACCACCATCCTATTGGTGCTGCTGTCATTAAACCAGTCCCCCAGTGCCTCTTGTCTTTGGCTTTGTACCTCCTCTGACCCCAGTGCCTCCTGCTTGTACCCCTGCCCACTTCCTGCCCTCTCAGTGCCTCTGACACGTGCTCAGGCTGTTGTCCCTGCTTTTGCAGCGGCACTCCAGGGAGCCAGACACAATGCCTGGAGCCTGTGTCTGCTGGAAAGGTGACAGCCCAGCACCCACAGCTCTCTCTAACACAGTGGCTGTGAGGCTGAGGAGCAGGAACCAGCCCCAGGGGATGTGCAGTGAATGAAAATACAAACTTGCTCCTTACCCTGAGGAAGGTGTCTAGCGAGCCGTTCTCCATATATTCAGTAACAATCATTACCAATTTGCCTGCAGAAGACAAGGGAGGTCAAGTTAGCAGAGAAGTCACCTTCCTCCAGGAAGCCCCATGCCAGATTTGCACTGGGAGAGACATTAATTGAGGTCTGTGGGTCTTCTGCAGCCCCTCAGGCTGCTGTCAGCCCTGCACTGGGCAGGACTGGCCCAGTGATGAGGATGTGGCAACAACCCAGACAAGTATCCCTCCCTCCAGGTGCTATTGATATGGCTGGGTCAGTTTCATTACCCTGCTGAAATTTGCATGCCATTAGTGTAAGGCTTTGCATCAGAATGTGCCTTTTTGGAGAAAGACTTCAAATTATGATTCAATACAGGCAGCCTTTAAAATAAATGCCTTTGAGTAGGACATCTCCCAAACCAACAACGATCTGGAGCACACTGCAGAGCATGGTGTGGAACTGCCATGGGGAAGTTTGTTCTGGAAGAGAAGGCAAAGAGGTGGCTGTCCCATGTAAGTGCACAAATCTGAAAAGCTACTGGGCCAGTGAAGGATGGAGTGCACCCGAAAGTGAGCCCTGACCCCCATCTCCCAGGCTGCCTGCAGGGAGATGGATCCCAGTTCTGCTCCACCATACACTCCCTCCCCTGCCAGCCACATACTCCTGGTGACCACCCCCTCCAGGTGGATGACGTTTGGGTGGTCGAACTGTGCCATGATGCTGGCCTCACTCAGGAAGTCTCGCCTCTGCTTCTCTGTGTAGCCTGCCTTCAGTGCTTTGATGGCCACGGGAATCTCCCTCTTCCCTGGCAGCTTCAGGCGGCCGTAGCACACCTCTCCAGACTCCCCTGCAAGGCAAGTGAAAGTGGGGGCATGGAGAACTCCTCAGCTCCTTGCACTCATCCACCAACACCAGGAATCATCCAGTCTGTCAACATACCCAGAGCATACCTCAGCCCCTCTGGGTTTCAGTCTGGATTTCAATCCCCTCCAACCCCTCCAGGATTCAATCCTCTGAAAGGATTGATCAGCTCTTGCTTCTAGTTCAGGAAGGGTGGGAACATCAGAAAACAACTCTATACGGTGCCTATCACTGAAGGCAATGGGCCAAGGGCAGTGATTACAGTGGCACTTCTTTTATTGCTTTTAATGAACAAATTTGAGTACCTCAGGGCAGCCAGGATGACCTTCACCATTCCTCTGGGTTAGGCCCTCAGAGTGCTGCTGGTGAAGTTCCAGCTCCAGCTCTGCACTGTACTTTCTCCAAAGCCCCTGTTCCTATGCAAATTTCCCCTTTCTTCTGCAAATGTGCCATTTTGCTTGCAATTTCCATTTGCATCTTGTCACTCCATTTTTTTTCATGGGTGCATGTTGGGACACCCATGGGGACAGGCTGAACCATCTGCTGTGTCAGCCTGAGCTGCCACTCCCACACCTGCTGACCAGCAACCCCCTGCACCAGGCTGCTCCAAAGGGTTTCTTTCCCTCTCCCAAACCCCCACTCTATCCAAGTTTTTGATCTCACAAGGATAAGGAGCAGATGAAGCCCTGCTGAGCATGGCTCTGATCCCAGCGGGCCAGGGGCATGGCACAACCTCAGATCATGGATTTCCCTGAGCAGACACCATGCAAAGGGGCAACTGGGCACCAGAACTCACCAGACCCGATGACCTTCTCAATCTTGATCCGGGAGGCCTCTATTTCACGGGTGAGCTCATGCACAGCTTGGCAGGGGTCCTCGTATGTGTGGGGATCCACATAGAACTTGGACTCAGGGAACTTCACTGGGGTTTCAAAGGGGAGAGAGGGGATCAGCACTCTCAGGCAGCCCTGCTGGGAGGAGGGACACCCAACCACAGGGCAGAGGATGGGCAGGGGCAGGACAGGCTGAGGAGCCAGGGAGATGCAGCACAAAGAACCCCAAGTCACGCTTTGGCACAGCAGTGTCCTCAGAGCAGTTCAGGACCTGGCTGCCCAGGTGTTCTCCATGTGATTGTCTCACTCCATCATGCCCCACCCCTGCCCCTGGCCTGCTGCTCTCTGGGGTGATCCTGCTGCACTCGAAGTGCAGAGTGTAACCCCATCATCAGGATGCCTCTGGGATCAGCTCGCCCACTCAAGTCTCCTAAGACATGTTCCCAGAGGAGGCAAGATACAAAACCCTTCCTCCTGGAAACCACAGAACTGTCAGGGGATAACAATCCATGTCTGCCCATCCGTGGGGCTGGAGTTCTTCTCAGAGGGTGTCCTACCTTGCCCATTCTGATAATGCATCTTCTCCTCATCAGAGTCCTGGAAAGCCTTGCTGTACCCACAGTGCCTGCCACAGGAGGACAAGGGTCAGAATAGAAGCCCCCATGCCTCACTCCCACAAGCATTCCAAAACCAGGGTAGAAGGCAGTGCATGCTGGGACTGTGGGCAGCCAGAGAAAACACTTGGTCATCCACCAGGTGCATCCCTACGTTGCACTGGACTGACACTTTGGTCTGGATCAAAATGCTCTCCACGTGCTCTCCAAGGCTTGACAGTCCTAAAACCACATGTGTTCCACATGCCTGGTTCAGCCCTGCTCATACAGAGCACATAGTCTCCCTTGGATCTGTCTGCTGTAGAAAAGATCTCTCCACCCTTGACCTACCCACCAGTCCATCTAGTCAGCTCCTGTACCGGTAGTAGTTCTGGTACTGGTATGGCTATTGCTCATGCTACTGATATTCCGTATATTATATATTATAGTATGCACACACATTTATTACTATTCATCCTGCTAGAATGAAGGCAAGATCTGGAGACTGGCTCTGCCAGGGAAAGTGGTGACCCTTAAATGAAGTCTCCTGGCTGCTTATTAACCCTGGACCTACAGATGCTCTGGACAATCTGAAAGGAGAAAAGTTGTGCCCAAGTTCTCCCATCCCTCCTGTCCCTGTTGGAGACCTCCAGAAAACACCACTAGCCTCCACAAAACCCTTACCTCTTCTTGCAGATCAGAACCACCAGCAAGGTGACAAGGCCAGTGATGAGTGTCAGGCAGATCCAGACAATCGTCATCGTGTCGTACCGGAGAGACACTGGAAAAAGCGGGGTAGGAAGGGGATGAGCTGGAGTGGGGAATGCACTGCTGAGCTCAGGAATGAACATACCCCATGATCTTCAAATACAAAGCCTTGGACTGACAATGCAGTCATGGCCTTTCTTCAAAGATGAAACACTGACCCACATATTCCCAGTTGTGAGCCTCTCCCAGTGTACAGGGACCATTTATATGTGGGAAAACCAAGGAGAGATCTGAGAAAGCCATGGTGACACAGCAGACCAGTACAGAGAGGATACTGGAGCCTCAGGACCTCTCCAGGTCTTCCCTACCCTAACTACTACATCCTTCCTCCCTCTTCTTTCTGATGTATAAGCATAGAATCAGAGAATCATCAAGGTTGGAAAAGACCTCTAAGATCACTGAGTCCAACCATTAACCCAGCATGGCCAAGGCCATCACTTAAAGATGTCTCCAGGTGCTGTATCAACAGATTCATTGAGCACTTCCAGGCATGGTGACTCTACCACTGTCCTGGGCAGCCTGTTCCAATATCTTCTTTCAGTGGAGAAATATTTCCTATTATCCAACCTGAACCCTGTTTCAACTTGAGTCTGTTTCCTCTTGTTCCAAACATGTCAGGAATGCAACCTCAAGCAATCCCTGCAGGCTGAAACACTGGGGAGATGTGCCTTCAGGCCCCCTCCCTGTGTGGGAGAGGAACAGTGGAGAAGGGCATCACCAGGCCCCATGCTCCCTGCCCCACACTTCCCACACCCTACACCTGCACACACTCACCCGGCTTCCCCGTTTCCACCTCCACAGTCTGACTGAACCTCCCGCAGCCAGCAGAGGTGCGAGCGCGCACCTGGAAGATGTAGCGGGTTGCAGGCTTGAGCCCAGAGATGGTGGCAGTGGTGCTCTTGGATTTCAGAGTTGAGTAGCTCTGCATTTCCTTGTCCTGGAGAAAATCAACAACAAAACCTTCTCTGCATTAGCACAGCAACCACAGAGTCTTCCAAAGAAGCCCCTTGTGCAAAGCTGGCTGATAGCAGGGGGCTCTCTGAGAAAATGCTCAGTGTTACCTTCTCATAGTACTTGATCTCGTACTCCAGGATGATGCCGTTGGGCTGGTCCGGCTCTTGCCACAGCAGGGTGACACTGTTCTGGCCTGTGCTCTCCTGATGCACCACCACCACCTGTGACGGGGCTGAGGACCAGACACAGGGGGTTAAGTGCCTGCTGAGTGGGGGCAGCAGGAGACAGCAACAGAGAAGGGTGGAACCAGAGCCCCAGGCAGGACCCCTGGCTTAAACTTGTTTTCTGGTTTAATTAAAGCCATGTGGAGATGAGTGCTGTGATGGGGATTGCAAACAGGCTTTTCCTTGTTTTGGATGCATCAGTCTCTTTCCCATGGAGTAAAGCAGTTCTGAGAAGATGAGAGGAGGGCAATGTCCCAGCACAGGCAGGAGGGGACATGAGTGATTTGCTGTGATCTGGAGCCAGAAAGGAGAAGGACCAGTGTGGTTTCAGGTCGTGGAGATTGTGGAGGCCAGTGGGCCCACACAAAAAGTGTCCATTATGGTTCTCTTTGAATGGACAGACCCTAAGTTGGAAAAATGTCCCCTGTTCAAGGCAACTGAGCAGAGCGTCTTCCAGGATGCTTTGCTGTGTATGCAAATGTACCCTGGTTCTGCCTTCCTGGTTGGTCTGTTGGCCTCTCCGCCCCTTTTTCCTTATATGCATATGGCCTAGAATGTTCTCCCTTCCCTGCTTACCCATTGGCCCCATTCTGCTGCAGTGTCCCACCCCCTTCACCCTATTGACTGCCACCCTTGTCCCGCCTCTGTATCGCCCTGAGCCCATCAGCCCTGACGCTCTGCTCTGCCCCCCTTGTCCCCCGTATTTAAACTTGGACCCTCCACTGTTCCTTTGTCTTTGTCCCTGGATGCCCTTTGTGCGTGGCTGGAGTAAACCTCCTCCTTGGAACTCCACACAAAGACCCTTCCCACTTTGCCGTCGGTGGTTCTACAAAAGCTGCCAGAAGTGTGTGCTTGAGTGATTGTGTGTGTTTTTGCCTGTGCCACTGAGCATCTTCGTTACTGGAGACACTTCTGGAAGGTCGCAGCACTGCTGCCTCTTGCTCACCACCAATGGGCTGACGGCTCTGACAGGAGATCCCTAACAGCACTCTGTCCCCTCTTGTTCTGCCTGGGGTAAAGGGAGAAGGGCATGGGAAGAGGGAAAGGGGAGATGATAAGTGTGGTCAGGGTCTGAGCACCAGTCTAAATTTGTCCTGGGGGTTCTCTGCTGCCCTGGGATATTTGTCATCTTCCCAGTCCTGAGCTGGGAGCCTGTGAATCAGTTCTTGTACCTGTAGCCATGCCTGAACTGTAGCTGTCAGAGCTGGAGGAACCAACTCACCAGCCTCTTTTCCTACTGGGAAAATATCCACTGGAAGTTACCCAGAGTGTAGTGGGTGCTGTGATGGCCAGGTGCAGCCACAGGGTCTGACTCACGGGAAGGTTTCGGGTCCCACTTGTGCGCTTCATTGTCAGGTGAAACATGGGATGTGGCATCTCTGGGCAAGACAGAACTGCAGTGGATATGGCTGCAGTGCAGGGATGTCACCAGAGCACCCCAGAGACCAAAAGAGGCCACAGAGACTGCAGCAGCAATTTTAGCTCTTGGGGGCTGGCTCTTCTGAGAGGCAGAAAATGCTGCTGGTACAGAGCACCCTGTACCAGCAGGAGAGATGGGACAGGGTGGGATGGTGGGAATCAGTTAAACTGCATGAGCATGGGCAATGCCTTTACTCCAGACAGTCCAGGGAATCTGTGCTGCATCTGCCTCATGGGGCTGGGGGGACAAGGGTGACAAGCACCCAGGAGGTCCCCTCATGCAGTATTCCCTCAGCTCCCTGGAGGGCAGAGGACTCTGTCACGTGCAGCAGCTGGAGCACAGTAGCTGAACTACTGAATTCCCAACCCTGCTGCTTTCATAGCACCTATTCAGAATTCATTTTGCAGCTGAGTGGTCAAAATAGAAATACTCAGCACTTCCTGAGAGCATCTCCATCTGAGGCATCAGGCTGAGGCAACTCATCAGTACTTGGAGGAATTGTGAGGGATCAAGCCAGCGGGACTGAGCTGTTTCCACATGCTGCAGAAGTGCTACAGGCTGGCATTAGTGACAAAGGGACCTGTTCTCATGCCAGCCATGAGCTATCCAGCAAGCTCCCAAGTTTCTCCCACTGGTATCCCTGCCATGAGACCAGAAGAGGCTCAGAATCACAGGAAGTTCTTGTGGGCTCATTTCAAATTAGGAGGACTGACAAGGAGGGTCAGTCCCTGCCCTGATCCCTCTGCTCACAGTGTAGTCCATGCAAAAATGCCACGGAACAAAGTCCTATCCTACCTGGGCTAGAGCACTGCTCAGAGGAATTTCCTGAGGAAAGATAATTTTGGAGTGAGGAATTTGCAAAGGTGAGACATGCATGAGAGAGACTTTTTCCAGCAAACATTCCTGTCACTTGCTGGGGCCTGGCATTGGTGTGAGGTAAGAGCAGAGTATGAACTGCAGCCTGGCCCTTTGGGAGGGACAAAAAATGAAACATTCATACTCCATTTAGTGTTCCTGTCAATAAACAAGTGTTCTCCGTGTCCCCTGTCTCCTGCAGAAAAGGAGCCTCCAGCACTGTGTGCAAGCTGAAGTGAAGGGAAGGGAGAAGGAAAAAGGACACCATGAAGCAGAAGCAGAGAAGGGTAGGAGTTACCTTGGGCAGCAACTTGTCCCCAGCCTATCCCAGTTCCCTGAACCCACCTCCATCAGCATAGAGGACAGTGGTCCCATTTCTTGGCTGTCCCAAGCCCATCACCAAACCAGCCCTTCGCTGCTATGGCAGGTTCTGGCTCCTGCAGACACTGCCTGGAGCAATGCCGGAGCAACATCAGCATCACCTCCACAGGCCAAGGGGTGGGTCTGCTCCTCCTACCTGCCTGGTTTGTCGTGATGTTGGCAACCGCGGCTCTCCTGGACTCCAGGCTGAGGTCGGAGACACCGTTGACGGCCTCCACCCAGAAGGAGTAGTTGGTGTGTGCCAGGAGGTTGGTGACAGTCAGCGCTCCCTGCACCAGGCTCATCTGCTGGGGCACGAAGCGGATGCCGCTGCCGCAGGCCTCGCACGGCCCCGCGTCCCCCGCGCAGCGCCGGCACAGCACGTTGTACACGATGTCCGCACGGCCGCCCTTGTCCAGGGGCGGGCCCCACTCCAGGGTCACAGAGGTGCCGTTCACACTGGAGATCAGGTTCACGGGAGCAGAAGGGGGCCCTGGAAGTGAAGCAGGCATTCAGGCAGAGCGAGGGCTGCTGGAGTATTGGAAATGGTGGAGTGTGGGACCAATGGAGATGTGCCTTGGGCAGCAGGACCTGAGTTCACAAACACTGCTGCAAGGACATGGAACTGCCCAGAGCAGCAACTGTGCCGGACATGAGAGAGCAATGACACAGGCAGGCCACAGGGTGAAATGCCTTGGAGGTAAAGCAGTCAGGATCAGGATGCCAAATGCCAGACAGCAAGAGCTGATGTTAGTTCTTGGGGAAGCAGGAAGCAATGGTGAAGCATGAAGATTTTCAGAGAGAGCCACAGTTGATGAGCTGGATATGCTCACCTAAAGGGAAAGGTGAACTCACATTTCCTTGGCAGGTTAATAAACTTGGGTGGATATTCCTTAGGGAAACACAAGTCAGATGCTGCATATCCCTCCTTCACCTCAGCCTCAGCTTGCAATGCCACACCTATCTGTCCTCCTGGACCAACTGCAGAAAGGAGGACTCCCCCTGGGATGTTCTTGTCCCCTCTTAATAGGGCCCCTCAAAGCAGTCTATTGCAAAGCTGAGCTAAGATATATAACAAACCCTGGTGTCACTCTCCACCCACAGAGGAGGAGAGCACAGCAACATTTGCACTGACCCCATGGCTGTCCAGGGCTGTCTGAGCACCCAGTGCACTTCTGGGAAAGGAAAGCTGGGGTGGGGCTCCATCACTTCTCCCAGGTAACAAGTGACAGGACAAGAGGAAATGGCCTCAAGATGTGCCACAAGAGGGTTAAATTGGGTATTTGAGAAAATTGCCTCAAAGAAAGGACAGTCAGACATTGGAACAGGCTGTCCAGGGAAATGGCGGAGTTACCATCCCTGGAAGTATTCCAAACAATGTGTGGATGTGGCACTTGGGGGCACGGTTTAGTGGTGAACGTGGTGGTGGTGCTGGGCTGATGGGTGGACTTGGCAAACACAGAGGCTTTTCCAACCTTAATGATTCTGTGACTCTCTGACTCTGGTCAGTGGTGTTTGGAGCAGCAGGATGGGGGTGACACAGAGGCAGTGAGGCAGTGCAGCTAAGGAGGGCTCTCAGCTCACGTGCCAGCCAGACATCCAGGGTTGTAGGGCTGGTGGAGCATCTTGGGCAGCAGGTACAGGGCCAGGGGAGAGGGCTGGGCTCAGCCAGGAGTAGCAGCCGGGTCTAAAGGATGCCACATGTGCCCCAGTGCAGCACAGGCCAGCCAGGGGTATTCAGGAGGTACTCAGGGGGTACTCAGGGGGTACTCAGGGGGTACTCACGTGTGCAGGCAGCCGAGGGGGGGTCCTGCACGGCGCGGTAGAAGCTGCTGTCACAGTGGCACACACGAGCTGCCCTGCTCTCCGAGTGGCTGTGCAGGGGACATTTGGCACACAGCTGGTCCCCAGGGGCTGATTTGTAAAATCCCAGCTGGCAGGCTGCAGAGAGAAGGGCAGAGGTCAAAGGGATGTGCCTGGATGAGGACCATCCCACAGCTCCAGCACAGAGTTCAGCTTTGTTCTCATGAAGTGCACAGGAAACCAGCCTTTCTCCCCTGCACCTGGGTGAGCCCCCTCCAGCTGCTCATCTGGAAACTGGGCTCCGTGGAAACTTCTGTTCCCCCAGCTGCACCTACTGCCATCCTGACACGTGTTCCCCACTGCTTCACAAGCAAACTTGAGTGCCTCTGCTGTTCAGGAGCTGCCTGCAAAGCTCCAGGTGTTCTTGTCCCTATGCCTGCTGTCCAGCTACTCTCTGCCCTCAGGACAGAGAACACTGCAAGGATCAAACCATGCAGCTCTGGAAATCTATTGGCAACTACTCCAAAATACTGTTTATGGAGCAAATTTACAACACAGTCCTCACTTCATGGTGGTTGCCACAAACACTGGCTATGCCCAGGTTCCCAAAAGCACCTCTGTGGGAGGTTTCAGAAATTATACCTCCACATCTGAGACATGGTACATGTCCCTCTGCAGGACCCTGTGGTGCTGCCACACTGAGCAACAATTACCTTGCACAAAACAATAGGGCAAGAGCCTCTCTTGTTGCATAGTGCAGCAAAAAGGCACTGCATGCCTGCTGCCCTCTCTCTGGAGGCAGAGGGACAGTCAGGCTAAATGACACAGCCTTGGAAAAAAGTTTTTTTCTGATGGTCCAACCCACCTGCATTTCCTCTGCCTCCTCCTGATGCAGGAGCTCATCCCACACCCATCACTCTGCTTCATCCTACCCCCTTCTCCCAGCAGCCCCTCACGTAGATCACTTGTCACACAAACAAACACCTTGTCTTTCATTAAAGAATCGATTTGTTCAAGAGTGACATGTGGCATGTCAGGTGTCTGTCTGGCGGTGGAAGGATCTGCCCTCTTCTGCAGACTTAGATTCCAAATAAGGGAAAGTAGGTTCTGTCTGGGTCCCTGTACTCATGAGGTACTTTCAGGACCGGTTCTAGTGATTCAGGGATTATTCCTGACTCTGAATCATCTCTGTTTTTTCCCACTGAGGTAGTAATACCTTCATTTTCTCATCTTTACCTCCAGTGGCCAGACCTGCATACAGCCTTAATTTTTGCTTTCAGGTATGTAAAAGGATTTTTTTTGTGATCCAGCATCCTCAGTGGGCTGTGTCCCTCCATGCTGTTTGTTCTGTTTCAAGGTGTTGATTTTTTTTCTTATTAATAACACTCCTTTCCTTGCCACAGATCTCCCTTGACTGGTTCTATCAGTATATTCCACCTATCACACACTGCACAGTGACACAAGGGCCTTTTTGTAACTGAGCTACTCTAGCAATGGCAGAAGGCAGTGCTCCAGTCACTCATCCCTGGTGTGGGGAACACTTGCTGGTCCCTCTTCAGGCTCTGCCACCAGTTTCTGTGGCACTTTTGCACCAAATTCTCTGTTAACAGCAGAGGAGTGATACCACTGGCAGGACAGACACGTGCTGCACGTGCCAGAGGTGGTACCACAGGCTGGTGTCACAGGCTGGTGTCACATCTTGGTACAGCAAAGGCCAGCAGTTCCAGACTTTGTTCCTAAATTTCTGCTTCTCCACTCCCCAGAGGGCATCAGGGCAAGGAGAAGAAATGCCTAAACTTGGGGATGCAAGGGAAGGCAGATGTGAAATGGCAGCAGCTAGGGGCTAGTTTTGTTTCCCAGCTCTTCTGGCACCTTTCACCTCCTCAAGGGCATCAGGAGAGGAGAGAACACAGGGGATGCAGATTTCAGGGGAGGTTTGTTATCCATTTCCAGCTAGACAGCAAACCTCCCAAGGACAGCCTCAGACATTTGGCAGGCTCTGGTTCTGACTGGTCCTGATGATACCAAGAGATTCAGGAACTCTGCCCTTGCCAAGTGCCCCCTGATGCAGCACCCTGCAGTCTGCAGCCCATTGGTTTTGGGTGTAAGACTGAGATGAGCACAGATGCACCCTGTTCTCATGCAGGGACAAATCTGGGAGGCAGACAGCTGGTGGAAAAAAACCCAAGCAAAATCCAAAATAAATCAGAAGTAAGAAAATTTCCCAGTTTTTCTGTGTGGGGAAGAATGAAGACTGCATGACCACAGATGGGAGCTGGGCAATGGGACAGCCCCAGTTGGTGCTGGGCAGGTGCAGGACAGGGACTGCTGCCTTTAACTTGTGTGAATGTCCCTTGGACCTGCAAACCATCATCTCTATCCATGCAGCAACCAGCAACTTGTGACTTCAGAGGCACTGGAGTGGTTCCCTCCACCACTATTTAATTAGGGCAGAGAAATCAGTGCTACCTGAGGTACGGAGGAGACAGGCAGCAGGAAGGATGGGAACACGAAGCACAGCAGTTTTGCACAGAGCAATTGTAATCACTTAGCATTTAATGCTGTAAAAAACCCATTAATTACCTGTAGCAATGAGTCACAATTATTTTAGATGCACTCAAGGGGAAAATTATACTAAATGACAAATTACAGGTGAATTTGTGCACCAGGGCAGAGCCATCGGGAGCCAGCTCCCAGCACATGGAAGCGTGAGCACACAGGGAGGACTGGGGAGCACCTGGTGCTGTGACAGGCACTGCTTGGGGGTTCATGCACCTCTGAGTGTCTCAGTGCCCACTTTAGAGGGAAGCAGGACACGTGTGCAAAGCTTTTCACAGGCACAGGAGAGGGCACCAGCTCAAACCTGCACATAGTATGGGATGCCTTCAGTACAGGATGGCAGGCTCTGGACTGGAGCTCTGTCATGCCATGCCAGTGAGATGTGTAAGACCAGGACCTCCCAGGTTAGCTCTGGGAAGAGCAAACAGCAGAGAAGTGACCAGTAGGAAAAATTCAATCAAGTGCAGCAGGCCTGAAACACACTGGGCTCCACAGCCATGGTTGTGGCACACACAGAAGCCTCCCAAATCTGCAGCCACCCAGCAGAGAGGTGCAGAGTGGCTGTTCTGCTGTCTTCACGGCAGTCAACTATAGCCACCTGCCAGAAGTGCCCTCCCTGGAGCCCTGGGGAAGGTGACAGTTTCTTTTATTCCCACTATTTGATGTAATTGACACCCTTGCTCTGAATCTGAGGATCTCAGGTGAGATCTCTTTGTGAGCCACCAGAAGTGCTGCAATGTCCTCAATGCCAGCCCCGGCTGCCTGTCCCTGCAGTTTGTTCTCACATGCACAGTGTGGTTTTGCAGTGCTCCTGGGACAGGAGCAGCCTCCACCTGCCACTCAGCTCAAGACTTGCACACTTACATTGTCCCTGTGGCCCAGACACCTGGGTGGTCCTCGTGTCACCAGCAGAGCCTACAAAACCCAGTGCCGAGCCTGTGCTTGGCAGAGCACATCTCTAGCCCTGTACCACACAAGGGAGTCCCCAGTGATCACTCCAGACCTGTCTGGTCTATCCCATGGGGCTTCCACTGATCCCCTCACCCTGCACTGCACACCTTGCCCTTTCCCAGCCCACCAGCCCCACTCTCATGCATCACCTGCCCAAAGAACCCCACAGCACAGGCTTGTCTCAGGAACAGTGAACGTGGAAGGGCCCTGCCAGCCATCTGGAGCTCAGTCCATTTGTTTCACTCCCTCTCCATCATCTGGGGACAGGACAACATCTGCTAATCAGCTGGCAGAGCTCAAGAGATGATGGATGGACCTGTCAAGGATAAACTAGCAGGGAATGAGCTGCTCCTCTCCCTCTCAAGTGGCTGCCTGGAAGCAGTGCTCTGCAGGTGGCCCTGGTGGGCCCCAGTGGGGCTGCAAATGTGAGCACTGCCCCCATGTCACTCTCTCTTGGCTCTGTTCTCTGCCCAGGAGGTCTGGGCAGGGTGAGGGCATGGCTGAGGGTGACATGGGGCAGCTCTGTGACACTGGTGCCACCCTTCCTGACCCTTCAACAGATCTGGGCATCTGCAAGCAGCAGAAGAGCAGTCATGTATCTCCCTTTGGCCATGCTGGGAAGAGATAGAGATTGAAATAAAGGTGTCACAGCCACTGTGACAGCCAGAGACAGGCACCAGTCCCAGAGCCCCCCAGGCTGCACAAGCCGGCACAGAAAATCCAGCCTCCTTTCAATCCAGTTCCAGCATGATGCCTCAAATCTCAGCTCCCATATGACACAGACACTGAAACAGAAGCCAGTTATTCTAAGTCATGTCTTAAAATGACACATTTGCCTCATTGCCCAAAATCTTCTGTTTTAGTAGGGCTGTGCTCCCCTTTCCCTGCAATCCCAGGTCAGCCCAGGGTCTGGGCTGTTCAGTGGCCTGGAGGGAGTCTGGGGGCCTGGCTGGGCTGGTGATCTCAGTAATCTCCTGGTCCAGAGATGATGCCTTGTCCTCCAGCCCTGCTGGTGCTCACGTGCCCTCCTTGTGCTGCTTGTCTCCACACTGCCTCAGCCCTGGTCACCTCTGGCCCCTGAGCACCACATTAGCCTGTCCACAGCCCCACTCCCACCTTGCAGCCCCTTTGCACAGTTCACAGATCTTCCCACTCCCAGTACAACCCATCACACCACTACACACCCCTGAACTTGTCTCCTATCGCCCCAGACTCCACCTCTTATCACTTCCCCACTCCTTGGCCCTTCTTCTCACAATTAACCCACTTCACACCCCATTGTACCTGAGTCTGATTTCAGAGGGGGAAACAGGATGAGTTTTTTACCCATTAAGTCTTTGCAAAGCCAGCAAGACCCTGTGCTTGGGGCTCCCAGCAAATGGCACGCACAGCAAAGGACACCCTGCATCCTTCTCAGTAACACCCAGATTTCACTGCCACCAGAACAAGTTGTATTTATGAGGGTCCTGCCCTTCCAAGTGGAGTAATTCCACTTCCAGTGCTGGAAAACTGGAACCACAGTTGTACAGACTGGCTGCATCCCAAACTGGAAATCTGCATGATGCTGCCACAGAAAAATCAGCAGGTGTTAGAGTCACAGAATCACTTAGAATCACACCTCTAGCATAGAATTCCATAATCCCAGAACGGTTTTGTTTGGAAGGGTCTTCAAAGATCATCCAGCTCCCCTGCCCTGCCATGGGCAAGGACAGTTTCTACTAGACCAGGTTGCTCACATCCCCATTCAGCCTGATTTCAGTACTGTTGGACACACACCCGCCTCTCCCACATCTTAAAAAAATAAAAAATAAAAGCAGAAAACACCCAAGTCCCTGTTTCCTATGAGTGCTGCTCTGCTGCCTGGTGCAGACATCCTTCTGTGGGAGTGGAGGCGAGGATGTGCAGACCTGTGTAGGTGAGACAGCCTGACATGCTCAGAGCAAAGGCGTTTTTATAAAGCCTAGCCAGAGAAAGGCTACAGCTTGTTGGAGAAGAATGAAAACAGGCAGCCTAGTGCCAGAATTAGAAAAAAAATGTTTCCCAAACTCAGTCTATTCAAAGAGTTTTAGACAGAAGTATCCAAAGCTTCTGAGAAAACCCCACAGATTTCACCAAACCAAAACCAGACCCTGAAAACACAGTCTAGAGGAAGGGGTGTCATGCCTGAAGGTGACAGTGCGGGAGGTAAATCTGTGTCCCTGTTGCGAGGCATGAAAGAGGAAAGGAGACACAGAACACCAAGAGCTTCATCCCATCCTTGGCAGGAGCTGGAATGCAGTCTGGGGGGCATGTGAGCCCTCTCAGCACATCCATAGGGCTGTGGGTGTTAGAGGGGCTGAGCTGTAAAAGGAGGGGGCCCAGCACAGCCCTCGCCCCCGTGCAGCTGAGCTCCACCAGCCTTTGGATCTTGCTCCTTGGAGGAGTGGCAGCAGCAGCAGCTTGTCTTCAGAAGGGGAAAAAGCCCTCACACAAACAGTGCCGTGAGTGGCATCTGGAGCTCCTGCCAAGGGCAGAACAAGTTTCTGGCAGGGCCCTACTGCTCTGTGGGATGAGGAGAATCCTCTCCATGCAAGGCAATCTCACCAAGCCTCTGAATGTGCTGGTGAGGAATTTGAGATCTCCACCCCCCACTTTGTTACACCATCCCCGGTTTAAGGACTAGTGCGAATTCCCGGTCTTTCTTGTGCTTTGTGTCCAAACTCCCCAACAACAGCTTCCCAGGTACCTGCTGGAAGTAGGAAAACACTGGAAATCCAGAGGAACAGCCTGTGTTCACTACCCAAAGGCAGCCAAGTTTTATGGAAGAGTTCAAAACAAAAATCCCCTGAAAAAAAACCACATTCCCAAACTGGTGAATGTCCTCATCCATCACAACCCAGCTGCTCTTTACCACTTCTCAGAGGGCCACAGAGACCTCCTAAACACAAATAAAATTTGATTAATCCCCATCACTACCCTGAACTACAGCTCACAATCATTCTCACCCTTCATTTCTGTCAGCGCCGAAACACAGAAAACTCAGAGGAAAAGAGGCACACAAAATATTCAGCCGAGGACAAACCCTGTATTGTTGTGCCGATGAGATACAGTGGTGCTTTTCAGGCACCTCCATCCTTCTTGTTTGTTCCTTAGCAGAGAAATAAATAAATGGGTTTAGGTGCTGGGGTTATGCTTTGTTTTGTTTTCCAAGCAAATGCAATTGGCCACTGCATTTTAGAGGTGGGAGTGATGCTGGAGATCCTGGGATCACCCTGTCCTGCCTCCTGCTTTCTCCAGAGATCTCACTGGGCTGAATTAGCTACTCACACACAGCCCAGCACCCCTGGGCTCCAATTCTAGAAGCCAGGTCTGTGACAGTGAGTCGGAGGTCCTGGTATGAGACAAGTGTGAATCCAAGGATCCCACCCCAGGGCTGGATAAGCCTCTGGAAAAAGGAGTCTTTCGTAATGCAAAAAGAAAGAGAGTAGGTTTATATGGGATACTGGGAGAAATTCTTCCCTGTGAGGGTGCTGAGGCCCTGGAAGAGGCTGCCCAGAGAACCTGTGGTTGCTCCATCCCTGGAAGTGTTCCAGGCCAGGTTGGTCAGGGCTTGGAGCTGTCTGGGGTACTGGAAGGTGTCTCTGCCCATGGCAGGAGGTTGGAAGGAGATGAGCTTTAAAGGTCCCTTCTAACCCAAACCTTTCTATGATTCTGTGTTCCTAGATAGTCACAGCTTAAGCATCTTGGAAGACAATTTTTTTTTCTTTTTTTTTTTTTTTCTTTTTTTTTTTTGGGAGGACGCAGAGCTTTGGGATAACCAGGAGGTGACATGATCTCACCAGCCAGTATTCCCTGTATTTTACAGAGCAGCTGATGGCCTTGCAAACTACAATGAAAATCTTGTGAGTCACCAACTTTTTTTGATTCCCCCGTCTGGCATCACAGAAAGGACTTTTGCATAACTCCCACAGCACCACTTTGGAACTGTTTCTGCTCCTGGCCTTGGAAGCTTTGTCTTAGTGCACCCATGGCAAAACCCCTCTGTGTGGGACACCTGGGTCATTGGTGCCACCAGCTCTGGGTGCCACATACAGCCTGGTACCCAGACAGCAGGCAGAGGATGCTGCAGGAAGGCTGTGGCTTGGGCCTGCCATGTGTGTGCTGGGACTTGCACAGAAATTCCTCTTGAAATCCACACCAAGAAAATGGAAACATCTTCCAAGATGTGTGCTTGGAGCTGCAATAACAGGGTATTCTCATAGAATCGTGGAATCACCAAATGGTTTGGATTGGAAGGGACCTTAAAGCCCATCTCATTCTACCTATGGCAGGGACACCTTCCAGAAGACCAGGCTGCTCCAAGCCCCATCCAGTGTCTTCGCCTGGCATGTCTCTCCTCAGGTGTTTCCAGGGCTTTCCCTGCCCCTCTGCCAGGCTTTGCCCGCAGCACAGTACCTGGGATGCAGCTGGATAGGGTTTCCCCTCCTTTCACACAGCTCTGCTCCCCCCTTGCCCCACCAGCTGTGGGACTTCCTTCGTAAATGTCCATGGATGCAAAACTGTATTCACAAGCACATAATTACCAAGCTGGGTATTTTCTCCTCTTAATTAGCAATGCTGTAGTGCTTTAATTGCTCGATTAAAGTTGCCCACAAGGAAGTTTTAAGGTACATTAAATCTGCTGATTGGTTCATCAGCATGAATCTCACCAACTGGAAAAAATTAACTGGCTTCCAGATTGCTAACCAGACTCTCCAGATCCATTTCCACCAGCTGTGTACCACAGGAGGCACGAGAGAGCTCAGCAGTCCTTCATCTGTTCCCACCTCTCCTTTATTTTGAGGGCTGGAGGGGAAAGGGTCCCAGCAGTGGCAGTGTCCCTCTCTTCTCTTGTCCAGAGGAAAAAGGCCATTTTCTTGCTGAAGCAGAGCTGGGTAAAATCTAACCCAGGGCTGATCCTCGTTCAGCCACACACAGCAGACCTGTGTTTGGTGGCTGTTCTCACTCAGACTACAGACACCCATCCTCATGTACCAATGGGCTGCTGCAGCAGGAATTAGGAATTGCTCAGTTCCTGCTCCCTCATCACCATTTTCTATCTAGAGGGAACAGCCAAACTGAAGGTCCCAAGAATGGAGGGACAGCAGCCAGAGCAACCAGAAGACCCAGAGGATAAGAGGCCTGTTTCCAAACTTCAGACAGAAATGTCTGAACAGCTCCTGAAAGCCATGGATGTTCAACAAAGAAGCTCTTTGGGAGTGGCATTTCTGCCAAAGGCTCATCCACCCACTCTGACAACAGGAAAGACGGTCTGCCCTCTTTTCCACCTGATTATTAACAAAAACCCTTCCTGGGGGATTCTATGCTCCTGGGGGTCTCCCATGTCTGGATGCTGGATGCTGGTTTGTGTCAACTCCCACAGAGCAGCACCATGATCTATAGCCATGTCACTGCTGCTGATGCTGCAAACTCCTCTGCGTGTACAACCTGTGAGCAGCTGAACAGATTTTAGCCCAACTTGAAGTTTTGCTCACTGATAGCTGGTGAGAGATGCAGCCCAAGAAATAATTCAGACTTTACTCAGAAGGCGGACCCTGATGCAAGGACCATGGATTTACATGGTGCAAGGACCAAGGTCTATCCACCAAGGACCACCACCAAAACCCAAGGTCCTGGTGGCTCAGGAGCCTGAGAGCCCTCCCCAAAGAGGGGCTGACCACGGCTGGTAGGAGGGTTGTGGTTGAAGAGCCACTGCCCCCACCTGCCTGACCCTCCATGTCCACCTCTCCATCCATCCACACACAGGACAAGGGTACTCATGCCCCAGTTCTCAGCCTTTGGGGAGGTGGATTATGTGCCCTTCCCTGCCCAAAGAAGCACAACCAGTCTCCCCTTTCCCATCCCTCTAATTGCACTGACCTTATTGATATGGGTATCCATTTGTCCTGCACAGCAGCTGCATATAAATAAGGCAAATTATGCTGATTGTCTCCTTATCTAATAAATTGCTGGGACAGATCCCTTTCCCTCCCGCTCTTGCTTATTCTGCTGTTTAGGCAGAGCAGTTGCTATTTGCTGTGTGTAAGAGACGTTAATGTGTCGCATGTGGACTGTTGCATTTCAAGGAGGAAAGAGCAGTCCAAAGTTGTGGGTTAGAGGGTGAGGGAAGAAAAGTCCTTCAGAACCTTGAAAACAGAGGGAAAAACAAGCGGGCTGTGCTGTGCCAGGAGTTTTATCCTTTGGGTGGCTGCGGCACAAGATGCTGTGGGACTAAATGGTGGGAATATTAGGAGCCCAGGATGGCATCAATAGATGTAGGAATTCCAGCTCAAATCCCATTTCTGTCCAGTAAGGTACTGTAGCACATGTGCTCAGTCCCAGCTGGAGAAGGGGAGAAGGGGGATCTCTGGAGAGGAATCTGGCAGAAGCATTAGGCACACGTACAGGGACAAATGTCTGGTGTGTGGGGGCTGTGACACATTCAGTGCCAAGCCAGCTGGCACCCTCAGATGATCCTCATCCCAGTGCGCCCTCAATCCCATGGAAACTGCCCCCTCACATCCTTATGGCAAACAGCAGGACATCAAAGCAAGGCGAAATGTGGATCCTGCTGGGATGAGTGCAGGAGTCAGAGACCCCAGACACCCCTCCCACCCCACCCCCCCGCCCCAAAAAAGGGCAGCGAAGGATCCAACATGATGGATGACAGCAAAGCCCCATCCCTGCAAAGCCAGGCTGGACAGGGCTTGGAGCAACCTGGTCAAGTGGAAGGTGTCCCTGCCCATGGCAGACAGTGGTATAGGATAAGCTTTAATATCCCTTTCAACCCAAACCAGTCTGGGATTCTACAACTCTGTAATGGGGATGAGAGGCAAAGAAGTTCCTGATGTTCCACATCTTTCACCACATCCCACCTCACCTCTTCCTTCCCAGGTCTGTGATATTGCCTTACTTCTCCTCTGAAGGACTGGGAGCAGCCCTGGCTGTGGTGTGGCTTCCTGAGCTGTCTTCCATCACTCTGGCAGGCCCTTAGAAAAATGAATGTTAAAGAGGAGGGGAAGAAACCTCCACTCTTCAAATATCTTTAGCTTTGACAAATAAGGCGTCTGGATGTGAAAGGCAGAAGGAAATTAATTTGGAATCATATTCTAAATACTGCCATAGAGGCAAAGTATCTTCTCTAATTTCTTCCCCTCCACACCCCCTCTCCTTAAGCAAAAAATGAATTTCCCTGATATTTATAGAAAGATTATTAGGGCCACAAGGAGTGATTTATACCATCTCATCCCTGTGACCGAGAATGAAAAATTGCTGGGGCGACAGCCACTGGAATCCTGCTTTTGTCTGCCTGACAATTAAAACGGCTAATTTCCAACTCCAACAGATCCACTGGGCTTATAAATCATCCCCAAAAGGCACTTTTCAGCCTGAAAAATTAACTCTGCCCCAGTGAGGCACATGATCAGAGATTTGCATCTGTTTGCCTTCATATGTAAATATATGTCCTGCTGTCCCACCAAAGGAGATGTAGGAAAGGAGGTGCTGCCCCTCTTCACTCAATGTCGGGTCATCAAACTGTGCTGGAACCAGAAAAATGTAACAGGGAAGGCAGGAGGGTGAGACACCACTGAGGTCAGAGAAAGTCCAGTGACATTTCTGTCCTGTTTCTGATGGCCCAAGGCTTGGGGAATTTTACCAGAGAGCATTGCTGGGTCTGAGTCCATCTGTGGGACCACCTGGGGACACATGCTGGACCACGCTTTCTCCTGTGCCATGCCTTTGGTAGGAGCAATCCCACCAGAAATGGGCAGGAGGGCAGAGAAGGGGCTCTGCCACAGCTTCACTGCCAGGAGAGAGCAAACCTGTCCAAGGAATCGTATGAAAATGAGGCAGGCAGAGGCCAGCACCAATGCCACAGCGTTGCTCAGCCTCCTGCCTTTGGGGTGGGGATGTCCTGGGGCAGAATGTGCAGTACAGGACTGCTGGAGGGGAATATTAAGAAGGGCTGTTTTGTCTGTCTGAGCCAACTTGCAGCTCCTTGTAGTGGTGAGGCTGGCACAACCAGTCAGGAGGCCCATGCCAGTGCCCCCTCCTGCAGTAACACATGCCTGGCCCCACATACCTCTTGCACCCACTCTTCAATATGATGGAAGACCTTTTCTGAGTTATTAAATCTATCTCAGGACAACTTTCAAATCGACTGTCACAGGCAGGAGAAGTTTCAGATAAAAGCATTTATTCTGCTCATCCTTCCCACTCTGTAACTGGAGACCTGCAGGAGCCAGTGTGGGTCCCAGCAGCCTCTGGATCCATTCCAGTCTGGTGTCGGACATCCTAACCTTGAGTCAAGCCTCCCCAAGACAAATGCTCCACTTGACGTTACCACAAAACTCAAACAAAGGCCCCACACTCATATTTGTGCTGCTCCCCCTCAACACATCCCATGAAGAAACAGAGAGCAAACAAATCTGTGTGGAGGGCTCTCCCGGGGAGCCCGTGCTCTGTATACACACATCGCTGTGCCTGCTGCTGGTCACCCCACTTCCTTATCACAGTTTATTCAGTCGGCAGCTTGAAGCTGCCCAGCGGCACTGAGGGCCCCTGGGAAGGCTCCCCACACCCCTGGATGAGGGGATCTGCAGCAGCCCCGGAGGTGAGGGATGGAGGCAATGACCTTGTTCCATGAAAGCTCAGTGTTTTCCTTTTGGCTTTTCTCCCTTTTAAACCCATTCCAGAGGTGGGTGTTACGGAGAGGCCAAGTAGTGCTTTGTTGGAGCACACCAGAGATCTCAGCACCAGTCAGAGCTGCTGGTTGCACTGAGCTGGGATCTCTGGGCCAGTGATCCATGGTACAGAAAGATGGAAGCAGAGCAGCCCCTGTCCTGATGCCAGCCAATCCCCATTCCAAAGCCCTGCCCTGGGCACCAGGACCTGTCAGAGCCACAGGAACTCCCAGAGGGTTTGTCAGTCATACCAGGCACATATTTTGGAAGCATGAAGCCAGCCAGCAAAGGCATGGACAGCCCTAGGTCTCCACAGAGACTGACTGTCCCAGTTTCTGTGAGCAGGTGTCCGTCTTCAGCCCTTCCCCAAAGAGGCAAGAGCCCCTTGCAGCCACCCCTTCCCTTGCAGGCACTGCAGGCAAGAATTAGGGACTCACCCATGCAGGAATCCCGCTGCTCTTCGTAGCCAGCACTGCACACACACTTCCCGATGGGCACCAACCACTCTCCCTCGGCACTGCAGTACATTTTGGGGGTGTCTCTCTCCTCCGAGTGGCCCACGCACTCTCCTCGCACTTCCACCAAGGAGGATGAGTCTGCCCCAGTCACAGCCTCGGAAAAGGATGCCAAGTTCCTCACTGTGGCCGGGCACTTCTTGTAGTACACCCGCACCGAGACGATGGCAATGCAGGCACCTATGTCCTGGAAGGCCAGGTAGAAGCCCCTCTTGCTCAGCGGCCCCACGCCCCGCACCTCTGTGTTCAGCTTCAGGCGCCGCACGCCCAGGTCCACATTGGTGAAGCTCTCATCTGCTGCGATGGTGTCGATCTTCAGGAACTGGCTCTCCCGGGTGCTGCTGCCCAGGTCCCGGTCAGACTCCATGTAGTAGAGGTTGAAGGTCTCCTTGCAGGTGCCCAGCACACCTGGCATGCTGTTACAGTCCCTCAGCGTGAATTTGATCTCTGCATACACCCGCCGCGCTCCGTCCCGCTGCACCCAGTTGGTCCGGAGCCAGTTGTTCTGATTGGGGGTCATGACGTTACAGACCTGGTAGGTGTGGATGGGGCTGAAAAACTCATCCATTTCATTGATCGAATCCCACTGTGGGACAGAGAAAACAGGTAATTCCAGATGTTCCCAACCCCCGGGGGAGCAGGGAGCATGCAGGAGTGTGTGCCATCTCCCAGCCCTCTGCTCCTGTGTCTGGACAGGTCACTGCTTCCACAGGGCAAAGGGATATGAGAAGCCCTTATTATCTGCACTAATTTGGGCAGTGACACCTAGTTGTAGCACTGTGGGAGGTTCAGCCCTGCTTGCAGAAAGGAACACTAGCTGAGGTCCTGGCAGAAGCTGATGGTAATGTGTGCTTGGGAGGGCTCCAAACCCTCCAGCTCATGTCTGCAAGTTCTTTTTCTTGGTGCTCAGTCTGCCATTTCCAGCAGCAGCGGGAACCACCTGAGTTGTGCTCACCTGGATCTCCACTGGCTCCTGCACAAGAAAACTGGGTGCTTTCCATCTGGAGAAGGAGTTTCAGGGTGGATACCAGAGTGCTCCTGTACTGAGCACAGGACTGTCAGCAAGAAATGTGGATTCATGGGGGCTCAAAGGTCTCTTCTTCCCTGCAAGGTGGTGGCAGTGTGAGCCCACAGTGCCCAACACAGCTGAGAGGCTGAATCAGAGCTGGTTCTGGGAACCGGGACATTCATGGCTTGACAGCTCAGGGGCGAAAATTCCATATACCTGTGGCTGCAGGGCAAACCTGGGGAGGAGATGCTGGCAAAAGCAGGTTGCAGCAAGCAGGATTGCAATGGAGGGTGGTCTGGATGAGTTTAGAGGGACAGGGACATGGGTGTCACATAAGGGAGGGATGCTAAGTGGGTTTAAGTGATAGGAAGTGAGAAGAAGTAATGGTATTTTGGATATAAGTTCCATAGGTGAGGAACAAGTAGAACTTAGCTGTTGGGTGCTACATGACACTTCTGGGGGCTCAGTCTTGGCTCTCATCTCCCTTTCCACTCTCACCAAATACCTCACCAGGACACACAGACTTTCGCTGCACTTGGGGCTTCTCACCACCTCTTTAGCTCACATTTCTGCTCATACCAAGTATTCCAATCACACCCCATGGATGGGTCTGGGACCACTGAATTCTTAGGAGAGAAGAGGAGGACAAAGAGAAGCAGAGGAGAACTTCAGACCATCTAGCTTTTCCCCAAACTTAGAAACAGGCTTTGAAGTCCCACCCCCATGCCCAAGTCCAGCTGTAAGGGACAACCTTAGATGCAGTGCTGCAGAAACTGGGGAAGGCCCTGGCACTCCTGCTCCTCTGCCTTCCAAATAATCACCACCTTTCTCCCCCCAGCCTCAGCATCCCCTCCAGCCCCTTCCCGGGGTCCTGGCTCTGCCTGGGAGCTGGCAGGGAGCAGGCCCCCACCTCGGCACTAGTATGTACCAAGTTGTCTGTGGGCATTGGGGGAGCCAAGTAAATCCCCAGCCATGCTGCAGAGAGAAGGAAAACAAATCTTTTAGGCAGCTTTATAATTACATTAAATAAACCCTCTGACAGGGCAAAAATTGTGTTTTCTTATGCGAGTGGTGACTTGTGTTTCATTAGCCACAGAACAGCAGACCTGAGAGAAGGATGCTCAGCTCAAAGGTGAGCCTGCAGCCTTTGCCCCAGTGATGTGGGAACTGACAAGATCCCTGAGACAGCAGCACAGGGACAGGGCACAGCTAGGAGAGGGCAGCATACCTCCAGAGCATAAGAGATACAGAAGAGGTATCAGTGATACCTTCAAAACAGTCCACTCCCTTCTCCCCTCTCAGATGGGAATGTCTGTCCTTGTTTGTCCTCCCAGACCTGCTAATTCTGGGGAGGTGTTGTCATGCCTTCTGCTCAAGTGAGGGTGATGAGAGCAATTACTGCAGTCTTACACATCTCCAGTTTTCACATGCATTCAGGAGAAAACTGCTTCTCTGTCCTAAAGGGTTTAAAACAACCTGGAAAAGGCAGCAGCTCCATTTACAGAGAATATGCTGGCAAAGGGGGTCAAAATGAAACCATTCCCAGATAAGAAAAATGTTTTGTCATGCATTTAAAGAAATTGTCTTCTGAATCCCCAGGAATGCCCAGGTTTGTCCTGGGAGCACTAGGAACATGCCCAGTACTCAGGGCCAGGCTACAGGTCTATTTTGGCAGGAGGGATGAGGGCAGCAGCCCTTAGCTTCCCCAGCCCAGGGACGAGTCTGTCAGAGGTGCTGTGACCCCCAGGACCCTGCCCTGCTGCTTGGTCAGGGGCACAGGGGGCTGGGAGCGCACGCAGCACCAGGCAGGCCCAGCGGAGCAGAGCAGCTCCTCCTCCCGCACCTCAGGCTGCTGCGGTGCTTCCGAGGGGGTGGAAGTCACTGTCGAAAGTAATTGAGCACAAATTAACACAACATCTGTTTCCTGACTTTTCCCTGCTGAGTTTCCCAGGGGAAGCGAAGCAGAGCTGTGCATGGGAGGAGTGTGAGGGCAGAGCTGTGGAGGTGAGCAGGGATGTCCCCCAAAATGCGCAGCCATCTCCCCTTGGCACTGCATGTGGGGTCAGGGCTCTCTATGAGGGTCTGGCAAGGGAAAGATGAGGTTATTGTATGCACCAAAATGCTTTGGTTCCAGCTCGTCTGGTTGGTTTTGGTCTCCAGACATTCACTTCTCTCCCAAATCTGGCAGAGGAGATGATGCTCACTGCTGCCATGTCCCACATGCCTGTGGCAGTCTCAGAGCTGGCAGCATCCTCCCAGTTGACAGAGCAGGAGATAAATGCCCACCTTCAAGCACCAGCAACAGTTGGTATCAGCCACACCTCGTGAATTTGGAGAGTTTGCATATGCACTATCACTCTTTCAAACTTAGTCCTGTTTTGCACAGCAGCTGCACTGTCGGTTCTGTCCCACGGTCCCTTGAGATCCCCATCTGAGACCAGCCCAAAATGCCACACTTGGCCTGCAGGGAAAGTGCTCTAAGAGTGGGGCAGGCCGGCTATCAGACCTCGTGGCTCAGATGCCACAGATTCATCTTCCCAGCATGTCACAGGGCAACCAAGGTCCCAGAGGCCCTGCCAGGTCCCAGGAGTTACAGAGCCTTTGGGATCACAGAATCCGAGAAATTATTTGGATTGGAAGTGACCATCTTGTTCCAATCCCCTGCCATGGCAGGGACACCTTCCACTGTCCCAGGCTGCTCCCAGCCCCATCAGCCTGGCCTTGGGCACTGCCAGGGATCCAGGGGCAGCCACAGCTGCTCTGGGCACCTGTGCCAGGGCCTGACCACCCTCACATGGAAAACTTTTTTCTCAATATCCAATCCAAATATACCCTCCCTCAGTTTAAAGCCATAATCCCTTATTCTATCACTGCTTAACCTTGCAAAAAGTCCCTCTCCAACCTTCCAGTAGGCCCTTTAGGTACCCGAAGGGAGATGGAAGTGCCTGCTTCAGGAATCCCCATGACTGGAGGGGATTTTCTGTTGCACCTTAGTTCCAGGCTCTGTGGGCAGGAGGGGGCCTCTGTGACACTGGGTACCACTGGTTTAAGAATGCAGGCACCATGCACTGCTGGCTCTCAGTTCATGGGCTGAAGTGGTTTTATGAACCAAAGCTCAGCTTGGCCCCACCAGTGTGAAAAGATCCCCCCAGCGAGATGGAAATGAGGACATCATAATTAACGTGGTGAGCTCACACACTGGGGGATGATGTGATTGCATCTGCATTCAGGAGTTTGCCTAATAGTTTAAATTAAAGTCAACACCAGTTATAAAATATTTGCCAGATTATGAAAGGCAAGAGATGCAAACAGCAGATATCTGGGCAGCTGAGTAAGGTCTTATAAGTCTCCCAGGGCTTGTGTGGCACAGCAGAGGAGAAGGAGGAGGAGCAGAGGAGAGACTGTGTCCCCCTGGGGCAGCAGCTCTGCCTCCCACCATCCTTACAGTGCAAAGGAATGAGTGTTCCCAGCCCTGGGGCAGCTTCCAGGAGGGATGCCAGGTCTGCCTGGCATAGCAAAGCTTTTGTGGCCACTGAAACATCCAGCATTTTCCTTCCCAGCATGCCATGTCACCTCTTCACACCATTGTCACTGGGAGAGGAAAAAAAGAGAAGGCTGTTATTGAAGCTATAAATCATTAGATGGGAGGCCTTAATGGAGATAATCCCCATGAAATCAGTCACTGCTGTGGCTAAGGAGGGATTTTTCAGGCAGTTAACTACCCTGAGCTTCACTGCAGGTGATTAACTACTGGTAGTGACCAGCATCTGGGGAATTAGCAATAACCCAGGATTTACTGAACAAGCACTAGGAGATGAGCTTTTATCTCAATTATCAGTCTAAATCTTTATTTTCCAGTGTTCAATTCCTACACTTTTTTTTTTTTTTTTTTTTTTTTTTCCAAAGAAAATTAATTTCACCACAGCTTGAGCTGTAACTTGCTGGATCCAGCTAGAGGCTCCAGCTTGGAAGAGAAAACCAAGAAATACAACAGGGACATCAAAGTGAGAGAGAGCAGAGACATGGCCTAGGCACATGGGAAAGCCCCCATATCTCTTGGTGCTCTGAGAAGAAGAGATGAACTTGAAGGGGGGTAGAATAAAAAAAACAGCACAGCTCAGACTGGGGATGGGATTTTAAGGAGTGGGCTTGGGGCAGAGGGAGACCCTGCTCCATTACAAATGAGGCTCATGCCAGCCATGGACTGGCTGTTGGCTGCAGGATCAGACCCATGCAAAAAAAGTCCCCTGGTGTGCAGGCATGGCTATGCAAATAGCTCAGTCCCAGGGCTGAAATCCCCATTCTTAATGCCGAAATACTGCTGGGAGACCATCCCGCGGCTGTGTCTGTGCTTTCAGCTGGGGGTTCCAGCAGATCTGGTGCCTTTCTGACAGTGCTGGGTACTGTAGGATGAAGGAGGAGCACCCTTGGCTAAGTGTGCCCAGGGATTTCAGGATACATCCCTTTCTGAGGAGCAAAGGGGCAGGGATGGTGAGCTCCAAACTCCTCTAAGTTCTTTCCTGATTCCCACCAATAAAGCCAACATGGAGCATGCCAGGTGGGATTGCTGGGATTGTACAGGGCCAGGAGTTGGACTTGATGATCCTTGTGACTCCTTCCAGCTCAGGACAGTCCATGACTCTGTGACAGATGTTGGGGCAGCTGCCTGGGTGGCAATGCCCAGTACCTCTCTGGGCTGACCCCATGCCCTGCAGCAAGAGGGAAACTGTGGGGCCAGCACAGAAGATGCTGGTGGGCGTGGATGGGGAGGTCATGGGCAGCATGGGGGGCCTTCCTCCAGCACTCAAGATGCTCCCATTCTAATTAGCTTTTGCAAGGCATCATTCAAGCTCCTTAGATACCCTGTGTCTGTACAAAATCATTTCCTGTTTGACTTTGTAAATCAAAGTAGACGATACAATAATTATTAATAATATGTTGACTTATCTCATCAGTGTTTTAATTAGTCAGTAGAAAGGCAATTTGCAAAGGGGCCGATCAGGCTCCCTCTGATCCAGCAGGGCACGTGCCAAGCAAGGAGAAGGGAGAGAAGGGCACTGGGGCACTGGGGCATTTTGCTGGGGAGAGCTGGAATACAGGAGGCATGGTGAGTGAAGCAGTTGACCACACTATAAGAGTTTAATTTTCAATGCAAAGGGAATTGTTCTGGGAAAGGAGCGAGCTGCAAAGCTCCTGGGAGCCCTTTGAAGTTATAATTGAGAGGAACTGCAGCCTGCGGGACAGGGATGCTCCCAGTGACCCTTCTGCTTCCTGCACGTGTCTCTGGGGTGGAGGTGAGGGGGGGGATGCAATTAAACCCCTGAGCAGCAATTACAGCCAATTACCCCTCAGTTAATTGTCTGTCAAGAGAAAATGTCAAAACAGGACAGGCATGGCTCCCTGATGGCCTGACATTCCCCAGGGCCCACGGCACTGCTGACCCTCACTGTGCCCATTGCTCCAGCTCCTGCTCCTCTGCTCTCACTGGCCATGCAAAACCCATGAGAGAGAGGGAAGTAAACTTCCCAAAGAGAGGGAAGTGGCCTTCCAGTGAGGCCAGTTCACCTTGCCCACAAGTGTGATGAAAACATCAGGACTTTGCAAGTGGTACCCATCCGGTTTTGCCCTGGCTGTGCAGGCAGCTCTGGGGTCTCCCAGTCAGAGGAAGAAGCCTCTGAAGCTGCTGCCTTTCCTCCAGGTGTGACAGGACCTGCACGTGCCCCAAGGGCAGGGCATAGGGCACTAGGCAGTGAGCTAGCAGACACAAGTCCCCTTCTGAAGCTTCTCAGGCTGGGGATCAAGGCTCTGTGCTGCTTAGTGCCATGAAAAGGCCCAGGCAGAGCTACCCATCTCCTGCTGTCTGTCACCCATGTGGTGGCCCTGGGGAGAATGGAGATGTGGGTAAAGCAAAACAAACATGACTTCAGCCAGCAATGCTGTCCCTTGGCAGGAGGATGCTGTCCCACAGATGGGGCAGACACGCTGTGGGGAAATCCTGCACTGTGGTCCAGGCAGGACAGCTGGCAGGTAGCAGGGATGGGTGGAGGTGGGCGAACTGCCACCAGTCTTTCAGCTAGAATACCTAAATTAAGGAAAAGGCAGCAAAAATAAACTACCTCAATGAAAATCTGGCTTCACAGTACAGTGTCTCTATACAAGCCCAGCCCAGGCCTTCCAAAGCTACGGCACGAGGCAGTGGGCAGGAACAGCCCCAGGGGCACCCAAAGCACTGGGCACCAATGGTGACCAGCAAAGGGAGTTCCTTTCTTAGTGCAGTTCCTCAGTTCCTTTCTTAGTGCAGGGGTCACAACAGATTTCCCCCACCTAAGCCTGAACTGCACTGTAGGGGCTGCTTGGGAGGCATCTGCTCAGAGCCAAGGCATTGGCACTGACAGCAAGTATTCTACCCCAGCTTTCCTGAGACACCAGCATCCTAATGCATCTCCTGGTGACAGCAAACAGATCTGAGGGCAAATTCCCTACTCAGAAAGGACCTGGAGGTGAAGGACCAGTAGGGAGGTAAAGGAATGAGATGCGTTTTCCGGATTAGTGGCCCAGGGAGGAAGAGCCATGGTCCAGACAAGTGTTTAAAGGAGCCATTAAAACATCCAGCTGGAAAAAAGATATGCAAAGTTGAGGGTATTCAAAACAGTTTCTACACAGGTATGTGATTATCCTACTGGTAACAGGGCCACAATTTGGGCAAAAGCACAGGGTATGTGCACCGTGGGGTTACCCCACGACTGACTAAGGTCCTGTAGGACTCAGCAGCATGGCCAAGAGGTGGCTCTGGTGTTGGGTGTTACACAGCACTTAATGTTGTGAGCCTTTTTGGTTTTCTTTTATGTTTTTGGCATAGAGTATTATAATTTTGTTTTATTCTTTGTTATATTTATTATTTACTTTTTAAAAATTTTACTTACTGTTTTATTTAACTTATTATATATTATTTAATTTATTATATAGATTATTCATTGTATTATTATTTATTTTTAATAAACATCACCAATAAGATGGAGAATTCAGATGTACTTGTGTTCAAGAGCTGCTGGTGAAGGACTGCTGGGCATCTGCTGTAGAGAGCCCTGAGACTCAGCCCCAGCCCCTGACCTGACAGTCACAGCTGACAATCCAAATGGGCTGGGGTTCTGGATTCATCCCTGGATTTGTCAATGTCCAGCACAGGATGCTGCACCTAGGCTGGCCATGGAAGTCCCTGATGCGGTGAGAATGAGGCTCCTGTAGGCTCAATCCTTTTGTCTGCTTTGGGAGTGCAAGATCCCAGAAACATTCTCCCTTGCAGGGGAGCAGAGGAAGCCCCGAATGTGTGAGAAAGCTCCTCCAGGATGACACAATCTGGCAGGAGGGCTGGGATGAGATGACAGCTGATTAGTGACAGCCAAAGGCAGCCATGAGGAGGACAGCATCTGCCTCATCCAGGCAGAGGCAGAAGAAGGTCCCCTGGCTGGAGACCAGAGGCAGGCAAACCCTCGTAGCGATCGGTTTTTAACAGGGGCACGTTAACAGCATCACCACAGGACCTGGAGGATTTACCAGCACCAGCAATTTTGCAGCCAAGGATGTTTTTTCCTCAAAGCTGGGCTGCTCTGAGAGCTGAATTAACAGGTCTGAAGGCCTGTGTTTATGCAGGAGATCACATCACATTAGTTCCACAGTCCCCTCTGACCTTGTTCCTCTAAATCTCTTACATTCTCAGGATACTCATCATTGCAACAACTGCTAAAATTAGAATTAACAATTTAATATATTTACATATATGATAAAGTCTGATAGAAATTTGATCATTGGTATTATTATGAATTCACAGTTCTGATCACTCCTGCTCAAGCAGTGCGGGGACTGAAAGTCTCAAGCAACAGATCAATGAAAATTATTAGAGGCCTGGGAAGATTTCTGTGGGAGGTGGAATTGAAAAGATTAGGACCATTTAGTTCAGAGAGAGGATAAAAAGAATGGACATGAAAAATCAACACAGCAGCAACAGCCAGGTAGGCACCCCAATTTTGCACATTTTGTGCCTGCAGAAAGCCCCACTGTGCCTTGCAGTTGGTCCTGTGGGTATTTATGGGATTGAGCTAAATGAATGAGCAAAATCCTTCCAGCCAGGTCACCCTGACATCTGAAACTCACTATTTCCAGAAAGCTACTGTGTCAGGAAACCCTGGGCATGGAAATGCAACTGAAGAGAGCACGTAGCAAGGATCCAGCCAGTGGAGATGGCAGGCTCACGTGGGGGTCATCTCTCCTGGACACACCACAGGGCTGTGGGTTTGCACTCCCATTCCTGTAAGATGCGATCCACAGGGGAGGTTCCCCTGCCCCTCTTGCCCAGTTCTCACAGAAATTCCTTGGATTCCAAGTGGTTGGGAGCTTCCTGGTCATTTGGGGCTGTTCTCCCTGATGCTCACCTAGTGCAGTGAGGAATGAGACACTTCTTAGCATGTCCCAGCTCTTGAGTCCCTTCAATGTTCAGGACCTGGTGACAGCCTGGTCCCTACCAGGGGACATGGAGGGTTAAATGGCATTTCCAAAACAGCTGTATCCCTCTGCCAGTCTATCAGGCTGGCATTTTCCCAACAGACTGGTCTGTTTGCCTCATCAGCACTGACCCGGGGCTGAGATGTCCATTCCCTCCTCATCCCTACAATGACCCATGGTGACCCATCCCACTGGGGTCCCCCTCTGCCGCTGTCACTTCATACTTACCCCATGTGAGGGATAAGTCATCCAGCCCCAGTCTCCCAGGATTGTTGACGTGTCTAGCAAGTTCACTGGAAAACACAGGAGCAAAAGCTGTATTAGAAAGCTTTGTCCCCATCCCCAAGGAGTGAGGAACAGACACACCATAAACAATCCCTCTTCACTTGCCACTTCCTTGAAAATGCCTCCCACCCATCAATCTTTCTTCAGGGACTGTCTTTCTGGATATGAGGCAGGTATGGAGTTTGGGGATGGCAGCAAGTGATGCTCTCCAGAGCTGGTGGTTCAGGATAGAGTTGAGTCCTGGCCCCAGCACTGAGAGCAGCGTGACCTTTTGGAGGAGAGGAAGCTGCAAACAGCAGGTTGGAGGGAACGCAAAGCAAGGAAGGGTTATGGAAACAAACTCTCAGCATCAGGTTGTCCACCAGTCCCACTGTGGGCCAAGACTGATGCAACTGGAGCATCATTCCTCGGCTGGACACTTCTCCTCTGGAAGCCCTTTAGGCTCAGCTCCCTCTCAGCATCACTGGTTTGAAGTCTGCACTCCAGCAGCTGCTGTAATTGCGCACTGCAGTGCCCAGCTCCAGCACAGAGAGACTCCCCATGGTCCTGGCTGACACCCCACTGGAGAAGTCCATCAAAGCCAACCCCTCCAAATCCCTGCCACCACCAGGAGTCCAGCTTAAAGAGGAGACAGAGGCAGACCGCAGGAAAAGGGGAGCAGATTGCGTGGGGGGAGAGGTGAGGATGCCTTCCAATGTGCTCAGAAGCTTCCTGTGGAAACCTGTGCACTGGCAGCAGTGGAGGAAAGCAAGATGCCATGGCACTGCTGCCTCTGAGCCATCTGAGCCCCACACCCACATCCCACAGCATCAGGCAGTGGAGAGTTTTGCCTTGCCAGATAACCCTGAGTTTCTCAGCACCTGGGGAAGGAGCCCAAGCCCCAGATCCATGGTGCAGATCCAGAGGGATGGAGGCTTGGAGGAGGCTGCCAGCAAGGTGCCTTGACTCTTGGGAACGAGTGTAGTGGGCACCAGGACCCTGATGCTTCAACATCCCCCCAGAGCACCAGGATCCCACAGGGACCCCCAGTGCCTCCAGCTTTCCCCATTCCCTTTATCGTCCAAGGTCAATGCCTCAGGAGGCTTCATCCTTGCTGGCTGTGTCTCCTCACCCTTGAGGAACACCAAACTGGACCTGGAGGCACCTTGTCACAGCATCCCTCTGCAGCACCAGGGCTGGGCTGGTCCCTGGGCTCAGGAGGGATGGTGGTCTTGTTGCCAGGACCAGCTTGTCACAGCAGGGACAGGGCATATCAGGACAGCGGCTCCAGTCCTGGCAGAGCCTGGGCTCAGCATGAAGCTGGTCCCTGTAGCCTGGGGAACGGGTGCCACTTTCATTTACTATTACCAGGCAGGGAAGGAGAGGGGAGGAGAGAGGAGCAGAGACGTGAGCTGGCTGTGAAACACCCGGACGTCATGCTCCTGACAGAGCAGATTAGGAGCTTTTGAGGCATTTATTAATGTTAGCAGAACAATTTGAAAGAATTTCCAGGGTTTCTTGTGTGGTTCCATTGGCCCAACAGCAGGCCAAGCCCCTCCACTCCCTGCATGACACTGCTCCCACTGCTAAAGAGGCCCCTTGCCCTCAGCACAGAGTAATTACCTTGGAGATCTCAAATCCATTTTTATTTGTTATTGTTAATCTGAAGATTTTCTGCCTATTTTCCCTGGGTAATTCACCCAGCAGGAGCCCAGGCTTGGGAGTTTCCCTGTTCACAGTGCAGGATCACAGTCCCGGTGACCCTCAGCAGGAAGGTTGCAGGGAGGGGAGAGCTTTCGCAGACCCTCTGTCCCCCCCACCGTGGTCTCTGCACCCTCTTTCCCACGCTGGGATTCTCAGCAATGGATGTGGCTGCCTCCCACTGCTCTGTGGGCAGCAGGAGGAGCCTGCATGAACTGGGGTCCGACGGGAGCATCGCGTTATGAGGAATGATACTGAGAGCACATAATGGGCTGTACCCCCGACTTGTCTGCCAACAATGTGTGGGACCTGGAGACAGCTTGCTGCACCCCATCCCACCAACCTCACTGTGTAGTCATCACCCAATCTCACAGAGATGTTGTCATGACCTGAAGGAGTCTTCTCCTTTCAGTTGCTTTGGTTCCCAGACAACCTATGCCAGCTTGTATGCCACCCATGGCCAGATTCCTCTTTGCAGGAAGAGGAATAAGTTTCTTTTATTCCCTCACTTCAGCCAAGTGCACAGAGCGTTGCATTTTAAGCCCACAGAGCAGGCACTGCACAAACACAAAGGCATTGTGTGTCCGAGAGCGCCTGTTAACTCATGGTGTAGCACACGCGCTTGGGGATCCCCGTGTCCATCCAGCAGCACTGCTGCATGCTCTGATATGGGGACACCAACCCTCTCCCAAAACCCAACCGGGCACGGCCCAGGTTACTGCTCAGCTCCGAGGGGAACCTGCCACGCCTCATGTGACAAGTGCCTGTTCAGCCCCGTGCAGGGAGCTCTCGACTGCACTGCTTCTCCAGGGGTGATGCTCAGAGCCCGCCTTCGAAGCCACAGGGTGAGCAAGACCGCCACAAAGGACCCCTTTCAGCTCAAACATTTCTTCAGAAAATGTGCCGGTTTGGGAGACCTCTCTCCTACAGCTGGGCAATTCTCTTTGATGCTATGGACTGTCTGCACATATCAGTCTCAAACTGTGAGCTCCATTTTGTTTTCCTTAGCACCATTTTGTCGTTTCCCTATTCTGTGCCTTGGCCTTGCCTCAGCGTATTGAGCCAAAACACCAGGAGGTGTCAGGGGAAATTCTCGCCCTGGTGGAAAAGCTGTCAAGCCTGATTGCCTGTTCAAATGTAAGCACCTAGGAGCGAACAGGTCGTTTCCCAGCACAACTGGGGTGTGCAAACAGAGCCTCACGTAAGGCAGACCCTCACGCTGCATAAAGTTGCATTGTGCAATGGTGCATGAGTAGTGAACATTGCAGCCTCATAGATACAGACTAGGCAGGAGTCAAAGTGTGTGATTCAGTATATGATGTATGTATAAATATTGTATTTATACCTATATCTCTATTTTTGAATCTATATCTGTATCCATTTCCATACCCATATCTATCAAATTCTATGTCCTACTTGAGATGAGTGAGGGAGCTGAGACAGGGCCTAGAATCTAGAGGATGTGTATTTTACTTGGGACCATATATCTCTTGTCATATATCGATATCTATATATCTCTATCGTATATATATTTATATCAATATCTATATTTATATCTGTATCATATATATCTATATCTATATAATCTGTAAAGAGTGAGTGCTTAGATACCCTTCCCAACACTTTTGCTGGTGGCCACAGCTCCTGCAGGGATGTATTGCATCCCTACAAACAGATGTAGGAGCACACTGGGGGCTCACATCCAAGCATCCTGGGCTCAGGAATGGGCTCATGGTATCTAGGGGAGCTTGTGCATCCTCAGCCCACCCGGGTTCATGGTGGGGTGGTGGAACAAGCCTGGGAGTAACACACTGGTGGATGCACTGAGTCCCAGCCTCTGGAAGAACAGTGGGGGACCAAAGAGGGCTCTGAGCACCCTCACTAATTGTTAAGCCACTGTGGTCCTCCCTCTAATTACTCCACCATCTCCCTCTTAGGCAGGGGCTTTGTAGCGCAGGTGTGGGGAGGAAGGGTCAGTGGGAGCAGCCCTGTTCCCTTGGGCTTCAGTTCCTCTCCATCACAACTTCAAAGGCCTCCCAAGATTCACAGCAAGGCTCCCCCCCACCCCCATGCAACAATGCCTTTTGCATTGATAATTAAATTCTTACCAGCGCAGCTTGGCTGCTCCCCACTACCCAAAGAGCAGCAAGCTCAGCTCCACAACTCCAAGCAGGTCTGCACAGCCCACACCGACCCCACAGCCCGGCCCCTCTGCATGGGGGAATGACACAGGGAGGGTTATCCGCAGTGGGGAGAGAGTCTGGGAAAGGGGCAGCAGGAGGCTTCCTCACAGGAGGGGAACAAGAGGCAGGGGCATTCATTTCCTGTAATCTGGGGCAGAACTTTGAAGGGGCAGGTGGGGCCAGGGTGGGTCAGCTATTTGTGTCCCACCGTTCAATGCAAGGGCCGGCTGAATAGGCAGCCGTGACCTTTCCAAAGCTGAGACACGAAGTCAAGTTTTACTGGCCTTGGAACATGGCAAGAGGACAGGATGGGAAGCTTCACTTTCAGCCTCCTGATCCCTGGGACAGTATTTATCTTTAAGGAATGAAAAATAGCCATTTATTCTGCAACACATGAGGCCAACGGGTAGGACTCAGAGGGAGGAGCAGCGTGCCTAAAGGGCAGGTCAGCTCTCCCCTTTCAGGAGCTGTGTGCAGGGATGTTCCCCACAGATCCCAGTCAGCAATGGGTTGCTGCTCTGTCAGATCCAGTCAGGATTTGTCCAGCAGCTGCTCAACCACAGGGCTGCACGTACTAATAACACAGTGGGGATGGGCTACCCTCAGCAACCACCAGCCTCACCTGCCCAGAGAAGGACTTTAGAAAAGCAGTGCAGGTAGATCCAGGAAATATCATCAAATCTGGCAGGAATTTTGGATTTCTACACTTCTGGAAATGCCAGAAGCAGGGTAGAAAACAAATCAAAACAAAATAAAACAAACAAAAAAAAAAAAAAAGGCAAAAAATAAAAGAAGAAAAATACCAAACAAACCAAAGGGAAAAAACCAAAAAAACCAAACACCAAAAAACCAAAAAGAAAAACCAAGCTAAAAAGAAACATTTTCAAATGAAAGCAGTGCTGCTTTTTGGCTGTGCCCTAATTCCCATTTAAAGATTTCTTCTCAGACCTCCAGATTGTTGCTGTGAACTTTCTGCATTTAATTTTATATCATTTTGCAATGCATCAGGAGCGGCAATGCCCATAAGGATTGCCCGGAGGGTCACCCCTTTTCACTATACCCAGAGCAGGAGATACTTTGATGTAGGAAGAAAGCTTGTTTGTTCAATCAGTGCTAACAAAAAGCCTCCGTTCAGGTTTTAAAAATAAAATTATCAACCTGATCCTTCCAACCCCTGCATGATATCATGTAAGATAATGTGCAGTGCAAGAGCACATTACCTACCTGTGGTAAGACTGAGGTGTTGTGAAATGATGCAAAAAATGAAACAAAACAAAACAAAACACCCTGAATAAAGTATTTCTAAGGCTAAAAACCTTGAAATTATAGGGCAGGGTTTTTCTTCCCAGAAAAAAAAAAATTAAAAAGCACATCAAAAGCCAAACAACAAAAAGATGTTCCCTCTCAAAACTACAGGTGAGAAAATAGAGATGTAAAATGGTCATGTATCCTGCCTGCTTTGAGACTCCAAATGCTTGTGTGCAGGGGGACAGAGAGGGAGAACTGGGTGTGCTGGTGTAGGAGACCCGAATCAAACCCACTACCCAGCACTGGGCAGGGTGTTGCAGCACTGGTGTGCATGGCCAGGCCAGGTGTGCAGTCCTGGTACTGGTGTATCCCCCGGCACTGGTGCGCACCAATCCCCAGTACAGGTGTGCAGCACTCATTGGTTCCAGTGCAAGCTGAAACTGGAAATGTCAGAACCCCCCAGGCCGTTCCCAGGGCTCAAGGATGAGTGTGTGGGGCTGGACAGCGCTCCCAGTAAAGGTGAGCCCACACTTCCATGTCCCTGGTCCCGGAGCCAGTGGGAAAGGAACTATTTCAGGCTTTAGGGGTGACTGGGCTTGTTGTAATTCAGGGCAGAAGCCAGAGGAGGAGGTGGGAAGGCCCTGGGGATGGGGGGTGAAAAAGGTCAGGGATTCAAGAAGTTCCATGGAAACATCCAATGTGAGCAGGGGAAGAAGCAAGACTGTAGTGGGGCTGGGGAAGGTGCACTGGGGTGCCTGTGGCCCTGGAGGAGGCACAATTGGTGCCCCCAGGTCTGGATTTGGCCATCTGGGAGTTGCACATGTCTTTTCTACTACAGCGTCCCCAGCCCGAGGGACAGCACAATGACACAGCCGTGTCCATCAGCAGAGAGGAGCCCGTGCCTGGCACAGCCACCCCTTGATATCTCATCTGCCTAAAGCCCTGTGAGAACAGACCTATTCAACTCCCACACCACCAAAGGCTGGTTCCTGGCATTCCTGACCACTGTCCTCAAAGAAGCCTGAGGCAATGAACCTGCAGCCAAATGGGGCCTTCCCTCTTAGCTGCAGTTCAGGTACAGGGACCAGCCTAAACACCTCATGGTACCACTAATGCAATATCGTGACAGCTTTAAAAAATTACACAGGAGTTTTCTAACACAAAATAAATATCTTCTGCTTGCATCAGCAACACCTCTGTGGTACAGATTCCAAGACAGTGGAGCTGTGTCCAGAGGGGTTTGTCCCAGTGTCCTCACACTAGTCCTGACTCCCTGTTCTCTTTTCTCACATCTGTTGGGTATAATAAAATTGACACAAATGCATTTTCAGCTTTTGTCATTGAGGTTTCCAACCTCTGCTGCATTTTTTTGGATACTGAAGCTCATGCCAGGTAAGCTGCTAATGCTGTCCCGAGTACTTTTGCCAGACTATCTCACTCCTCACACATAAGCTGCATGCCCGCTCGGTTATGTCCTGCCTGTTTGGGATTTGGAAGATTTCTTATCCCATACTGCCACTTCCCTTGCCACCCACCGTGACTCAGGCAAACTTGGCACTGGAGATCTGTGCCTGTGTCAGAGCCAGGGCAAACCTTGCAGCACCCTGAAGATGCCATTCTGCCCTTCCCTCCAATCCCTGCGTCCCTGCAGTCCTGGTAAAGCTTTGAGTGTTATCCTCTCTGGAGTCCTCACTGGGGAAACGTGGGTTTTACAAATGTGCTCGCTTACCTGGATTATCTGGAGGGTCTTTGCATGGCAGTTTTTCAGTCTGTCATATGCTTTTTCCCTAATTTCTCTGAAGACATCTTTGCTCTCACACCAGTTGGCCACCCTAAACTGTGCTGCGCTGTTTGTACCCCGGTGACATTTTTAAAGAAGGATAATTTCTTTTAAAGGTTTTTGCCTTTGCTCTCTTAAAAATAGCTTTCTAAAATGGAACATTTTCACAGACAAAAATACCAATACTAACTGCCTTGGAGGGGACAGGCTGAATATCTCATACCACTGGTAATTAAATATCATAGAAGTCCTTAATACTTGCATGGAAGGTGCATAACACAGAAGGTATTTCATTCAAGGAAAAACTGTGGAACTTGTGGCATCATTGATGCTGGGAGGGAGCTGGGATGGATTTATCTATCCAGCTGCAGCCAGCACTGTTGCCTCTCACTAATGTGGTTAAATAAGCATTTTAAATATGAGAAACTGGACCTAGAACAGCAGATACCACAGGTGCAACCAGGATAACCAGGGCTGGAGGTAAAGAAAAATTACAGAAGGGAACCTGCAGAGCCCAATTTGCTCGTGCCCACAAGGGCTGCGAGGTGCACAGGTTGAGTTTACCACTTTCACAGCTGAAAAATATGGGCTCTTTAATCCTGCAGGAAAAGCCTAACAAGAACAAATGGCTGGAAGGTGAAACCAGGGAAATTTGTATTAGGGAAAGAAGGGCCTGATTTTTAAAGGCTGGGGCTGATGAGCCCTTGGAAGGGATTATTAAAAGCAGTACTGCCTTTGCCGATGTTTTCAGATAAATGGTGAATATTTTTCTGGCCACTATCCCTGGCCCAAACACACTTCATTAGGCTTTATTGGCATACCTGGATCTGATCCATTAAGGAGTTACATCCTTTACACTTTTGTTTATGATACTGAGTATTGCTCATCGACATGGGCAGGACGGGGGGGGTTGCTTCATTTTGAAGGTAATACCAGTGCCACCAGTTCCACATTATCCGACTACTCCCTTTGAGATTGGTAAGGCTGAAGGGGTTAATCGCCTCTGTGACAGAGGAATCATTTTGAGTGTTGGCCAGGCAAACAGGCTGGGTTAGAAGAATGAACTATCAAAAACTGTCAGGGTATGAATAGAGTTATCATATGAATGGATGTGCCCCTGGAGATAAAGGCAGCACCAAAGACTGCCAGTGAGGCCAGCAGGGACAGGCAAAACAAGGACCCGAGCAGAACAAAGAGCGGAGGTGACGGGATGTCTCCGTAAAACCAGCGCTCCCCAGGTCTGCCGGGACCCAGCACTGACGCCAGCATGTGTGGGATGAGCTTCCACCCTTCCTGAGCATCTTTGGGGGGCTGGGGTTCGCTGCTGGTTTGTTGAGGGTTTTTTGAGTAAAATATTTTGCTAACCACCTTTCAGCAATTGAAAAAATAGGAATTTTTTCCTCCCTGAAGCAATTCATCAGGTTTTCAGTTGTACTTAAATTTGGTTTCATCAGATCCATTTCCACCATCACGAAAATGGGTGCTCATTTATTGTCACTCGAAACAACCCCTTGCAATTTCAGGAAACGAGAATTCAAGGAGAATGAAAAAACCTGCCAAAGTAGGTGTGTTTTGTGCACAGGTGTGTTATTTTTCTGCAAATTTTGGAGGTTGATTTTCCAGAAGTTTTATAAGCTATTAATATAAGAGGGATGGAAATGAAGATGGCACCAGAAACATATCCCTGTAAGCCTACCTAAAATTATGCAAATATTTGCTTTATATCAGCATTTTGGGAGCAATCAAAAAATTAAACACCCCCAGATTTTTTTTTTACTAATGTAGCCTGAACCAGCTCCCTATTTTAAACCAATGCTTCTCCATTCCCCATCAACCAAAAGTCCATAAGCTTAAACACTCTTGTTTCCTATCCTCAGAGAGGAACACACCCCCACAGCCTTTTTAAAACGGAAAAGGCGATTTCCTCTCCCTTTCAATGTCTTGCTTTTCCCGCAGCCCCAACTTCGGCATTGCTGCAGAGAAGTAGGAAAGAAGCATTGAATAAACATGCAGATTAGTTTTTACCTTTTTTCTGTTTGAGCAGAGGGGCAATTAATGAGATTACAATGACAGATTAGCAGGGGAGACCCCCATGAACCCTTCCTGTGGCCCCCGTTTCAGCAGCGCAGCAAGCGGCTGGGTTTTCCCAAGGATTCTGGTGCTTTCCCGCACCCCATCCCTGTTGAGTGGAGGAACGAAACCCCATCACTGTGGTACAAGGAAAAGATGAGCATCCCCTCCTCGGTTCAGCATCCTCCCCTGTCCATCACCCCATCCCCATCACCTGCTGTTTGCCTCAGCCCCAAAATGCTGGGGGAAATATCCCCAAATCTCCCTCCCTTGCTTCACCAGGTCTCCACATGGACCCCTCCAAGCTCACCCGTGGGCCATGGTGTCCATGTTGTGATGGGGAGGAAGGTCGCCTCACGGGCGGAGGGCAGAGCTGAGCTGGGGGCATCACCTGGGAGGGAGCAGACCCCCAGGAGCAGCATTTGAACTGCTATTTTTTGACAGAAAATACAATTTTGTTACCCCCCCCCCACTCAAGCTCCAAATGTGATAATTTCTGCTCATCTGATTTTCTTTCAATTTAACAAAGATATTTCATATTTTACTATTTAACTTCAATTTGTGCTATAGTATAAAATACCTGCTTTAATATTTTCACCTACACAACTCAGTCTGCAATAGTGTAAGAATTTTTAGTGTCTCATACTTCATATTATTGAAATATCTTATATTAAAATATCTTATACTAAAATATCATATATATTGAAAATAATTTTCTACCTTTTCTACCTCCATGCTCTAAAGCAATTTAATAATTTCAGACAATTCTTTTTTCAGTGCTCCAAATAAAAATCTTCCACATCCCACATATTTTTACCCCTCTTTAAAAAAAATTTGAGTTTTGGCTTTCAATGCATTTCGCAATGGCTGCCGTGCTGAAATGGGGGATTTCCCATGGAATGGCGATTCCCTTTTCCTCCTATTTCTTGGGCACGCCTGCACACAAGACTGAAAGGAATAAAAAATATAAGCTTAAAACTTCTTGGAACAAATATTTCAGGAAAGAGAAAGGCACTGGGAGCTCTTGGAAAGAAAAAAAAAACTAGGGTTGAAGCTTTTTTTTTGTTAATACATGTTTTTATATACCAACTGCCTCCCAATACAGGCATGCAGAGTGTAGCACACCATGGCCTGAAATTTGCTTTGTGGTTGTAATTTTCTACCTTGCAGTTCCCAAACCAGCACTGGGTTTGCTCGGGAGCATGGCCAGAAATGCAGGGCACTGAGAGGCTGTGGGAGCAGGCAGAGGTGATGGGCTGCTAGACTACACCCTGACACCGTGCCTGTAGTCACCACACGCTCTGGGCATGGGGCAGCCAAGCCTGGCATAACTGCAGAGTGGCAGGCACCAAGGCTGGGCTCCACTCTGCCGCATCTCCCACATTTCCAGTCCCGTCCCATGCCAGAGCGAGCATCTCCCGCTCAACCACCGGCGCCACAGCCGATGTCGGCGTGGACACCGCTCCCAGCCCATTGAGCACCTGGGACACTGGGAACTGGCAGAGCCCACAGCCACATCCCAGTGCCACTGCTCATGCTGGGGACCCGGCTGGCACCGAGTGCCCCATGGCAGAGCACAGCAGAACCCCAGGATCCGCGGGGCCGTGAGCATTATCGCCGCGGCGGATGGAGCACCACGAGCTTTCTGCAGGCTCCCACACCTTTTCTTGATGCCGTTCAGTGCCTCCTATCGGGTCGAATTGATATCCAGCCTGCTTGGTCTGCCCCAGAGCCCAGCGCATCCCCAGCCCTGTGCAACCTCCTGACCAAGGCTGTGATTAAAGATAGCTTTATTTTCCAACAAGTCTTGTGGGAAAGCCAGGTCTCTCCCAGCCGGCAACGGGCAGACTGGGAGAGAGTCCAGCGTCTGGCTGTCCATGCAGACACCATAAGCCCAAATCAGCATCCAGCGATCTCCTCCGTGGAGTACAGCAAGGAGGCCCTTGCCTCACTTGTCAGTGCCCAGGGTGCACCAAGTCCAGGCAGGGCTGTTTGGCTTTCTGGGGCTGCAGCACTGAGAGCCTGGCGTTGCACAGGCAGCATCCTGCACCACTCCCTGCCCAGGACATGGGGCAAAGTGCAGCTGTTGCATCTCAGAGCACAGACCAAGCAAGGGCTGGGAGTGTCAGGGTGCTGGGGCCCCATTCGGCACCCTCACAGCTCATCCCCCGCAGTGAGACCCCAATGCATCCCCCTGCGTGGGCAGCAAAGCAGATGGGAAAAGGAGCAGGAAGAGGGCCAGGAGGTAGGTATTGGGCAGAAAACAGGGTTAGGACCAGCAAATAGCTAGAAATTGGGAATAAAGTGAGGAAAATGCTGGTGGGTGTTGGACGATGGCAGGTAAGCACAAGGACCCAACCCAGCAGGGTGCTGCAAAGTGTACGAGGCCCAGGGGTGGCAGCCCTTGGGCCTCAGCGTGCTGGAAGGATGGCAGAGATGCAGGGGCAGGAGAAGGGAGAGACTCCATCACCTCCATGGGGCAGGGACACCGGCCCCAGGGCTCGCTAGAGAGGCTGTGCCGTGCTGGCCGAGGCTCTCAAGCACAGCAGAAGGGAGGAAGGATGCTGCTGCCAGTGCCAAGGACATGCTCGGGAGCGGCAACAGCAGATCTCTGGCGATGAAGATCAGCAGACCCGGGAAGCAGCCGTGCCGCCGCTGCCAGCAGAGAGGAAGACAGGCGAACGGGTGGGTGGCAGGAGCAGGAGCAGCACTGCCAAAACCAAAGGGGGCCTGAGGTACTGGAGTAGGGACACGGACAAGGGCCGGGGATGAGGGCAGCCGGCAGCTGGGTAGAGTGGCCAGCTGGAGACAGCAGGCCTGACGTGGCTGACACCAAGATGTCGGGAAGAATCCTCAGCTACATCCCTGCTTCCTACTTCGGAAGTTTCCAGCCCTTTCTCTCACGAGAAGTTTCCCACCTGAATGCCCTTTCCAGCTCCCCTCATCCTCTGCACACCTTCCTGTGCACACCCACTCTCTCCATCACAGCCCACACTGCTCGGCCAACGTGCATGGCCCTGCGCTGCTGCCAGCTCCGGTGATGGGGATCGCCATGGCTGAGCTGGTGCCGATGTCCCTGTCCTCTCTGCAGCCACCCCTGCATGCTGCAGCAGAGCCCGGACACGGGAGGAAGGCAGAGCTGCCGGCATTGCTGCAGAGTCAGGTTCTCCTGACCAGCTCCGAAGTTTTGCCTCTGGTGCAAAAGCTCCAGGATTAGCAAACTCAGACAAGCAGGATCCTGGAGCTGCTCTCCCCTGGGAGCACAGAGAAGCAAAGCCCGGCAGGACTAAGCCCATGTGGACACATCCAAAGAGCCGCAGCGATCCCGCGGGTGCCCCTAACACTGCCCCGTCATTCCAGGGCCACCCCGATTCCTACCTTCGCTGGTGGTGGCCGAGAGGCAAGCAGCCAAGGCTATGACGATGGAGAGCGAGGATGTCAGATCCCCCGGTGCCCATGCCATGGTCCGGCGGGGGCCACCAGGCGCAGGACAGGGCCACCTCGGTTGTCCCAGCACCTCTGCGAGCGAGCCCACTCTGCCCAGAGCTACGGCACTCGCCGGCTGAAGCAAAGGCACTTTGCGCACATTGCTCGCAGCCCCGCGGGCGGGCGAGCAGGGAGGGAGCAGCCTGCCCGTCACCGCTCGCAAGCCAATGGGCTGGGTGGGCTCTGCAGCGAACCCCCCTTCCCGCACCACTCGCGCTCGCTGTACCCAGACCCAGCGTCTGCACCGGGCTCCCGCTCCCCGCTGTCCCCCACGCCCCCGCCCCCGGGGAGCTCCAGCATCCCCACCGCGCCCTGTGCCCCCATCCCGCTCCGCTGCTCTCGCTGGCCGCGGCGAGAGACAAACTTGCGGCGCTGCGGGGAGCTCCGCACTCGGTCGGGGTCAGGTGTGAAGGGGATGGGGTTACCCCTCCCTACCCATGTGCAAGGAGAGGAAAACCCCTTGAAACTGCTCCGCTTGCATGTCTGAAGGAGACAGGTGGGACACCCCCATCCCGATGCTTTCCATGCCACGTCGTTCTGGGAGAGACTCCGCTCACAACTGACCTGTGGCAGTGGGATCAGGGGCCAGCACAGCCAGGGCTCACAGCGCCCTGTTCACTGCCACGCTGGTCACCTGCCAGAGGGTCAACCCTTTCCAAAGCAGTTTGGGAAGATAGCAGTTGTGCCAAGGCAGAAAGGCTGGGCACTGGGCAAGGGCGTCCTGTGACAGGGGACTGGGGCTACCTAGGAAATGCAAAGCATCCTTCACACAGCCTCTGCTTCCCTCTTGCTCGGAGCCACCAGAATCGCCAAACCAGGTGAACACCTTGCTCAGCATTAAACGCTTGACATCTGTCAACAGACCCCCTACAGCCACTACTCCTTCCCCATCTAAATGCTGAACAATCATTAATACCTGCCCGTGGTAACCACAGATGCTGACTCCCATCTACACCATGTGCAGTGACTTATTTGCTCCTTCATGTACTCGTGGCCAGTGCATTGTGACTGCAGCTTTACCCTGCCCCAGGAACTACCCCTGGGCAAGACACACAGGGCAGGATAGGCATCTCTTCCATTGTCAGGCCATCCCTTGGAAAAAGCTCATCCCAGACTTGCTCAGTGGGAACAGGGAAGGAAAGAGGGTGTTACACACCCCCCATTCCACTCTGTGTACCCTGTATGTTCTCTGGAGATGCTAGACCCCATGCTGGGGCATCCCACGGTGCTACCAGCAGCTTTCTGCATGGAGGACTGAGAGCTGCTTCCTGCCCAACTCCCAGCACAGAGTGGTAACAATTCCTCATTCAGAATGGATGAGGACTGTACCTGCAGGGACCTGTCTGCACCACTCATCGCCAGGACCTGGGAACAGCACAGAGCCTCGGGTCCCTCCAGGTTTTTTACCCTGCCTGCCTGGGAAGCAGTCAGTCCAGAGACAGTGCTGAAGAGATCCTGTCATCAGCAGTATCACGGGATGGGCTTGCAGAGCGGCTTAGGCAGGGACACAGCTGGGGCTCAGAAGATGCCAGACATTCCCAAGGCAGCTGGCAGAGGCCGAGCGGTGCTGTTAGGTAGCGGGTACAGCTACACAGTGGACTTTGCAGTGGACCTTGGAGCAAAGGGGTCAGGGCTGATGGTCTCCAGAATCACAGCAAGTTACCAGGAAGTCCCAGATGATGCCACAGTAGTTGCACCCCTGCAGCTGGTGAGAAAGCAAATTTTCTGCCAGCTTTCACGTTGCTATTCCGACCCAGACATTTCCATTTGCTGAAAGGGCTTGTCACAGCTCAGTGCTGGATCCTTCAGCTCTCTGTCCCACAGTGCCAAGCAGAGCCAGGCATCGTCTGCTTGGCTCTTGTGAAACCCTCCTGCAGACCTGCCTCCAGCTCTGGTGTTCATCTGGAGAAGAGAAGGCTCTCAGGAGTCCTTAGAGCCCCTTCCAGGGCCTAGAGGGGCTCCAGGAAAGGAACTTTGGACAACGGATGGAGTGACAAGATAAGGGGAAATGGCTTCACACTCATACAGGGCAGGGATTGATAGGATATTGGGAAGAAATTCCTCCCTGTGAAGGTGGTGAGGCCCTGGCACAGGGTGCCCAGAGAAGCTGTGGCTGCCCCATCCCTGGGAGTGTTCAAGGCTGGGCTGGGAGCAACATGGTCTGTTGGATGTGGGGTGGAACGAGATGGTCTTTAAAGGTCCCTTCCAACACAAACAATTCTATGATTCTGTGATCTCAGTCCTAAACTCTAGAAAAAGCTCTGGGGAGGCAGAAGCCAGCTTTGGCCTTCCAGCACTGAGTGGTTCCACTCACAGTGCCATGCCCCTAACCCTGCAGATCTTCAATACATCTCAGCTACCCACATGGGCTCTCCAGTCCCCTGGTGCCATCCCAGCTCCATGTGTGACAGGACTGTGGGTCCTCTGCATCTGGCAGAGGTGCCAACAGCCACCAACTATTGTATGTCTCCCACAGGTTTTGGATTTGCTGTGCTCCAGGACTGCAGAGAAGCTGTGCAGGCCTGAGCACTGTTACATGCTGTAAAGCAGCTTTGCAGGAGCCAAGACACAACCACTCCAGAAACGCCCCAAAATCCCTTCCAGGGAATGGGAGGCCTCTCAGATACTGTCAGCTCTGAGGAGAGGGGATGGTGTGTAATGGGATGCCTGCAAGCAGTGGTGGGTGCAGCAGGAAGCAGGGTCAGTGTGAACTCTGTACCACAGCACAGTGCACACATACTGGCACAGAAGGGCTGTGGAGGCAAGTATTCTGGTTTCCCTGGTCACTTGGTTTTGTGGTCAGGATGCGCCTTGAGTGCATAATCAAGCATGTGCATCAAGGCTGGGCACTGTCACAGGTGTTAAAGATGGTACAGGGTCAAACACTTTCGGGATGCTCCTGGCTGGTAATGCAGACCCCTTCCATATTAGGCTCCATGTGCAGCCACAAGGGGTGGTCACAAGGCATCCCAGGAACCCCAAACAGACCAGAAAACAGAAGCATGGAGGGCATCACACCAGGATCCCTGTCCCTCTCCCCACCTGCAGCCCTCCCCAGGCTCCCATTCAGCTATCTCTGGCCTGAACCCAGCTGCCTCCCCCTTCTTGCTGAGTGCTGCTGCTGCCTCCACTCCTTGATGAGTCTCTTGCCACATCCCTCAGCCATGGTCCTGCACCTGGCTGTCACTGAGATGGGGAGGATATTTATAGATGCAGCAGAGAGAGGAGGGCACAGCTCAGACAGACAGATCAAAGGAGGGAAGAAAGCCTGGGTTTACCCCCTTTTAGCAGCACCCAGGTCACTGTGCATTTAGCAGGGAGCCTCCTCGTTAACTCGGTAGCTCAAACCTGAGTGGTTGTTGCCCTGTGCATCCAGCTTTGCACCCAGAGATTGCCCACTGCAGCCCTGAAAGAGCAAATCTCTGCCTGGATTGAGGAGGGCAGCCCTGTTTCTGGTGTTCCAGCACTTCTGCACTATGTCGAGACACTTCTGCTCTCCTGTAGACTCTGCAGGGCCACATGCCTTAGGGTCAAGGCTAGTGGAGGGACCACTGGTGGCAGTCATCAAGGGAATGGCACTATCTCCACGCCCATGTCACTCTGTGCTGGGTCACAGGCAGAGCCAGGACTCCCTGCTCCAACCCCTGTGGAGAAGGAGAGGCTCATGGCAGGGACAGAGCCATAGTGCAGGTTGCCATAACCCTGGCACCTGTTCATCCCTCTGTCCCCTGCTGTACATCCTTTCCGAGGAGGAGGAGACATGGGTGCCCTCTCCCAAACACAGTGTTCTTCCTGTTCATCATGTGTCTGCAGAAGAAGGATAAGGACGAGCTGTGTATGTTCCTGAGTTGTAGCAACACTGCACAGAGGTCCAGGATCCTCCCAGAAAAGCACTGATCATTGTCAGTAGGGAGACAGGACTCCTGGGGGACTTTCTCTACCCAAATAGCCTTAAACTATGCTCCATCCTTGTCTTGACCAGGCCTGAATCCAAGGAGCTTTAAAACCTGAAGTTCAACAAGTAAGATTCTTACTGCCTTCCCCCCCTACCCTGAGCCCTCCATTCTGGCTCTATGGCAGAGCCCCAGAGGTCACAGGACAGGAGGAGGGTGCTGGACACATGCAGGTGGAACATCCCCCCTCTACACTTCTGGTGGCTGTGGCATTCCCCAGTAAAGTTTGCATTTAGTGCCCCAGCCTGAGCTGTCAGCAGGAATTCTCAGGGAGCTCCTGTGTGCCCCATGTAAGGATGCCTGTGGACAGCCCTTTAAACTGGCATCTGCTACATAAACATGCTGACAAGTTATCTGCATCTGTACAACTACTCACCGGGAGCAATCTGGGTGTTAAACTGCTGTAATTCCCTGTGCTATGTCAGGGCTGGGACAGATTGCTCAGCTGCAAAGCTGAGGATCACAGGGACCACATCTCACCTCCTCCCTGCCTCCTGGGCAGGCTGACAGGCTTTTTTCCCTTTCCAGTGCTTTAGGGTTGTATTTTTCCTGGTGTGCCAAGATCCTTTTTCAACCAGGTGCCTTCCCTGCTTGCCCAGTCCTCCCTGGGGCTCACGAGTATTCCCATCATTGCCTGGCCTCTTACCCAGGAGAGCAGCCATCCAGCCAGGACCTTCCATGAGATGCCATGGCTGAAGATCTCCAGTCCTTCAGCACAGCCAGGTGGAGGGTGCTGCTCCCTCCTCATTATCACAAGCAGGTGCCCAGGTTGTTCCATTAATGCCAGCAGAGAGGGCCAGCCCTTGGCACCACTCGTGATGAGGTAGGACTGTCAGAACCGCTGGCCAGCTGAGCAATCAGCACACAATTAATTCAGGTCAAGGCTGGGGAGGCTGGGCATGTCTCTCCTTGTCATTATCAGAAACGCTGTGTATTAATATCCTTTATAGTAAAAAAAAAAAAATTCATAATTTTTCCTCATTGAAAGAGACAGTTTGGAACTGGAATTGAGACAAACACAAGCCAGGATAACCGGCTGCAGAAGGCGAGAGTTTAAGAAAGGTCTTTTGGTAATATCCATCGTTCCCTTATCAGTGAGGATATTAAATGTATTGAAATGCTAAGCAGCTCTTTAAGGGCTGTCTCTGATTTTCATTAAACAAGCAGGGGATGAGCAGGAAGAAGGTGATGCAGCACTGTTCTCTCTCTAAGAAATTCTGATTGCTGGATATTAACAGCATTAGTCCTTTTATCCAAGAGCGCCAGGGTTGCACTTGCCTTCTTTCCTATTCTGTGTCTTGCTGAAGGGGAACTTAGTCTCTGCTGTCTAACATGGGCACACAGTGGCTTTGGAGCTGTTAGGGACTAGGGCTGTACAGAGATGTACAGCAAGAGTCTCCCGGGGACCATGAGTTGGATCCCTTTATGTTTCAGTCCCACCATGTTCCTGCTGCCCAAAAGGAGATGTTAGCTCATGCCTTGGCAGGGCAGTCTGGTCCTAAGAGGAGATGGGGATGAGCAGTCAGAAGTTTAAACCAAGTGAAATCACCCCAACAGGCCCAAAGCGGAAGCATCATCTGAGGGATGGTGAGGAAATGGGCTACACCCTCGAAATGTATCTGGCATTGAGTCCTGGTGATCCCCAGACATCTCCAAGCATGGAGAAATATGCTTCTGTGCCCTGCCTGAAGGGAGGCCTGGGGCACACCTCTGCCCCACTCTGGGGAACACAGAGTGCTGTAATGACTTCAGAGACCATCCCTCAGCTTCCCAAATGGGGACATTGCTATGGCAATGTTGGAGGGACCCACCACAGCATGCAGTGCTACACCATGGGTCGACAGCAGGGCTGGGGCCCACAGGGCCACAGCAGAGGGTTTGGGGTACTCTGCAGAGGGTCTCAAGCCTGTCTGCAACGCTGGCATGGCCAGCTGAGCCCTTGAAGGAGCTCCAGCCAACACTCCAGGTCTGACACCCAGGCAGAACTGTGACAGCCTTTGGATTTCTCTGCCAACAGCCCAATGATGCTTTGCTGGCTGAAGAAGCAGAGGTGCAACACAGTCAAGTCCAACCACTTCAAAGACACTTCACAAAACAAAGACCATGAATTAGGTGCTAAAATGGCACAAGTGCCACAAGTACACCTCAGCGCTCTTAATATCTTTTCTTTGCCTTCCAGTTTCTAACCTTAGCATGCCCCTGGCTCTGCTCTAAATGGTCCTAGAGGCTGAAGGTTCTGCTGCTATAACCACAGGTCTCCAGAAGCTGGGGCTCGAAAGCACCTGAAAATAACAAAGCTGCCCACAGCATTTGTGAGAGACAGCAGCTGTGGAGGAAGAGAGGCAACCCCCATCCAGTGTGCTTGCATTTGGAAAAGAAAGCGACACAGGGTCAGCCCTAGAGCTCTCTAGAGAAGGGTTGGTACAAACAAACAGAAATTAGCTGGAGCTAATAAAACAGGGGCTGCCACAAGCCTAGGCAGCATGGCATGTGTTTAACCTCAGTCTCCAGAGCCCAGCAGCTCCAATATTGCCAAAGGGAATGGCTTTGTGGGCTAAGCAGGTAGTTTGAAATTCTTAGGCTTTGGGAAAACACAGGGTCCCTGCAGGACAGCTGGAATCTGCAACCCAGCTCACTACCCCTCCCACACAGAGCATCACCCTGCTCTGGGCCATCCCTCTCATGTCTTTGGACCCAGCTTGTGCGTCTTTCCTCCCACTTTATTCCATGCTTATCTTCACTCCCTTCTGTCCTTGCTCTTTCCTTTCTTGTGCATGGTTTGTTCTGTCCTGTCTCTGAGGCTTTATCCCACATGGACAGATGAACAGCTTTGTGCCTGCCAGATGGCTGTGGCACCTCCGTCCCCATCCCCTGCCACCCATCACCGCCTCCTCTGTTCACAGAGCTGGTCACTGCTTCCAAAGAATCCCAGAACAGTTTAGGTTGGGAGGGACCCTAAAGCTCATCTTGTTCCAATCCCCTGCCATGGGCAGGGATACCTTCCCCTAGATGGAGTTGCTCAAGGGTTGCTTTGCTCCCAGCTCAAGCTCACCCTGCCTGCACCGTCAGGCTTCTCCAGCAGCAATGAGACAAATGCTCTCCAAGGCACCCAAAATCCCTGATATTTGTGCCATGGGATACAAATCCTCCACAGGATCAAATGGGGCACTTCTATGGTTGTTTCTTCTTCTGGTTTCTTGACCAAAATAATCAAGCCTTTCTTCAGACACTGTCATGAGATGGAAAGGAAAGCAGGACAACCACACCAGCCACCTCCAGAGTCCTACAGCCCTGCCTTGGAAGCACTTTACAGCAAGAGTTACCACCCTTTGGCATTCCCAGTCTCTGCCATTCCAACCTAAAGACCTCTGGCCCCAAATCACTGGTACTAAGGGGCAAAGACACCAGAGAGGCAGAAAATACCTCCCTCCCCATCTCAGGCAACCCTTGCACAGCCAAGAGAATGCTCTGATGCTGTTGAAACTGTCAGCTTCACTTCAAGCACATTGTTTCTGCTGGAAGTGGAAATTTCAAAGAGACTTAATTACAGAGCTGGGCAGACCCAGACATAATCTTTTTGAAAGCTGACAATGAGATGCTGTCCAAAAATAATTTTGATGCTATAAAAATAACCAAACAAAGCTGCATTTAAAATGGGATGAGTAATGGGGGAACAATAGCAAAACATATGGGAACAACCACAGCCACTTCAGAGCCCAGAAGGGTTTCCCTGTGCAGAGGGAGGGACTCCCACAGAGTGGTACCCAGGTCCTACTTACCTGGGCTATGGCTATGCTTTCCCAGAGCTCTGTCTGTGCTGTCTGCAATTCAGGGAATTTGGGAAGAGGCCATCAGCACACAAAGGTGGAGCTGGCAATGGTAAAGGACAGTCCAAAGCCACAGTTTTCCCCTCTGGTTTTTGTTACATATCCTGGGAACCCCAGCTGCAGCTTCAGGTTTAATATTTGCTCTGTCCGATGACAAAGTTCAGCTGTAGCAGGGACCATGCCACCAGCTGCGCCTATTTATTAGCCAGCATGTGTGTATGAAGTGTGAAGCCAGCCTCCTGCCCAGTAGCATTTTTTCATGTGGGAAGTTGGATTCAGGAATATTTAGGAAGAACTGGAGCTATGCACCCAGCCCTGGCTATTGCAGAAAGTTATAAATAACCAGGTTACCTCAGGTAACCTTTCAGAATTGCAGCCTAATTTCTTCAAACTTCCACCTCTCCACCACATGTTACTGAGATTTAACTCCCTGTGGGGTGTGAGGGGTCAGCGAAAAGCCCTTCATCAGTTCAAGAAGAAGATGAAAAAACAAATTGAAATTTCATAAAGAAAGTGTATTCAATTAATACTGTCTCAGGAAATAATTAACATATTCACTTGGAAATTGTCCAGAATACAACCTATGTTTTAACAGAAGGTGGAAAAGGGTAAGGGAGGACACACGTATTTCACACTGTTAGGACTCAGCTCTGGGACTCGGATACAGATGAAGCCCAGCCTGCAGCCTGGAGCTGAGCTCTGGTGCCTCACGGAAGCAGCATGTGTGGCCACACTGCCGCCGTAACCAGAGGCAGAGGAGAAGCCACACGTCTCCTCTGGTACCCTGCCTGCTGAGGCCAGCAGGAGGCTGTTTGCTGCTCCCAAAGGTCGGTGCAAGCAGTCCCAGCTGCACAGAGGAGCCAGGAGCTATTGAACAGTCACGGAGAAGCCAAGGCTGGCAGCATCGGGCATCACCGGCTGCCACCCCACAGCTCCTCACTACTAAACCTGCCACTGTACTCCTGGGCCATATCACAGCTCCAGGATTAGATACCAGCTTTGCCCCTGGAGAGACTTCAAGGGCTCAACCAAACTACGTTGTCCTGCTGCCTGCTCAGCTGAAGACAGCGGGATCAGCAGCCAAGTCAGAAGCAAGGGATCACATTGCCAGGTTCTGGCAGCACTTTTCCCCATGCCACATCTTCAAACATTGTAAGATTTTTCTAGCCTGCAGCATGGGGGAAGTTTATTTCTCCCCTGGTTTGGGGAATTTGGGCTAAATTGAAATCAAATTATTTCAGATGAGAATGTCATTGTGGTTCCCCCCCTCACACCGCCCCCCAAATAATCAGGCTAGCCCAGAGATCAGAGGCTGTGGGGGGAGGAATATCAGGAGATGGCAAAGATTTCCAAAAGAGGCTCTTACCCCGAGATTGTTGGTTCAGCTCTCTTGATTCTGTGATATCCTTGTGGAGAGCAGGGCAAAGAGGACGAACAGGAAATGTCAGAGGTCTATATAGACTTTGGACAGGGTGGGCTTTCCTGGCTCTCCGCCAACCCCGTTGGGGCAGGAGGAGAGATCCAGGGTTATCTTGATCAGAGTCACAGGGTCCCGGGGAAGGGGGCACAGAGTGTCCCTGAGCTCACTGTAACATGTCATCAAACTCCAGATATTGCAAGGCTTGAGATGAATGCCAGGAATAGGTAGGACACACACTCCCCAGTCATCTTCCTCTTGCTCTGATTGACAGCAAGCTGTCTCTAATTTTTAAATATATACATTTTTTCCCATTCTATCTTTGGAAACAGTCTCTCCACAAGGCAAAGTAAACAGAACTCCATGCAGAGTTGATTTAGTCACTCCAGCTTCCCCATGGCTATTTTCCTCTCCAGTACCCCATCCCAAGGACACTGCAGCAAAGTTCCTCACTCACTGCCAGCAACCCTGGCACAGGCCCTCTTGCGCTGTGTGAGGTCCCACGGGGCACCAGGCACTGGCAAGAGCCACACAAGGCTTTGGTCTGCCTACAAGACAAGACTGTCTCCTGCTTAGGCACCTCAGTCCACCAAGGCAGCACCCCTAGGTCCGTACCGACTTTCTAAGCTCTCATTGAAAATACTTCTCAACAGCATAGTAATTCTCCTTCCCAATAGTGTGTCCTGGGTCTTGAGGTGCCCTAATTTAGGCAATAGGCTCCCTTTGAAGGCAGCTTTGCTGTCAGTTGCACTTCTGACTGTGTCATGCCCTGAGGGGTCTCTCATCCCAATCTAGCCACTGAAAGCTTTGCAGTAGACTCTGTGCCCTGTGTTTCTGTCATCTGGCTACAGAGGAGGACACTCCCTAACAGATTTAATTCCTTTGGTCCTCCAGTTAAAGCACTCAGGTGCTGATGCTAGCAGAAATAGGTTCTTATCTGGTCAGTGGCACACTCAGGTGATGTTCACACATAGCAGAGACAAGTCTCTTCACCACTCTCAGAGTAGCTCCTTTTGTAGAGATACTTTCTGTTTTGCTCTCAAATATCTGTATTCAAAGTAAAGCTAGTTGCCTTGACCTGGATATTTAGAGTCCGTTTGCCTTCTGCAGCAGCTCTTTCCTTCACTGCTTTGAAGAAGTCATCTGAGCTAATAGAATGGGCAATTTCATCTTTATCCTCCCCGTGCACCTGCTGGTGCTCACAGACTCTTGCATTTGCTGCCTCTCCCAACTGCGGGTGCTTTGCTTTTGGTGTTTATCAGAGCCCGTGCAGCACTCAGGTGCTGTGCTGGCTTCATCCCTGCTCTCAGATGTGCTCTCATCTCTGCCACGGGTCACTCTGGTGATGTCAAGTGTTTTCAGTGGTTTATGAAGGTTCCACACTGCTCACGCTTCAAAGGTGTCACTCTGGACAGGGTGACCTCTGCCTGGCAAATTCTAATTGCTGTGCCCCTGCATTAGCTCTGCAACCACAACTTACTACTTCTAGTAGCTGTGAGAAAGCTGCTTGAAGCTCTCTTCCCATGCCAGGCAACTCCAACATCCTTCCATGGACCCCAGGACACAGAGAAGCAGGTCAGGAGAATAAACACTGCAGGCATACAGCAGCACAAGTGACTAGCAAACTCATCTGTGCTGTAGGGCAGAAGTGCCACACCTCCCTCTGCCCAAGAGGATTCAACCCCCATCTTTTGCCTTTCCAGACTGTGCTCCAGTCTTTTGCAGATGGTGCATGGCTGGACTCCTTGGGCAGATGTGAGCCTTGAACACAAAGCCTCGTGCAGCACCTCGTCCTTCTGCAGGGATGACAGAGACAGATTTTGTCCCACTGGGGTCCCTCGAGGGTCAGATGTGGAAACCAAACTTAGAAGACCACTCTGGAGTTAGGATCACACCTTAGAAAGGGTAGTATTTTTGGCTTCTCTGCTTTTCCCAAGCTCCAGAAGACACAAGCCTGTCTTGGCATTATTGCAGGTGCCTTGGACTGGGAAGGTGGGTTGCACCAATCAGGCTGGCTTTGTGGGGCCAAAATCCCTTTAAAGATTTTGTCTCCAGAGCTGAGGCACACAAGAGTGAATTGTAACAGGCTCTAACCAGCCAAGTAAAAATCTTATCTCCCTGTTTGACTGGGAAGCTCAGTCTTGCACTGCAGACCATCCATAACATGATCAAGGTTGAACATTTCCATACCATATTTTTCCTCTACCCACAAGAAAAGGCTGCCGCTCCACAAGTTATTAAATAAAATGACTGAAGAGGAGAGAAGGGTACAGAGAGGACAGAGCTGCCTTTGCAGAGCAGATAGAGAGCTGGGTCTTTTTCTCTCCTTTGCTTGCAAGTTTACTCCCCAAGTCTTGCCTTGCCTTAAAGCCCAGGCAGCAGATGTCTTGGCCAGGCTACTACCCCTCAGGTTCTTCCACATGCACATTACATGGAATGCCCTTGTCCGCCCCCATAGGGTTGGAAGATTATTTTATACACTCCCAAGACACTGTGAGTACCTCCCATGCAGCAGAAGAAAGGAGATGAGGACAACCTACAACCAGGAGCGGCAGATGTCCTAAAGAATGAGCTCCAGCCTGGCACCAGCATCTCCCACAGAGGGGACATTTTCTTTAGTGCACATGTCTGAGAAGATAAATCTAAACTTAAGCCAGAACACTTCTCTTATCTAAATAATTTGGTGAATGTGGATAAGACATACGCATCAGCAGGGAAAAGTTTCCAAAGTCAATGGATGAAGTCCGAATTGTGATTTGAAATAAGAATTAATATCCCTGTAGCTTTCTTATCTTCAGCCTGTCCCACTCTGGCACAAAGCCGTTGAACTTCCCACAAAGGCATTGCCTGCTCCAACAGGTGGTGGGGAGGAAGGACAGGGGCTGCTGGGGCTCCTTGGAGACACCTCCCAGATTTTCTGAGCCCCTGGGAAAGCAGAGCAGCACCCCCAGAGCTCAGAGCAAACTGTTTCTAGAGAGTGGCGGTTCCTGGTGAGCAGAGAGGAGATGCTGTGAGGAGGAAGCTGCTGGGAGGTCGCTGCGGGCTGGGTTTGCTGGAGCTCTGCCGTGTGCTGGAGCTCTCGGCAGCCGCACAGGCTCAGCCAGGTGGGGCATCCGACAGGAGCTCAAGCACCACAGTGAGACACCACAGCCCCCCAGGGCCCCTTCCCCTGCAATGGCTGTCAGACCTTCCCTGACAGACTTGTCAAAGGCAGACCCCGGGGATGGGCTGACGGTGGGGGACAGACCCCGGGGCGAGTGCCAGCGCCGTGCCGGGGCCACCAGCCTGCCTTTGCTGGGCCCAGGGCTGGGAACAGCCGCCCAACGCTGTCAGCAGCACTTCAGACTGCAGCATGGGCTGGGGCTGATGGCGGCAGGCATGCCCAGGTATTCCTGCACTCAGTGAAAAACAAGTTCCAGCTGGTCCTGCTGAGGGATGAGGTACTTGCACAAGGGTGCGCAGACAAACCTACCCGTGGTGTGATGCCACCTATGCCCACCTGCCCTCCCCCTGTCCTTTGCCTCCTCGCACACAGATGATAACTCCAGCTCAGCACTCACCCACTGACAGGTTTGCTCCAGGAAACTGCTGTCTGCCCACCTCTGGGGCAGCCCAGGAGCTGGGAAGCCTTGGTGGAGTACTCCCTGGAAGATGACAGGTCTCCAGCTTGGGTTAGGGGATAACCCTTGCGCTCTTTGCTGCTCCACCCAGCAATGAAGAAGTTTAACTGGGTTTAAACTGAGAGAGGGAAGGGTTAGATTAGATAATGTGAAGAAATCCTTCTGTGTGAAGGTAGTGAGGCCCTGGCCCAGGTTGCCCCGAGCAGCTGTGGCTGCCGCAGCCCTGGAAGTGTCCAAGACCATGTTGGATGGGGCTTGGAGCAAACCTGGGATAGTGAAAGGTGTCCCTGAACATCGCAGGATATGGAACTGGGTAGGCTTTTAGGTCCCTTCCATTCCCAACCCAAACCATTCTGGAGTTCTATGATAATTACAAGCGATAATTTATTCATTACTGCTTGACCTGTTTACTCTGTCGAAGCCTGTTCCCCCTGAGCCAGAAGACAGGGCCAGAGAGCAGAATGACACCCACCATAATGAAAGGGTTAATGGTCAGCAAACTACACCAGAGAGACACACACATGGAGTCTGTGGACTCAGATGCAATCTGAGGGATCGGGTGGAAGTGCTCAGTGAGCCATTTTCCATCATTTATCAGCAGTCCTGGCGCACTTGGGAGGTCACAGCTGTCCCAAAGTGGTGTTCCCCAGGGTTCAGTAGTGGGTCCAGTCCTGTCTAACATCTTTACCAATGATTTGGATGAGGAGATTGAGTGTACCCTCAATAAGTTTACAGCCAACACCACAAGCAGGGTGGGAGTATGGATCTGCTGAGGGGCAGGAAGGCTCTGCAAAGGTATCAGGACAGGCTGGATTGATGGGCCAAGGTCAACAGCACAAGGCCAAGTGCCAGGTCCTGAACTCAGGTCACACCAAACCCAGGCAGTGCTCCAGGCTTGCGTAAAAGTCTGGAAAGTTGCTGGGCAGAAAAGGACCTGGGGGTGCCAAACATGAGCCAGTGTGTGCTCAGGTGGGCAAGAGGTCAGTGGCAAAGCAGGACCAGGGTAGTGATTGTTCCTCTGTGCTGGTGAGGGCCTGCCTCAAATCCTGGAGTCAGTCTGGGCTCCTCATGATAGGAAAGACATTGAGAGGCTGGAGCATGTCCAGAGAAGGGAACGGAGCTGGGAATGTCCCTCCTGGTGTGGGACACCAGAAGCAGCTGGGGGAGCTCCTAGAAAAAAGAAGGCTCAGGAAGGACCTTCTGGCTCTGCACAACTCCCTGAAAGGAGGGGACAGCCAGGAGAGGGTCAGGCTCTGCTCCCAGAGAACAAGGGACAGAACAAGATTAAATGGCCTCAAGGTGTGCAAGAGGAGATTTAGACTGGATGTTAGGAAAAATTTCTTCACTGAGAGGATATTCAGATATTGGAACAGGCTGCCATGGCAAGGGCGGAGTCACCATCCCTGGAATTGATACATAATGTGTTGATGGGGCATTTGAGGACATGGTTTAATCGTAAACATGGTGGTGCTGGGTTGATGGTTGGACTCAATGATCTTAAAGGTCTTTTCCAACCTAAATGATTTTATGATTCTAATTAGAAAACAGGGAACCAGCTGCCTGTCCTGGGTGGTCTCTCTTTCCCATCAGCCATGCCCACTGCTAAGCAGAAATGGAGCTGCAGGGGCACTGCCCTCCCAGTCCAGGGGTGCAGGAATGAGGGCTTGGGAAGCAGAGAGGGACTCTGGCTGAGTCAGGGCAGCCCTCGGCAGGACTGAGCATCACAGAGGGGCATGGAGACACCTAATCCATTGTGGAGGGATCAGAGAATCCCAGAATGGTTTGGGTTGGAAAGGACCTTAAAGTTCATCTCATTCTACCCCCTGCCATGGGCAGGGACACCTTCCACTATCCCAGGCCTGTGCAGCCTAGCCTTGGACACTTCCAGGATTGTGTTTACAGCTTCTTTGGGCAACCTGTGCCAGGGCTTGCCTGCCCTCACAGGGAAGAATTTCCTCCTAACACCCAATCACAAACAATCCTCAATTAGTTTAAAAGTAATAATTACCCCCATCCCCGCCCCCCCTCCCCATGCTCTGTCACTGTCTGCCTGTGCAAAAAGTCTCATTTCCTCCTTTTAATACACTCAGCTTATCAAAGCTGCAGCTGCTTTGGGATTCGCAAACAGGAGAGGCTGACACAGACCCTCCCCATCAGCAACATGGTCAGTGGCTGGCACAGGGGAGGCCCTGAGCCCCTGCGCCAGAGCAGGAAAGCCAGTATTGATGTAGCTGGTTGTAGCAACCACAGCCCATATGGAATGGAATGGAATGGAATGGAATGGAATGGAATGGAATAGAATAGAATAGAATAGAATAGAATAGAATAGAATAGAATAGAATAGAATAGAATAGAATAGAATAGAATAGAATAGAATAGAATAGAATAGAATAGAATAGAATAGAATAGAATAGAATAGAATATCCTGAGGTGGGAGGAGTCCACAAGGATCATGGAAGTCTCCTGGCCCTGCACAGACTACCCTACCTTCCTGTCTATGAACAAGAAGCTGTTCCAAAGCAGTGGGTAAATGCCAAGATTCCCTCCTCCTCCTCCTCCTCATCTCTTGTCTGCTTACCTGCAGGACAGACCTGCAGGGAGAGGAAGAGGAGGGATGTCTGGTTGCAGCAGAGCATCAGAAGCAGGGCTCAGCGGAGCTGCCTGTGCCTGCAGCTTCCTGCTAGGCCACTGCAGTGGAGCCTGGCCTGCAGCAAGCTGCACACAGCTGCCTGCACTGCCAGGCCTCCTGCTGGGCACCAATCTTCATCTCTTTGAAATCCACATTAAAATACATGAGACACACTCTCTGGCCAGGGCTCCCAGCGCTGGATAATTGCCTTTTAAGTGCTTTCTAAATGCAAACTGAATGTCATTCTTACCACCATTGCCACCTCCCCTGCACCAAGTCTTTGATCTGCTACATGTCATGACAATATTGCAATTACCCTGTCAGTGTTGGGAAGTGCAGGCTCTCCCGGATGGAAAGTACAGGGATGCACTGGACACTGGAACCCTGCCCTCTCAACTGACCCTACAGACAAGGGGCTGGCACTAGAACTGCACTCTGGCTGGACACGGTGGATCCAGAGAAGCATGTGGGGGTCACCAGTGAGCAGCACCAGAATAGATTCCCTCAGGTAAGGGGGTGACCTGCTGCAGGCTGAGGCTGGAAGTGCAGTGTATCCCTGATTATGCAATGGATCCCTGGTGATGTGATGAATCCCCTTGCGAGCTGTGTGCAACTTCCTGGCTGTGTCCTTCCTCTGCAAGGATCTAAAAAGTCCATGGCTTTTAAAACTCAACCAGATCCCTGCCTATGTATCCTTTTTCCTCAGGCCCATGAGCCCAAGATCTGCTGCATGCTGAGCAGCAAAAATCACTCAGTTCACCCCAAAACCAACTTATGGTCACAGAATAATAGAATCACTGAGGTTGGGAAAGCTCTCTAAGATCATCAAGTCCAGCTGTTAACCCAGCACTGCCAGATCCACCACTAACCCATGTTCTTAAGTGCCACATCTACATGTTTTTTAACTCTTCCAGAGACTTTTTCTGTCTTTTTGCTTTGTGGGAAATGCTGAAGGAGAGAAAGAGAAAAAAGAAAGAAGGGAAAAAGAAGCCAGTACCATTCTGGACTGGTCCCAGGTATTGACTTAAAGGCACTATTTCCAGACTTGGCAGCAAATCTGAACTCTGACCCACCCACCACATCCTGGGAGGACACAGCTCTGAAGGCAGCAGTCAGTCTTCTCCGCAGCTCACTCCAAACTCTGTGCCAGCATTCTTCCCATCTGCTGGAGGGCTGCTGGTGGGAGCCTGCCCCTGCCACCACCTGCAGCTGCCTGTCATGTCCCTGTCATCCCCACCACAGCCAGACCGTGGGGCAGGGCAGATCCTTTGCACAGAGGTGAGACAAGGCAGTGCTGCTTAGTAGAGCGTGGCTTGGAAAACCTTCGGGGATGCCATGCAGATGCAATGAGGAGCCCTGGGGTCTTTTCCTTCCCCACCTGCTCCATCTGGCCCAAACAGGAATGGTGAGGCTAGAACACAGATGTTCCCCAGCAGGGGACACCAATTGGGATGGAAACACTGTGGAGAGAACCTCCCGGTGGCAGCAGAGCCTTTTGGACTGCCACTTCAGCAGACCCAGGAAAAACACCCAAAATTACTGTAATACAGCTCTGTGGGAGCAATGTGCACCATGTACTGTCCACAGCATCACCCTCCTGCTGTCACTGTCACCGGGCAAAGTCAGGAATACAGGGCTGTGGACTGGCTCCTCCATCAGCTTCCAGTATGCCCAGTGTGCCTGGCAGAGCAGTGCCCCAGGGAGAGGGCACAGGGAGCTAGCAGCTCCCATCTCCACAGGAAAAGGACAGAGCAGCTTCTCATCTATGGGAAGCTCCAGAAGGCACATTGCTGTCTGACCCTGGAGAAAAGGGACAAAGAAACATAGAAAATATGGTAATAATGCTGCTTTCCTTCCCCATTCGTTCTGGATGGGTAACTCCCTTCTGACTGTTCCTAAATCCTACAGGGATCCTCTGAATACCAATTTCCACATCACACGCACCTCTGAGTCTCCATGCAATGCAACTCCCCCACAGCCATCTCCCCCTCTCCCACCACCTTTACTCTGGAGTACCCAACTACATCTCAGGCAGTATTTCCCAATTTCCAGAGCTCCTTGCCCAGTCACACATGCACTGAGTGGCCAGGACTCAGCAGGGAACTGTCTTTGAGCTTGCCCCAACTTGTATTCACTGCCTTGGGGTGCAAGGGAATGTGCAGGGTGTGCAGCTGGGACGTGGGCACTCCAATCCCTGTGGATGTGCCCACTGTGTCCACAGTACACAGTCATTTCAGAAGGCATTTGGTGCTCAGCACTGGCTGGGAGCTGCTGCATTTTATACCTGGCTGACTCATTTGCAATGTGCCAGGGCCCTGTGGTCACCACCACAATTTTTGTGCCTATGAGTGGCCACAGCCACAATCTGCTTGGTGTGACACCAGAGGGAAACACCACACTAGGAGCTGCTGGGCATCTCTGCCACTTGGAGAAGGAGACAGAGCAGAGCAGAGATCCTGCCTTGCTCAGTGCTGGTGGGAAAGTGGAGAGATGTGGAGACATTGCAGGCAGAAATGGGCTGGTACTCTGTCCTCTGCTTCCTGCTGCCTTGGATCCCACAGATCACTTGAACCCAAAGGAAGCTCCTTCCTGCATCCATTTCCAAGAAGGGCCCTGTCAGCTCCCCAGGCACTTCTTGCTTTGTTGAGAGTGGCTGGTGGATGCATCTCCCCTGTCCCATTCATTATTCTATCCATCTCACCCTTTCATTCATCCCTTCTCAAACTAAATTGCTCCTTTCTCCTCTCTTCTCATGTGGAAATCACTCTCCGCCCATTATCATTTTCATTATTTCACTTTCTGCTGTATCCACTGTGATGAGACACAAGGATGTACGAGTTCTCTGTGCAGTCCTAGGTGCATGGAACATCTGCCCTCATGCTGGCATGTCTTGTCTTAATGCATGTGAAAAAACTCATTTCCTCTCTTTTAGCGGTGATACCATCCCCTGGTGAGAGCTCATTGCTCTCTGTTCCCAGGCCCTGTCTCAATACAGGGGCATCGGAAACACATCTGAGAATCTTGTTCCCAGCTTCAGATGATCTTCCTCTCAGCTGTTGCACTGCCATCTTTAATTCCTTCTTTCCACCCTCTCATGCTGCTGTAGGAAGATGCACTATGTACCTCTCCATGATTCCTCACCAGTTTGCTCCTGGATATCAGGAGCATGGCACCATGGCCATTTCTTCAGAGGGATGCAGTGGCTTGGAGGCATTTCCAGCTGTGGGTCATGTGTGGTGTGGTCCTGACCCAGCCATCAGAGAACCGCCAGCACCGTGCAAACAACAGACCAGGCTCACACTGCCTGGCTTGGCCTCTCTGTTACATCCAACAGAGCAGTGCTGGGACCCAGTGCAGGTAGGACCTCTGCTGCCTGGGATCCAGCATCCAGCCCCCCCAGCCACTGCCAGCCTGGCCACTCCCAGAGTCAGCTGCTCAGAGAGCTGAACAAACACTTGGGCTGGTACATTCCTGATAAGGCTCTTTTTTATTCTGCAAAACAATGTCACACTTCTTATCTGACACAAATCCTCAGTTGCTCCAGTAGATCTCCAATGCAGCATTTTAACCCCAGACACATTGGCGTGAACTTGGGTAATTATAGCTGGAGCTGCCTCCAGCTCTTGGAGGGCTGTGGATGTTACAGGTGCTCTGTATCAGCAAGGTGAGCTGGATTAGAGACCTCATCCTCCCAGGAGAGGGTACCTCAGTCCTGGAATATAAATCAGCTTCTTCTCCAGGCTGATATGTCATTTGCCTGACCCCCAGAGCATCGTGCAATGCTTTACACCAGTTCCACTGTGACTAACCAAGGCATTAGCAATGGCAGCTGGGTTTTGCAGCCTGCCCATTCATGGCCAAGTGGTTTTTATGTGTGGGTTCCAGATGATGACCAGGTGTCACACCAAGCCTGACAAGCACCACCAGCAGAGCCTAAAATGGTGTGGCTCAGGGTGGCTTCTCCTTCCACTCCCCTACTTTCAGCAAAATTCAAGACTGAAAGCACAGGTGAACCCTTTCTACTCTGTCCATTTCCTGTAGAACCAGGCCAGGTAAGGAAAGGCCACCACCAACCATCCACCACAGAGAGGATCTGCCAGCTTTGAGGACAGCCCAGGGAGATGCCTCCCTGCCCGAGTGCTTGTTGGGATTAGGGAGCCTTTCTGAAGCACAGACCTTACAGTGGGGAGTGTCCTGACACTTCACAGTTGATCAGAGAGCCTAGTGCTCCTCCACAAGGTGGGAACACCCTTTGTGCTGTTTGTCTCGAGCTGTCCCTGATGTCTGAGGCGACAGTCACCGTGGACAAGTTACCTGGGCTGGGCACTGTGGGGAAGGGGAACAGATTTACACCATGGCCCTTGGGGTAAGCCTTAGGGACAGTGACATCTGCAGGGACATCCACAGTAGCACTGCACCACTTGGATCCCAGCTTGAGACCCTGGGCAACTGGAGTGTGGCCACACTGGCTCTGCCCAGAGTCCCAACCCCACCTAGGCACTGGCTCCTGGTAGGGACAGCAGGGGACATGGCCAGGCTGGCAGAAAGGACAAAATGATCATAATGCCGCAGTGACATTTGCATCATGATCCCAAGAATGTTCTCAAATCCTGACACATCCATCTGGTGGCAGACCTTGCTGCTTGAGAGAAAACCCACTCATCGCCCAGGCTGTGGGAGAGAAATGGGAATTTCCAAGGGTTGAGGACAAAAGGATGCATAAGGACTGGAGCATCAGCATTGTGCATAGGTCTGGGACAAATTTCAGGTCTGATCTCTGCATGTCTAATGGAAGAGAAGCCTCCCAACACAGGCTGTTCCACTGCAGCAGGGACAGGCTCAGATGAACGCCAAGGGAGGCATGCAGATGCCAGCATAATTAGCCACAAAATAGACTTTTCAGTATCACACAATGACAAAGGAAAAAGAAAAGCTCTGCGTGCTGATAATTCCTCAGTGCGCCTCGGTGACAAGGAACTGGGACAGACCTGAGCTTCCACTGAGCCAGAGGAAAAGGTATTTTTAAAAAGCAGATTATCTGGTTAAACAGAGGGCAGGGGGCTGAGCCAGGAGATAATGGGGGTGTCTGTGACAGCTTTATTAGGAAGTGCCTAACGTCGCAGTGATTTCACAGAGGCTTTCAGAGCAGAGACTAACTGAGAGCTGGATCCCCACCGGGAGCCTTGGCAGCATTGTCACACGAGCTCAGATAGCAACTGGCCCCAGCTCTGTGCAGCAGGGGACAGTGAGAGCGGCAGGAATGTGCTGTAGGGGGTCCCCACCTGCGTGTCCTTCTGAGGTACTGCCTGAGGGTGGCAATGGGCGAGTGCTGTATCCATGAGCCATCATCAGTATGAGTAGCTCTACTAGGCCAAAAGAGGAGAATGCTCAGAAACACAGGGGAATGCCATTGCCTCTATCATCAGCATTGACAGTCCTGGTCCAAACACTCCCTGGCTCAGCAGGGGCAAGATACAACCTTTCCTTGGCCTTGCAGCTGCCACTCGGGACACGCTCACCCGCTTTTTGCAGGGTTTGTTTGCTGCTTCTGTCTCATTCCTTGCTGTGTCATGTTCCCACATGAAGCAAAGACTCCTCAAAGTTGGCATTGCACTTGTACAGCGGGCTCCAGCCAAGGACAGTACTCAAGAGTGCTGAGGCACTGAACAGGCTCCCCAGATGCCAGAGTTCCAGGAGTGTTTGGACAACACTCTCAGGCAAGGGGGGGATTGTTGGGGTTTTCATGCAGGACCAGGATTTGGAGTCAGTGATCTTTCTGGGTCCCTTCCACCTCAGAATATTCCATGATTCTATGATTCTCATCACATCTCCAGCACATTTTGCATCCAGGGCCTGCAGAGAGTTCCTATCTCCAGCTCTCAGGGTCCTGCTGCCCACCCTGGCAGCATGCCATGTCTCACACAGACACCTCCCAGCACTGACCCCTGTAGTGCTGGGCTCCCAGAGGTTTGGGAATGCACAGCTCCAGAGTGCATGGACAATACATTGATGGGATGGGTGCATGGGGATGGGGCACATCTTTTCCTTCTCCAGACTTTTCTGTCAGGGCAGGGACCCAGCCTGGCATCAGGGTGTCACCAGTGTGCACTAGCAGGATGCTCACCACTCAGAAGCCCAAGCTGTGATCATCCTGTTCCCAGGGACCAGCCAACAATGCAGGATACCAGAGAAAAACAAGGCTTTGCTAGCATGACTCCTGGCCTAGGTCTCTGGGAGCAGCTGTAACTGGGAACAGGGGCACTCGAACATGTCTCTAATCCCAGATTTTACATGAGCTGAACAGGTCCTGCCACTTGCCGGGGGCTTACAGTAGGATTGACAGCCGCTCCCATGCTGTCCGGATGCCCTGGCCAGCCAGAGCCGCCCCGAGTGGCTCCTGTCATCCGGGCCACGGCTTTGCTGTGAGAGAAGGGCAAGCTCAAATGCTGGGCCTGGCCTTGGGCGTGCGCAGCCATGGCTCTGTCCACAGGCATCAGACAGAGGATGGAAATCGGGGTCCCCGGGAACAAAAGGCTGCGGCGCCTCTGCCCCCAGAGCTGCCAGCTCAGCATGAGAGGACTCCCCAGGGCTCAGGGAGCCAGCGATGAAGCTGTCTCTTGAAAAGGGAAGCTAAAGATGTAAGAGGCAGCATGAAATCACAGGTGACAACCATGACAGGCAGCTCCAGACATGCAAGGGGGAGCAGGAAATGTGCTGCATCCACCCGGGAGGCACAACCACATTTGTAGTGAGTAGTGCATGGTGGTGGGGTGCAGGACTGACACAGGAGGAGATGGAGACAGGCCCTGTACTGGCCCCATTGCCTGGTGATGCTCTGTCCTGTCTCATCAGCACTGGGACTGGGTGATATGTTGTCCCAGTCCTGGCCATGATTCCAGCTCTGTATCTTGCTCTCCAATGCTGCAACCCTGAATAAAATGTATTTAACACAAAGGGGATTGCAGCACCCACGGTGCTTCACTTTGACTAGGCTTTCAGCCTGAGTGCCCAGCTAGGACAGAAAACACTTGCTAATTTCCTTGTGAAAATATTTCTGTTCCATTTTCAGTTTAACCCAGAATGCCTGAGCCAGTGCACTATCTTGTCAAACCCTGGGGCTGCAGAACACACTGCCTGTGCAAGCAGGGTGCTGCCTGTGCTGGGATGTTACCTGTGCTGGGGTGCTCTCTGTGGTGTCAGCGATGCTGCCCAGCTGCTCCCATCACTTCTTCTCAGCACCAGCTCCACACTTCCCCTTTGTATGCCTCTGCATTAGAGCACCAGAATTTAGCAACCCTCTCTTTCAACTTTTCCCCTCTCTCCTTTCCCCCACTCTGTAACAAATCAGTGAAAAGAGGGAAGAGAAGAGGCTCCAATGACAGATGGAGCTGGCACTATCATCTCTCTTAACTGTCACAGAGAAAATCACATGGCAGCCACTGAAATTCAAATTAGAGTTTTGCTGAAGCTGCTAAAACTCATCAAAAGATATCTTTGAAGTCCACTGTCAGGCTGGTCATTTCTTTTAAATTAGTCCCTGTTGAAAATGAAATTGCAGGGAGTTGGTGTATTAGCATATTGGAGTGAGAGAGACAGCATAATGCTGCCTTTCCAGGGAGCAGAGGCAGTTTGCTCCCACACAAAGCCCACACTCAAACGGGGCTCTTACTGCATTAGTTTAAATGAGCAAGTAATTTCAAAGCTCCCATTAAGGGAGCCAGGCTGGCTCTCACAGGGAAGGCGGTGAAGACAGGTCAGTGCTGTCCCCGTGTCCTTGCCCTTGGAGCCGAGCTCCCGGCCACTGCCCGTGCAAATGAGGAGCTGCCATGTGAGAGGAGCCAAATTGATGCCCAGGAGAGAGGGACCCTCTCCAGTCCCAGTCTAGGGACTGGCATTTGCCAGAGCTGATGTGGTGTTCAGGACATGCAGCTCATCACAGCTCTCTGGGGGGGTGCAGAGCCAGGATCAGTCCCATAAAAGCAGGGACAGTCCCCTCTCCAGGCTTCTTCTACATTGTGCTTCATTCCAGCACCTTCCAGACTGACTGGAGTCAGCATCCTGATGTCACAGAGGTATCTAAGCCCCAAGGAAGGGCTCTGGAGAACCCCAGACCACCCTTGGAAAGCTGCAGCAGCAGCGGGAGCCTCAGGCAGACTTCCTCTGAAAATTTGGCCCCAAAAAAGAGGATCAGTCCCAGCAGTGGCTTCTCCTCACCTGAACCCCAGGTGCTTTGCATCCCAAAGATGCCTATCAGTGGTGAGTGCAGGCATTCATGGCCCTTGTGAGCCACAAATTGTGGTGGGACTCCCCTGAGACATGGGAAACCAGTGACCTGGATACAGTGGAATGGTGGGCAGTAGTCCCAAGAACAGCTGCAGAATCTCCCATTAGCACATTTTTCCAACACAGACAAAATTGGTCTGTCAACCTATTCCAGCTCAGTCCAACAAGGATCTCCCAAAAATACTGATTTATAGGGTGAGTACTAGCCCCCTTCTCATCTCCCAGGCCCTGCACCACACCACTCTCCCCTCTCCTGAGCAGAGAAATCTTGCTCTTCAGGAGGTAGCCAGCCACTGCTTCTTCTTTCCCCAGCTCTGCTAGCCCAGAACATATAGTTTCCTTTGCCTGCCCTGAATCTCTGAGCAGAGGTTTCCCTATCACTCCGAGGCCTTAGGCAGACAGTTGCTGTTGGATAGAACTGTTTCTTTCATTCCCAGGCTGATGTGATGGGATTTAGAGTGGCACTACTCACACACTGGTGTCTTGACACATAATGTCTTTGAGCCAGGGCTCAAAGCTCTGAGAGGGGTTGGGAGCAGGTTAGAGGTGGAGAGTGTGGCCAATTCCCACCTGAACTGCAGGAGACAGAGCACAACTTGCCCCAGAGCATGTAACCTGTAACATTTTCCTGAGCTAATGGAAATTGCACCAACCCAGGTGGTGGAGCTCCTGCTGTCACCAGCACACTTGGCACAGGCTGAGCAGAGGCTTTTGCTGAGGGTTTTGTCAGAAAGGTCACACAGTCCAGGGCTGAACCTGTCTTCCAAACTTTTAGCTCCTCACTGTGATTTTCCCTGGATTTCTGACAAAGCGGCACAAGGAGGCACAGATCCAATCTAGCAAATACACCAACAGGGTGCATAGGGAGAAGGTTTTTCTCCACCACCTTGGCTAGTTTATGGCACTTAACTGCATTTCCCATCCTTGACTGGGCGGAACACTGAAGTGTTGGATGGGTTGGGGACTCTGAAGGTCATGCAGCCTATGCTGTGGTATAGCCCAGCACCCCAACATCCCAGGCAGGAGCAGCAAGCAGGGAAGCCAGTACCAGGGCTCTGACTGTGTGTTTCTGACATGCAAGCCCAAATCCCCTGCATGGGAGGAGGCTTAAAGCAGCAACTGCAGTTTGGCCAAGGTCACCAACCTCCAGCTTGGAAGGAAAAGCAGTACCCAGGGATCACTGGGAACATCCATCATGGTTGCTTCTCATAGTATCATAGAATCAATGAATCCTGGACTATCCTGAGCTGGAAGGGACCTACAGGCATCATCAAAGTCAAACCCCTGTCAACAATCCCACCGTGTCCCTGAGAGCATTGTCCAAATGTTTCTGGAGCTCTGGCAGCCTTGGGGCTGTGACCATTCCTTGGGGAACATGTTCAGTGCCTGACCACCCTCTGGGAGAAGAACCTTTTCCTGATATCCAGCCTAAGATTCTCAAGCTCTGATAAGCAGGTGGCCGGTTGGTCTGCAACTGGTGGGATCACATCCTGGTCACCTCCTGAAGGGCGCTGCCTGAGCTGGAAATTCAAACCTCCAATCCCAGTTTTCAGGATCTCATCTCAACCCCTTGCATTTCCCCAGAAATCCTGTCACTTAGCTATCAGAAAAAGTAGTACGGCCAGAAAGCCATGACAGAAACAAAACTTCTTCAACTCAGGGCGGTTAATTGCCCTCTCTCTAAAATGCCAGAAGCTGGGATGCTGTAGGCTCCAACTGCTTTGCTCTCCCTCAGCAGCTCTTCATCCCTCCACAGGTGCCTGCAGCACCAACGAGAGTGTGCCTGGGGCAAGGGAAGCATTCTCCTGCCCACCCAGGCCAGATACCTCCATTGCTCACCCCAGCACCAAACCCCATCAATACCTGCTGAGCTCCTTTTTGCTGCTACTGGAATGCTTGGCTCAGAGACACTGGCTGCAGCGGGAGCAGAGGAGGCAGTGCAGGGCCTCTGTTCCCGCACCAAACACGGGAGGATCACTCCTTCCAGCTGCTCCAAGAGCAGCAGCAGGTGCCTCGCCCCACCCACCCCTGCCCCGCTGCCTCCTGTTCAGGCAAACAGGGCCAAACCCAACCATCCAGATGCGGCACTGATGGGGAGCAGAGAGGATGGCAGGGAAGGGCAGAGCCCAGAGTCTGCAGGGCACAGCCACCGTCATTAACTTCTCATTGTATGCTCCACCTCCTCCTAGGAAGAAAGGCTTTAAATATTACCATTTTCTGCTGCAACAAACCAAGAGGCTGTGATGCACAGAGCAGTCCTTGAGTCACAAGCCCTGGTCAGGTTTCCAGCCTGACAGAATTGCAAGAGCCGACAGGTTCCCACCAGCCTGGACATCAGCTCCTGAAATATCCCTTTTCTGAGCCCAGAGACCCTTGTGTGTGGTGGGAGGCCCTTCTCAGGGTATTTCCTGAGGGTTTTGAAAAGCCACTAAGATGGACAGCATTGTTTCCTATGGGATCACAGGAGAAGTGAGCTGGAGGAGGGGAGTGGGAAACTCATGTCCCAGACACAGACAGGAATCAGTCCAGGGACCGGCATGATGGCACAACATCCAACAACGTTCCCATCTGAAGTAATCTTGACCATTCTCCTTTTAAACCTGCTTGTTTTACCTTTTGGTAAGATTAAAAGTGATGTAAAACCTCAGTGGGAGACTGCATGAATGGGAAAGGGATTTATTTCATGCCATTTCCAAGATGAACCCATCCACTTGCTCTCAGCACCCAGCAGTGTCCCAGTGGTATGAGCAGAACCCCTTGTGTGTGACAGAAGGGACATGGGATGCATCTCCAGCAGTAGTGACAACAAACTGCAGTAACACCCTTTGGGAAGCAGTAGGGATTCCAGGGTCATCTCTCACCTCAGGATCTTGCTTATCCCACCTCACAGATCATGGGCCCAGTCACTGCACATTGTGTTGGTTGTTGTGTCCTCGTTCTGCATGGCCATAGCCACAGCCAGAGGTCTTTCCCACCTAACCCTCTGATGCTGGCTGCTCCCAGGGCAGAGCACAAAGCTCTTTTGCACGATGAGTACAGGGGGAGAAGTCCACATCATGAGCTATTTTCAGGGCAGGGATCTGGTCTTATCCCTGTGGGGAAGGAAGAAATAATCTGAATTTCTGCAGGTTGGTGAGGATTTATTTGCTGCTCCAAGGGGACCCTCACACCAACACACACAAACTGCAGAGCATCCCCTCAATGTCTTGCCCAAACAAATGATCTGTCAGAGAGGCAAACACAGTTTCAGGTGTTCATGAACAGCTTTATCATCCTTTTGGACTTGTCATCAGGCTTCGTGCCTGGTGGTGAATGATCTAGGGTCCACTGGGGCAGTTGGAGAGACAGAAATCGAGTGACTGCCCCAGGAATGCAGACAGGTAAGTAGGAAACCAAGATCTTTTTAATGCTACTCAAGAATCACAGGAGTTAGACAGAACCTTAAAGCTCAACCAGTCCCACCCCCTGCCATGGAGAGAGACACCTTTTACTATCCCAGGTTGCTCCAAGCCCCATCCAGCCTGACCTTGGACATTCCAGGGATGGGGAAACCTGAGCCAGGGCTTCACCACCCTCACAGACAGAAGTTCCTTCCTTGTATATATTCTAAATCTGCCCTGTTTAAATTTAAGGCCATTATGAAAGAAAGGAGCCACATTCTCTGGAAGAATTAATGGTAGGAGTAGCTTGGTCTTTGATGGGCTGAGAGAATCACTCTCTCCTCTTTCTGCCGGGGTCTGGCATTTTGTCTACATGGGGACAGCTGGGTCTGGGTGATGGATGGCCTTGCAGTGAGCTTCCAGAGCTACATGTTCTTTGGGCTGCATCCCTGTAATGAAGTCTGACAACACTGCTCAGGTCTGCTCTCCTGCTCAGCATTATCTTAATGAGGGGGCACTTAAAAAAAAAAAAGTACATCTATCTTATTTTTCCATTCAACAGATAAACAACACACAAATGTGAGTGAGCAGAGTTTGGAGAGGCTGGAGCAGAGTTTGGAAACACTGGTGCAGAGCCTGGTGCTGCACAGACAGGTTGGCGCAGAACATCCCAACTCTTCTCATTGGAACTAGGTCACTGTTCTCCTTCCAGAAACAGAAACATCTCCAAAGAGCCTAGGCCCAGCAAACACTACAGTCCCCACAGGCACATGTGGGGAGTGAAGGAGTTTTGCATCTCCAGGCAGGAGCAGAGGGATCAGTTTTACTTTTTGAAGCACAGACCAGCTCTGAACAAAGAGATTCTGATCTGCTCCAATCTTATGGCTTCCAAAGGGGTCATGTTAGAAATCTGGAACCTCCTGAATCCCACGTTTTTTCTAAAGAAGTATTTTTTCCCAAGATAATTTTAGATGTCTTCAAGATTATCAAAACAACATTTTCTGGGGGGAAAAACCCAAACTGTCCAGCCCCAGTAACCCCCCTATATCCTTGATCCCTCTAAAGACACTATCAAATCCAACAGACACAAAGCATGTGGTGGAAGCTTCCACACCAATACCATGTGCCAATGCAGAGTTCACCAGATCTGTCACCAAGCATCTCCTCATTTCCTGAAGCCCAGGATATAAAAGTATCTTGGACTTCTCCTTCCCACTCCTGCACTGCTGAGGGCTACCTCAGACCCTTGTGTTCTGGCTTTCTGGAGAAGGCATTGCTGAGTGAGGCCATTAGCCCCAGCCCTGTCCCCGCTGCACCTGTGGGGATGGGGACCTTGGTGGCCCTTGATGCAGCCAACACTTGCGCAGCCTGCTAATGCCAGAGGCTGCTCACACCATACATCCCTCACATGGTGACAGGGCCATCCAATACAGTGTCTGCTCCTCAGCAATCCCTGGCAGGCAGTGACAGCTCTCCCAGCACTCTCTGGCAATCAGGGAGGCAGTCCCTCATCTGCAGGATGAATTAGGGACAGTGTGACAATGAGTGGCTCTTACCCTGCCTGTGCCACTGTTCTGGTTTGAAAGCAAAACAAGTGAGAGACTCCAAGTCAGAAATACAATTTATTAGGAAAAGGGGAAAAAACCAAAATACATGCAATAATAAAAAAGAAAAACCACTGACAGAGTCAAAATACAACCTGACACCCCTTTGGCCAGAGTGTTGGTAGCAGTCCAAATTAGAATGGCTGCAGTCCTCCTGGAGTGGTAGATGTGGTTCTGTTGGAGCAGTGGTCCTGTAGAAGGGTGTAGTCTTCCTCTGAAGGCCCAGTGGAAAACCCCAGCTGTTCCTCTTGGGAACCTGTGGAAAGGTTGCCTCTGATGTCCCTAAAACCCAGATTATATCCAGTTAGGAATGCTTGGCTCCTCCCTCTGGGCAGAGCATCTCACAATGGGATGTTATAGTTCTTATCAGTCACTCAGTGAAATTCAATAGCCCATTATGAGCAGATGTCTCCCCAGAGGGAGAATTGACTGTGGAAGAGATAAGGAAAACTGCCCACTTAACGGAAGACAACTGCCATACAGATGGCAAATAGAATATATCTTGCCTTTCAATCTGGGACAGCCACCCACGAACTCATCACAGCCATGCTGCGTGGAGCAGCAGGCGACCTGTGGATGTGGGGATCAGGCCCTGGGACCAGGTCACACCCTGCCACACATGTGTTGGAGGACAGCATTGGCTTGCACAGGGCCCTTCCCAAACATCCCCACCCCTATGATCCCCACTCAGATCATCCCTTCCCAAACCTTCCATTCCCAAATCCTCCCTGCCCACACCCTCCCTACCGAAATATTCTATTCCAAATGTTCCTTTCCCAAATCCTCCCCACCCAAAACTTCCCTTCCCAAACCTTCCCCATCCATATCATCCCCACCCAAATCATCCCTTTCCAAAAATTCAATTTTCTAACCTTCCATTCCATAGTTCTCCCTACCAAAAACTTCCCTTCCCAAATAATTTCCACCAAAATCATCCCTATCCCAAACCTCCCATACCTAGACATTGCCTTCCCAAATAATCCCCACCCAAATCATCCCTTTCCAAACATTTTATTTGCTAACCTTCCCTTTCAAAGTCATTCCCACCCAAATCATCCCTTTGCCAAACCCTCTGTACCCAAAAAGTCCAGTCCCAAATCCTCCCCAACCCAAAAGTTCCCTTCCCAAATCATTCCCACCCAGATCATCCCTTTCCCAAATCCTCCCTGCCCAAAAAATCCCTTCCCAAATCTCCCCCACTGATATCAACCCCACCCAAATCATCCCTTTCCAAACATTCCATTCCCTAACCTTCCTTTCCCAAATCCTCCCCACCTGAAACTTCCTTTCCCAAATCATTCATTTCCAAAATAATTTCCAACCAAATCATCACAGACAGAGTCAGAAATACGACCTAACACCCTGTGGGTCAGGGTGGTGGCAGCAGCCCCATCCCATGGTGGCTCAGCCCTCCTGCAGTGCCAGCTGTGCTTCTGCTGGAGCAGGATCCTGCACAAGGGGGGAGTTTTCCTCTGGAGCTCCAGGGCTGGTGGAGATGGGCCCAGTCTTCCACTGGGAATCCAGTGGAGAAGAAAGCTGCTCCTCTGGGAATCCAGAGGAAAAGGCTGCTGTGGTGTTCCAAAAATCTCAGATTGTATCCAGGTAGGAATGCTTGGCTCCTGCCCCTGGGCGAAGCTTCGCCCAATGGAATGAAGTCCTTTTATCAGCCATGCAGTGACATTCAATGGCCCATTGAGAGAAGATATGTCCTGGAGGGATAATTGGTTGTAGAAGAGATAAAGAAAACTGCCCAATGAACAGAAGATAACTGCCCCACCTCTAACAGATGGTGATAGAATACACACCCGCTGCTACATCTTTTAACCTAAGACACCTTCCTAGGTGGAAAACTGCTTTTCCAGAGAAGTTAAAGAGCAGGAATAGTAATAACAGACCAGGAAAAGTGAACATTTTTATAGCAGGAATTCTGCTCAGGGAGAGGCTCTGAGTGAATTGACCCAATCCCAGGTTTTTGAAGGTTCAGTTGTCAAAATCCTGGATTTGAAAGTCCATTCAGGATGGAAATTAATGTTTCCCTCTGCTCTAAATGGCAATTTTTAACTGGGGATGAGCAGTGAGAAATGCAGGAGATTCCCTGGACTGACATCGTCTTCCAGGTATCATTCTCTTCCATCCTTTTCCAGAGAGAAGGTTCCAGTTGCCACCACCTCATATCCTTCTGTGGAAATGCTGTTCATAGTCCTTACAAATGTTGAGCTTTTGTATTCTGTGTGCAGAACAAGCCTTCCCAGGATGTTTGGCAGCATTTTATCCTCTTATCTCCGGAAGATTCCCTGCCTGGAAATCCAGTAATCACCAAAATCCGTTTTTCCACATAGAAGTCACTTAGACATTCATCCAAATCTGCAAACAATGCAAACAATTCTCTGGCACCAGGAAGAGGTGCTGACTCCATAGAGCTGGGAATCAGGGCCTAGTGCTGGCTTAAGCACTCGGTATTGGATTGTAGAGAGAGGAATGAGCCAGAGCAAAATGGAAGGAAAACATTGGGAACTAAGGACCTCAACAGTTTGATGGGCAGAGAAAAACTGTCTAGAAGTAGAGAACAGGGAAATGCAGGTCCTGCACCTGGGGAGAAACAACTACCACAGGCTGGGGTGGACCTGCTGGAGCAGTTCTGTGGAGGACTCGGGGACAACAAGGTGTCCCTGCCCAGCAGAATGACCTGGGTACAAAGAGTCAATGGGATCCTGGGGACCATCAGGAAGAGCATTCCCAACAGGTCAGGCAGTGCTCCTGCCTCTCTGCCCAGTCCTGGGAGGTACCTCTGGAGTGCTGTGTCCAGCTCTTGGGCTCCTTAGCACAGCAGGGACAAGGAGCTCCTGGAGCAGAGTCAGCAGAGGCTGTGGAGCTGAATAAGGTCTTGGAGCACCTCCCTGATGAGGAGAGGCTGAGGGAGCTGGGGCTGCTCAGCCTTGAGTTGAGACACAGCTGAGAAGGGCCCTCAGGCCTGGCTGTCCCTGTGTGCAGGAGGACAGAGCAGGGCCCAAGCTCTGCTCCAGGCACAGCGGTGGCACCAGAGCCATGGGCAGGGCCTGAGCCCAGGAATTCCCCCTGCACAGGAGACAGAACTTCTTCTCTGTGCAGTGCCCAACCCTGAGTAGAGACCAGAGAGGCTGTGGAGTCTCCTCCCTGGGGATACTCCAGAGCTTTGTGGACATAATCCTGTGCCCTGTGCTCTAGAATGGCCCTGCTGAAGCAGGGAGGTGGCACCCGTGACCCACTGTATTCCCTCCAATCTGACCCATTCTGGAGGATCCCTCTTCCCATTCCAGAAGTGCAGTAGACCCTGGAGCCATTGGAGCAGTGCTGCATTCCCATCCCTCCTCTCCTTCCTCACCTCCTGCAAGGAGAGAACAGCTGTGTTTTCTTGCCATATCTTGGGGCTATTTCATACCTCCCCAAATATCATCACAGAGAGACAAATTACTGTATTTCCACTGCTCTGTTTATAGAAGATGCTCTTGATTTAGGGTTTTTATTATTATACTTTATTTTTATGGCTCTCCGCATGATCTGTATGTTTGCATTAATTTGAGTCAAAGGTTTCATAATCTGATTATGGGGAGCAGAGCTTGGGAAGAATTTATAAAACACTCAGAGTCCAGCAGTGGACCTGCATTCCTGAGCACTGGTTGGATTTGGTCCATGATTCTCAACTTCTTTCTTTCCCATGGCTTTTTCTGGAGAGGAAAGGTTCTGATGGATCTGTGGCCAGGAAAAAGAGACAGAAAAGTAACACAAGAAGGACTTTGAAGACTTATTCCTCAAGGTGTTCCCTGCCTGTTCCCAGTGACACAGGATCTGCCTGTCCCTGAGTTTAACAGGTCCATTGTTACAAAGCAGAGTGATGTTCCTTCCCCAGGCAGGTGCAAGAGAGAACCCTTTATTGCAAAACCAGGCCTTTTTAAGCAGTGAGGCCTTTATCTGTTAGATTCCATTTAAGCACAACAAATGTAATTCAACCAACCACCATAAACCACAATGTGACCATGTGATGGTTATATAACTTGTTTTTCTACCTCTAATTCAGCTGAGTCACTTTCCCATAGCCCTTTTCTACTTAGCCAAAGTATCAGGCCTGAGCCATGTTTTTACAAGGGTAACAAGATGTCCTGGTTTAGGGCAAGTTTGGAAGAAAACCTCTGGAAGGAGTCCCCAGAAAGCAAAACCCCACGGCCCCTCCCCCACCTGGTTTGGGAGAAATTTCCTCAGAGCGAAGTGGAAAAAAAACTGTTTATTTAACAGGCAAAGAACTCCCCAGCCCAAAAAATGAACAACACCAGATGACAAAAACTCTTTCACCGCTCTGAAGAGATGACAAATTCAGAAAGTCTCTCCTGGGAGTGGTCGCTCAGTTCTTGGTCTCCGGTGCTGCAGATGTCTGCTGCAGGTCACAAAATGCAGGCTCTCAGTGTTTCTTGGTGTTTCCCAGGTCCAGTCCAGAGCAGTTTGGAATGGTATTCAGGAAAGAGAAAGAAAAAAGAGCCCAGGGAAAGAAACTGGACTGCCTAGCCAAACTAATTAACAAGCAAAAGCAAAAGCAAGGGCAAAAGCAAGAAGGAGGAGTGAGAGCAAAGAGAAAGCAAGCAAGCAAGCAAGTCCTATCCTCTCTCCTACACACAGACTGTGGGGGGAGGTGAGCCGGCTGATAAGACAAAATAAACCTTCACTTTTCGGAGCCAGTCCTGAAGGCACAGAACATAACATCAAGCATAAACAGAACACACGATTGAGGATACAAGCATCATAATGTCATCCTAAGACACAAGGGCCTTATTTTGTAAAGTTTTACCTGTACCAAACATCTCCCCCTTTGTTTTTTGTGTGAAGGGTTCATGTACCCTAATGCCAAAACAGTCTGCATCTCTAAGGCCATTATCTTATTAAGACAATTACTGGTCATCTGCTGGACACAGGATAAGATACATGGAATACAGATCAAAATCAATAAAAAAACTCATCAAGTACAACCATGCCACTGACAAAGAGACCCACAGCACAGGGAAACAAAAAGATGGTGTCCAATGTCCCCATGAAGTGGAAATAAATGGCTACTGTTCATACAACTGGAGCTCAGGGGCCATGCTGTCTAGGTAGGAGGAAGTCCATTAGCTAGAAATGCTGTCTTTGACATTACTGAATGTCTTTCTGGAAGCATTGAACAGGGAATAACTGAAGAGGGTCAGCAGGAACACAATAACATGATGGTGGGTGCAGTGGGACGCAAGACCTGTGTTGGCAGGCTGCCTTCATAAGCTTCCAGACACAGCCATGTTCTGGCAGTCCTACCCCTGCTCCTGCGTTGGCCACGAGGGCTGGATTGCGATTAGGTCATTTCTCCTCTCACTGGGCCTCATCTCCTCAGAGGCGATCGATGTTTGTCCAGACAAGCAGGTAGCCACTTTAGACCTGTTGGCAATAAAAACACATGCCTACCTTCTCCGCTGACTTAGTAAATCAGCTAGGCCTTGCCATTGCACACCCAATTGTGGATCTTTATGTAAAACTTTTAGAAATTGGTTCTGTTGTGGCGGGTGGTGTTCAGAGTGCTGAGACCTTCCTGAAGAAGAGCCTTGAAAAAGACACCTCAGGGGCACAGGCACATCTTTGCTCACACCAGGTGATTTCAGCTCTTCTGTGATCTGGGCAATGCAGGAGAGATGGGGTCATCGTGTGGCATTCCAAGGACAGCCTTTATTGAGCCTCTTCCTCAAAGGGATCCAGGCACAAAAGAGCCACTCAGGCAGGGAAAGCAGGGGTTTATATAGGGATCTCAAAGGGCGGGACAGAACACCAGGGCCAATGGGATGAGGGCATAGGGATGGAGCAAGGGGGAAGGGCCAACATAAAAACCCAAAGAATTCTGGGGATGTTCCTTTTGCTCACCATAACTACAAGGGTTGTAGCTTAGGGGTCAGTCCTCCAGGGGAGTGCAGCAAGCTTTTCCTTGGCCAGATTTCTGGTCTCCACAGGTTCTGCGTATGCAAATCTTCAGAGCAGTATCGCTCTGCCAGGGATCAAAATTAATGCTCTGTGTTCAGAAATTCTTGTGCAAGTATTGCATTATCTAAATGTTCTTGAGGAGCCATATTCCCCCTTCTTTGTTTTTGCGACAAAATGTGCATCTCTCACTATGAAAAAAAAGGCAACATAAAAGTAAAGCAATACATGTGATAAGACAATAAACTCACACCAAGCAAAAATAAGCAAGGTATACATGTAATAATTAGCCCACAATAAAAAGGATCGTGATTTAGAATGATACATCATCAATTGCCTAAATACTGTACCATCACCTAGAGTCTGCTGGCAAGCCCTGTTTCACAATGAGGACCCAGAGAACCATTCCCAGGAAAGGTTTCTAGGTTTACCTCAAAAGGGGGTCCAGCTTTTATAAGCCCAAATTGGCAAGTCAAAGTGACCTGAGTACAGTTTTAGTGCAGAAAACACCTAGGACTGTTGGCATACTTCCAACCAGCTAGGGCTGGGACTTGGCCAGAGTGAAGGCCTCAACTAGAAGGCCTCTCCCTAACATGGTCTATGAACAAGCCTCTAGTAATAGCAGTTGGAAAAGTTCCTTAAAATTGTACATGCCTTGCAGATAGCTACCAACAGTATGGGAAAGTTTGTAAAGCAGCTGGCTTTGTCATTCATCCTTAGCTAAGTAGTCAACGGTACCACAAACGAACTCCAAACAACCAAAGCAATGCATATGTGTCAACCTCAAATAATATCCCATGGATAATGCCTACTATGAAAAGTCAGTGAATTCACACTGTGACATCAACAACATATTCAGAATCGTTAATACATCAACAGTAACCATCCTAAGAAGTTGAGATTATGCTTTTCCACACATCTATGAATATATAACAATAAAGCAAAACAAAAGCAAGAAAGAAAGCTTACAATTAGTAACAGCCATAATTTGGAATTGTTACTTATTCCTCTGTATTACCTATGGAAGATAAAACAGCAAAGATTGTTATGAATAATTATGTTAATTGATCAGTGTAGAATGTTTATATCCATATAATTTTCTATGAAATTGAAGATCTAATAAACTGCATCCTCACTATTTTTACACAACTTAGTCTCTTATATTCTCAAACAGTTGTTTACCAAATTCTTCATCATAATTGTTTCAGTCAGTTCCATATTATCTCTATAACGAAAACTGTACCTTGTCATTTAATGAGCATATTTCAACAGATCTTAAACTTAACGTCACCCAAACATAACGAAAAGTATACCTATCAAAACTTAAAATTAAAATTACTTAAACTGAACAGAAATTAATCTTAATAGAATTTAAACTTAACAGAGCCTAAAATAACAGATTTAAATTGAACAACACTTCATTTAAACTTTACAACACTTAAACTTGACATAAATTAAACTTAACAGAACTTAACCTTAACAGAACCTAAACTTGGCAGAACTTAAATGTAACAGAACTTCAAATTAACAGAATGTAAACCTAACATCACTTAAATTTAAAAGAACTTAAACTTAACATCACTTAAATTTCATAATACTTCACAGAAATTAACCTTAACATCACTGAAACATAACAGAACTGGAAATTAACAAAACTAAAGTCAGAGTTGAGAGTGTTCCTTTAGAAGTTTCAGATACAAAACTGATTTTGACTCCATCATTACAAAAAAGATGTTGAAAATTTGTCATACAACAGTTAAGCATCAATTAACAATATGCAGGCAAACAACTAATTTGTAACTGAAATAGCAGCAACATGGATTTACTGGAGAGATTATAAAGGTGTGACAAATGCGTTGTGATTTTATATAATTTAGTTTAGATAATAGTTCATGGTAAGTGCAAATATTATTGAAAATACCTGTTCATAGTCAAGACTTTTCTGGTGTAAGTTTGCCAGGGTTTATTCAAGTGCAGCTTTGCTCAGAAAAATAACAGTGCATATCTTGCCAAATTGTACTTCAAACCTGTTCAGTTCAGAGATCGTAAGACACCTTTTCAAGATTGTCGGTACAATAAATTTGAGCTTGGACTATTAAAGGTAATGAGATATAAATATTTATGGATAAAACATCAAGGACCTATATAATACTGCCATGAATTTTGTACATGTAACTCACTTAGGTCAGTGGGTGTGTAAGAGTGACCTGTGAACCTAAACTGCTACAAAGTCATGGTTTCAGATGATTCTAAAGGGGTGTGCTATTGTTTACTGCAGTTCTGGTCCATCAATTTAGACTGTTTTAATATCAAGTCAAATTTCAATTTATAAGTGGCAAGGAAGAATAGCTATGTTTGAATCACTAAATAGCTGTACCTAACCGAAATGCTGTCACATGTATCTTCAGGACAAATGATTCACCAAAAAATTGTTTTATCAAAGCTGTGAGGCAAAAAGCAAGCAAACAGGTGAAGCCAGCACAATTTTGCTTACCTTTACAGTGGACAGTCGTGAGCTAATTATATCTAATTCTTTAATAGCTTCTGCAGATAACACTCAGGGTTTGCCTTCACACAAGCAAAGAAATGCCTGATTTATGAGTGGCATTAATTGCTGTGGCTTAACATTGTGTTCCAATAATATCCACCTGAAATATATCCAAGGAGGAATCTACTGAATTTTCTAAGGAGCCACCATATCTTACAAATATTAATCTTCCTGTCCACAAACTAAAACATTAGCCATATAGTGATAAATGTGGCTCTGAGGGTAATGACTTGCAAATATTTTTCCAGATATACAAATTTCTAATTGTTGTGGTAACAGCTAACATCATTATAACTTAGCAAAGGATTGGTATTAATTCAGTTCAATCAGGCTTTTAAATCAAAATTCCTGAAAAGGCAGTATTCATCCCACATGGCAAGTTTTACCAATCATGCACTATATCAGTATTTCTGTTGAAGAATTTAGACCTTACTAAGCAGACTCAATGTAATTAAGTACTCAATTATGTAATGCAAACAGCATGGGGAAAGACACTACCTTTGCACACCTAGCCTTGCATCTCTCCAATAAGCAATCCTGTCAAAATCCACAGCTCACTGAAAAAATAAAGTTAGTTTTAACAGAGTTCTGGTAATGATGTCTGTGTTCTGGGGTTTGAGTGTGCAGCATCACCTGTTAACTGAATGACAAACTCTCCTGTCCCACTCTCCACAGGTCTCTGATAACAGAGTAGCCCAAGTCCTTGTAAGTGGGTCAGCACACAGTAATAACCAACAGATCTCTATGTTTCAATAAGTCCTCTTGCCATTCTGACAGCAATGTGCTGCAGCATCAGCATTCCGTGTATGCCATAACTCTGCCATGATGCCCCTGAGTGATGGTTCTGGGGTTGGAAGAGTAGCTGACACGGGAGCTGCATGGATGATGTGTTCACCTGTGCGGTGCCCCTGGGACACTCATTGCTGCACTGAGACAGAGCATCAAGAAGGTGCAGCCTCTGACCAGGGGAAAGCCTCTTCCTCAAAGGGAGAGATGGGGACAGGATGAGGTAGAGGGTGAACCAAAGTAATAGTTCTGGAGACTGGGAGAAATAGCTGCAGATGCAGTTGGACTGCATCTCTCAGTGCAAATCCCAAAGCAGTGCCAACATGTATCAGAAACACACTCCTGCCATTGCAGCCACATGACATGGAGAGAGACCAGCAGCAACACCATCAAGAGCTGCCCAGGAGCAGCCTGACAAGGAGAAGCCTGAGAAGAGACTGCAAATAGTGCCTAAGAGCCCTTCTGTGGCTCTTAGAAATGATAAATTTGGTATTACTCAGCAAAGATTTCCCTGCAGCTTCAGACCTGCATTAGCAGGGGGGTGCTGAGAGAAAATAGGGTTAGATGAGACAGGTAGACTGCACCTACATGAAAAGCTTGGAATGGGCTCTGCCCAGGACCTATGAGCACCCAGAAGCAAAATGTGTAGATTCTGATTAAACTGCAGAAAATAGTTTAAATGAAACTGAGGTCCTTTGCACAATCTAAAACATAAAAGACAGTTTTGGACGCCAGGTTTCAAGGTCACATTCTGCTGGAGAAGCAGAGGCATCTTCCAGATCCAGAGGATCCTCAGCTGCAGGGAAATAGCCCTGGGAGCCAGTGATGCTGGATCTCAGTCCCTCTGGGCTGTCTGCAAAAGCAGAAAAGAGGGAGAGCAACATGTAATTAGCAGATTAACTTTGTGCCAGAGCAGAAAAGCCCCTGAAACAACTGCTGGGCCACAGCTGGAGCAGAGAGCCTGCCCTGAGCAAGGCAAACTTTGCTGTCATAAAGCGGGCATCATTTGACACTCACTGGCTGGGTACCGTGTCTCCCCCAGTCATTTTAAGAGACAAAGAGAGGAGATGGTTTCTTCCTCCTGAAAGATAAATGCCTCCAGATTCAACAGGTCCACTGAAATTCATCAGTTCTGACTTGAAATGAAAGCTGTAATAAATCTCCCTGTTGAATAGGAGATCAAAGGCAGATCATTAGAGTTCTTGGATTACCCAGTGAGACTGCACTTCCATCAGCCACTGTGCTGCTAGTCCCCCATGTCCAGAACGACCCCTTTGACAGTACAGCTTTGACTCTAAAGAAAAGGACAGCTTTCCTATGAGAAGGTTTGGGTTGTGCCCCTCTCCTTTATCCACCTGTTCCCTGACTTCTGTCAGACAGCTCTGTGTGGCTTGTGTCCACGTCCTTGGCAGCCACAAGAATGGAGTGGGACATTGCTCCACCCCACAGTCACAGCAGAAGAATTCCGTGTTGGCCAAGGCCTCAGGGACAGCCCTTCCCCACATCAAAAACTTCCTGCATCTTCTTTCCAGAGAAGGGAAGTCCTCATCAAGATTTGGGAACTATCCCAACTCAGCTGCTCTCCTTTAATTAAAGACAGACCTCAAGACTGCAAGGTAGAGCCCTGCAACCCTTAAAGTGGGACTGGGTGTCCATGACACTCCTGTCTCTGGAGGGATGTAGGATGTTGTAGCGATTTTCCACTCTGTTCTGAGGATTCCCAGCAGGAATCAGGAGCAATCTCTATCTCAGCTTCTCAAAACATATTTGTTGGCAGCAGCCTATGATATGGCCACAGTCTCAATCAGCTCCACAGGGAAAACATGCCCCTTTCTCAAATCTTTGTGAGTAACCCCTTCTCTCTGCCAGAGCCATGAGAACCCAAACTCATCCAGCCCCCTGGGCTTCCTGCTTTCTCATTTCAATCTCAGTAGCCATGTTCACACATCCAAGCTGGCATCTGCATGTGGGTGCAGGGGAAGGTTGTGCAGGAGGAGCATAAGGTATAGAGGCTTCAAAGCTGCAGGTGGTGGCATCCTATCAGCAATACAGCTGCTGGTCCACCCTTCCTGGCTCCTTGGTCCTATCAGGGAGGTTCTTCTCCCAGTCTAATGATGATCTGGTGAGACAGTTGTGCCTAAGCCAGCTGGAGGATGCTGGAGCACAAATTCTCCAAATACGAACAGCATAGGGCAAGTAGGTATTTTCCAATGCCCTGGCCTATAGATTGCTAGGTTTTGACCAGAACAAGCTGGAAAACATCATCTGATGTCCCTGGCTTAGCACAGTTGGGACACAGACTTTGCTTCAGGTGCAGCAGAGCTGGATCCAGGCTGTGGGCTGCATGCCCAGCAGTGCCTGGGGACAGCAAGGGGACCAAGCTCTGTGGAAGACACACAGAGGGAACTTCACGTCCATGCAAAACGTGTTGCACACAACAGAATGAATTTCATCCCTGGAGAGATTTTTTCCCCCTGAGACCAGGTTTGCTGAGCTTAGGTCTGAAATGAGGGACCATAATAAGTCCATTAGCTTCAGAGGAGTTATCCTGAGCACACAGTTCAGCCTGTGATCCTTCATTTTACAAAGGGCTAAACACGGAGAGGATATAGCAGTGGAAGTGAGAGAACCTCTGTCATTTTGCACGGCTGTGATGTGAAAATCAGTGCTGGGGTGAAAGTGGGGTTATGTGGGACTTATTTCACTGACTGAAACCTGTTCCTGATAATCAAGCTTCTCATGCTGTATCTGCTCTTCTGTTCTGCAGGATGGGGCATGGGGTGTATTAGACCAAAGGGTGTCTGGGGACATAGAATGTGTGTGTTGGGGTGTCCCATGACATGGGAAGGCCTGCAGTTGGGTGTCCTGTGATACACCCAACCACACAGGTTATATTCACTTGCAGGGTATCCCAGAGAATGGAAAGTCATGACAACACACATATTGACACAAGACACTGAGCACCCTGAGAAGAGACATTTCGAGTGGACTTTTACTGGGTACCAGCCTGGCTGCAGGGAAATATCTGCACCTGGGCAGAAAGCAACAAAAATGGTCCCAGCACTGGGGCTCTGATAATGAAGAAACAACCTTGCAATTTGTAGCTGAGCCCAGAGTTTTGGAAGCCCATCTTCTGACTTTTGAAGTGCAAACCAGCACAACATCCCCCATTACCCAGCTCACCCTGGAACAGCCCCAGCCCTTTATGTCACCTCCAGCACAGAAGGTTTCCTGGACCCCTGAGCACAGCTCCCGCTGGACACTTGCACAGATGAAACTGCTGAGCAAGATCAAACACAAACCATTCCCCAGGCTTCCCCCCACCCCCCCCAACTGCTCCAGCTGGCTGATAATCCCTCCGACTGAAAGGGAACCTGAACCTTGAGTGGTTTTGTGCGCTGGGAAATGGAGCTGAGCCCCTAAACCCTCTTTGTGCTGGGATAATGGTCCCGGTGCCCTCCATCCCCACACTGTCCTGATCCCCACTGGCACTGACCAGCCAGCAAGATGAGCTCTGGAACTCTGGAGCTGTCACCACTCTGAGCTTCAATCCAGCATAAACCAAACTTTTTGTTTGAGGTAGTAGTTAAAAAAAAAAAAAAAAAAAAGCATATGTCTTTGATCTTGAATAAAGCTTTTATCACAGCGCCTTCAGTCCCAGCGAGCGAAAGGGATTATCTTTCTTTCGCACAAAAGTTCACCTCCCAGTGCAGGTCACGGGAGGAAGATTTCACTGTATTGGGAGGCGTTTTCTCCAGGGCATTCACCTCAAGTTCGGCAGGCAGCTGCTCCCAGGGAAACCTTTTTATGAGCTAACCTACTGCCTCAAATCCTTTCACATGCAAAGGGAACAAAAATAAGAACCCTCCAAAAGAAAGAATCAGACGTAAACTCCCTGACAATCACTGCTGGCCTCATTTAGCAGCAAAGACCTCAGCTGAGCATCCTGACAGCTCTCCTAACTCCCAGTGAACAGCCAGGACTCAGGGAAGTCACTTGAGGCAGTATCCGGGCCCAAATGCAGCCTGCATGCAACCAGAGTAGGGACTGGATTTAGCCTTGTGTGGGGTCTGCTCTGGCTCTGGCCAAGGGTGTCCCCATGATTCTGCTCCCCGTGTCAGGCAGGCTGGATCCATGAGGATCATCCCTTTACCCACAATAGGTTAATGCCAGAGGTGTTTGCTGCCTGGAATGGGGCTCAGTACCTGTGCTCTGGGCAGCCTCCCTGCCCTCACCTGCCCTGCCTATGCATCAGACAGGCAGTGCTGGATAATGGGATTTACCAAGACTGCCTCAAAACTGCTGCCTGTTCCCAGCATCTGGCAGGAACTGGGGGCAGGAGGCAGCATTGCCAGCATGCTGTAACCTGCCCATGGGGGCACACAGGTATGGCAGGGCTGCCTGAGGTGCAGCACCCACCTCCACTCTCCTACAGCCTTTGGGAGCTATGAGGAGCGGGGTGCTGCTGGCCGCCTGGTCAAGGAAGGGTGCTGTGGTGGTAGAGACCCAAGTTCTCCCTCTCCCATGGACAAGGACATTAGTGGAAGTGACAAATATGCTTTGACATCAATTATGTTGCTTTCTTGTTCAGCCAAGAAGTAATTAAGTGAAGCAATTAGGTAAACTTATCAAGGGAAGTTTGCAGTACCTTAAACAAATAGCAAATTGGGACAGGAAGGAGTGGAGATAAAAGGGGATAGGGTGAAACTCCCAAAAGGGGCCTGGAGGTCCCCACGGGCTAAGGCTGCTGCAGGCATCAGTTCGAAGGGGAAATTCTGCTATGAGGATGTCTAGAATGAAACATCCCTCCTCCCATCTGTACCTCTGAAATTGTCCCTCCTGCTCTTCTCAGAACACAGGCAAGAGGAAATGACACAGCCCCAGGGGTCTGCTAAGAGCAGTGGTAAGAGATGAAGTGATCGATGGGGACCCCCACTGTGTACAAGAGACTGTACAAGCAAGTCTCAAAGCATTTGCTGATAATAACAGGTAAGGCAGAAGATGGACATGGACACTCAATGATGGACTCCCTGCAGGGACAGCAGAGACACAAGTGGCTGTGTCTCATTCCCAGCCTTCTTCACTACAGGAGCAAGAAGGACTGGGGTGTTCTTCTGGGATAGATGGTCACAGGGCTCTGTCCCATGGAAAGGTGGGACAGAGGCATGGAGAGAAGTGCCATAGCCCAGAAATACACCTGTAAGCCCCTGTGCTCCCAGGACCCCATCACTTTATAAAAGACATTAAATTCTGAAAAAGGTCCCTCAAGAATGACAAAGAGTCAGCACAGCCACGCCAGCCCCATGTCATGTGTGGAAATGGATGGTGTGTCCCCCAGCCAGTGCCACTCCCTCAGGCAGTTGGTGCCACCATACTGCTCTGCTGTGTCCAGTCCACTGCCCTACCTTTCAAGTCAATGAACTGCTAAATTTTAAGATCTAATTTCCAGATTTCAGAAGAATCCATGGCACAAGCTGCTTTTAAAGTTTGCTAAGGTGTCAAATCAAAATGCAATACTATAAATCATTAATGCACCCCTGTGTTGCAATGAAGCTGGAATATTTTAATGACTGAATAATGGAGTCAATAATCACAAATCTCAGCCGTCATTAGAAATTCACATCCCTCTGTGCACCCTGCTGGAGAGGAAATTTTGCAACTGGACTGGATTTACCCAAAGAAAGTGCAGGCAGAAGAACCACAGCAGAGTGGGACACAAGTGGGTGGGTTTTGCAGCTCAGTTTTGTGACCAGCAATGAGTCAGCAGGCTGCTCTGAGCAGAATGATGGACTTGTTACAAGGGCATGTAGTGATAGGACAAGGGAGAATAGCTTTAAACTGAGATAGAAAATTTAGATTAGCTATTAGGAAGATATTCTTTCCTGGGAGGCTGGTGAGGCCTTGGCACAGGTTGCCAGAGCAGCTGTGGCTGCCCCATCCCTGAAAGTGTCCAAGGCCAGATTGGACAGGGCTTAGAACAACATGGGATAGTGGAAGGTGAACACAGGGGGTAGAATGGGATGAGCTTTAAGTTCTTTCCAACCCAATCACTTTGGGATTCTGTGATTGCTAAAAGAAAGAAACTCGAGCTAACCCATGACGTGGTTCCTGGTAGAAATAACAGTGGCTGGAGCATTTACAGTTTGGATGAGCACTGGGGTTTTCAAGTGAACACTACCAGACTACTCACCTTGGTACCAGGAGAGTTTTGTCCACTCCCATTGAGGACAGCCCAGAGTGGGAGTGTCCTGCGTCCAGGACCAGACTTCATCCTAGAGCTGGAAAAGTCCTGGAGACAACAGTGTGGAGAGAACCAGAAAGGGCAGATCTGGAAGCTGGTGAACAGAAGGCAGAAGGGCAAAGTTAGAACAGTTCTGTGAATGCTGGGACATGCCTGCAGGCAGCAAGAACCAGTGTGTCCCTGGCACAGATGGAGCATGTGGCTTGGAGCTGCTGCACAGGTGGGAGGAGGGTTGGCCCTGCCACGGAAAAGAGGAACAGGCATTAGGCACTGCTGAGTAACACCAGCTTCCTCAAAGAAAGGAAACCCCTGGAAGTACAGCATCGGGATGGCAAGCAGCCACAGCCAGCACAGAGGCTGAACACAGAGAGAAGTGCTGATGTTCTGCCTGCGCTGGTTAGGATGTTCACAGTGATGCACTGCTCAGGTGTATGGTCCCAGCACTTCTAGGACATGCCTCGTGGTGTGACAACAAGCCTGATGCCCCAGCGCTGCAGTGGGGCTGCTATTCAGCTGGATGTGTGAATACTCATGGAACCTGCATGGTCAGATGAACATCACCAGGACAGAGGCACAGGATAGAGGGACCCATCACTTGATACTTCCTGAGCTGGGTGCAAATCACATTAAGACAGAGCTGGTAGAACCTGTGAGAAGTGGAAGAGGTGAGAAACTGCCTCTTTGTTTCATCATAAAAGGAAGAAAGTCATAACAGTGCTCTCACAGGACTATTGCAGTGGGTAAAGAGCTATCAAATGGTCACCTGAACCACAGGAAACCTCCCTGGATCTGCACAGAGCAGACTGAAGTACCACACACCCTGGATAAGTGGCATAACTTTGAGTCAGATATTCCTTCCTCAGGAACCTGGTGAGACAAACTGTCCACCTTGAGTTGTCCTGCTCCAACTTGTCTTGGCACTAGGATTGCACTGGAGCCCACACTTAAAAGTCTTTTGGGTTTGGTCCATTTTTTGTCTAGCTGAAGAATGGAAGCAGGACTCTTGAGTTCAGGATTTGCTTAGACTGGAGAGGGACATTTTCAGGGGCATTATAGTGACAGGACAAGAGGAAATGGCCTTAAGGTGAATGAGGGTAGATTTAGATTGAATATTAGGAAGAAATTCTTTCCTGTGGGGGTGGTGAGGCCCTGGTACAGGGTGCCCAGAGAAGCTGTGTCTGCTCTGTCCCTGGAAGTGTCCAAGGCCAGGTTGGATGGGGCTTGGAGCAACCTGGGATAGTGAAAGGTGTCCCTGCCTGTGGCAGGGGGTGGAACTTTTAGATCCCTTCCAATCCAAAACATTGTAAGCTTCTATGATAGTTCTCTGTTCCAGTTCCTGTTCCAGTTAGAGAAACACAGCTAAAGCCATGGATTCAATCCTCAGGGGAAAAATTTAAGAGATCTGTCAAAAATTTGCAATCACAGAATCACAGAGTAAATGGATGTTGGACAGAAAATCACCTAGTTCACCACAACACCCTGCTCAAATCATTGCTGTCCCTTTTTCTCCCAACTTCACTAAGCCTTCAGAGATGGCACACTGGTGGGGCTGGTCACATCTCAGGGTGTAATAGCACAGACGCACAGCAGGACATACAGCTGGCATCTTTCTATGGGTGACATTAACATCAACAGTGCCCATCAGATATCACTTCTGTTTCACGCTTTTTGAGGTAACGATTTAACTGTTGGAGCTTCCTGGAACTGCCCCCTAGATAAGGGGGGCCTGGAGCAAGTCCTGCCAACTAATCCCTAAATTTATTCCAATCTGGACAACACCATTGGCTTTGCAGCAGTGTAACAGGGTTTGGCCCTCTAACAGTGATAGCCAAAATTTACTTAAAATCTGAGGGGATACAGTGCTCCAAAAGGATTTCTTTTTCCCTCAGGCTGTTGCAGAAATATTCATGTGGGTGGCAGAGGATTTTCACCTTTAGTGCATGAGTCCAATCACCTCTGAAGAGGGGACCCTGAGTGAGTTGGACCAACATGGCAAATCCCATTTCCTCATCGATTTTCTTGAAGGATGCTCTGGAAGTAGCTGGGTGTATGTATTTGTGTGAGCAAGGGATATTAGAGACTCATGCTGTGAGATTATAGCCAACACCAGAGGTTGTTACCTCCTAAACCCCTCTTTTAAGGTGTTGACAACTTTAAAAAAACTCAACTCTTTGTGCCAGAGATGTCTCAAGCTTCATCGCAGATGAAAGGAGTTTTTGGGGAAATCTGAGCCAAAATCTCTGTGGCTGTGTTCTGCATTATCTGAGCTTGTATTAAAAAAAAAAAAAAAAAAAAAAAAAAAAAAAAAAAAAAGAGGCGGGGGAAGCACGCTCTGTTAATACTGTTTGTCATAATCCTCTTCTTCCATCATCCTGCCCAGCAACAGCCGCTTGGGTCTGCCCCTGCTCCTCCTCTGAGAACAGGCTCGTGTGTGCACCTTCCTGCTCCCCTCTTTCCCCTTGGAGCCGTCCAGTGTCCTGATCCACCGGTGCATGCATATAAGATGCCGTCCTAGACCATCCCTTAGGCAGGGAGGTGGGAAACTCCTGCCCTCCCATCATCTCCCTGCTGCCTCCAGGGCAGAGTGACCACGCTGATTCCCTGTTCTCAGTGCCAACCGGGCAATCAGCAATGCCAGGACGAGGCAGGAAGTAAAGAGGCTCAGCAGACAGTGGAATCATGCAGGCCATGATTCCACAGGGTTGTGAGGGGAAACCTCATCCAGCCTGTCCAGCACATGCAGTAAAGAGCATGGAGGAAGACTTGGCATGAGAGCTCACTGAAGTCAGGGAGTGACATGGCACGGTGGGCAGGGCCAGAAGAAAATGAAGCAACCCCTCAATGAGCAGAGTCCTGCCTCAAACACACAAGAGCAGAGGGTGGGGATAGCTCCCCTCAGAGCAGGGAGGAAGACTGCGCCAGCCCTCATCACTGCCCCAAATTAAACAGCTTCTGCAGGTGAAACTGCCAAAGCCTTGCTCAGGGTCGCCAGAGCTCCAGCAGTGTGGTTTCCTCCAAGGCACTGCCGTCAGCGCTGGGGCTCAGTGGGGCACAGGGCCAAGCCAGCAGAGGTACTCTGAGGATCAGAGATCACTGGAGATGGCAGTGTCTGAACCCTCAGGGTCCAGCCAGTGTCCCCAAGGGATGAGAAGGTCCTACAACTCCTGCTGAAGCCTATCACCAGCTTGGGACTCCGTTCATCCCCTGACCTTCAGTCATTGATTCCAGCTGCTTTTGGATTCCTTTTGCTTCCCATCATGGCAGACAGGAGTTTCCATATTTAAACCAACACCAGTTAGTCCCCACTCAAAATACAGCCAGAGGAATCTCCCCAGAGCAGGGAAAGGGATTGTTCCCAACAGGAGACCTCTCCCTGCAAGCACCTGGCCTGAACACAACCCCAGGAATGAGCTTGTGGTAGAGAAAAAGGAAATTGTGTTTGATCACTGGCAAGATGAGCTGCCTGCTCCCTGAGGGGAAAGGGAAGCGCAGGATCCCTGCTGGTGTTGCAGGGTTTTGGAAGGGGGAGAGCAGCCGGGCAGGATCAGGTTCAGGAGCACCGTAGTCAGTAGTGTGTGGGGCTGTCCCAGGGCAATGTCCCACATCCCTGCGTGGGCTGTGGCTGACACATGGAGAAGTGCAGGGACCTGAGCACCCCATCGCTTTTCAGAGTTGCTCTAATATGCTCAAAATAATCCCTGGAGCATCTGCAATTATTTGCCAAGTGCTGCATCATCTTCCCGCAATATTTGCATTAGGAATGCAGGAGTGGTAGAGCCCTTTGCAGAGAGCCAGGGAGGTAGGGACAGGTACTGGCACCCAGCAAGGAAAGTATCAGTAGGAATGAGCTCTCCATGCTATCTGCTCTGCTGGCCCTCCGAAGTGCCAACACTTGGCAAACACCTGGGCACATCCATGGCAAGGCTGAGGGTTTAGTTTCATCACCATGAAATGAGTCACTGTCAACCCCAAAGCAAGTCCACTCTGTCCTCATCCTCCACTAGAGCTGTAGGGAGACCCAGCCACACTTGTGCAAAGCTCCTGGAATCCCAAATTCAATCCCCTAGCATGGATTTCCATCAGCTGCATCAGCTCTTGGCCAGCTGTACCACCAATGGTGTGAACCAGCTCATCAGGGAGAACAGCAATGCCTTGCCTTTAAAACACAAAAACCCTCAGAGCCACAGAGAAATGAATGAGTAAAAGGGGTGTATTTATTTAGACTTTGACCGAAACTTCGATAAGAATCCTACATTGGGGGATTTGAAATCTTTGAGCATATCCTGGTTACAAACAAGGACACAAGAACTCGTGTGTATTTAATAGATCTACTGAGATGTGGCAGATAGCAAAGGATTATCTGGGTTAGTCTGTGTGAGAGGCTGGAGGGAATTCCCTCCAGTCCTCCAGCCCTCTGCGGAGGGAATTCACTGTTCACAGAGACCGGCTGTGTGGCAAGGGGAACACAGTGGGGATAAACAGGAGTTCACACTCACCATGGGGATCATCTGACCTGCTCCTGAGTGCCACCAAACTCACCATCATCTATAATCCTGCTGGAGAAAGCCCCTGTCTACCACACAGCTCAATAATAACAGCTTTACATGCTCAGAGACAAAAGAAACAACTTCAGGTCTGAAGTGCAATGTACTAAACCAAGATGTGATGTTAGTATGGCATTAAGGATGAACAGATGGGGCAGCTCCACTCTAAACAATGTCACACTGGACTCTCTGAGCTGGAAAAAATAAAAAGAACACAAGTTGGATAAAGGGAACAACCCCCTCACTTGTAATTGCCAAAGGTTTTTTTCCAGTTAACCCCCCCATCTTCTACTCAGCACAGAGCTCTCCTTGTGACTCTTGCAGAAGGCCAGAATGAAAACTATTTACCTGCAGCTGCAGACTTTCCAGATGTGCCTCTACACATCTCTACAGAGAGCAGAGCATGGGCAGACACATGTTGAGAGGTGCCACCTCCGCAGCATGAGCTTTGGGAAGAAGATCTGGGTCATGGCAGACCAGGGGAATGTGGGTGGAGGGCTGGGGTGAGTCGGCGGGGGACCTAGTCCAGGGGAAGAACAGCAAAGTGGAGGGACAAAGATGGCTGGCAAGGGCTGGAGTTTAACTTTTCCCTACCAAAGTGGTGGCCAGAAGGTCAAGCTCATCATGTAGGTGACTTATGGCCTTGGCCTCCTTGGGCAGAGAAAGACAGATACACACGTTAGGGAAAGCCATCACCCCCATCAGCAGGTTCAGCACAGCTGGAGGGGCACAGATTATCTCCCCAGGCAGCCTGAAACCTGAGGCAGGGCTCTGCTTACCTTATTTCAGAGGTAAGAGGAGGAGGCCAAACTCCATTTCCAGCAGGAAGCCTCCAGTGGGTGGAAAACCTGTGAGCTGAGACAATTTGGCACAGTTCTAAGCTAGATCTAATCTATCCAGACAGACCCATTTGTTGGCAGCTCCTTTGTGCTGCTAGTGAGGAAATGCACACCAGAACCATCCTGGCCAGCCCTCCCCATCAGCAGGAGGTTCTGTGGACAGCAGGAAAGTATCTAAGAGGCACAGAGAAGAGCTTTCCATATGCTGCAGGCCTCTAAGCATCCATGGGATGAAGGAACACAGGTCAACAAACTTGACCCACAGCTCCCTGGGAGCAAGACACAGACTGACTACTCCCATTAGAGGTGGAAAAGTCACTGTCTGGAGTGCCCACAATGCTAGGTATCTCCAGGGTGTCCAAGACAAGGGAAATAAGACCAGTCTAAGCATTTGCGCTCTGCACAGATCGTCCCTGACTAGTCTTGATGCTCTTCAGCACTTGCCAGAGAGCAGAGATGGCAGTGAGCACCAGCATAGGGGTGAAGGCTGCCACCAGTTCACTCCTCAGCCATGCCAAGCAGCGTGAGATCCTTCACTCTTGTACTCTTTGGCAGATTTCCTATCTCTTGATTCGTGCTGGTAGTTGTTTCCTGCACAGTCTCCAGTTAGTTATTTACATCTCACATGCTGCTGTGGTGAGCAGCTGTAGGCAATGACATGTAATTGCAGCAACACTCAGAGCAGGGGCAGCAGAGAATGCCTTCCGACCTGCCGAAAGCAGCTCCTAAAGCCCACAAACATCGCTCAGGACCCTGCATGCCTCTAGTTCTGACCAGCAGCTCTCAGGATGCAGTTACATGTCTGACCAGTTCCCTCCTGTCCCCATGCAGCCAGCATTGCTTCTTCCCAGGCACATGGTCTGGCATTTAGCAGTGCTGAGCTGCTCGACTGTGTCCATGTGCTGGGCAATTCAGATCCTACTGCTCCTTACTGCTCCTTCAGCCTCTGTTTCAGCAAGGGCTTTCTGCTGCCTTGCAGACCACAGAAACCAGTGCCATGGCCCGAACCCATTGCAGATGAGAGCTATGTATCTCAACTTACAGAGCATCCATGTGTCTATGTACATGTACTAAGAACTACACTTTATCAAGTTTGCTTAAAGTGATTAGAAGTCTGGGTAGATTTCCTACTTTGAGTGAACACAAACAGTGCAGGGAAAAAAAAGTGAGAGCTTCTGCTCCCAATAAAAGGAATTACTGTGTTAACACATGATATCAGGAATTATGGTGACTTACTGAAGGGAGCCTGTCATGGTTTGACACTGGCACAATGCCAGTGCCCCCCCATGAAAATGCAATTTTTTAACTGAATGATGTAAAATGCAATCGAGAACAGAGCAAAGCAGGCCTAAGCTTAATAACAAGAAAAAAAAAACTTTATTAAACTACTACTACTATGCTACTATAAAAGGAGGGGGGGGGGGGAGAAAGAAGAAAGAAACACACACAATTCAAAATGAAAATCTTCTAAAGCATTCCTCCTCCCACCACCTAACTCTAACAAACCACAGTGAGACACAATCTGGACTCCAATCAGGTTTCCACCCTCCAGATAATCAAAACCCAGTCCATCTGCAGGGAGAGAGGAGTCTCTTTTGTGCCACAGACGCCCCAAGAAACACAAATGCCACATCTTGTGCTTCTATGTCACCACATGGCACCGCCTGGAGAAAAAAAGTTTGCCAGTGGTGACCCTCTCCTTTCCATGCACAGTGTTCTCACTACTAATGCATGGATGGACAGACTGCTTTTAGGATTTTTCTTTTTAAGGATGCCCTGCCAAGAGGGGAAAAAACAACAGTTCAGTTTTTCATTTTTGGGACCAACAGTCCCCCAACATTTTCCCCTGGGGCCGAGGATCCACAAACAGAGATCTTCTTCTCTTCTTCCTCTCTGAAGACAGGGGGCACCACCACAAACCTCCTTAACTTTTCTCTGTTTGCTCTACTTCTGTCTTTTCCCAGCTGAAGCAGGTCTCTTGGGCTCACCAGCATCCTCCTAAAATACAGTCTCTCTTGGAGGAGAAGATCAGTTCAATCTGTGGTTACCAAGAAAAAGTCCAGCCAAAGGCCACTCCATCATCTCCTCCCACCTAGAATTTCTCCTTTCAACATCCCAGGTCCCAGGCTGTTTCTCTTCCTCTCTTTTTCAAACCAAGGAGGAGAAAAATTTCACAAAGCTTTCATTTCTCAGGAAGGGTTAAAAGTCCCGACTCCCAGAGATGGCTTGCTGCCCAGGCTCCAGCTCCCACAGCCCGGCTGGGCACCTTGCGGCCCCCCCGCTCTTCTCCTTCCCCGCGGTGAACTGCTGGCAAAACCACCGCTGTCTCTTTTTCTCTCTTGGGAGAGAGAGAGACTCTGGGGGGAACGGAGACATCCCAGATTTTCTCCACCCTTCCATCTGCAGGGGGGCCAGCCTGGTTCCAGCCCCTCTACCCTTGGGCCTACCTCCGAAGGCCACATGGCTTCTCCCCTCCCCACCCAGCTCGTGGCCGGGCAGGGGAGAGTCCTGCACTGACCGCTGACCAGAACCCAAGAGAGCGAGTTCCCCTGGGAATTCTGCTTTTAACCCCTCTGTGTTCTCAGAGGCGTGTCTACCTTCAATTGGTTAATGTCCAAATTTACCCCTTCCTTCCGGAAAAAATTTTTTTCCGTGTCAAACCACGACAGAGCCCCATGCAGCTGATGGTACTGGGGGTTCAGGCACATAAATTGGAGACACAGCTGAGCACCCATCAGCCAGCCTGCTCCTCCCCAGGACAGAAGGTCACGGAGCCCATCTCCTGGGGATATGCCTCAGATCTCACACTCTGCAGCAAACCACCAAAATTCGGGGAAGTCCCTCTGCCTGCTGAAGCAGTTCATGTCTGTGTTGTGAAAGGACACTCAGGTTTGCTGAGCTGGATGTAGGCCACGGGAGACATCACTTCCCTTTTCCAGTACCCAAATTAACTGGGGACATGCTGGCAGTCTGCCAGATCAATAATAAAATTTGCCAAGACATCAGCATCAGGTGGGGCTGCTGGGGCTTGTCCAAATCACAAGAAGGGTTTTCAGACCACTGGTATCTATTTTTCTCCTGCTTTCCCTCACAAGAGGCTTCAAGGAACATCCAAACTGCCTCTGTGCTCCCACCACTGCCATACCTCACTTCTGAGCAAGCAGCAAATCTTTGCACCTAATTACAGATAGGTTGGATTTTAAAATTATAAAACCTTAACCCCAAAATGAAGCCTAGAGCACCAAATTTGCATATACTGTGTTAAAATAACACCTGGGGGCTGTGAAATTACACTTTACATGGAAAACGTCAAGTGAGGGCTGCTCAGGGCCATTAGTGTATCCAGGGCACTCTGCCTTCTTCCAAAGGATCCCACAGCAACAGGACAGACACTGGATCACAAATGGGAGTTGTGAAGAAAACAGACATTTCCTGATGGTCACAGGCTTAGTCCTGCACCCTAAATGCAAGGAGATTGTGCTGGTTTCGGCTGGGATGGAGTTAACTCTCCTCGTAGCAGCTGTTGTGGGGCTGTGTTTTGAATTTGTGCTGAACACAGGGTTGATAATATAGAGGTGTTTTTGTTATTACACAGGGGCTTACACAGGGCCAGAGCCTGTTCTGTTTTTCTTAAGGCCATGCTGGGGAAGAAGTTGGGGGTGCATGGGAGGCTGGGAGGAGGCACAGCCAGGACAGGTGACCCAAACTGACCAAAGGGATATTCCAGACCACATGACATCATGTTCAGTATATAAAGCTGGAGGGAAGAAGGAGGAAGGGGGCGACATTTGGAGTTATGGTGCTTGTGTCACAATCTGCTCGGAGGAGCGGGGTGTCGTGATGGTTCATTTACTGATCCCAAAAGTGCAAAAGGCAAACAGCAGGAGACCATCCGTTTAATCACAACAAATGCACCTTTATTATAGAGCGTCAACAGCAAATGAGATAGAGGGATCAGAAAATGAGATAAAAGATAGGAAAAAAAAAGGGGGAAAGGGGATTATAGCTACCAACACAGATGAAATCCTCACTGGTCAGTACAATGGAGATCTGTCTTGTCGCACTGGGGAGAATCTTGAAGTCTTGGTTATCTCAGGGGTCTTTTATAGTCCTCCATCGAAGAGGGGAACAGGCAAAAGACAATGAAAGTCTATTGAAATCGTTGCGGGGGAACAGGTACAATGAAGAAATAAGTCCATTGAAGGCACCAAGGGGGAACAGATTGGCAGTGAGTGAGAGCCATTGTCTTCTTGGTCCATCGACCACACCTGTGCAAACATCTGGCATTGATCAGGCCAGCCCTCCTCCCTGTGGTGGGGGTCTCAGTCTCAGTCCTTGGTAGGGGGCTTCAATCTCCGTCCATCATGTGGTCATGAGGCAGATGAGGGGTCTTCCATGGGAGATCACCAGAGCTACCCCAGAAAGTTCATCTGGCCAAGAGATGGGAAAATCTGTGGGTTGAGCAGGTATCGTGAAGAAGGTGTAAGCACGTAGAACAAGCCACTCCTTGCCAGGTCCTTGCCAGGCCCTGCTCAAAGCAGTGGTCTGTGGTGGTACAGCAAATACACCTGCAAAAATAATCATCCACCTCTCCAAGCCAGAACTCCAATCAGGGTCTCCAGCATCTCAGTCTCTGCCATTGCGGCACATGTGAGGCAAAAATGAGGGGAACTTGGGACCGTCTCTTACAGCTTGTCTTCCCAAGCTGCTATTCCATGGGATGGGGCCCTGCTCTCCTGGGAGTGTTGAATACCTGCCTGCTCATGGGAAGCAGGGAATTAATTCTGTTTTTCTTTGCTTGTGTGTGTAACTTTCAGTTTCCCTGTTGAACTGTCTTTATCTCAACCCATGAGCTCTCCAGCTTTTACCCTTCAAATTCTCTCCCCGATACCACTGGTGGGGGAGTGAGCAAGTGGCTGCGAGGGGTTTGGCTGCTGGCTGGGGTTAAACCAGGACAGAGATGTATAAGTCATAGAATCATAGGATCATCTGGGTTGGAAAGGACCTTAAAGCTCCTCCAGTCCTACCCCTGCTATAGCAGGCACACTTTCCACTATCTGAGGTTGCTCCAATCCCCATCCAACCTGGCCTTGGACACTTCCAGGGATCCAGGGGCAGCCACAGCTTCTCAGGGTAACCTGTGCCAGAGCCTCCCCACCCTCACAGGGAAGAATTCTTTCCTAATTTCCATTCTAAATCTACCTTCTTTCAGGTTAAAGGCATTCCCCTTTGTCCTGTCATTCCACCATTACCTGATCTAACATCCTCCATGGGATGTCACTTCCCAGTTTGTTACAGGCAGTCTGCCATTTCCCCAAATGCATCTGGCAGCTGCAACAGGACAGACACAGTGAAGGGCCAGATGATCTCATGGTCCAGCCTGACCTTATAACAGCTTCTCTGCCTCCTTAGAGGATGACACCAAGGTCAAGAGGGGCACAGGACCCTCCCCAAAACTCAACGGGTCACTCAGCACCCAGGACAAGACTTGAAAAAATCATGTTTTCAAAAATGAAGGATTTTTCCTTCCAGAGAATTGCTTCACATGAAACTCCACAGATACATCTCTCCTTCTCCATATTTTATTTTTACATGGAAAAAAAAAAAAAATCACAGCATAACAAGAAACCATCTGTGAGGAGCGCTGGACTCCAGGACTGTTTGGATGGATAGAGATGAGGGATCTCTGAACACCACCAGCACTCAGTATCTCCAATGTGGTACACACCAGACCAGGACATGTCCTGGGAAATTAATCTCCCTCCTGGGTAAAACATAGGTGTTGCTAATGCTGCAATTTGCTCTGCTGTGTGCATCTCATCCATCAAAAAGGAACTGGAATGGGGGGATGTGAATTATTAACTCCTCATAATAATATGGGAGATGCTCAATGGACTCTCTAAAGCTGCACAACTCTTGCTAGGTGTGTGCTGCTGCCAGGACTCTGCTGAGGATACGGCCACACAGGATCTTGCTGGGCAGAAAGGCAGGAGAGACAGCCCCAAACAGGACAGGTGAGCCTGAACCACTCCTGATGTAAACATCTACATTGTCCTCTTTCAGCTGTGGTAACACTCCAGTAACAAGGCCCAAAGGCACAGCCAACAGGCTCCATGCTCATGTTCTGCCCTGTCTGAGCTGCCTCTGCCCTAGGACAGGACTAGAAATAAAGCAACTTCTCCTCAAGCCCTGCTGAACCTTTTTCCTCCCTTCACAGTTTTTCAGGAACAAAGAGAGATCAGATTCACTGTAGTGCTCCCTGCAGATATTGACTCACACATAAAGGCCAGGACACCAGAGCAGTCCCACAGCTTGTTTAGGACTTCCATAACTCCCAGACCCTACAAAGTCAGAAAATGGGGAACAGCTTCCAACTTCATCAACCTGTGGGCCAAAATCCACTGCTTTCCTCCCAATACATCTCTTCTGAATCCACCAAGACATAGTTGCTTTTTCTGTCATTATCCCCACTGCTCATCCAAAGTGGTATGCACAGTGCCCAGGCAGGCAGGAGATGGGCCCCAGCAGTTCACCCTCTGGCACCTCTCCTCTTGGGCAAGGGGCATCCCTGGTTTTTCACCTCTTCACCTGTAGAGAGAGTGCATTTCACTCTCTCTACAGATGGCCAAAGCCCAGTTTCAGGCTCTTTAAGCAGTGATATTCAGGGTTTGGAGGTGACCTGTCCAGGGCTTGGAGTTTTCCTTCAGCCTGGCAGTAACTCAAGATTTCTGCAAAGGTGGCAGCCCAGGAGCTGGGGAAGGCCTGGGAAGGCTCAGAGGAGCTTCCACAAAGGTGCACCTGGGCACTAGCACTAATCCTCAAAGCCTTGAGCACCATCTCCTGGTCATTCATGGATTTAGTGGCAACTTAACCTAATTGTTTCCTCCGTGTCACCATCCTCACAAAGTTTGCAGGGACAAACCATACAATGGAGCCCTTTGAGAGGTGCAGCACTTCAGCAGGGTTACTCTTATGCTTGCTGCCAGACACACAGAATGCCATGAGCTCCCCCAGCCCCTCTCCTGACAGCTCTGCTGCACTCTTCTTCCTTCCAAGTTTTAACGGGAACAAACTCTCACACTGGCATAGCCACATTGGCACGCTCCTGTGCCACCATCTCTGCCTGGTGGCACTGAGCAGCCGGTGCAAGATGCTTCTGGAAAGCTCCAATCCGTCCCCCTCCTGGGCTGCTGCGGCTCTGGGCAGCAGAATACAACAGGCACTGCTCACAGTGTGTTCCTGGGCTCCAGGATCCAGCAGGATCACCACTCTGTGTGTAAATATCGCAGTGGCAGGGTTCAACCTTTTGGCACGAGGAAAAGGAAGATAAATGCTACCAGTCCCCCCAGAGCCACAGGAACCCTGCATCTAATTACACTTCATAATGGAGTCAGCAAGCCATTAATTATCAGATTATATTTTAGGAAGCTGCAGATAAAAAAGCTTTATGAAATTTAGTCTCAAAGGAACTGGTGTGCACAATGAAGCTGTTGTATTATGCCAGTACCAGAGAAGCAAACTTTACAGCAGGTACTGAGTGCATTTTACAAGGCAGTGCCCTGTGTGCCAGGGGAAGGTTCACGTGCAGTCATAGCAGCTATCTCACACTCCAACACCTTCATTAGTACCACACCACAAGGGACACTGGCACACAGAGACAGCTCCTTCCCCTTTTTCAGCATGTCCCCGGTGAATCAGAGGGTGGCAGATCTCAGGGCTGTTTGCTCACAGAAAGGACGGCTGTGCCCAGACATGCCTGGGACCCTTCTTCCTAACAGATCCACAGCAGAAACATGGATGGGATCAGACCTGTGTGGCACAAGGTGCCATCCAAACAGTGCTGAAGTAATTTAGCACAACTCCCAGGAAGTCTCTACTGGAGAAGAGAGGCCCAAAGGTCAGCTCTTCAGCTCTGTGCTGGAAGAGTTCTCCAGCTGCACAACAATGCAGGTGAGAGGAGAAGGAACAAAGCAGCCCTTACACCTTGCAGAAGAAGATACCTGTGAGCACATCACTGATTCAGCCATAAAAATCTCCAACCTTAATTCTCAGGACAGCTTATTTTGGTTTCCCATATCCATAAACTCCAGCTTTGTCCTGTACCAGTCCTCTGCTCTCTACTCACAGCAGTGGAGGATCACACCTGATTCCCATCTTTTCCTCTGCTGCTTTATTTCTCATGTGTTGGGGGAGACAAGTGTTCTACCAGTGGCTGAGTGCAGGAAAACTTCTCAGGCAGTGAATGTCCGTGAACCTCCCCTGTCTGTGGTTATGCTGGGCTTGCTGCATGCCTGGGATTGCTTTCCCAAAGGAGCCCCAAATCTCCCAGGTGGAGCAGGACATTGAGCTCCTGAACAACCCTAGTGGATACCAGGTGCCAGACCCAGGCAACCTCCCCTGTCCCTCACTCGATTTCTTCACACATCAGAGTGATTGTCATCAAACAACTTCTCCTTAGTCAGTGCCACCACCTCAGAGCCAGTTTGGCTCACTTGGGATTTGGGCAATGTCACAAGTTTGGCATCATCAAAACCCAAGAGTCAGACACATACAGCACCACTTTCCCCTGGATCCCTTTGCTGCTCACACCTTTCCCAGCCTCAGCTCAGTTAATAACATTTAGCTTTACACTACAGCTTCTGCAATTACAACAGGCATGAGACTAATAGGAAACACCAAACCACACACACCAGTGATGTAAAAGAAGACAGGAGAGTAATTTAAATATTTCTCTCTACAAATTGCTATAATTTAGCTCCACAAGCAATTGTAGAAAGTAAACATTCTGTGATTATCCACTGAAGGAATGCCATCCCAGGGTATCCTGCACACTGGACTCCCTCATCCAAGGAACTCTTCTTGACTGATGGATGAGATGTTGAAGAGGATGAGGCTGGGTTCAAACCTAGCACTGGGCCTCCAACAAAACAGCTGCAGTGTCATCGGGTGTCACTGAGATGTTAATAACCCCTGAATAACCAGGCACCCACACACACACTGCCACTCCTCCTCCTCAGCTCCTTAAAGTCATGGCTGAGCTGCTTTCCCTCCAGCAAACCTGCTTCATGCCAGCACAGAAAACCCAGAGTACTGTGGGCTGGAGGTTTACCTCATAGACCCCTCCAAGAATGGGAAATCACGGAGCAGAAGGGAAACAGGGCCCACAGGGTGGATGTGGGAAGAATAAGAGCATGGGAGAGGAGGATGGGTGAACAGGGAAGTGGCTGTGACACAGAGCAGTCCTGATCTGCATAATCTGGGCAGTGGTGCCTGGGAGAAGGCCACCTTGGGATGCTCAGTGCTGAGGTGCCCCTCCGGCTTGCTCTGGGAGGAAAAGAGCTCACCGATGAAGGTGCTGTCTATCTGTGTGAAGTGCTGGCTGATGATGTGGCTCTGCAGGGCCCCCGGAGCAGAAGGCCATGAAGCAGTACAAGCAGCACAACATTTGGGAAGCTGTGGGAGAAGTACTGTATGAGTCTGGCCTGGGACAGCCAGGGCCAGCCTGAGAGCACAGGGAGCTACTCTCAGGAGTGGCCAGGGCACACAGCACTGAAACCCAGGAGGAACTGGCATGTGCTAGTGTCCCTTCTCCTGGCTGCACCACTGGCTATCAAACAGTTTATGGCTGCTTGGGTTCATTCTGGCTCCCTGCAGCACTGGCATTAAGAAGCCCAGCTGGTTTACCTGCAGCCGTGCTTGGTCCTGCTCACAGGAATCCCTTCTTCCTGTTCCCTCACACCATCCAGCATTGTTCTTTGTTGGCCTAGCTTGCATCTTCTGATCCAGCTTTTCCAAAATCATTACACAATCCAGCAGTTCTCCACTTTCAGAAAGAGCTTTTTCTAGGTCTTCTTTCTCATTCTCTAGGCTGCTGTTGGCTGCTCTGTTGGAGTGTGTTTTAAGTTTCCCCCGTTATGGTTACTCCCCGTCCCCCTCTTTTTGTAAAAGGGTCCAGCCTTCCTTCTCCTCCCTCCTCTGTCTGCCTGTCATTCCTCCCTCCACCAAGTTCATTGTATTCCTGCTGAGTTATCCCCCCCAACCCCACCCCAGAGTCTGCTTGTCTCTCAGAGACCTCTCCCTTCCACCTAGAAAGTTCCATCCAGGGCTTAAAGTGATAAGCTGGTCTCCGGGGCCCCCTCCCTCCCTCCTACCTCATTGGAAGTTTCCCCTGCGTGTCACCCCTGTTACCACCCCCAGGTGTTATCCCATTGCTTGGCTGCTGTTTCCTCCCCCTGTTGCCACCCCCCTTTAAGAAAGCAGGGCACACGGTGCCCGTCGCCTTTTGAAGCTTATCTTGTTCGAGCCAATAAACTCAGAATTCTGATACCTCCCGAAGGACGGCTCCTTGCTTTTGTCAGAGTCACTCTGCGTGTCTTTCAGTCTGGTGGCTTCCACTTCCCACAGGCCACACCTCGTGCCCATGGCGGCACAAGAGAGTGGCCTTTGCTGCCGCAGTGCTAAAGGTTCTGGGCTAGCCGAGACTTGGTTCCATAGCAACAGCCCTGGTGGCTCCATGGTAGAATTCTCGCCTGCCGGCAGCCAGGATCCGAATCCCGGCAGGGGTGTAAGCGAGACTTGGGAAGGCACAGTGACACTGCTCCCTCCAACGTCTCCTGGTTTATATTCTCTCCTGCTATCCCATGCTCCGCCATGGGGACCCACCACTTAGCCTGGTCCGCCAGTTCACTCTGCCCTTACAGCTTGTAAACTTGCCAAAGCGTGGAACTGCATGATTTTTGAAGTCCCTTCCAACCCAAACCCAAATTCTATGATTTAAAGGGTCCTTGACATGGTGTCTCCAAGACCAGGTTTGTCTCTCATCTTTCTAGTGCTACACTCCCTTTTTCTTCAGTCTCCCACTAGCTATGTAGACAAACCCAGTGCTTGGGGTTCCATCCATCATCTCCTCATGCTGTTGTGTCCTCTCCTACACTTAGCTCTCTTCTCTACTGTAACAATCAAATCCATTACTTTCCATTATTCCAGTAGGTCCAAAAGCTTTACATGTCCCTGCCTCACCAAACCCAGTGTTTTCCAGTTCATCCTTACTTTCTGTTTCTTCACACTTTTTCCTTACCATGTCCCTCTTCACCCTCCTGCTTACATTTCTGACATCACCAAGCGAAACCATCACTGCTCAACAGGTAACCTGAACAGCAGCAAAAGTGGCAGAGCTGAGTGCTTGCACTTCATGTGAACCTGCAGGAGAGCCAGTGTGGGGAACAGCTTCATGCATGACTCACACTTGTGGAACTTCACATCTGCAAACAAAGCCAAGAACACAAAAATATGCTCTCAGGGTCTTTCACAAGAGACCTTCTGGACCATAGCTGTCTAGTATTTCATCACTACCACACCTGCACACAGGCATAGGGATAATCCTCAGAGGAGCAGCCAGGAGCACGCGAGCTGCAAGATACTGAGATGAGCCAGAAGAGACTACTACAGTTCACAAGAATCTACTGTGATATGCATGAAAATGGGATGTGCAACCTTGTGCTATCAGAGTTATAACTGGATTGGTCTCTTCTCCCACAAAGCAAGTGATGGGACAAAAGGAAATGGCTACAAGCAGCACCAGGGGAGGACTAGGCTCTGTGCTCTTCCACATTTTCATAAATGGCTTGGTGATAGGACTGGAAGAAACATGAGGCAAGTTCACAGAAGATACAAAACTGGAACTGCTGCCTCCCTCAAAGGCAGGGAGGCCCTGCAGAGAGACCTCGACAGAACAGAGGACTGGGCCATCACCAACCATGTGAAGCTCAACAAGGGAAAGTGCCAGATTCTTTACTGGCCATGGGGCAACCCTGGATGTGTGGGTGGAGCAGGGAACAAGAGGCTGGAGAGCAGCTGCAGGAAAGGACCTGGGGTCCTGGTCAATGGCCAGCTGGATCTGAGTCAGCAATGCCCTGGCAGCCAGGAGGGCACCCATGTCCTGGAGGACATCAGGGACAGCACTGGCAGCCAGGCAAGGGAGGGGAGCTGTGCTCTGCAGTGGGGCAGCCTCACCTCAAGTCCTGGAGCAGAGCTGGGCAGCACAAAGTAAGAAAGATATTAACTATTTAGAGTGTGTCCAAAGGACTGTCATAGCAATGGTGGAGGGCCTTAAGCAGAATCCGTGTGAGGAGCTGGTGAGGGCACTTTGTCTATTCAGCCTGGAGGAGACTGAGGTCAGACCTCATCACAATCTACCACTTCCTCATTAGTGGAAGAGGAGGGGCAGACACTGATCTCTTCTCTGTGGTGACCAGTGACAGGACTTGGTGGAATGGCCTGAAGTTGTGTCAGGGGAGATTTAGGTTGGATATCAGGAAACAGGCTTTTCACCCAGAGAGTAGTCGGGCACTGGAACATGCTCCCCAAAGAAGTGGTTCCAGCACCAAACCTGACAGTGATCAAGAAGCATTTGGAAAATACCCTTGGGCACATGGTATGAGTCTTGGAGATGGTGCTGTGCAGGGTTAGGAAATCAGACTCAATGATCCTTGTAGGTCCCTTCTAACTCAGCATATTCTGTGATCAGGGAAAACTTCTTTGTGAAAAGTATGGTCTGGCATTGGAACAAACTGCCCAGGGCAATGGTGGAGTCACCATCCCTGGAAGCATTCAAAAACGTGTGGATGTCACACTTGGGGACAGGGTTTGCTGGTGCACATGGCAGTGTTGGGTTAATGGTTGGACTAGATCCCAGAGAGCTTTTTCAACCTAAATGATTATGTGATTCTCTCTCTCCAAGCGGTCACAATGGATTCTTACCTGTGTGCTCTGCCTTGACATGTTTTTGGAGAGCAGCAGTGCTGGTGAAGGTTTTGTCACAGCAGCTGCACCGCAGGGAAGAGAACTTGGAGGAGTAGTGATTCTGAGCTGCAAAGACATCAGGGTGGTGAGTCCTGTTGTGATAACACAGCCCTGACAACTGCTGCAATGACAAGGATCAAACCACAGTTACCATCCAGAGCTGTTGGATTTAAACCGAAAGAGAGCAGGTTCAGATGGGATATTGGGAAGGAATTCTTCCCTGGGAGGGTGGTGAGACCCTGGCACAGGTTGCCCAGAGAACCTGTGACTGCCCCATTGTTGCCTCATTTCTGTTTACAGAGAAAAGCAAGGCACAACTTTTTCCCAAGGATTTACTGGGAAAGGCAGTGAGAAGCCTCAGAGAGAACAAGAGAAAACAATTCTTATCTGCTCCTGTCTTTGCCTCACATGGAATGTGTTATGGAGATTGTTTACCCAGGGTGATTGCTTGATTGGATTCCGGTGAAGATTGTTTGGATTCATGGACCAGTTGAATCCAGCTATGTCGGACTCTCGAGCAGAGAGAGTCCCGAGTTTTGTTAGCAGTAGTTGACAGTAAGTAAGTAAGTATGATACAGTATGTCTTTAAATAGTATATTAATGCAATATAGTATAGTTTTAATAAAGCAATCCTTCAGCCTTCTGATGTGGAGCCAGACATCATAATTTCTTCCCATTGGGGGTCACCTGATTTCCGATACCTCATCCCTGGAAGTGTCCAAGACCAGGCTGGATGGGACTTGGAGCAACCTGGGCTAGTGGACAGTGTCCCTGCCCATGGCAGGGAGTGGAACAAGATGAGCTTTAAGGTCTCTTCCAACCCAACCAACTCTGACATTCTATGATTCTGTTGCAGGGACAGCATGACATCCAGAAACCATTGGAAAGCAACATAACAGGGGAGTTATGCTCAGCAGATACAAGACCTGCTTGTCCTCCCACTGGACAAGCACTAACACCCCACTCTGTTTCTCCATTGTCCCTGATGAGCTGAATACAGCTGAATACAGCTGATCCTTGTCTCATTCACTGCAGGTCTCCTTTTGGTGTGAATTCTTGCTCCCTTGCAGCAATGTGGAGGTCTGCCACAACATTGCGAGCTGCCCCAGGAAGGGCAAAGAGATTTGGCTCCTCACACGCATCCTGCTAAAGCAGCCAGGAACTGGAACAGCTTGGTTATTTTTGGGGACTTTCAAATTTGCCAGTAGCCCTACTTTTCCTTGATGAGCTATGTGGAAGAACTAATTAGGGAAGAACTAATTAGAAAGTGGTTGTGCCAGTGGGGCAGGAAAAATGAGCTGAGCTGTGTTTCTCACACATGGAGCACATTTCTCTCACACAGAGCTGAAAGAAGGAAGAGGACAAGATTTCAGACTCTTACTTTATTATATTGTCCAAACTTCTGTCTAAACACCTCTGCTCCCAGCAACCCTACCTGAGGCATAAGCAAAACTCTCTTGCAGATGTCACATGCCATGGGGAGCCTCTTCTTTTTCTTTTTCTTCTTGGCTATCCCCACCGTGGACCTCCAGCTGGCTTTTCTCCAGCTCATTCTTTGTCAATTTGACCTCCCCACACTCTTTACACTGGATCTGCTTTCCTCTGGCAACCTGACAGTATTTCATGTGCACCTTCAGGCAGCAGTAGAAGTGAAAGACCTTATCACAGGCTTCGCAGACAAAGCTCTTCTTGGAAGAAGCTTTGCCTTGTGATTCCTTTGCTTCTTTGGCACTGGCACCTCCTGCCTTTTCCTTATCTTTTTCCAGAACTTCAAACTGGGATTCATTGTTCACCTTCCACCTCCTGATTCCAGGTTTCTGCCCTCTTCCCTCAATCAAGAGACCTGTATAATTACTGTTTTGGTGGTGACCAGTAGGACTGAGCACCTGCCCCTCTGTCTCCCATCTCCTGAATGCTCCTACATAGTTTTCCCTGCTCAGACGCAGCAGACATGCATCAGACATGTTGTCCCATCACAATGGTGACACACAGCTCTGTGCAGAAGTGGTTCTGGCCATGCACAGTTAAAAACATAAAGACTGATCCTTGAATTTCTCCACCACACATGCAAGGGTCTGCATGAGATACTAAGAGCCAGGGCCAGATTTTCCTAAAAGCTTGTTTCTCAAACTCGTTGTTTCTAAGCACTCGCCTCCTGCTCAGACACAAGAAGTTACAGCCATGTTTGCAGACCTGAGCCTCAGATATGATACTGTCAAAATCTGCCACAAAGAGTGGATATACAGCCCTTAATTACAAGAAATCTCAGAAACACTCCACAAACACAATCCCTTTGAAAAGGAACAGAAAGTCTTGCTACGACCCTTTTGAGTCCTCTCATCGGGGCCCTGAGGTATTTTAAACCAGTCATTATGTTCATTTCTGAGAAAGCGAAAATGCCTTCCTGAGTCCCTCTAACACCATCACCTCAAAAAGCACAAGCAAGAAAATTCACCCACAATCTCAATCTACCAAAAAGACCCACAGGAAATGTATGTATGGGAGAAATCAAAATACTAACAGATACATTTGTCTTCTTTACTATAATGAGAACCCAGAACTGTGTGGCCGTGGAAACTGGCACAGACTTCTCCTTTTGCCACTACACAGGAAAACTCAGCCCATGCTTGAAAAACTTAATCTCTTCCTTCCTCTCTATGGGAAGAGCTCAGCACAGTGTCCCTTCACACAGCACCACTGCCCCAGATTTCCAACCAGTTAAAGACCAGATGACATATTTCAATGGATCTGGAAATCTTAAGACAGTAAGTGGTGATCCATAATCTGCAAATACATCAAGGGAGAACAGCAAACTGGAAAACTGGTTTCCAGTGTGTCCTGTTCTGTCAAAGTCACTAACTTGTGACCTCTAAGATTTCTTTCCACATCCCTTCAACCAAGCCTGTCAGTTTTTTTGACCTAAGTGAAGAATGATTTTTCAATCTACCAGTGAGATGGTAACTGTCCTTTTTTTTAAAGCAAGACCATGGAGAAGAAAAGGCTTTTTTATAGAGCTCTTGACACATTTCTGATATTTGAGAATAAGAAGCAGTCTTGACAAACATGATCTCCTAAATGACTAGAGGGCCCTAGAAAGCAGACAGCTGGGGAGGAGGTTATGGAGTTGGCTGAAGGAGCCAAACCCTGCCCTTACGTGCACCAGCTGCCAAGAGTGACAGTGCTCTGACTACAGCAGGGTTCAAAGGAGAAGCCAAGAGATTCCATGTTGTACCTCTACCAAAGAAACCAGTTAATTACTTGCAGTGCTAAGCATGGTGGGATGCAGTTTCTTCCACAGGGATGCTCTGTGTCTTCCAAGTGCTTCAGTTCACCTAACTTAATTACCAGAAATTTTTGAGGGTTTTTGCAGTAGAGATGCAAAAACTGGTGTTTTCCTGTGGATGTTCAAATGGAACGTATCTCTATTCAGCACATACATTCTCAGAAATGTAAGGTCTCCTCAGCTTTAATAGGAGGCTCACACCTCTCTGACATGAGGCCTGCAGTTATCACTCATATCTCATGCCAAAAGCCACAAGGTCCATAAAGTCACCTGCAATGTGTGGGCCTGGTAAGCAGTGATGTCAGAGCTGAGTAGACTGGCCTCAAAATTAAGATATGGAAATTCAGTGGAAAGATCTGTAGGATTCCAGAAAGAAGCTGGTACCTGGAAATCCTCTTCTGGACACTTCATCTAGAATAGATGTTTTTGCCAAGTAAATAACATTTTCCAGGGCTTTTGTTTTTGATGATGCTTCTTGCTTGATTTCATCTCAACCTTGGCTCAAAGCCCTGAAAAGCCACACAGTGGCAGCAGTCTGCTCTCTTTGATATTGCTGCCAGAGAGGCAGCAGCTGCCAGAGCAGTCCCACTGACTGCCCAGGCCCCTCTGTTGCACACACCAAGGTGTCCAGGAGTTCACTCAGGCTGCGCATTCACAGACACATGAACTGTCGGCTCATCTGCACCAGAGTCATCAGGGCATCGGCCCTGGCCCATCCCACAGACACACAGAGTCAGGGGGACTGGGACAAGTGCCTGCAGCATCAGAAGGGGACAGAATCAATGGCAGATAAGAAAGAGTCACCCTTTCTCTAGAAATCAAAGCCATGACCAGGTGAAAATGCCAGCTGGATTGGTGGCAGCTCTTGGTACAGCTAGAAGAGAGGACGTAGATCTGAACTGGGAATGAATATTGGATTTGCAGCACAGGACCTCTCTCAGGAGACCTGAGGCAAGGAATGGGAATGGAGCATGTGCTGTCATCCTTCAAGCCCTACAACTACAGCTGTCATCACATGTTGAATATAGGTAAAACTTTATAAAATAAGGGCTTTGTTACCCTTGTAAAATCACAGCTCAGGCCTGCTACTTTGGCTAAGCAGAAGGGGACTATGGGAAAGTGACTCAGCTGAATTGGAGGTAGAAAAACAAGTTATATAACCATTATGTGCTCACATAGTGGTTTATGGTGGTTGGCTGAATTATATTTGTTATACTTCAATGGACTGCGACTGATAATGTCCTAACTGCGTAAAAAGGCCTGGTTTTTGCAATGAAGAAGCTCTCCTTTGCACCTGCCTGGGGACTCTGCGTCATGTTGCTTTGTACAATCAAAATCCTTGGTTTCTTCTAACTGTTGCCCTGCTCCCAGTCACCCACTCCCACCTTCCACCCCAGCAGCACTTCCTCACTGCTCCAGACCATAGGCAGGCCAACAAGCCCAGGGTTCAGAGGGTGACCTGCCCCCAGCATATGGGAGACAGGCTTTGCCTGTCCTTGCTACCCATGAAATGATGGCAAGTGTCAACATCATGAGACTTGTGTTCATTCATAAAGACCAGCGGCCTTGACCCAAATTTGCAGATAAAGTAATCAAATCTTCTATCCCTAAAAAACCCCGACACATTAACAGCAAACTGCTTTTTGCTCTAACTCCCCAGAAATCTGATGGCATTTTCGCACTGCCTATCAGCTAAGCCGCTCTGGCACCATGAGAAAATAGGAATGGATTGAGCCTGTACTTGGCTAAAAACCACACTGTGCACATCCCAGAGGACTCTGCAATCCAAATAATTGGGATATGCTGACAAATGATGAAAATATATGTAAGCAAACAGAATAAGCAAGTCACATTTGCATCCTTTCCAGGAAAACACACACCTGCAATATCCTTCCTGACCCTCTGATATCCCTGTCATTAAAGCACCAAATCCAGTTAAGCATTTTTCCTTTAAATGATGGATGCAAAGTTACAATTGGGCTCAGCTGGAAATCTCAGGGCAGCACTTACCTGTGATTATTTCTCTGCATTTTTTATGGAGTTAAAAAATTGCTGTCTGTATCTGTATTGTCCATAACTTTGCCAAACTAGAATAGCATGTAACACTGTCCTACTGCTGTCAGACCATAATAGGGGGGTATTTATCTGTAAAGTGCATACAGAGCAAGACCAAATTAAAGCATTCTAAGAAAATTAACTCAGAAAATAGTCTGGGACTACAAACTACATTGTCATGGTCATCTTTGCACTAGACGAGTGTGCTCTGTCATGACCTTTCCTCCGCATATCTAATCTGAATCTGCCTTCTGTCAGCTTAAGGCCATTTGGCCTGGTCTTGTCACTCCTTGCCTGTAAAAAAAGTCCCTCTCCAGCCTTCCTGTAGGCCCTCATTTATATAAAACACCCAATAAAATATCCAGCACGCTGTCACTTCAGCAAAGGGGCACTTCCATCTTCTAATGGCTTCCTTAGCTTAAACAATGACCCTTGATCTTAGGGCACGCTGGGACCTGTCCACTATGAGAACATCCTATCATACCTCTTTCACTGCTTCCCTGAGCCCTCCCTCCCCCAAAGCCAAGCCCTTCAGGTCCTCTCTTTGCTGGATGCCCTGACGATCAGCTTGCCATGCGCAGAATGCTCTCAATAGCTGTGCTCTCACTGATGGACACTGAAGGTGAAAATAAAAAGCAAAGGTATTAAGAACACACAAACCCAAGAAGAGCCTGAAGCTGACCTGTTAACAGGAGTGACTTCTGCATGGCACAGAAAACAGCAAACTACCACATTCAAGCTTTGGTTGTACTAATTGCAGCACGGACATCCAGCATGAGGTCCTTGCAGACCTCCCTTCTCACTGCTTGTACAACTTCAGGCAAGAAGACCAGGTTTTCCAAGGTATGTTGCTGAAAGAGACAGTGACAACTTCAAGAGGCAAGGCATGGTTCTCCCAGGACTCAGGATTTCTTCTTTCGCTAGTTATCGAGATTCCAACTTCTGCAGAGAACGGGCATTCCTAGGCACAATTTGCCTCATCTGAGGACCGCCACATGAAAATTGGCTGGATGCAGCAGGGACCAGAAGCGCCATTTTTTCCAGTCAGAACACAAAGGGGATGGGGGAGATCAGATGGAGGCACCTGGCTGCAGGTGAACCCCAGCTCTGTGCCCACAGGGCCAGCACACAAAGTCAGGCTCTGCTGCAGAGACCACCAAAGTGACTACTCCTCACACTTGTGTGAGAGTTTGACAACAATTTAGAGGTACAAACACAGTTTAGGTTTTAAACCAGGAAAACTGAAAGCCAAGGCTATGGAGAGGGCAGGATGGTAGCTGCACAGATGCCAGAGCTCACCTCTAGGTCAGGGGTGGCTCCATGTGGTGGAAAAGTCTCTCCTCCAAGCCATGCTTCCAAAGAAAGGCTCAGCAGTCTCTGTTGTTCGGTCTCAAGGCAGTTTATTGCAGTTATCTAAAAGATTTTCTTCTGGGGCTGCTGTGGTTTGCTCACAGCTCAGGCAGAGGCACACACACACCCTGACATCCTCTCTGACTCCCGACTGCTTCTTCTCTGCCCGCCCAGGGCTGCTGCTGTCTTTTATATGGTACATTACGTGTTACATGGGTACAGTTTTTCCCCAATGCCTATTACCTATATTAAGTGGTGCTTTTCTATCTTTTATATGGTACATTACGTGTTACATGGGTACAGTTTGTCCCCAATGCCTATTACCTATATTAAATGGTGCCTTTCTACTCTAAACCAATCTGTGAGTGCCAACATCACTAAGAACATGGAGGTAAGGAGGAAGAAAGAGGGAGGACAGGACAGGCCCTAATCCCTCCATCTTAAAACTTCTGACCCTCAGGTACAAAACCAAAACCCCCCTGTACAGCACTCAAAAATTCTTCCCTTTACTTTGTGACTACTTCTACTATAATATCTAAACTTTTGTGACTTCTTGTTCTTCCTGCAAGGTTGGTAAATCATTTCATGGTTCAAACCCAAAATCACAGCTGTTTCCAGCTGCCTGCCAGGGTCTCAAATGCTTCTGACCTGGGCCCGGAACATCAAAAAATGTCTGAGGGACATTTTGAGTTCCGACACACAGAGACGTCCGATGAGCCCTGGGCTCTCAAACTGATGTGCCTCCAGCTGACTGTTACCACAGAATGGTGGCCAGCTCTCAAAGGTTTGCTCATTATAAAACCTGCACAGAGCCACAAGCAAAGCAGCTGTATTTTCCAAAGTGCTTTTCCAGCTATAACTGTTTCACCAAGGACACGGGTGTCGAGAGCCACTGGAAGAAAAGAGGTTACTGGCCAAGGAGGGATGAGGCGTTAGAAAGCAGCTGCTGCCAGCAGCAGGAGAAACTCAGGGAAAGAGTAGGAGAACACTTGTGAAGAAGAAAAATTCCGAGTTGGGTTGTTTCTAGATATCCTTCATTAATAGTTTTGGGGATGCAGATTTCTGCACAGCCATTAGCAGCTGCCAAACAGCAGAGACAGACAAGGACTGCTGCTCCAGCACTGCCAACACAAGGAAGGTGAAACCACCACCTCCTGCTTACAACCTGCTCCATCACCTTAGAGACCCTCAGGGAGGCACTAATATGATCCCCACCCACCTGGCTCATGCATCACACTCAGACACAGAATCCCCCAGAACTACAGAATATCCTGACTTGAAAGGAACAAGAGCATGACCGAGGCTCACCTAGACCCAGCCTGTCCGTGCTCCTATCTGCTACAGACCTGGCTCACAGTGGTGAAGTGGTGACCACTTTGAACTTTAACATATCAGCCATTCCCTCAGCTTGCTGTGAACAAGCATCTCTCCTTAGAGCCCAAATCAGCCACTCTTAGTTGCTAATTTTCAGCTTCATATACATTATCCTGCCTTACTCCCACTACAGAATACTAAAGAATCATTACACCAAGTCCTGCTGGAGGACTGCCCCAAACTCAGAATGGCAGGTAGTAAATCAAGTCCTTAAGAATTCCAGTATTTCTCCCCAGATGGGGATGAAAACTCTGCATCTGCTTGCACAAGTGCAGGAGCCTGTTCTCTCTCTCTGCAGGAGCCAGGCTCCATGCAGCAGAGATGCCCGGCAGCAGCACCTGAGTGTCTCTCAGGAGCTCCATAAAGTTCTCTCAGTATTGTCACAACAGTTTGGCCCTATAATCCTCTGGGCTCCATTTGCCTGAATTCAGTGAATGGAAAAAGGAACAGCTCAGCTTGCAGCATCTTCCCAAAGTGTCGCCCTGATTTTTTAATATTTTCTAAAGCCTTCTGAGTTTACATTCTTGTAGCAAATTTTCTCACACAACTTTCTGTAAATAACCTATTGTTTTGCATTCCTTCATAGAGACAGAGAAATTTGATGGACTTGTAGTTTGTCCAGTGTCGTTGGAGAGGGGGCACATTCACCCTCTAATCCACTGTCACCTTTGGAAAACTACAAATGCTAGAGTCAGAGAAAATAAAATTAGTCTCTTTATCGTGACAATAACAGTGACTGTGTTGTGCTTTCTCGTGTCCTCTAGTGACATAAAGGGCTTTAAAGGTAGGGGAGACAGGAAAGGCCCAGGCACCCAGTCCTCCCTAGGTCACTAATGCTCAGGGCTTTATGCTCGGCACACCCGGATTCATCTTCAAGCAGAGGATGAACATGACAAATCAGAACTTCTCTAATGCAGAGACAATACAGAATATCTTCTACCCCCACGTGCAAAAAGAAATGCATCTTTGGCACGCAAATGTCTCCTGAGTATCAGTCCCAGTCTGAGCCCAGAGGAAAAAAGTCTCAGTGTTCTTCAGATGAACATGTTGCCTTGTCTGTGAAGGCAACACTGCCAACATCTCAAGACGTTTACCAGCCTCTTCTGATACCCTGGAATTACAATGACTCCATTACTGACTCTTAACTAGAGTTTCGTTGTAGGAGGTCTGTAAGTCAGTGTTTGATCCACTCCACCGAGAAGGAGCTCAGAAATGCTCTGGATCATGTCCCTCTCATGACCTTGTATGACTATCAAACACAACAACATTTTACACTCAGGTGGTCCAAGGTAATCAAGAACTCAGTGGGCTGAGTTGCCCTTGGTGAAAATGTTAAAGGAACACAAACCAGACTTGCAATTGCAGAGCAGCTGTAGTATCTTCTTCTCACTCTTACACAAAAAAAAATGCAGCTTTAACCTTACTCCTTTCTCCTATCTAATTCTAAGCTAGATCTGCTGAGTTTGCCTTAATGAATCAGAAAAATAATTACTCCAGAGTAAAATCCCAACCCTTTAAAGACACCCCAACATCAGGACATGATAGGTTAAGTCAGGAAGAGGAACAGTGTTTATCCAGGATAATGAAGAGACTTGGGGAAAATCTACTGTGTCCCAAAAGTAATCTAGGATTGTTCTTGTCACTTGATAAATAAAACTGGAAATTGGCAAATATATTAATCTGAAAAGGATTTTTTCACCATTGCAGTTACTAAGTTGAAGAAGATGCACAGTTATACTTCAGTGGGAGAAACCAAACTGCAAACCTTCATCCCAGACATCCATGCATGATTTTTGTGCTCGTGTCTTTTAATCATTCTGGTTTGGTATCAACCAGAACAATCCATCATTTTCACAGCACTACGTGGGAGAAAAGCAGGAAGCACAGCTTGGGAAATAAAGGTAAAGTCTCTGGGACTCAGAAAATACACAGTGCCATGTAAGAAGAGAAAACTCCCTGGGATGGGAAGGAAGCAATAGCAGGCTCGGGGGATATTCAGTGGAAGATTCTGAGCTACTATGAACAGCTCCCTGAAAAAAGACTTCTTGGAGACATCAATCTGATTCCCAGCAAAACCGAGGGAAATTCACAGATTAAATATTTTCCTTCTTCCATCAGAATGCTTCTGATTTTGTGACAAAATTGAGTTGTTATGAATGCCCTCACTGCTCTGCCACCATGCCAAGGTGATCTCAAGAACCAGCACATACCATGTGCCACAGTGCAGGACCTCCTGCTCCCCATTAGCTGGACAGCATGGGACACCAAAGGTACCACCAGTTAATTCATCAGTTGCCAGCAGACTCAAATAATCCCCTCCCTCTTCATTTTCATTGTAAGAAATATCTGTGCTTCTGTTTGTTCAAGCTGCAATTTGAGGAAATTCAGTTCTGTGTAATTAAGTAATGCTCCTCCTTGGAATGGGTATTACCATGAGATAATTACCCATGCTGGGAATCTGGTGTTTTGAGAAAGCAATCATGCTTAACAAATGACAAAGCCAAGTGCCTGTTGGGAATGTATGCTACAGAGGAAATTATCAGCATTATGAGTGCAGTTTTGCTTTCTATTAAATCCTCATTTACATTTCACTGCATGTTAATTTAGTTTTAAATTTTATATGACTTCAGAGTATCTTGATCTGAATTGTTCAGGGTGCACCTAAACCTATCTAAACTTGGAAGGTTGTCCCACTAGGTAAAACATGGGGGCTCCTGAGTCCCTGAGCCATCACAGGCAGGGAGCAAACAATAAAATCTCACCAAAATGAGTAAGAGGAGTGGCCTGGCCATCCAACAGAATGATGTGTAATGGGGACACTAAGTGTAGGATTCCCATCAGCACACTGCTCCACACAGGAGACCATGAGTCAGTGACCAACACAAGCAGAAATGCTACTTGGTCAAGGAAAGAAGCACAGCTGAAATAAATTTTTCCCCCATCTCCTTCAATCACAAGGAATTCCAAGTAAGATACTGTATTTAGCATCAAGACATCTCCAGTTTAGGGGATTTTTTAGGTATTTGTTTTCAAAGGCAGTCGCTACCATACAGTAAAGTTACCAATGGAAGTTTAGTTTACTTATACCTTTACCATCAGAGATGTTTAAACTTGCCACCAAGTTGTCCAGCAGAAGCTGGAGTCCAGGGAAGGATCCTTTCACAGCCCGCAGAAGTTTCCACTTTCAGGATCTTCTCTTCATGCACCTTCCTGAGCAGATTGCCCATGGCTTCCCTCTGAGAGCTGCCTTCACAGCAATCCAAAGCTACCTGTAACAAAGAAACAGACACAAAACTCTGACAGCTTCCTACAAACTCTTGGATTTGAGCAGAGATCAGAAAAACTGCAAGAGTCCCACAATACTGCACTACCCACTCCTTACACAATTTAACTGGAAGGGGTTGTAGGGTGGCAGTTACAGGAACACCAAAACATGATCGAGGTGTAACAGACATGTCACCTTGAAAACAAACCTGGTGGGTTCTCCCACCAAGTCCAGCTCTTAGAAGTGGCTGACTAGCAAAAACTGCTTAAAAAAAAAAAAAAAAAAAAAAAAAAAAAAAAAAAGTGGACTTAAAGAGGCTGTTCAAAACAACATTTCACATAATATTTTTAGCAAATACTTTTTAAAACTGTCAGTCTCATTTCCCAAAAAAATTGATGGCCAGAAGAAAATACTCTTATTATTTAAATAAGCACCTATTAACTGAACTATTATTTCTGTGACAAGGCTGCGTGAAACATCTCTTATGTGAGATGCCACCATGGTGGTCTGGAAAAGCTCTAGGATGCCAGTAAAGTACCTGCAAGCCTCCTACAAGGGAGAGGCACTTGCAAATACAGGGTGACCTCCTTTCCACTAGCACTGTGCTCCTGAGCAGAACCTCTACAGGGCACCAGCCCAGTTCCCTGATGTCAATAAGCACTACAGAGTCCTATCAATAAAATAATTAAGATCCATCCCAAAACTAGTTACATTTTTGCTCCCTTTCCCCTGGCTGGTAAACTCTTCCCCAGCCTCAGTCCCCTGCTGATTTTTCTAATTTTCAGCTGAAATTTATTCATGGCCAGTGTATGTCTGTTAATGTGCCAATATTATCTTTCAGCGTTAAAAGCCTTTTAAATTCTCTGAGGTGTTTACCCTACCTTTCCTCTTTGATTTCATTATAAGAGCATGATCATATTCCCTCTTTGTCTTCATTCCCCTTGTCTAAATAAGGTAGCTCATCTTATAAAACAGCTTCTACACTCCCCTGGACTTCCCACTGCAGATCTGTCAAGTTCCAGTGTGAATTCACCTTTTTGGAATCAGACTGGAACAAAAATTTTGGGTGAGTTCTTAACTTAGTTCTTATTACTGCACCCAACACACACCCTTCACTTCATACCACCACATCGGTCAGTTCTCACTACTCAGTTCCCCAGCCATGGAACTCATATAGAATCATAGAATCATTAAGGCTGGAAAAGCCCTCCAGTATCATCAAGATCATCTATCAGCTAGCACCACCACCATGTTCACCTTTAACCCACGTCCTCAAGTACCACATATTCACATATCTTTTAAACCTCTCCAGGGATGGTGACTCCATGATCCCTGCCTTGGGCAGCCTATGCCAGTGTTTGATAACCTTCACAGTGAATAAATTTTTCCTAACATCCAATGTAATCCTCTCCTGGCACAACTTGAGGCTATTTTATCTTATCCTGTTACTTGTTACATGGGAGAAGAAACCAACTCCGACCTGGCTCGGACCTCCTTTTGGGGAGTTATAGAGAGTGAGAAGGTCCCTCCTGAGCCTCCTTTTCTCCAGGCTGAGCTGCTCCAGCTCCCTCAGCCACCCCTTGTGCTCCTTCTCTGGACACTTAAGCTCTTCGGTGACATTTTGTCATGAGGGGCCCAAAACTGAACACCGTTCATTCTTCTTTCTCTTGCAGATCCTTTTCTGTGTGGACAAAATATTTTGATTGCGCTCATCATCAAGATTTGCTAAACATGCCTTGGTATTTTTGTGTCCATAAGTGTTAAGTAAGTTGCAAGAATACCAATAGTGACCTTGAGACAAGTTGTGAGTCCTGCCTTCAGCACAACCTGTGGTTGTCTGCCAAAGAAATGCATCCTTTTTAGTATCCCTGTTTCCCCTAGAATACCAACTTCCTCACATGAAATTCAAATGATTTGCTCTAGATCTAGACCAAGGCAGGAAAATAAGCCCATTTTTATCTCATCAAATAAAGAACCCAGGTCAAGCAGAAGCAACTCAGTGAAGACCTGAGAGGGACAAATCTGATTTTTATTTATGCTTCAACATACGTTATGTTCTTAAAGGGGCTTTATATGTGCTTGCAACCCTGTCCTCAGGAAGGCTTCGCCTGGCAGTCAAGCAAGGCAGAGAAAGCCTCCACGGTCGGACCGTGAGCGACACACACATCCCCACGCCCCGCCGGCGAAGAATTCCCAGGAAACGAGACTGTGGGAGGCACGTGAGCACACAAAAGCTAACCGCAACACAACAGGACCCATTTTTTCTTTGGGCACCTTGGGGGGAGTGGGGGCTGGCCTGTAGGGTCCGCTCAGCCCTTCTCCCTCCTTCTCGCCTTTTCGTCCCCGTGGTCCTGCTTCCCTGCTTCACCACAAAAACAGCTTGTCACCGCCACGCCCTCGGTCTCTGCTGCCTCCGCACTGAAGCAGTCGCTGCTGCAGCCGGCTGCCCTCGTGCTTCCCGGGCACAGCCGCCGCCGGCCGCCGCACGAGTCTGCCCGCACCCAGACGCGTTCGCTGCCGCCGGGTTCGCTACCGCCCGCCGGCTCGGCAGCACCGCCCCGCAGCACCGCACCGCCCCGCGGCACCGCACCGCACCGCAGCACCGCACCGCCCCGCAGCACCGCCCCGCAGCACCGCCCGCGGCACCGCCCCGCAGCACCGCACCGCAGCATCGCACCGCCCCGCCCCGCGGCACCGCCCGACGCACCGCACCGCAGCATCGCACCGCCCCGCAGCACCGCCCCGCAGCACCGCCCCGCCCGCGGCACCGCCCCGCCCGCGGCACCGCCCGCCGCACCGCACCGCAGCATCGCACTGCCCCGCGGCAGGAACACTTAACCTTTTTTATGAACAAACAGTTCTCAGATATACTGTCGCGTTTGCGTTTATTTTCGTTCAAGAAATCCATTAGAAGAATCCTCACCCTTTTATAGCAGAACAGGACGACACCCTTTACTGCATTTTCTCTTTTTTTTTTCCTTACAACTTTCACTTATATGTGCTCTCCTGCCTGTCCCAAAGAGCTCAGACCACTGCCTTTCTCTCCAAAATGTCTGGTCCTGCTCATCAACTGTCGGGACACCTCTCAACTTGGAGAGCAATAAGTAAGAAGTCTTCTGTCACTTGCATGGCACGGGTGTCAGTTCTTCCCATCTGTTCACAGAATCACAGAATATTTATGGTCGGAAGTGACCTCTGGAGATCATTTAGTTCAACCCCCCTGCCATGGAAGGATCACCCAGAGCAGGTGACACAAGAACTCGTCCAGGGGGATTTGGATTGTCTCCATAGAGGGAGACTTCACACCCTCCCTGGGCAGCCTGTTCCAGTTGTCTGCCACCCTCAATGAAAAGAAGTTCTTCCTCATGTTGAGGTGGAGCTTCTTATGTTTTATTTTATGGCCATTGCTTCTTGTTCTGTCACTGGGCATCACTAGACAGTCTGGCACCATCCTCTTGGCACCTCCCTTTGAGATATTTTTATGCATTAATGATCCGTTCTCAGTCTTGTCCAGACTATCCATGTCCAGCTCCCACAGTCTCTCCTCAAAAGAGAAAGGACGTAGCCCACTCCTCACCTTTGTAACTTCTGCTGGAACCTCTCCAGTAGCCCTTTTTCCTTCTTGGGCAGAACTGGACACAGCACTCCAGGTGTTCCTCACCAGGGACAAGTGGAAGGGGCAGGGTGGCCTCCCTTGACTTCCTGATGCCCTCCAGGATCCCACTGACCCTCTTGGTTGAGAGGACACACTAGCAGCTCATGGACAGCTTGTCACCCACCAAGATTCCCAAGGCCTTTTCAGCAGAGCTGCTCTCCAGTAATTCAGCCCCCAAGCTGTTCTGGTACTGGGGATTATCCCTCCCCAGGTGCAGGACCCTACCCTTGCCCTTGCTGAACCTAATTTAGTTTCTCTCCACCCAGTTCTCCAGCCTATCAAGGTCCTGCTGAATGACAGCTCAGCCTTCAGGTATATCAGTCACTCCCTCCAGTTCTGTATCATCACCAAACCTGCTCAGGGCCCATTCTATCCCTTCATCCAGAGCATTGATAAATAAGTTGAATAAGTATTGATCCCTGGGGAATGCCACTCACTATAGACCCCCCAGCTGGATTCTATTCCACTCTTCACAATCCTCTGCCATTCTGCCAGTTCTTGATCTATCTCACTGTCCATTTATCTAACCCACATTGCCTGAGCATACCTATGAGGATGTTGTGGGAGACCGTATCAAAAGCCTTGGTGAAGCTGAGGTAGACACCATCCGCCGCTCTCCCCTCATCAACCATTCCTGCCTTGCCATCACAGAACGCTTTCAGATTGGTCCTAATGGGTTGTTGAGGGATGTCATTTGGGTTGTGATTTTTCTTCCCCTGCAGGAAATTTCTGTTTCTGTGTTTCTCCTGGATCAGGCTCCAGTCTAAGCCATGAATTTGCAGGTCATCTCCTCTCCTTATTCTTTTTCTTGGTCAGACAATATGTGCTGTGATGCCCAGCAGCCTGATGTGCCACAAACTTCTCCATAGCTCCACAGTATGTTTGTTTGCCTGTCACACATTTCAGCCATTCCCTGAACATCCTAAAGTTCTTCCTCAAGTTATTCACTCAGGTCTATAAGCTCTCATATAAGATCTTCTCTCTCATTCAGGATGCAAACTTCAGACAGTTCCCCTACCTTAAACATAAAAGAAACTAATCCAACAGCTCCTCCTGCGCTCTAATGAGCACCTGAACTCCTTAATTAGTTTCTCTCATTTCTAAAGATCTGTCCTTTTATAAGACCAAACTCTGCTAGTGAACCTGCTGATGTATTTTCCCTTTCAATTCACACCAATCTGCCTCTAGATCCCTTAGTCTGAAGTCCTCTTCTGAGAAAACACAAGAAGAGGTACAAGAGCAGCATCCTTTGGGGAGCTCCTGCTGTAACCTACCACTGCTCCCAAGCAGAAGAGATGTCACCTGGTAGTGGGAGATGCAGTGGTGACATTTTAAGACTTATTTTGACACCACCAGGTGACAAAATTAGAAAGAATCCCCCCATCCTGGTTGCAGTAGGATTTTTCCATTCCCAGTGTACCCAGTTAAGATTCCTGCAGTGGCCAACAACCTGTTTGTACTATCCCTAATGCCTGTCTGAGCTCTGAAGCAGCTTGGTTTGAGCATCAAGGTCTGCAGGCACTGGAGTCAAAAGGGAGAGAAGCCACATAGCTCAGAATACCCAGGTGCCTTCTAGAAGAGAGCCTAAATGGAAGGAAAGGGCTGATGTTTCTACTACCTACTCTGATTTTCTGGGTTCAGTGCTGTATTGTGGACTGATCACTCTGAACTCTGAAACAACCTAAGTGGTGTGGTGCACCATGCAGAAGTTACCCACACTTCCTCTGTATCCGCTTCATTTCTCTTAAGTGATAACCTGTATCCAAATCCTCCACCCCGTCCCAATTACAGAAACACCAAAAAAGCCACAGAAGTTAATCACTCAAAAAAGAGAAAGGCTAGATGCAAAAGTTATCCAGAAAAAAACAGAGATTTACAAAGAGGCTTCACAAAACATCAAGTACTGGTTTTCCAGCAAAGAAAATCAAACTTGCTCCATTGCACAGGTCGGACCAGTTACAGAAAGAACCCAGTTGCCATGAAAAAGGCTGTTCCATGAGACACTCGTACTTGTCTTGCTGAATAAGTGTGTAGCTAATGACGCAGTGAGAGTGAGAAGAAAAAGGAAAGCCTCATCTTTATGAACCTTTGGAGAACTAGATCCCATCCCTGCCAGCCCAGAGCTCCAGTGCAACACTGGATGAACCAGATAAGACAAAATCTATCAGAGGTGGCTGATAATTCCATGTTTGTTTTCCCAGTCCTACACCTGAGACACCAGGGATCCCACCTGCATACATGCCATGGGCCCATCATTTTAATCAGTTTAACTTCTGGAATAATTAAACACTTCCCACTTTCTGGGGAGAAGGAGTGGAATTAAATAAATAAAACCCTCCAAGGTCAGTCTACATTTGGCAATTTCTCTCTTGTGTTCTTGTGCCACAGCAGGACAGAGCTCTGCCCACAGCCTCACTGGAGTGCTCCCCAGATAGATCTGTCATTTGATAGAAACTGTGGGCTGAAACAAGAGCACAAAGGGATCCCATAGAGAGGAATAGGATTTTGTATCCAGAGCAGGGTTTGGGGTCTCTGTAGCAAACGGAGCACACAGTGACTGGTGAGGATGAAAAGAAACACTGCTCCTCCACCAAACTAAGCAGGAACTCTACAGTACATGATGATGCAGTTACAGGCTGTATCCTGTTCCCAAGAACCAGAATTATGATGGCAGAATGGTTTTGGTTTATTATTGGGGTGTTGTGTTTGGTTTTTTCAATGTGAAGGATGAAAAAGAATTGCTGAAATTTAACGACCTAATTCTATGAAGACAAAGAGAAGAAAGCAGGGAAAAGGTGAAGCCTTTAAAAGAAAGGCTGCACTACAACACAAACAGGCATATGTGAAGAACCTAATCTTCCCACTGCCGATGAAGCTTCAGCTCCAGGCCCCCCACATGGGCCTCTGCTGACAGCCACAATGCCCCAGCAAATGCCAGCTCCTTTGCTGTACTTATACCCTGCTCTCTCCTCTTAACACCTCCATTCCAGGCTCAGCTGTGTGCTTTCAGAGGCAAAAGTTCATCAGTCACCAGTCACACCAGTCATACCCCAGCTCACAAGGGCAGGACAGATGCCTCTGTTGGCAATACCTTTTTAGGTACCCTATTCCAATCTGTGTCTGCTCTTGGGGATTCTCCACGCTGGACGTGGTGAGGGACCATGGGACCTTAACTGAGGGGCTTATGAGCTGGGCAGAAGTTCTCAGCCCACCTCTTGTGGCTCTGGTCAGGCTTAGACAGAAAGCAGATATCATTCATGCCACTGAGCACAGCTTTCCACTCACTATAATCCTGTGTCAGGGGAGCTCAATGATGTGACAAACTAGGACAGGAGGTCAAGCTGTGTCCTGATCACAGCATGTGAGGGCACCCTGTAATTTCCAGCTGCACAGGGTACAGCTAGCTCCCCTCAAAGACAAAGGAAAGCAGGTTACAAACAGCATTTTGTCCTTTATGACTTCTGCAAATCAGCATACAGAGTGCAGTTGCTTACAGAAAAGGAAAGCAACAGACCTCCCCACCAACTGTTGCCTGCAACACATTAAAAATAAAACCAAATTATTTAGTGGATGTTCTAGTCTTGTAGGCAACTGTGTGGTAAGAGTTGCAAAAATGACATAAAGCTGGGAGACAGCTGAAAGGGAAGTTGTTGACCAGGAACTGACAAGCAGGTAGCAGAGAGGTATTGGTGGTTCTGCTCAAATTTCCCTATAGAGCCTTGTCCTTGTTCCCAAAAAGGCTTTTTCAGGGTATGAGGAGTACCAGGTACCTCCTCTGGCCCAGGCTCCCATTGCAGGAGTAGTCTGACAGTGATCCTGATCTCCAGTTGCCTTCACTGCTCAATAGTTTTCACTATTCCCACAATCCAGCACAGAAGGACCTGAGACCACACATATGTGCAGTTGATGCTATGCAGAAGGCAGGTGGAAGTGCCAGGTGAGGCCTTCCCATCATCTGGTAAACCATGTGTATGATGCTACCTTGAAGACACTCACACCCCACCCTGTCCACACAGTTTGCCTATTTCAGATTTTTTACCCACTTTTCTGAGGCAGTCAGGAATCCCTCTTCTGCTGCCTCCAAAATTCTATCATGGGGCTCAGCTGTGTCACGCTCTGCATCAGCTCTGCGAAGCTATGCTCTCTGGGGGGAAAAAGATTCAGAAACACAAGACAAGAAATAAGTCAGTCTGAAGAAACTGACAGGTTCCTGAAGCAAGGGAGACTCTCTGAAAGATCTAAGTGAATAGCAAAGCTCATCCCAAGCACAAACAGCAGAGGAAAATCACTTTACTATTCTCTTTAAACTCAGTGAAAGGAAAATGTCTCATTTATCTAATAGAGCACAAAGCCATAAAGCAAGCTGGAAGTTAACACCAGGTTTGCAAGGCCACTGTTTTGTGTCAAACTCGAGTAAAAAAGAAGTTTTCAATCCCAAGCCTCAGCTGCACTCACACTGGCTGCCAGCCATTAATCCAGCCCTCCAGGGAGCAGTAGGGAGAGCCCTGCACAGCCACACCTCCTGCTACAGACAGAAATGCTCCAGGATCTGGCCAGCGCATGATAAACCTCCCACACCCGGATACCGGGCTGCTCTGTAAGGTTACCCACTCACTTTGCCAGAGGTGGCACCCAATTTCCTACCTGCTTGCCGTGGGGCTTCTCCACTGCCCTGTTCCCTTTCCAGCAAAGCCACTTTCAGCTCAGGATTCGTGTCCTGAAACAGCTTCAGAAAAGACACGAGGGTCTGAGTGTCCAGGGGCCAAGCATCCCGAGTGTCACTATCCTGGGTGTGAGCATCCTTAACTTTGCCCAGCAGCTTCTTGAACACTGAATGTTCCTCTGCCTTGCCCAGACAGGCATCCAGAGCCTACAGCAGAACAGAAATGCAGGAAAGTTTAGAGAGCAGAGTCAACTGCCCTATACAGACAGATACAACAAGAAGAACTCTGGAGTTTAGGTCAGGGGACAAAAAATTAAACTGGAAAAAAAAAAAATAACCACCCAGACACACACCACTGAATGCAAACTCTGGCCTGTCACCACCCACCCTGGGAAGCAGGGCAACAAGCCCTGCTGCCAGCCCTTATCCATACAGCAAATCCCACAAACTGGAGCAGCCTCCAGCACCAAATGTTTCCTCATGTCCAACTAGACAAAGACCACTAAGTGTAAAAGACCTGATAAAGCATGAATTTAACACTGCTACTTTGGAAGGCAAAGCTAGGGTATTTCAAGTGGAACTTTCAGGAATCTCCATTCTTAATCACAATAGAATTCTGTCTCCTAGAGAAAACTCTGGAGAGAAGACACACAAACTCTGAGTGCCATGGGCTCTCAGCAGACCTGGCAATGAAACCCAGAGCTCCAAAATCTACTTCCGTGATCTGAAACAGCAAGCAGAGGCAGATGTGCTTGTACAGTTATGGAAATAAAAGGCAAAGAAATAAGCTGGAACTCTTACTCCCATTTCCCCAGAGTCCTTTAATGCTGTAAATATTGCCCCTGAAAACACATGCTTCTCCGCTCTCCAGGAGAGATGCCAGCATTTTGCAGCAGGCAGCCTTTATTGGAGACTCCAGGGATTTGATAAAGGTACCTTTGAAGTGGGAAGTTCAGCTCTGCTCCAGGGAGAATGGCCATTTTCTGCTGTCATTGTCATTTTTATTCTGATGATAAAAAGGCTGTATGCAATTGCTTGGGGCCGCACCAGGGGCCCGACTGGCTTTTCCTAGCAGATGTAAATGCTCACACATTAGAGCAGCTCGGCAGTGCAATGACCTATTGCCACGCAGAGAGAAAACTGCAGCAGTCCCAGCTCTTCCCACTCACAGCAATTTGCCTGCCGAACAGAGAGTGTGGACGTGAAGGGCTCTGGTGTAAAGAAAACACAGGTGTGCTAAAGAACAAATGCAAAGGTTTTATAAAATGCAAACAATAATTTGTAATGAGACTTGATAACCAGATCATGTTTGTTCTCAAGGTTTATGTGCCTGGCCCCTTCCAGATCAAAATGAGCATTTAAAACACTAAATATCTCCAATCTCACCACCTTAAAGGTGTTCAGATCCTGCCAAATCCGTGTTTGCACTAATATGGGTGAAAAGTAACTTGCATTGTTGCAATATATTTTTCAATTTTGGGGGTTTTTAATAAAAATCAGTACAGCATTGCTACCCAGAGCCCCAGGTAACATCCCTTCCTCAGCTCATAGATTTGGTTAATAGAACTGAGTTTTCAATAACTGAAATATTCTGCTATTTATAGGCTCTTTCCAGAAGACATTTCCTTTGACACTTTGCTCAGTGGGAACAACAGCCTTTTAACACTGTTGTGAAAGAGCACACAGTATACTTCAGACTCACACTGAAGCACTAACAATTCCCAAAGATCCTGGAAAAAAAATGAAGAAATACTGATACCAGCAGGAATCCCAGCTTCCACTTAGTCCTAATGTGTCCCCCACATTACAGCCTGATCCATCAGGCTTTCACTGCCAGGGACACTGCAAAACTCTTCATGGCCAAGTTGGTACCAATTAGCATACATCCAGCTTCCACATGGGAGGAAGAGACTGCCTTCTGCATCGGGAACCTGCATCACCAAGACCTGGCTTATGTGTCAGAGCTGTGCCACCAAACAGATTCCATACCACCCCAGACGTTTGGTCCCCATTGAGGATATCAGTTCTGGTGGCCAAAGCACTCCCCCCTCAGCACCATGGAACACATCACACACCATAGAACAGCCTTCCCAGTTAATCTCAAACATGCCCATGTCCACAGCAGCCCCATGGCAAGTTGTGAACAGGAACCTCTGCAGGTTAAGGATCCAGGAGATAGGTCTCCTGTCTCTATAGCATCTCCACATCTTCCATGTTTTTCCAGAGACTCAACCACATGTGCAAATAATGTACACCCCCCTGAGCAATGTGCAGTGACCCATAACTGAGACTAAAGAGGGATGTGAGGAGAGAGGGAAGGCACACAGCACAGTCATTAGCCCAGCTGGCCATTAACTCTACTCTGCAGGTGGATGAGCACAGTTATGGCTTTTCATGCCTTATCCATGCTCCTGCTACCACCATGAGAGCACATCCCAGCAAAAAGCCACTTTGTTGACTATTTCTGAATGATCTCCTTCAAGCATCAGCTTTAGACTGAATGCAAGCATCCAGATCTGCAAGAGATGGATTGGGAAGCACCTGTTCAGGGTGGCAGGAAAAGTTGACTCCCTTCAGACCTGAGAGATACTTTGGTACACTGCAGGAGGTCGGGCACTGTGGGGAAACTTCCACAGCCATAATCATCAGTCCTCTGTAAATGCACACTGCGTCGGGTTTTGATGTACAGAAGGTGATGAAAATATGAAAAAGCAATTGGCAACCTGCAGGGTAGGGACTGTTTCACTGCTGGCTCTTCTGTGGCTCCATGGTTATCCAGCCTTTGGAAGCTGGGCAGCACTGTTCCATAGGCTGCTGCTGCTCACAGGGTCAGTGGCATGGGCAATCCCAGGACTGGCTCCACACACCTCACCCTCAGAGAAGTCCCCTGGCTGTGACCCCACCATTAAGTCAATCAACCATCAGTCAACTATTATATTGTGCATACAATAATCAGACAAGAACTGTGTTCATGTTTCTCCTTCAGAAACCTAAAGGGATTTTTTTTTTTCAAGCCTGCATCTGTACATGACTTTCGAGGGAGACCCCAGGAAGGCTCTTCGGAAAACACTGACCCCCTGCTTGGTCCACACAACAAGAACAAAAGCTCAGCCCAAACTTGTACAAAAATGCACCAGAACAGAGGAAAAGAAAGTTCTCTAGCTCTGCCACCATGAAAAAAACCAAAACCAAATCCTCACAAGATCTCTCTCCTAATCAGGATGCAAAAGATAACAGGAAACTTCTTTCTTCTGCCTCATCCAGAAATCCCTGCAGCTGCAAATGAAAGGCGACAATGACTGGACAGGCCCACAGACAATGAAAATGATCCACAAACACAGTGACATTTATTCTACATGGGAGAATCAATGCTCCCCCACTTCATCTGAACCTGGTAGTAGAGGGAACAAATGAGCTGTGCAATAATTTGAATTGAGTCTCTCGAAGAGAGTACAGGAAGATAAGACTTGACATCAGCAAAGCTCTTCTGCGCTTCCCTAAATTACTGCAATTTCAGTCTTGTTCTCCTTTCCAAGCAGGTTTCATCCAAGCCAAAACTAAATTAGACAGGAATAGTTTATGTGAAATATACAGAGAAACTATAAAACAGAAACAACCCCAAAAATCACATCTCCCTAAACTGAAATGCAATTCATCTGCATTTTTCAGTATGGGGAGCAGAACAGAATATCAGACTCAGAGAGAAGCAATAGTTCTCACAAAAGCCAGCCCTGCACCACAAGCCTTGTTGGGGAAAAACCCCACAACCAAATGAGTCTTCACTGGAGGTAGGAGGAAATAGGAAGGAACAGTGGAGAGGAGCAGACCAGAGTGCTGCACAGAACAACATACCATGCAGGGATGAGTTCACCAGCAAAGGAAATAAATAGAGGGGCATCCAAGGCCAAATTCCACTAAAACCACAGGAGCCTGAACACCAGGACAGCCTTGGTGCCAATAGGCAGGCTGACAAAACTCCCCAAAACTGCCCAAAATAACTGGTGCTTTCCTAGAGAGATCAGCTGCTTCCAGAAGGGTCCCAAGAGAATACTCCCAAGGAATGGGAAATCGCCCCTGTAGCAGGGCAAGCACACCCAGCAAGAATGCTTTCTACATAGAGACAGTGTCTCACCAACTTCCAGACAACTTTCACTTGCCCCAATGCACTCGAGACTTCAAACAAATGACTAGCAAAAGAATACAAAGAAAGAGAGGGGGAAAAAATGAGAGGAAAAGAAAAAAAAAAATCCATTGACATCTACTGGCACAACCTCAGCCTCAGTTATACATCCCAGTTCGGCTCTTTGGAGCTGAACTTGCACTTCAAGCATGACTTTAAAAAAACACTGCTGTGTTTCCCCCCAAAGAAACACTAGGCTCTTGTGGGGAAAAGCTGCTCTGTGTGCTGAAAACAGTCTCAGTGCTAAGGTCCACAGGTCCTGCTGGTCCCAGAAGAGCAGTAATAAGAGAGGGACAGATCTGGCTCAGCTCTTGCTTATAACAGGCTGCAGCCTGTTCTCCCACTGCCCTGGGGCTGACACTTTTCATACCTGTCACAGCTGAAAAGTGATTTTTCAGGAAGCCTTAAAGAAAATACATTTCTTATTTATTCAGCACTTATTTATAGCTGCAGAAAAATTGTCCAGCTACCACTGTGCGGTCAGACACCCAAACTGGCTCTGAGCTCTACAACCTCTCCCTTGGCTCCTGCTGTAACAGCTCATTTGGAAGCACAAAAGGCCAGGAATGGATCTGTAAACCTTCACTAATTGGTCTGAAGTGGTGAAGGAACACGAAACGGCAGGAAACAGCACTGATGGCAAAGCAATGGCAAACAAAGCTGTTGTGCAGGGCAGAAGCTGCAGCTCACCTGCCTGGGCACTCTGCCAGCACAGCTCTGCCCTGCCACCAGCCGTAAGGGGAGGCAGGAATAGGACCTGTCAGCATTGTAATGAACAGGGCTCATGCCTTTATTAATGCTCAGCTCTTTATTAAAAAGATCAGCTGGGCAGGAGGCTCGACACCGAACTTGCCCCCACTGTTGTAGCTCTCGCAGGCAGCTGAAAGGTGAGAAGATGTTCAGAGTCTGTTGCTGAAGTCCAGCAGCAGCTGTCCCTGTGGTAGATAGGGACAGGCGGAGCGGAAGATCACCGGGATGTCACGGAAAGACAGACCCCTTCCCCCCTCTCTCTTCCCCGCTTATCTGTTAACCCCAGGAGTCAGAGAAGAATGTAGCCACACCTGTTCTGGTAAAATTCCACTACCCACTATCCTCTGAGACCCCCAACCCCCCTCTGACGTAGCAAAGACCCCTAAACCTATTTAAACCCACGAAATAGGATAATAAACGCTTTTCAACCGTCTGCCATATTGGTATCTGCGTGTGTTGATTAGCCCGAGTGGCTTGGACGAGACCAGGCCGCCGTGCTGCCACCTGAACCAGGCCCCTGGTTGTCTTTCATAAAGGCAACAGTCCCCTCTCCTTTCCTCGTAGTAACACCAGAAAATTCTTGCTTCTTTGTTCCGTCTTTCCACACCCCACTCTAGTCTTGTCCTCCAGAGGTTATGGCGACAGGTCAAATGTCGATCGGAGATGTTTTCTTCTTCCTCAGCCAGCGTATTGTACCTGTCCAGCCCCCTCAATTGTGTTTAGTTCTTCATTTAGGGGTGTCTTTACCCCCGCAAAACATACTCCCATGGTTCCACGGGTTCCTCTATTTGCATCTTAGCCCTAGAATGGCAGTGTGGGTGGGGGGTGGGCAGGTGATCTCCAGGTAGTTTAGAGAAAACAGAGCAATTAGCTAATTAACATTTCAATATAGGTACTTAACTAGAACCAGCAACTGTTCCAGTGTTGCCATGGGAACCAGGAAGGCCCTGTCCATCCGGGGACCCCGGGGGCACTGGGAACTTTCTTCATTACAAGCATGGGGGTATGGAGCTGCCAAATCCCTTCTGGCAGCACCGATCCACACTGCACAGCACCCACCCCAGCTCAGCTCCATTCATAAAGGTGCACAATACATAAAACCCTAAATCTGACACACTTACCTGATCATGGTAAAAAACAAACATACAAAAATCTAATCCTTCTCTGAACAAGGCACTCAGAAGTGCTTGTCTGCCCAACCAGGCTTGTGCTTGCTACTGCAAATATGAATTAGGACACACATCTCTCTCCTGAAGCCCCCAATATGTTATTATTCCCCAACATCAGGGCAACCAGCTGCTAAGGGAACACAAGCTTCCCTTCGTGAACATTTAAAGGCTCAGCAGAAAACAATCCTGCACTCTCCAACTCAAGGGAATTCTCCTCCCTGCTGTCACAAGTTTGGGGTTTTTTCCTAATAAAGATATACTCTTGGGCTTCTATAAGCAGAATGCCACAATGGTAAAAACATACCATGTCCTCTGATCACACTGCTACTGGAGGGACTTGGATCCAGACAGCTTCCAGACAGCAACAACATGGGAATTTAGAGAGCATGGCAGCTCCCAGCCTACGGAACAGCACTGCTCAGCTTCCAAAGGTTGAATAATCAAGGAGCCACGGAAGAGCCAGAAGTGAAACAGTAATACTTTTTCCCTTTCAGAAAGGCATGCAGAACAGTTCATGCAGCTTGGTATGAAAAATGCTCTACCAGAAATGGCTGGGCTGAGAACAGCAAGCACAGTCCCATCCTTGCTCTACACTGGCTACAGCTTTTCTGCAGACCCTGCCACTGCACAGCAGTGTGCAGCCAGCACGAGTGCCCACCTAGACTCACCACAGTAATTCACAGGCTCTGTGTCCTCCTGTTCCACTGTCACACCAGTACAGACATCACATTCTGCTTCTGGGACAATGGGTGGCATCTGGCTACCACAGCTCAGATCCCAGAGAACCCTTCGGCATATGCCCAGCAGCAGACTCAGTTACTCCCTCCAACAGGAATGGAGCATCATTTGCCAACTCTGACTGCTCTTAAAGCAGCACGTTGGCAGGAGAAGCACTATGGGGCAGCATCCAGCTCCCCCTGTCAAGCCCTGTCCCACTCCTCCGGCAGCAGCCGTACAGAGAGCAGCAGATGCTTCACAGCAAGAGAGTGCCGAGGGCTTGGGAAATCTATTTTGGGATCTCATATGTCAGCCATTTACAAGTCGATACAATTACTGAAGCAAATGCCAAAAACGGAGGAGAAAAATCTGTGCTGGAGCTCTCCTACAACACAAGGATGTCTTCAGGGCAGGACATACTTCCTTACCTGCATGCCTGAGCAACTTGCACTTACAGATGCTTCTCTCTAGGGTGTTGCTCAGGTGAGCACATGTTGCCCTTCAAACAACCAGGCATGTTTCCCATGAAACACTTTCCTAAACAAGGCACAAAATATTACAGCCGTTAGTAGGGTTGTTATGAACAAAACAGCCTTGCTGGGACACTAACATTGAAATGTTAATTAGCGAATTGCTTCTGGGAACCACGTACAGCCCCACCCACACTACCATTCTAGGACCGGGATACAAAATAGACCAGTGGACTCATGGGAGGGGGTTTTGGGGATGAAAAACCCCTAAATGGAGGGCTGGGCACAGTGGAGGGGGCTGGATGGGTGCGCTGGTTGGGGAAAAGGGAACCCCATCCTTGGTCTGTGTCTGATCTGTCACCATAGCCTGCAGAGGACCAGACTGGACTGGGCTGTGGGAAGCAGGAGCAAAGGAACACTGTTCCTGGCGTTACCAGGAGGGAAGGAGAGGAGACAGCTGCTGCTGGACTTGGGCAGCAGGCTCTGCACATCCCCTCACCCTGCGGCTACCAGTGTGCCAGGAGGAAAGGAGAGAGGACGGTCTGCTGATTGGGACTTCAGATACAGAGTGCACACCTCTTCACCTCCAGCTACCAGTGTGCCACGGAGACTGCAGGGACAGACTCTGCAGCCTTCTCCCCCTTTGGCTACCGGGAAAGCTACAACAGCGGGGGTGAGCTCTGTGTCGAGCCCCCTGTCCAGCTGATCTTTTTAATGAAGAGCTGAACATTAATAAAGGTATAAGCCCTGTTCATTACAGGGTGGAGAAAAAACTTGCATGATATATGGAAGTAAAAACACCTACCTCCTTTTGAGAGGCATCAATTTCTCTGCACTCCTCAAGACTTTTCAGCAGAACCTGGGCATCAGAAAGAGCCTCAGAGAAAACATTTTCAGATCAAACAAAGAAATCCGTTTTATAGCTTTTGCTCTCTGCTGCTGTGCAATAGAAACAAGATGAGTTATTTGCTAATTGAATGGATTCACAGAAAGCATGATGTGATTGAAAGGCATCAGTTTGTAACCAGCACATTGGCTATAAAAGGAAAACTGTGATTTATAAATCCCTTCTGAAGACATCACACAGCCTGGAGGGAAAACCAACAGTTTATTTAACACAGTTATAAATGGAACATTTATTTTAAACTCAGTATGGCCTCTGTTTTCCTCCCAAGCTGAACAGGAGTTTAAAGGATAAGGTAGCATTAGCAAGAAACTCTATTCAGTTGCTGTTAGACATATTGTCTGATCAGCCGTATGTCCTGCAGTCACACAGATCCCACTGCATGGCAATCACATGCCTGGGCAATAAAAGTTTTGCTCACTATTGCTCTGGCAAAGCAATGAGCATGAAGCAACTATAAAAGCCAAAGGAAGAAAATCTCTGCAAAAAAGGGGGATATGCTGCTGTTGCTCCCAACCCAGGGCAAACTAAAAAAAGTAAAGAGAGACTAAAAATACCCCGACAGGCAAATGTGAGCCAATGTGTTGCAAATAAGAGGCAATTATGTGCGCAGACCCATGACATCTCACCTAAATCCCTTGATTGCCCTTTCCCCTCTGCTAGCTCAGCAAGCTCCTCATCCATACAGCCACTCCATTCAGCATGGGCAGGCTGGTCAGGGCTAGGGAGGGACCTGGAGTCACTCAACATTGTGTCCCGATGAACCCAGGTATGATTCACAGTAAGTTCCTGACCAGGAGGAGAAACATCTCCTTCCATTTCTGCTTCTATAGGGTAAAGGAGAAACGCTCTGAGTGAGGATGATAAATGTTTTTTCTTCATCAGGTCTTCCAGACTGGGACAGGTAATTAGCTTCAGCTTGGTTTCCAAATGAATCTGCTTCCTGGCTGGGGACTCCTTTCATTACCTGGTCATGAGCAGAACAACTTATGAGATCCCTGAGGAGGTTTTTAGAACTAACAGCCACATCAAACATCTGCAGACTATCTGCCACAGAGATAACTTCCAAGAGACTGTATTTCCCCAGTGCGAGTTTGCCACTGTACATAATCTCAAATAAGAGTGGAAGCTCCTCAGTTTTACCACAGAAGCATCAATGGGAGATGGTGTCTAGCGTGCTGTCCAACACGGATTTAAACAACAGGCTGGGAGGAACCAAAACCACCTTGTGCACGCTAAAATGCACATTCCCAATGAAGATGGTGCAGTCACAGAAGTGCTGCTCCTTGCAGAGAGTGTACAACTGGGTCAGCAGCTGCCAGCCATAACTGGGATGCTCCTACTGGCCTCCTCTTTCTTTAGTCTCCACACTGCTTTCACAAAGCCCAAATAATGAAAAGGGAATGGGTCCTGGTAGCATTTCTCTCTACAAGACAGAAAGAAATAGTAAGAAAATGACTTTTCAGTTTACATGTTTTAGTAGTCTACGATGCTTCAGTTCTTTGGTTACAGCAAGGTCCTCATTCTAAACTCACACTCCTCAAATGCAGCAACTTACTCTGACACCTGAGTCTAGATAATGTTCAAACCTAAATGAGTAGATATGGACTGAGTACTGAGTCCTAGGAGCTATAAAAATAGAGTAGAGCCTCCCTGATGTGCCACACATCTCACAGAGGTGTGAGTGCCCATCAGATCAGGCACTGCAGTGCCAGGCTGTGCCTGCAGCCAGGGGCTGGAGCTGATGCTGAATTCACCAGCTGGTTTCTGAAAGGGCAGGTGGGGAAGCTGTTGCAGCATGTGTCCAACCACAGGTGTTCTCGGTGCAACTAGCAGCGGAGCGGCTGGAGACGGGTCGGCAACAACACCCGAGGGATCTGCAGGGCACATGGGGAAAGCCTCTGGTCTTGGAAGCTCAACAAGGGTGTGGTCGAGTGGCACAGCAACAAGTAAGGGACGGGTACAGCTGAAGTGTCAAAACTGAAGATACTAATTAAATAAATAAAAGGGCACAAACAAGGGTGCAAAACAAAACATAAAGAGGCTGCTTCAGAAAACCCCGAAGCAGAGCCAACATGCATATATAGAGTCTCTCATAGAATGTAGTCTCTCAGAATGTTCTAGAAGCCTTCTGGCCAATCATGGGCTGTTGATCTGCCTGGCCACTCCTGACTGGTCCCAGAGTTTTTTGCGAGTCCTTTGCTCCACACCATAAGCTACCTGGATGTCATCAGTTATGGCTTTGTCTTTCTTGACACCCGATATTGGTTGTCTGGGGTGTGGCTGTGTGGCCAGTCCCTAGCCTGTTCCCTCCAGGACAAGCTTGCACAACTCCCCCCTCTTTTATTTAAAATGTAAAAGTATAACAATTACAGTAAAAATAATAGCCTTATTTTAACTAAAATGACACTCTACTTAATGGATTTTGCAATCAATTTAACGAAACTTGAGAACGAAAATATGTAGAATACTGTAAATAAACTTTACAACTAAACAGATGGGTTCTTGCTGCAAAGTTAAATCAATAAACAAATGGTCAACTGGACTAACTCCGAGGATCGCCCAAATAAACAAAATAATTAAACAAGTGGGTAGACTGGCCTAACTCCGAGGCTCACCCACATAATTAAGCAGGAAATATCGGCAATCTCTGCAACACGAATTATAACAAAAACCTGTTTTTGTTAATATATTTAATATATTAAAACTGCCAGTTTAATATAACAGGAAAGTGGGGGTAGGGTTGAGGGCTGATGGAAAGCAGGTTAGGGTAGAATCCAGGGCAGCGTGGCCAGTGCTGTCCTGGGTAGGGGACAGAAAAGGAGGGGAGATGGCAGATGGCAAGTGGCTTGCATGTGCTCTATGGCAGGTTCCATCTCCCATTCTGTTCTCAGGGTCAGTAGGTTAGGGAATGCGAAAACTGGGAAATGAAGTCTGTTAAATATTGTACAATTAAAATTAAAATTTAAATTATTGTTGCCCTATTGAAATGAAAAATAATCTCTTAGCATCCTGACAATGTAACAAAACAACAACACAATAAATGCATCTGAAAATAAATCAATTGTTTAAGAAGAATTCTAGAGGGGAGTGGGGGTTGATTATTTTGATCTTAAAGTGTTGATGTAATGTTTTAGCATCTTCTTTAGCAGCTTTTAAATGGAAGCAAGACTTAAAATTGAAACCTTACATCCCCTCTCTTCTCTGCTGGTCCTCACACCACTTCGCTCCCAAGTACCAAAGCCCACAGTATTCTAGGGCCTCACGCTGGAAGTCTCTCTGCGCCGTCCTCAATACCCCACATTTGCTGGGGGGTTGACGCTCTTCAGTGCCCTACGTTGGGTGCCTGCATTCTCCACCACTTGTTGCGGCCCATCTTCAGCTGCTCTGCTGCTAGCCCGGTCAGAGAGATCACCAGCAGTTGGACATGTGCTAGAACAGGAAGCAGGGCATGAAGACCTGTTCAGATCATCTACCAAGCACAGAGGAGAATCTGAGGTGTTAGTTGGAACTTGCAAAGCACTAAGCGATTTGGGACCAGTTCATTTTCTCCCCCAAATCACGGGTAAGATGAGCTGGACCATGTGAACATTAGAGACAGGGCTCTGCTTGCAGCCCAAGGCCTTCAGCACCCCCTTCTTAGCACACCATGGTCTCAGCTCATTCATTTATGAGTCTTTTCCCCTAAAATACAATTTTTGGGAGAAATCCATAAACCTAATCCTATCTACCAGAGCCCATTTTTAACTTCCACCCTTCCCCACCCCACTGCAGGAGGGAAAACAGATAGGACATCTGCTAATAGAATTTTTATCAGTGGGTCATCTGGAGTTTTTAATCTAAGATAGACAAGATAAAGATGTTACTGCCTTCTGCACACACTAGGATGCCTAACACTGGCATGATAGGCAAAACAGAACACTATGAGCAATAGAGAAAGAGCACCTGGATAGTCATGAATTACATGACCTTCAACACTTAACAATTTTGCACTCAGCTTCCTGCCCTCTTGTAGGTAACAGGACTAGTATAGCCTATCACCAGGCTATGAGCTTTAACCTGCCAATGTACATACACCAATCTCAAAGCTCTGCCTCACATGAAATCAGGCTCAGCGCAACTCCCAGCTTGTACCAAATCACATCATAAGCAGATATTGGGAGCAGGCTGAGCTGACATCTCACTTCTTCAAGGCACCACCTCCTCTGGAGCTCAGTTTTTGTGGGAAGCAGGACTTCCTGTCCACAGGCAGGCAGGACCCCAGCTGTCCTTCTGCATGGCACTGCCTGTGGTGTCTGTGGGAACACAGAGAATAGAAGAATAGAAGAGAGTAGAGACATCACCTCATCCCAGAGCTACAGAAGGCTGAACAACAAGGTTGGTTCATACCAGAAATGCAGGAGAGCTCTCCTGTGCAGCCAAGGGCTCTCTCAGGCTTTAAAGATGAAGTGCTATAAAACTTGTTTTTTAAGCACCAGGAGAAGATCACAAATGGTTCTGACATCACCTCAAAGCAGATGTGTTACACTCCTCAGTACTTCTGAGTACTTCTGAAGCAAGAGCACAGGGTTAGTGGCTCCTTCTCTGGAAGGCAGAAAAACCTGAGTGGGCTGATAGCCCACCCTCCTGCCCCCCAGAGCCACAGCTTTGTCAGGCACATCTCTACCAAAGGCTGGCTGATCTGCAACTCATCTATAGAGTTGCGGTTTTATACTTTATTGTATTTTCACTGTACTTCGATTTTAGAATGGTTTATCCCCTTGTACCCCTCTGTACCCCTTTGGTTTGTCCCTAGTTTTCCCACCTCTCCTCATGTGTCTATCACCCTAAAAGTGCAGAGTCATTCCCCTGTCTCCTCCCAGGTGCCTTGTCCATCACTCGGCATCCCTTCCCTTACACCTGGAAGCTTCCATCCAGGGCGTTGGGTGGTTGGATGAGGGCCTGGGGCCCTCATCCCCTGTTCCTCCCCCATTGGATACCATAGGTGTCAGTTTGTACAAGAGCCATTCCCTACAGTTTTCCCATTGGCTAGTCTGTTCCCCGCCCTCTCTGTATTTAATCTGTGGTATGCACCTCCCTGGTGCTCCTGTCAGCAGGTTGTGTTCGAGTGTGGTTGGGCTCTTTGGAGTCTCAATAAAGCTTTGAAGTTCTACCCCTGACAAGCGACTCTCTGTTACTTGACGGTGGGGTCAGCTATGCCTCAGGACGCATGGAGGCACTCCCTAAAGCCCATCTGGGTCCCGCAGGGAGTGCTTCTTGCTGCCCTACTCACCTCTTGGAGAGCTAGCCAGGGCTGAGTGGCTTTGAGATCTGTGGTCAGGGCGAGGACGCGGCACTCATCTTTCCAAGTACCAGATCCACCCCTTCCCCCATGCACAAGGCCAATCACCTGTACTTCCAGTCAATCCAACACGCAGGCTCTGCTCTCATCCCACACCATTTTAAATCAAAAGGAACCAAGCTGCCATTAGCAGAGTTGCTGCCGGTTGTGGGAGAAGAGACAGACCCGATTGTTTTGCCAGACTCCATGTAATAGTGGTTTTAGTCCACTCACTCCTTCCCTGGAGGACTTCAACTAGAAGTTCTTCAGATGAGTTGAAACTTCGTCTGCTGGTTAAATAATAATAGCTACAGCTCTTACTACAAAATGATAAACAGGAAAAATGTCCTGGAAGAGACATCTGCTCACTTTGCCATGAATAGCCTCCTGCATGAAATTTATTGCTTGCACTCCTGGCAAGCACTGTCTGCTCCCTCTATTCCTGGCAGGAATATAGAAGACATATTTGCTCATGAATGCTCAAAACAGTGAAGCTCTAAGCAGCCTGCTAGCATGTCACCTTCTTCATTACAGCAATGCAGAGAACTGGAAAAGGTGTCCTGAGTAACTAGCACAGACATATTTGTTTAAATACATTTTATTTCTTTAATTATAGGGACCCAAACCATTCAGTACCATCAAAGAGAACAGGCATTTATAACAAGGGGTGTTGGCCAAGACCAGGCCCAAGGCATTTGCACCCTATTCAGAGGACCCAAGAGCCAGAGGGAACCACCATCAGCAATCTGCTTGCTCATTCATCACTGCCTCCCAGATTTCCAGGCTCAGTAACTTAGGTTTGGCTAATGTCTCTCTTCCAGTAAGGAGCCCAGTCATGATAACTGACTTTTAAGCGGAGTACCCTCCATCGCTACACTGTTAATTTACGCCTTGCTTCTCACCCGAGTTTGTGTGACTATGTCTCCCAGCCATCCTCTAGATGACTTTTGCGAGATTTGGCTGGGGGACTGGGAAGAAGTGTGAATCTCTCTCTGAGAGCAGGTAACTGATACTTCAGCAGCAATAGTTGTCATCTGCAGCTGCTCTCAGGATACCCACTTCAGCAGAGATTTCCCTTTTCCTTCTGAACTGCAGAAGTATAGGAGGTCCAGAACATTTCTGCAGAAAACATCACCCTCCACTGTCCAGTTTCAGCTCTTTATGCTTTTTTTCCACTTATTTCTTCCTCCCACACCTCCATAGTTTGAGGCTATCATGTTGTTTTTTTTAAACTACATTAGAAGAGGAAAAAGATCCTCAACAACAGAATAGATAGGCAGCAACCTTTCTTTCTTCGGGGAAGTTGAAGGAAGAATGAAGGAGGAAAGGGGATACCAGTTATACCCACAGAACTGAAAAGTGTGCCCAAATTAAATCACTTCTCTTCATTATTCATGTAATTACTTGCACCTAGATCAAACAGACTCAAAAGCCATGCACATCATCAGGTCCATTAAAAGATAATTGAAATTTAAGACCAAGCATTTAAGCAATCAGACTCTACAGAGACAGGTGCTCCAAAGGTGCACGGATGAGACTATCCCTCCCTCACAGTTCCTGCTGCCACAGTACCCATACCTTCAGAACATCCATCACAAGGCACAGGAAGAAATGTAATGCCTCTAAGGTTTAAGCAAAAGGATTCTGTATAACCCTTGCTATATAATTAAGGACTTTTACAAAGTGTGGTCAACACAGCTGCTGTCATTAGTAATGTTAACAACAAAAGCTCTTCCTGTATCCATTTCAGTGGCTAGATTGAGGATGTATTCCGTGTCTGAAATTCTCACCAGAGATGCACATGGAGCAGGCTTTTTGCAGCTTTAAAAAAACAAACAAAAAAAATCAAAAACCCAACAACTGTTGCCTCACTGCCAAATGATGAAGCTGTCCAAGCATACTTGTTCTGTGTGGCACAGACCCACAGCCTACTGCTCTGCAGCAGCCATAGAGAGACAGGGAACTTACAGTGCTCACATGGATAATGAAGCTGAATAAAATCACCCTGCACACCCGGTGCAAAACTAGAAGACAGGGAGCTCTGTGCAAGCTCTAAAAAGCTAAAATTAAGAAGGAAGGGGGAAAAAGAGGTCAGAAAGAGATAAGCAAAATGAAAGAATTCAACTTTTCTGTCCTCAGTTAATGCCACTTTTGTTGGAGCTCAGCAGAGGGGCTCATAGGAGCACTCCCACAACCCTCCTGTTCCCCATACTCAACTCTCTGCTTGAGAAGCTAAAATCCAAAGTGGTCATTGCAGAAAAGTGCTTGCCAGCCCAGGAAGGCTACCTGCCCTGTGAGAAGAGGTCGCCACATCCCAGCCCATTTGAACTCAATCAAAGGCTCATTTCACAATCCTCACCAAAATCAGTGAATGAAGTAGGACCAAAAGCTGGGATACACCTCTTGTGTTGCTCAGGCCTGAAGTCCCTTGGGCATGACAGTGGCCTCAGAGGGAGGGGGCAATGTTCTCTTTTTAGCTCTGGGGAGGTAAGAGCTGTGACAGCCTTAAATCACAATCTGAATACTTTCTGCACCTCTTTACCTGTTTCCTGTTTTCTTGTTACCAAGATGATGATCTTACACTGAGGGTTATTGGAAAGCCAGAAAATCAAGGACTGCAATTCAATTTTCTTAGCTCTCCCACAAAAAGTAATCCAGCCTTTGAAGTGCTGAAAGAGGCTAAGGGGTCATTACTTGTCTCTGGGGTGCTCCAGAGGGGCAGAACAGGCAGCTCACCCAAAGGATAATGTGAAATCCAGCACAAGGAACCAGGGCATACCAATTTGTTTTTCAATCTATTTTGTTGCAGTTCAGATCATCAGTGCAGACTAGTAACAGAGGAAAATAAGCAACACTTTGACTAAATTCAGCACTCCACAGTCTTTAAAGGCAGCAGAATATACCACTCAAACCCCATACATTTTGACTGTCTGTCTGCACTGATGCTCTGAATAGAAATACAATAGATCAAAAAACAAACAGCTACGCTACAATTCTTAATGGCAAGTTTTCTTCAAACCAAGAGTTGCCCCAAAAAGCAAAGATCATGCAGTAGAAAACCTGCACAAACCCAAAGAAATAGCCACAGTTTGCTCCAGTCACTGCTCAGCCACGGATCACCGTGACCAAGAACACCAAAAGTGCTAACTGTATTTTGCAGGTTCCCTTAACATCCTCAAAAAACCAAAAGCTGGGCATCTGAACTGCTTTTTTGTCAGGTAGGTTTACATCACAGTGTGTTGTAATTGCTTAGTGACTTATTAAAAAAAAACAAAACTACACTACTTTGACCAGGTTTTGTGACTCATTTTGCATCCGCAGAAGTACAGGAGCCATTTGTTCCACAGCCAAGGGCAGACATGGCTCTTACACACCCCTAGGGCGCTTTGATGCAAAGGCCTTTAAAATTATACTTCTCAGGCATGGTTACCCCAAAATGGGTCTGATTCCCTCAGACTTCTCAGTAAGCACACAGATTTACTGGGAGCTAAGTCTCTCAAGACACCTGGACTTCCACCACTGTCACCTGCATCAGGCTGTCAGAGATGCACCTCCTCAGCCCTAAAACTCCACTAAGACAAAAGGACTTCCAATAACTGTTCAAACGTGAGGGCAGCTGCTCCAAAACATCAGAGAAGATGCAACATTGTGAAAGCCAAGTAGGGTTCGCCTCAAAAAGCCAACACGCCCTCCTCCATCTCCTGGAAGAATTTTGTAATTGCTGAGCTGCTTTTTGAGGGACAAGAAGGACATTTTGGGCACCTTCTTTAAGTGGTATGTCCAGGCAGTTACAATATACTGGAAAGAGAGGAAACAAGAGTGAGTAAGTAGGGCACGGAGGCTGGGAAAGGACCTCTCTATTCTGGTCCAAACTCCAACAGGTTGTTCCTGCACCACCCTGTCTTTGAACAAGGGTGTAAACCCAAATTCCTCCTCAAACACAAGACACTTTGCTGCTGTGTCCTCCTGAAGCCCCCTGGCTTCGCCCGACCAGCTCGGGCATGTCTGGCTGTGGGGGACACTCCCCTGTACCTGCACGAGGTTGGGGGTCCAGCTAGAGCTGAGCACCAACACAGTCAGCCCTAACACGAAGGAGACAAGGCAACAATCTGTGAAAGAACAGAGCAGATGCTCTGTCAGTGTAAAAGTACAGACTGTGCTACACGACTCCTATGAGTCCTGCACTCCGAAGGATACAACTGAAGAAGAGCCCACAGTAAGCGCTGGCAACAACTTATAAAGGGGGGGGTGTAAACTGGGGGAAGGGGTCACCCACTGACCAATGAAGGGGTTTGGGGGAGTGGAAGGTGGGAGAACAGGCAAATACAGGGTCCAATGGAGGAATGCAAGGGAGGGGCCCCTGGCCCTCACCAAATCACTCAACACACAGGGAAGAAGATTCTGGAGAAGTGGGATGGGGAGCCAAGTGACAGACAAAGAACCAGGGAGGGGACAAGGGAATGACTTGGCAGTTTTGGGGATGATTGACATTGGGGAAAGAAGTGGGAGAACTCGGGGTAAACTATTGTTGGTAAGTGGGAGGTAGAGGAGCAAACCATTACAGCATATGTGCATAAAACACAAAAACACAATACAACAACACTGGGTGTATCTTAACCAAAACCCTGCAGGAACCTGCTGCCTTATGTTATGTCTGGCCCATAAATCAAGTGTGTCAGCCTTCCTGACCAGTGCAGTAGAAGAAACTGCCCCTGAACCTCACCTCACTGTGCAGCTTCTCCCTCTGCAGGGAGGATGTGGGTCCTAGTCAGGACCCACCACAGCATCTCTCTGTAACACATCTCACCTGGCCTGGGGACAGACACAGCTCTGAAACTCTTCTCCCTGCTCCCCTGCAGCAGCTCAGAAGAGCTGGAGATCACAGAGGAAACCAAATGAGACTCCTCATTTTTTTGGTGTAGTGAAAAAAACCTGTTCATTTGTCTCTTGATGGGTCAGTCCTGATAGATCATCTCAAAGAACAGATGTGAGCAGTGGTTCAAAGCAAGGAGAAGAATCTGCTGTGACCAAAGTACAAGATAACCCCTTCCATGCATCTCTTTTAAAAATTCTTGGAGGGTCACACCTGCTCAAGCAGGGGCACAGCCCTAACGCACAGGTAATATAACACTTTTGGAGGGTAATGGAACCCAGCAGACAGGCTTTGGCTCACTGGTAGAGACAAAATTTCAGAGGAAACAACTTTTATGTGTAGGATTCAAAAGGAAAGGCCCCTGCCACAGGGCAACGATGGTAGACGGGACGTGTGGAGTGTTTAAAATGAGAAGGTCTGCATTTTTTGTAGTCAGCTCCTACAAGGCTGACTTCGATTTAACATGGGTGGAATGTGAGGTCCCTGAACCCGGCCAGGTTGAAGGCAGAGGCACCCTTCGGCCCCCCTCAACCTCCTCACCCACCGGAGAGGCTTCGTAGGGGCTGGTCCCTCTCTGCGAGTGGGGGAGGCACCCGTCCGTCCTGTCCCCTGGCTCCCCGGCACGAGGCGAAGTGCCCCAGCCCCTGCGCGGGTCTGGCTCCAAGGTGGGGCACGAGGGGTGGCTGGAGCCGGGACAGCTGGGCGGCGTCAGAGAGGGAGCTGAGCCGAGCCGCCCTGACCCCCCAGTGCCGAGCAGGCCTGGCCATAGTTTTACCTTTACTGGACACGGCGCAGTGGACACAGCGGGCAGCAGCGGCAGCAGCGGGAACAATAAAGCTTCAACAACAGCCTCCCCTGTCCAGGCTGCTTCCTCTTCACGGTACCGCCATCATAGGGCCACGGCAGGGCCTCTTGCAGCCTCCGCCCTGCTGTCTTCCAGTCGAATTTTATGTCCCCTGGCTGAATTTTCTCACCTGTTGTAAATGTAACTGGTGTAATCAGATAACTTCTACAACAGAAGTTGCTTAATGAATAAAATAACTCTGTGTTTCAAGCATTGTGCAGTCACATCACCAAAATTAAATATGCATTAGGTAGGCAGAGAACATGTGTTTGATAGGCAGGTTCATGTGAATGTTAGTGCATAAAAATACGGCTTCTTACCCTTTGGTGTACCTAATTTGTGGAAACCTCCATCTTACACCATGTGCAGATAAAATGATGTCTCCTTTCTGAGCTAGATGTGTCTCTGTTTTGGGAGCTCCTTAAACCCGTAACACCAGCGCCCCATTCCCAGGCAGCCCTGAGGGACTCGCTGGCCATGGCTGATTGCTGTCACACCCCCACCTCGTGTCCTCACGACGCTGCCGCTGTTGGACTCTGGAAGGGATTGCCCAGGGAAGCAGTGGAGTCACTGTGGAGCTGTTTAAGGAAACACTGAACATTGTGCTTAGTGCCGTGGTCTAGTTGACAAGGTGGTGTTAGATCACAGGTTGGACTCGGTCTCTGAGGCATGTGATTCTGTAATGAAACATCACCTTCCTGTGTTAGAGCCAGGCTTTATTCCCTGAGGGAGGTGGTAGTGGTGGCTGGATGCAGACTGTGAGCAAGCAGTCAGCAGTGAGGGGCATGTGGGGCTGAGGCAGCAGGAGACATGACCTCAGGGTCACCTGCCTTGGCCTGGGCCAAGGGAATGCTTAGGCAGTGCTGGACCTTCCAGCCCACACTCTGGGTGTACTTTAGGGTGTTGGCTGCAGGACATGGGGAAGGTGGACACAGCCCTGGCCGTTGGTCCTGATCTTCTGCTTTATTACCTGCTTGCCTGATTTCTAGCCTTTTCCTCCCCCTGCATGCTGCAGGCACAGCTCCCTGCACCTTCCTGGCAGCATCTCACTATGGTGTGCTGGGGAGGACACCTGACGCACCAGGGTCACCTGGGGCAGCAGGTCTAGAATGGGGGTGCTGAAGGGTGTGTGTGTCACAGGCAGGGACCCTGGGGTGTGTGGCTGCCCCTAGGATATGCAAATAGCTAAGAAGCCCCCTGATGTTGAATGCCACCATGCTTGCCCATGTTTTGTGCATGTCAGCCCATGTGTCAGTCTGTGTGCAACAGGATGCAGGGTAGGATCAGGCTGTTCTCACAGCCCACGTGCCAGCTTCCTGCTCTTGGGGCAGGGGTGACAAGACCCTGATCCATATTTCTGTCATAGCAGGGGTGCTCCTTGTTCCTTCCCAAGACCGCAGTGAATATTTCTGCCATGGCAAGGATGCTCCTTGTTCCTCCCCAAGACCACAGTCTGTATTTCTGCCATGGCAGCGGTACTCCTTGTTCCTCCCTGAGACCTCTATCTGTATTTCTGTCCTTGTAGGAGAGCTCCTTGCTCCTCCAGGAGGCCTCGCTGTATTTCTGTTCCCTGTCCCTCTGTCAGTAACCTGACCCAGCCCATGGCTCACAAAGGGCCTCCAGTGGCATTTTTTTCAGCAGCTCTGAGAGCTTCCAGATGGCCTCAGTGATTGGGACTGGCCCTGCTACCAGCAGCCAGTGCAGCGAGTGTCCCCGGTGGCCTCACCAAGCCACAGCTGTATGGGGACTGTGCCCTGGCTGGCTCATAGAGATTCCTCTCCCACTAAAGTGGAGTAGGCATTCTCTGCTCTCTGTATGGTTGCACACCTGAAAGCTGCTGGTCCCTCTGTACTCAGCTCTAGCAGAGCTCTGGGGAAGTTTTGTCTGACTTGTGTCATTGGAGAAGCAGAAAGATTTTGGCTGAAATTTATATGAAAACAAATAAAAATAATAAAAAAACCCCATGCTATCTCACCAGGCAGTACATAGAGTAGCAAGGTAGTTTCCATTCACATTCCCAGGCCTGGAAGGGCATTATCTGTTCCATCTATTGATAGATTGCAGAGGAGAGCCAATGAACTGACTCATTTGCATAAACAAGTGCTAATTTCGAGATAGGTGTCCAGAGGTGTGGGGAGTGATATCCTGGGCTGTGTGTGACCTGGAGACCAGCAGCAGGCAGGCAGTAGGGCCTAGGACTGTGGGTCTTGGCAACTGCGAAACCCTGTCCTCAGGGAAGAAGATGAAATTCTGAGGCGGGCATGTAGTCAAGTACATCATATTACAGACAAATGGGCATTAATTAGAAAACCACAATTTCATGATGAGACCTGTTCTGCTCTGGGGCCTCTGCTCTTCCAGGGAAATGCCTCTTAGTGAGCCTGTCAGCTGAGAGTGGCATGGCAGCTATTCTGCTGTTATAATAGAAATGGCATTGCAGCAGCAGGTTTCAAGGTCAATTTTGGTGAATGCAACAAAAGCAGGACAGGCTGTTTTCTTGTGGAGGTGTAGAGAGAGGTTCATGGGGACTTGCTCAGACTATGGTCCTTTGCCAGTCTCCTGCACTAAGTTGTCTTTGCTACAGCTGTCAATTGCTGCTGCACGAGTTTTCTCCTGACTGCTCTCATTCTGTGTTGAAGAGTTCCCTGTGAGAGATCTGGACCCAGATCTGGTTATTTTTAGCCCCAGGCTAGTGATCAAAGCAAGGTGATGCCTTGAAGTCACCAGTGATATCACCAGCAGGGTGATACCTTGAGAAGTCACCAGTGACTCTTGCTCTATGGCTGCTGACAGCAGCTGACCTGGAGATCACACCCCAGCTGTGAGAATGACCTGCTTCAGGCTGCTGGGGGAGAGGCTGGCATTTGCCAAAGAGTATTGATGAGATGAAGGACTGTGGCTGCTACACTGGAAGCAACATCTTCATCACTGTCAGATCTATACTTGCTGCAGGGCCATCTCATGCTGCCTGAGGCACACTGAGCCACAGCAGAGCAGGAGCTGTGTGTTGCAGTAGGTGCTTTCCCTGCAGAAGCAAAACTTTTCCTGCAAGGCCATCCTTGATGGCAGAGAAGAGTCCTGATGTCTGATACCTTGAGAATTGTTCCTTATGCAAGCAACTTGCAGCTCTGGCACTAAAATGGGTGAGGTTTTGGCTACAGGTTTGTGAGTCTGCCTGTCTTTGGTCATACTACTTCCTACAAGCACCTGTAGCAGGAACTGGTGGGAACAGCTTTTTGCCACAATTAGAGAAAAGAAGAAGATGAATGTCCCTGCTCAGATCAAGGCAGTAAAGCAAAAAGTCATAAAGGGGTGGGTCTTTGCTGAAACCAGCTCTGGAACTGAAATTGGTGCTTGTTGGGTGGCGTCTGTGATTCACAAGGGCCTAATGGGATGACAATGGCCTGCTGGAAGAGTGGTCTTCTACCTTGGAGGGGATGGATGGTGGTGTGTGAAGGTGACTGGACAGTGGCATGATGAGCAGTGATGGAAGAGAACACACATGCCTTCAGAGAAGCCACACAGACTTTTCTCCAAAGGCTGCGGTAAGGTGGTCAGAGGAACCATGACATTCTGGCTACAGGGACAAAAACAGACTCAGAATTTCCTGTCCTCATGTCCCTGTTTCTGTGTCCTCTGCTGTTTAACTCAATGGGATTTTTGTCCATGCCATGTAAATCAAACCAATGCCATTATCCAGGAGTCTCCCCAAATATGAAAAAGGGTGAGGAAGCAGGTACAGGACCTCTTCAGGTCCCCGGTGTAGCTTTGTCAATTCCCAACACAGTAACATTCAGTTGTCCCTTGAAAACAGCTTAATTCTTGTACAGCAAGTCGTGGTGAGTGGAGCTGTACCATTGAGTGCTTCCTTTCCCCAAGGTGTAGGACTGCAGGATAAAGCTCTACCAGGTGACTCTCCAAGGAACCCGCAGGGAAAGACTTGCACAAGGTGAGCTGGATTTGAGTTCAGCATCCTGCTAGGGATCACCTGTGTGTCCCACAAAGGAGTGCAGGTGACCATGTACCATGTTTCCAGCCACCAGTCTCACTGGGAGCAGGCAGAAGTCCCACAGATCCAAACAGGCTTTATCTCCTGTCCCTTGAAAGAGCCCGTCTTCTGAGAGACCCAGCTCACTGAAAAAGTGAGAACAGCCCTGCATAGCTCTGCCAAAACAGCCTCCACACAGCTTGGAAAGCTCAAGGCAGGGAGTCAGATGGGGTGAAACCCAACCTCCCCTCTGGAGTTGGGACACTGAGATGCAGTCCTCTGCTCCCCAGAGGTCATGTCTTCAGAAGGAGTGGATCCAGGAGGTCTGCCTGTGTGGGATCACTCCAGTGGCCAAATCCAAACTATGCTGTTTCCACAAACTTGTGACGTGTGCATCTCTTCCAGGCAACACAGACATTAAAGCTGTTTCTGATGCTCTTGGAGCTTCTCTTGGTGACAGATGTGCTATCGGCACAGATCTACCCATTCGAGGAAAAGAAGTAGGAAAAAACACAGACATTTCACCCAAGCTCAGGCAGGGAGAGCAGTGAGCCACGCTTAACGTCATGCAACCACCTCCCTCCCCTCCACGTTCATAAGTCTCCTCCGCCTCGCAGCCTGGGTGGCAGCAAAATCCATCCCTGGCTTGCGACTTCTCCTTTGAGCACTTGAGGGCACTGTTGGAGTTTGGAAAGAGGCAGATTCCTGGGGCGAAATACTTGTTCAGTGTTTTACCATGCAGAGGCACATCAGTTTTGTGGCTTCTGTTCTCAGGGGTCTGTAGCTTTGGCCTGAATGCTCTGTTTTGGGCGAAACCTTTCACAGAAAATATCAAGTCATGTGAACTTCTTTTATCTTAATTTTTTCCTGTAAATATTTCTCCCATCTCTTTAACCCCAAGGTTTCTCTCATGAGGGTCAGATCTCAGAAAAAAGGCTGGGCTGCACAATGAAGTTCTTGAGGGGAAGCAGAGAGTTTGATCACATGGAGTTATACTTCACCTGCACAGATTATTTGATTTTCAGAAGCACTGATGATGCAATGGTGTGCAGCCTGTCCATGTGTGAACCCAAATCTCCTTGCTCCTGGTGGCAGTCTCCAAGAAAGGCAGCAGCACAGGCTGTGCTGGGGGTCAGCACTGCACTGGCTCTGAAGGGCTGCATACAGCTCTCTGCTGGGAGCCTGTGCCAGAATAATTATTTACTTGCTCTGGCATAAAGGAATTGCTAATGGAGCGGAACACCATGCACAACCCCTCCAAGTTGTCCCAGAGGGCACACTGGGAGTTACCAAGCAAAGCACACTCTCCAGGTACCAAATCAAATTTCCTTCCACCCTGGTCCTCCTCCTTCCTGCCCCTGGAGCAGATGGTTCATGGCAAAGGAGTTTCTGGCCCCCTTTGCACCATACGCTTGCCTTTGCCAGTACATACCAGGCTTGCACTCAGAGACTCTAAGTTGCCCTGTTGTTCTACCTAAATTGCCCTCAAAACTGAGTTGGGTGGTGCCTTGGGGAAGGGAAGTCCCTGCTCCCATTAAGAAGCAAAGACTGTAAATGGATTTTAAATATTTCACTCTGTGTTTCTCCAGCCAAAGTGAAGTTTCCCTGAAGAGATGGACTGCTGGCACCCAGGCTGACTTTGTAATGCCTTCTTGTAGTTCCTGGTCCATCAACTACCTTGGCTTTTGACGTGATTACTTTGTATTGCAGTAATTCCCTGGAGAGACCATCTCATGGCATTTGCCATTCCTTCTTCTTTCTGTAGAAATACAGGGAAAGAAGTCTTATGTTCAGCTTCCCACAGGATACTGAACTGTATTCACTCTGTTGCTGAGTGTGGTGGTCCAGTTTGAGCAGAACATGTTGAGATCAGGCTTTCTAAAGGCCATCTTCTGCTTCTCCACCAGATTCTGACTTCTGTAGCCTCTAGAAGATCTAGTTCCCAGGCTCTGTGGTTGCTATTGCAGTTATCACGTATCTGTGGTCCATTACTAAATGCGATCAGGTTTCTTCCAGTCTTTCCACAGACAGGTTGGAGTTTCAGGAGGCTGCAGAGATTCCTTTCAGGTTGGGGCACAGCACTTGTCTTTAGCTAAGCATCAATATCCAGCCCTGGCACCACTCCAGGCATGCCTTCATCCTCCACTCACAGCATGCTTAGGCATCCATACATGATGTCAGCTCTCCAGTCCCCTGCTATGAGTGCCTGGCCTCTTTTAAGCAAAATCCCACCTTAAATGTGGCACAGAGTTCACCTCTTACCTGCTACAGGCAGCTGTTGGTACCTGTCACATTGATTTTCTTTGTGATCTCACCAACCTTGCTGTACAAATTATTGTCCTGCCTCAGTACCCATGTCTGCTGGGATCTTTGGAACATCCCTTGGGCTTCTCCTGCCAGCCACACCACTACTATCACAAGCTAATAAACTGAAGATCCATCTGTGTGTGGTGAAAGGGATGCCCAGCTCAATTTGAACTCTTTCTTCTTTCCAAGACTCCTCAAGAGGGGCTTCATGATAAGCAGGGATGGCTCAGCGTCTGTGCTGCAGTGAACTGGGCAGGTCTCCCATGCCAGAGACTGCAGTCAACAGCTCCTGTTCTGTGTGAGCACTACCTCCCTCCTCTCTGTCACTGCTGTTAGCAGAGCAGCAAACTCCTGGCTTGGCAAGATCCCTGCTCCAAGATCTGCAAGCTGCAGACTGCCCTGGGCACTGAGCACAAGCACTTCTTCCACTGCTTTATTCCCTTTGCAGGTCCTTGCTGCTGCAGAGTTCCTGGCTTCAGAACCGAGTATCTATTTCTTCTCCCGTGCATTGGCTTTAGGTAAAAAACAGTATCTCCATACACTCATTTTTTCTGGTGACAGCCCCCATCAACACCTCTCTCAGCTGTTCTAGTGCTTCAAACACCATTCCTGGGCTGAAGAATCTGTTCTTCCAGAAATCGTATCCCCATTTAGATAATAAAGTGTTTTCGATTTCCTGCCTTTGCTCTGGGTGGCCAGCTCTTCTTGCAGCCTGTGTTTCCTTCCATGCATGTGCCTGGGTTTGTCTGTGATCCAGCATCCCTGGTGGTCTGGGTCCCTATGTGTTGTTCATTTGCTCTGTTTCTAGGTGCTGATTTGTTTTCCTATTAATCTACCTCCCTCCCTTGCTTAATTCTCCCTAGACTGACTGCTGCCTACATATTTCATGTATCCTGTGCTGTGTAATAACCCAAGGGAAGGGGACTTCATGCCTGCACCCTGGGACTCTGTAAGAGCTATTTCCAGAGGTGGCAGGTGCTGGCAGGGCTCCAGCCATGCATTCCCTTGCTGATTTAGTTGCTCTCCCTCCAAACTTACCCCCCATGGCACATGTCCCTCTGCACGTCCCAGCCTAGCTGTGGCATGGACCATGTTCCTGCTGGGGCAGAGCACTGCCAATCCCTTTTTGGCCCTCAGCAAAGGAAGGCAGCTGCACACCAGTGCCGGCTGCTGGCTGGGAGTGGGGAGCATGCTCAGCTTGCCTGTGATTGTGCTTTGCTTTTTCAGCAGGAAGAGCAGAGGATGGAATCACCTGCAGTGCCCTGATGGTTCCAAGGTAGTGCCATGATTTGGATCAGAAGCTCCTCTCTGGGCAGCAGTGTTGAGCTGCAGAACAGAGAAGGGCTTTATCATGGAATCACAGAATGGTTTGGGTTGGAAGGGTTATAGCTTAAAGCTCATTCTGTTCCACCCCCCTTTCATGGGCAGGAACTATCCCACATTGCTTCAAGCTCTATCTGGCCTTGTCTTGAACACTTCCAGGGATGGGACAGCTACAGCTTCTTTGGGCTTCCAGTGCCAGGGCCTCATCACCCTCATAGGGAAGAATCTCTTCCTATCATCCAACCTAAATCTATTATCCTTCAGCTTAAAGCCATTCCCTCTAGTCCTGTCAAAGGGGATGTTCTCCATCACTCAGACAAGCAGGTGAATCTGTGCCCTGTGCACCTGCCTGGGGAGCATCAAGCCTCCAGGCCTCCATCACAGAGGAGTAGTGCCTCAAACACTTCACAAGGGTCCTTTCTTGTGGACCAGGACCTGTCCTGTTATAGGATGCATGCAGGCCAATTGGGAGAGGTCCTGATGGGTGGCATCTAGCAAAGTGAGATCCATCCCTAACTGATGCAGGCAGAGCAACATGCACCCATATATTGTCCCTTGCCTGTCCCAGTCCAAATGCCAGGCCGGACATTTTGGGAAGTGGTGTTGCAGTGCAAGCTTTATTTAAAAATCGGTTTATGGGGTTGCTGATGATCATCTCTCCATCCTCAACCACAGTGTGCTGTCCCTGCCATCTGCTGACTCCTTTGGGCTGAAGATTGAGTCCTAGAGAAGATTTAAGGGCAAGAAAGGGGTAAATATAACCCCCATCTGCTTTCTACAGCAGGCACAGTCAGCTGGATGGGAACAGTGCCAAGGATGACGAGGCATGAGAGAGAGGAGAGAAATTAGTAAAATCATCTTTGTCCCCCAAGAAAACATGCTCCTGGTAAGGAGAAAGCTGACCTGAAGCCTGGATGTGGGAGGATGAAGTCAATCTCCTGTATCCACGGTTGCCACCCACTCCTTCTGCTATCACAGAGGAGCCCCCAACCCTTTCTGATGTGGGAAACCAGCCAGCCACACAGGGCAACTTTATCCTGATTGGGTTGGCACTGAATTCCCTCAAAAGTTCATTATGTTTTCATGTGGGAAATTCAGGCTCTCTGTGAGCTACTGCTGCCCAGCAGTCTCCCTGAACAGTCCAGACCTCCTCCTCAGCCTGCCTCCATCCTGCTCCCCTGGAAACAGCCAAAATTATGGATACTGTCCCTGCCCACAGGCCCAGCCAGGGTTGTAGCAGCCCTGCCCAACTTGGATCTGAGATAAATCACGAGGGCATGGAAGTCACGGCATTTATAAATATTGATCCTGTCTTTGGGGAAGTTCACAATTTTGGAGCAGGAGGTTTTTCTAAATAGCATTAAATAGAGATTCTGGAATTATTCTTGGCTCTGTCAACAGCACAGATTTTTACGGCTGCCCTGTGTGTGGGGCTGAGTGCTCTGACCTGGGCCCACTCCCTGCTCATGCTTGTCTCCCTTGGGCCTTCAGGCCTCAGAGTTATTTATTTTGGGATCTCTCCCAGCAGGGCAGACATGGAAAAGGTCTGTCTGTCACAGAGCTCTTTGCAAGGAAAGTGTTTTAGCTCTGTCCCCATGCACTGGGGACAGGTTGTGCATGACCACCCACCCCTATACAGCTGGCCCAGGGCAGCACTAACAATGTGCTGGCTGCATGCTGAGCTGTCTTCTAATATGTGAGGCCCAGCAACAGTCATCCTCTGGGAAAAATTCCATTGGCACCTCCTCTGTACTTCACAGGCACCTGCACCACCTGGAAAAATGGAGGGGAGACTCAGAAATAGGGTGGTGAAAGGTTTCCAGCCAGCTTGCAAGGCTCCAGGTGGGTTATGTGGATTAAGCATTTCTTATCAAGCCTGTGGGTCAACCTCTGCAGGTCTTTTACTCCAGGATGAAGAATGGCACATGTTCGGTGGGCTGGATCACTGCTTTTGGATGTGAAAGGTCACTAGGTGAAAAGCAGAGACCTAGATTTAGTCTGATCTCCTGGGATGGGGACCTCCAGAAAGAGAAAGTGGTTCAGTCATGGTAAAATGGTTTCAAATTCAACTCAATTTCAAAATTTCAAATTCATGTAATCTCTCTGCAAGCAGTGGTGGACATCTCTCTAGCAACAATTGCTTAAATATGTGGGTAAGACTGCCTTGTCTGGGGGCACAGTAGAGATCAAAGAGATAACCATAATGGGTCAGCAGAAGAAACCAAACCTGTGCTCATTTATCTGGGCAGCTTGGGAGGGTGCTGTGAATCAGAAGTCATCCTCTCTACAGATGTTCAGAGACATTTTGCTGTTTGCCCTAACCTAACAGCTGAGGATATTTCTTCCTAATACTGACCTATAGGAGAGGACAGGCATAGGAACAACAGACCAGATGGATGGTGAGCATTTGATCATCCTCCCAGGAGAGCCTCCCAGGCCCCAGGAGCAGCACCAAGCTTCTCAATGTTACTGCAGTCTGGTGAGGATTTTGAGCAGTGGAAGTGTCAGGCAGTATGGGCTGGCAGGTGCCAGGACAGCACTACAAGCGTCCCAGAGATCCCACTGCTGAACTCAAATCATCTCAGCCTGAGCCAGTGTGTCCTCCCTCCTCAGCACAGTGGGTTTGCTGCTCCAACAATGCTGGGAACACAGCTAGGCTAAAGAGGCCCCGTCCTGAGACCAGCAGGGACAAATGAAGGGCCAGTCCTGCACTCTCTTGATTTGGAGTGGATCCTTTTCTTTCATCCCAAGGGAAGAACTGTTTCTCACAACAAGCACAGGGACCTGTTGGAAGGACACCTTCCTGGATAACTGAGGAGGAAGGCAAATTGCTCTATGTCCCCTCATGTCCCAGAGGGGAGAGCAGAAAGGCCAGTCTGCAGCACCAGGCAGCACCAGCCAGGTGCTCCACTGGTGATGTGTGTGGCCAGCCTGGAGCAGAGCACACCTCAGACTGGAGCCCTGGGCTGAGGCTGTGCAGCTGCATGTGGGAACAGTCAGACAGCACCTGTCCCAGGCAGCTTCCTCTTGGGAGCTATCCCTAGAGGCTGAAGTGGGGCTCTTGAGCTACCCTGCCTAGGGAGCAGGTAGCCAGTAGAGGCTATACCTGTGTGCAGGGCACACAGCAGCCAAACTATGAACCTATCCGTAATTTGTCAGACACTTTGGTGATCCTTGGTGCTCCTGCTGCTCACCTGTGCAGGGCTGAGTGTCCTTGGCCCAGGGAGAGGATCCGCATGGGTGGAGGTCTTTTGAGTTGGCAGAACAGACTAACTCATGGCAATGGAAATTCAGCCTTGGAGTGAGTTCAGATACATGAGTCAGCAGGTCCCAGAGCACAGGCTGTGCCCAGCCTTGTGCAGGGAGAGGTCAGTATACTGCTTGTGCTGCACAGAGTCTGCATGGGGACAGCAAGGGCTGGCCTGAGTCTATCCACAGGGGACACAGAAGTCTCCAAGCAGGGGAATAGGCCATGTGGGTGCTTCCTCAGCTGCCATGCTCTGCTCCATGGGGTCAATGACCATGGCAAAAGGGCTTTGCAGAAGTTATGACCCTGATGATCAAGACATCTTCTGCCCATGGAGGTGCTTACCTGCCATGGCTAAGCATGCAGGACAGAGCACTTGATGGGAAGAGTCCCTTCACTGCAGTCCCTGTGCCATGGTCCCTGCACTCTGCAGTGGTTCCTCTCAGCTGCTTGCATACCTGTTTCTTTGCAAAGAGCAGGCAGCTGATCTGTCCCCTCCTGCACCATGGTGTCCTGCACACACTGTGCTGCGTGCAATGGGAAGGGTCATCTGTGTCCAGCCACCAGAATCTGCACTGGAGAGCTGCCACTGTGGACACCAGGCTCAGGAGCCAACTGCAAGCTCTACCTGGTTTTGACAGGGGAAGGACCATACTAGCATGAGAACAGGACAGAGCAGGGGCTGTGGGATGAACATAAAGCCAGCGAGATGCTTAGCTTGATGCCATTCTCAAGATGACCTTACCCCATCATCTGTGCTTTTGCAGAAGCTGAAGCAGATGTAACATGGCAGGGAATTGGTTTTTATTCATTCTCTTGGCACTGAGCATTTCAGGAGAAAAGAAGCTTTACAAATAAATGTCCAGCTTCTCTGTCCCAAAGTCCTTCTTATGGACCATCACAACCACACTTACAGTGTGCTGGTGAACCATAGCTCTGTCCTTTAACCCTGACCCTGGGAAAATATCTTCCTTTGATACAACTTAACATTTGTAGTGAGCCTTGAGAATGCTGCAGAGCAAAGTCTTGGGATCTTCAGACAAGTCTGGAAGCAGAGTGAGTCAGATACCCGTTCTCCTGCAAATGCTCCAAGACCACATGCACCCCAGTGTTAAATAAATGCATGTTTATGGTAAACCTCCAGGACATTGGCCTGTGAGATATTTGATCTAAGGTTGCTGTCACAATTTTGCTGTTCCTCACCTTGAGGTTAAACCACAAAAGTCTTTTCTTTCTGCAGAGCTGAGAGAATTCCTGACATTTGCTGTAGCAGTAGGTCACTTGCATCTGCAACTACTAATGCAGGTTTCTGGAGCAAGAGCAATGCACTATAATGTTGGGAAGGATAGATAAATATGATTGCCTAGCAGAAGAACCACAATAGTACAGCCAGGATGAATATCATGCCCCCACTGTCTGGACAACAACCTTACCTACAGAGGGGTCCAAAACTCAAATGGACTGTTCCATCTCACCCCCCAGAATGTATGGTTCATCCCACACCTGTAACCCTCCCCTGAACCATCAGGTGTCTGTGACCCCATTGGCCCAAGTCTTGTTCCAGCCCACCTTGAAGCCCCCTGATAAGGGGTCTCCGAGGGGCCAGACGCCCTCTTGGAACTTCCTTCCTCCTCTCGGATCCCCCCCCCCTTTTGGAACTCCCTGCTCTTCCCTTTGTCTCTCCCCTCCCCCATCACCTCAGGCCCTGCCACATGCTGCATCTGGCTACTCAAGGCGGGACCCTTCACCATCCCGAATAAACCTTATCTTCCAAGAGCAGCCAACAGAGATCTCTCATCTGTATCCACCCAAACCGTCCTGGAGCTTCATATGTCTTTACAGACTGGCGCCCAACTAGAAATAGGAACCCACGCTGACCTGCACCCACACCTGTCTGGATGCTTCTCCAGCTTTTCTACCTGTAGGACACTTCTGCGTGGACGGTAACTAAATAACCAGGTGTCCAAGATTAAAAAAAGAACGTTTTCCTATTTACTATCTGAGTAGGAGTTGCCTTGAGGCAGTTTTCCTTATCTGCTGTTAATAGCCCCATCAATGCCTTGCCACATGACTCAGAGATAACACTGTCCAGGAGCAGGTGATTAAGGACACACCTCGTGACTCATAATGACCCATTGTAAGATGCTCTGCCCAGGGGGGAGGAGCTAGGCATTCCAACCTGGATAAAACTGGGGATTTCTAGACAGAGGGTCAGCCTTTTCACAGGTTCTCCGAGAAGACACAGCAACTACATCTGCCATCCCAAGAGGACTGCAGCTACTTCAGTTTAGACTGCTACCAGCACGCTGGCTAGGTTGTATTCTGACTTTGTCAGTAGTCTTTCCCTTTGTATTATTGCATGTGGTTTTTTGTCCTTTTCCCCTTTTCCCAATAAATTGTATTTCTGACTTGGAGTCTCTCACTGGTGTTGCTTTCAAACCAGAACACCAGGTGTTCCCTCCTCATCGCTGTCGTGAGCACGGCATTTTGTTGCTAGGCAGCGTCAAAGCCTGAGCTCTTTAAAAATTGCCGAGGCAATCCTCGAGCACTGCGACTCGTTACCAAGTAGCGAGTTTTTGGAGCCCTTCAAGGATCTCTGCCCGTTATATCTCCGAGCACAGGCGACCACCGTGATTCGGTGGTGACCTAAGGCTGTGGGAGACTTGCCGTGGCACGCTGCCACGTGCACAGAGCATACGCGAGCACTGCCTTGCACTGCCTGCGCTGAAGCTCTGAGGGGGAGTCTGGAGCTCCCGAGCACCAGAAGCCGTCCCTGAGTGACGCCTGAAACCGGAGCTCTGAGGGGACACCCCGCAGAGTCCTGAGCACCGACTGGAGTGTACGTCGTAACCCGACAGAGGACCCTGCTTCTGTGACATCGAGGTGAGCTACACTGGTTTAAAAATGTGACAATCCCACTCTGCCCCTGATTGAGATCTCTATAAGCAACTTAACCACCTCTTACGTAGCCATAACAGTACTTTGTCTAAGAAAAAGTTAAAAAACCTTCTAGAATGGATCCTGCTTAATTTCCCGAATACTGATCGTTCAGCTGTGTTTACTAGAGACTTTTGGGACTCAGTGGGAAATAGACTTTTTAATGATATTTCACACCGCGAGCCCGATGCTTGCAAATTGCTTCCTGCGTATAGAACCTTAGCAGATTTGTGTGCTTCTCAGAAGCCCGTGGTAGCCACCCTGCCACCCTATGCAATTTCTGATGGCCTCACCCACGCGGCTGCGAGTGTCGAGCAAGACTCGCCCCATTCCCCCCCTGCCGCGGCTCCCGCCTGGGCGGCCCCCCACCCTCGCAGCTGCCCAACGCCCCCCGCCGCGGCCACCTCTTCCCCCCCAAGCCGCTCTGCGGCCCCCCCCTCCCCCCCGCCCGCCCCCTCAGTGGCGTCTGTCGCGGCTATGGTGGCCACCATAGCCCACCTTTTTCAAAGCCAAACAACGGCTATTTTGCAGGCGCAAAGCCAAACAACAGCTGCCATCCTGCAGGCGCTGCACGGTCTCGCCGCCGCGGGCACCCCGCCTCAGCCTGACCCCCCCCCAGCTGCGGGAAGATGCTCCGGGACCCCGTGCCGCACCCATGCCGACGCCCCCCCTTGTGGACCTGCACCGGCCCCCCCCACGGCCGCAAACCCGGTTTCCCCCGCGCTCCCCACGCCCGAGCCTTCTGGCCGCATGGTGGACGCGGCCGCCATGTTGGCTCGGCATGCCAACCCCATCACGCGCCCCGCACATGTGCAGTTCACGCTACCCGCGGACCAAACGGCCCACGCCGATGCCACCGTGCCCCCGATGCAGCCTCTCACTTCCCACGCGCCCCATGCTGCGGTCTACGCTCAGCTGATGTCCCCGCGCCCCCCCATGCCAGCGCCACAGCCCACGGTCCTGGCTGCACAGCCCCAGCAACCTCTGCCGCCAGCGCCGCCTGGTTTACCAACTCTACCACCGTATCCATCCGCATGGGCCAGATCCTGTTACAGCCTCATCACTAATAGTCCTCCCTACTCCGCCTCCCTTGTGCTTCTGGAAACCCCAGCCTCACAGCTACCAGCAGCCCCTGCACGACTGCACCCTCCACCCGCCCTCCACCCCCCAACGACTCTGCTCGCAACACCACAATACGAATCCACATCATCCTATGCATGTCCCTCCGCGTCCCTTCCTCCGCCAGATCTACATTCTACAGCTTCAGCCAAAGCTCCAGGGTATCCTTCCACAGATGCAGGCTCTTCCCAGGTGCCTCTGCCGACAAGCTCCACCCCTCCTACTCTTCTGCCTCAGCTACCAGCAGTTTCTGCACCCGGTCCAAGCAGTACCTCACCACAGCTTGGCACAGGAACCATGCAGCGAGAGGGAGAAGGATGGAATTTAGCAGCAACTTTGACAAATAAAGGACAGACAGAGAACTATTTTGCCTCTGCAAACCCTAACCCTCCTATCCCGACTTTACAAAATTCCCAGAAAGGTGTTGATAATCTCCAACTGACAGACTGGCATGGAATCAAATGTGATAGTCACAAAGAGGACAGTCTGAATCCCCGAGCCATGCCAGTGGTATTCAGCCAGCAAACAGCTGTCCCATCTCAGGATGTGAAAGAAGTCCTAAAAGCGATCAAGGACAGTGGTATCTCCTTTTCCTATTTTAAACCACTGTTAAAAGGTACCATAGAAAAAACCAAACCTTAAAACGCATTTTAAATCGACAGAAAAGGGGAGTAGATCAGGCTGCACCTCAAAGGAGGTTGCATAAGGCTCTGTATGTTTATAATTTTCTAAATAGCTCTGCAGGAGAGCCTCACCCCCCCATTTATAGACATTTTCTGAACAACAAAAAAGTAAAAATAAAGGGACACCCCCCAGTTTTAATCAAAATCTTAGATTCAGGACATATACAAGGTCCACACAATCTTCTAATATGGGGGAAAGGTTTTGCTTGTGTTTCTACAGGTGAAGGATTCAAGTGGGCCCCAGCAAAGAATTTGAAGCCCTACCATGCACCGAAATCCGCTGGCACCCCCACACCAGGCAGTACTTCTGCAAGTACAAGCCAAGAAGCAAGCACCCAGACCTGAACTGCGCAGAGTCCTCAAGAGAAAATGACCTGCCAGAAACAGCTCGAGAGAAAAATGGACTTTTATCATTTATATGTGTGCATGTTGCCTTTGTTCCTTCGTTTCAGTTTTTGTATTGAAGTTTTACCTGTAAGTCAACCAAAGACAAATGCCTGGGTTGCTTTAGCCAAGCCTGCAAGCTCTGGTACCATCTGTGTATCTGACACAAACCCTAACAAACCTTTTTCAACCCGTTTAATTATTAGACCTTTTCCAGAAAATTCTGATAATGCCACCCCTACTATAATCAGTGAATTGATAACAAATAATCCATCTCAGCTACACAGTTTATTTAATGGTTTGAGCCTTGCACCTTAGCTAAAGGAACTCTGTAAAATAAGCTTGATTGTTCCAGTAGTAATAAGTATAGTTTTAGTAGCAATACAAGTACACCTCCAAGTGTGCAGAAAATAGTGGTTAAGTCAATATTTAGTATTTCAAATGGTTCAGTGAAAAGAGGGGAGATGTTGGGAAGGATAGATAAATATGATTGCCTAGCAGAAGAACCACAATAGTACAGCCAGGATGAATATCCTTCCCCCTACTGGCTGGACAATACCCTTACCTACAGATAGGTCCAAAACTCAAATGGACTGTTCCATCTCACCCCCCAGAATGTATGGTTCATCCCACATCTGTAACCCTCCCCTGAACCATCAGGTGTCTGTGACCCCATTGGCCCAAGTCTTGTTCCAGCCCACCTTGAAGCCCCCTGATAAGGAGTCTCCGAGGGGCCAGACGCTCTCTTGGAACTTCCTCCCTCCTCTCGGATCCCCCCCCCTTTTGGAACTCCCTGCTCTTCCCTTTGTCTCTCCCCTCCCCCATCACCTCAGGCCCTGCCACGTGCTGCATCTGGCTACTCAAGGCGGGACCCTTCACCATCCTGAATAAACCTTATCTTCCAAGAGCAGCCAACAGAGATCTCTCATCTGTATCCACCCAAACCGTCCTGGAGCTTCATATGTCTTTACACTATAAAGAAACTATAAATTCAGAATTACTGTAGCCAACCCTACGAACAAGGCATTTGATATTTTAAGGATATGTTTTCAAGCAGCTGAATGTTCACACACCACAGTTGGAGTCCAAGAGAAGATCCTCCAGATCTTCTCTTAAGTTAAACAGAGGATAGAAACAAACCTCCAGGCTCTAATTTTCATATACTAAGGGTGGTTCAATTAATAATTAAAATTATCAGGAGGCTGGAGGGGTTGTCTTGTGAAAAGCACTGAAAAGGTTGGTATTCATCAATCTGAAGATAAGAAAACCAGGAGGGATATGACTGAAGTGACTGAAGGGAGTGAATCAGGTGAAATTGAAATCAATCCTAAGGCCAAGAGCTAGGGGCAGTCAGTGGCACTGGAAGGCTATCACTCTGAAACAGAAAAGGAAAGATTTCTTCATGCAGTGAGTAAAATCTCAAGAATTTGCTGACATGGACAGCATGGACAAAAAGGGATTAGACCAACTAATGAAGAGCAGGTCCATAAGGGAATATCACAGTCAGACATATACCTTCTGCTGTCTGAAGCCCAGTGACCATGAATGCTTAGGCAGCAAAAGACTCCCCCAAAACAGCATCTCCTATTGCCTTTGCTAGATGCAGGCAACACCAGCTGTAGCTCTGGTGCAGTGAAGTTCCTATTCCCTTTCCTGTTCCAATTTTCTTTTGCAGGATTTTTCCATTAGTTAGCACTCAGCTAATGGGGCATCCCAGCAACATCACTGAGCCCATGGGATAATCTCCACCCTCATCATGATGAGGACAAGCTCCTATTGATAGGGATGGAACAGATGGGAAGCATGTGCTGTGCCTGTGTCCAGGCAGTGAGACCATCCTCCTTCAGCTACAAACATGTAACGCCCTTGGCAGCTTGATCCTTGCCTGCACAGCCCTGAACTGCCTGTGCCTTGTGCTGGAGCCAGACCCTTGCTGTGCTTCTGTTTGGAAGATGCAAGCCCAGGGTGGACTCCAAGCACATCCCGAAAAAGAATATGCGGGCCCTGGTTAAAGCTGTCCTGGTCCAGACAAGATCTGTACCAGTATGTGTCCACTGGGTACATACAATTGTTGCACAAATCCTGCACACCCATGAGCAGAGTGTGTACCACATACCCCACAGACTCATGCAGGCCATGCAGTTTTTGTTTTTTCTCTTCAGGGTCTTTGCAGAGGCAAATGACCCATCTGCTTTTCCAATATGTTTCTCCTAAATTATTTGGAACACTTTGGATGGGACTTGGAACAACCTGGTCTAGTAGAAGGTGTCCCTGCCCATGGCAGAGAGCTGAAATAAGAGGGTCTTTAAAGTCCCATCCAGCATAAACCGTTCTGTGATTTTGTGAGTCTCCTGAACAGGAGGCATGGTGTGATGTTCAGACAGAGCTAGGACATCATAATAATGAACCATCTTCCCAGCCAAGTGAGCACCCATCTCACTCCAAGTGCTCCTTGACAAGAAAGTGCTCATAAGGTTATGTAGGAAGCAACTAGGGATGGGTAAAATTGGTTTGGTTTGATTAGGAAGAAGGTTCTGTCTTCATCTCTCAGTTTCCAACATATTCCTAGTTACACAGATGAGTAATTTAGAAGATTTTAAATCCTTCCCAGGCCACAGAAACTTTTGTGTAAGGATTCAGCTGTGTTTCTTCACATCTGTATCAGGATTCAGGACTCCTCACAGCCTCAGTAACACGTTTAGGTAAAAATTGTCTGCAGCAGTGAGTGGAGGGGTTCAGTTCAAGCCCAGGTTTTCAGTTTGACCAAAGCATCCACTCTGGTTTCAGGCATGAAATGCATTTCAAAACGTGATTGGCCAGGAATAAAAGCTGCCATTGTTCAGTGAGACAAAGCTGCTGATGAATTTCCCTCTCTTCTGAATCCTTCCCAGGTGATCTCAGTTCCTGGCAGTGACTCCCTCAGTCAGGAGTCTTGGTCAAGTAACTTGGACAAACAATATTTAGCCTCAAACTATTGTGAGAATATTTTTTGCTTATTTGCTGTTCAATCACCACACTGTCTGAGTCGGCTGCTTGGACACATGCAGTGGCCTCTGATCATGGATTGGGTGGGCCTGAATCTTCACAAACAGAAGGAAGGTGGGTGCAGCCAGCACAGATGTGTGTTTGTTCTGTCCTTCAGCCAGTGCCAACATCCATGGTTGGTCTTTGCATGAGCTTCCATGCTGGACAGAGCACCAGAAAGGTGGCCAGCTTGGCTGCCATGTGGGGAGCCTGCAATTTAAGTTGCACTAATGTCAGATACCACATTCCTGCTATGATGCTTGCCTGAGTCCTCCCACATCAGAGAAAGGGTGTTTGAGATGCAAAGACCACCTACACAAACCTTCATCTCACTGACCAGAAGATATCTTTTGGTAGCAGTGCTGTAACTCTCTTAGAACCTTAAGACGCAGAGGAGGGACCCCATGCCCACTGAGCAGAGCTACATTATTTGTATGCTGTGATTGTTGTAATATCATCCAGCAATGCCCTGATAGTTCCTGCAGTATCTCCCAGTCTCTCTATTTCAGAGACTCTGATTTGTTGTGATGCCACAGAAGGTGCCTGGAGAAGTGGTGAGTCCACTGACTCCTCCAGGGCCAAAGCAGCTTCTGCTGTGTCAGCTGCAGCCCAGCAGTTTTCATCATCACACTCATGAAAAAATGTATTTTTCCTTTCTAAGGGTAGGAGGACATAATCCCCAAATGAAAATATCATTAACCCTCCTAATAAAACTGGGAAGAGGGAATTCCTGAGCAAAGTGTGTTCTGGGTATCTGCAGGACCCAACATCCCCTCTGCTGATCCTTGAGCAGACAATGTCAAGAGAAGCTCAGGCTGAACTCATTTAATATTTTTATTAAGAAAATTTATTTCCAGTTTTGTTCTGAGAAGCCTAACCTGTTGCATTCCTAGAATGAGGTATGGTTCTGGTTGTTCTAGATCTGCCTTTTAGGAGAATTACAGAAAATTTCAAATGAGGCAACCCAATGTGTTTGGGAGTAATGAAACCTGGGGACTGCCTTGCAGAAGTGCCTGGGGAAATTAACTGTATTGCGTGCTGAGGGAAAGGAGGACTCTCCCTTCCATGGGTCATCAGCAGGATCCTCTCCAAAGGTGACACTCTGCACATTGATCAAATCCTGCCCTTGATACCTTCCTGTTATCAACTTTGTCAGGCTGGGCTGAAACATGTAACACCAGTTCACTCCTGTAAGCTGGGCTGAGTGTGAGAAGGAGCAACTGAACTGCCAGAAGTCCCAGCCACATCATTCCTATTTCACCAAGTTTTGTTCAAGTGTTGTATAGAACTTTCTCCTCATGAAAATATATTTCAAAAATATATTTTCAAAATATCAGTTAGCTGCAGAAAGGTATTCTTTCACATTTGCCAGTTTTTGAACAAGCACCCAGGAACACTGCATTAATGGAAAAGAAGAAAGTATTAAAAGGAAGGTTAATCTTGCAATCTCAGGCAGGACTTTGGTGCACAGGAAGAGCAGCTTTGTGCTTGTCTGCCTTTGCCAATGTCAGCTGGAGGTAAGCCTGGCCCTGCCACCATCTCAGCCTGATAGGGATGGAATATCTCTCTCATACCACCATGGGTCATTTCAGGTTTTCTTAGCTGAAAATTCACATTTTTAACTTCACCAAGACCAACAGCTTATGATTCAGTTCACATCCTCAGAAAAGTGGCCAGTCTGCATTCCAAGGCTGTATGAGATGAAGAGTTTACCACATCTCTCAGCTGTGGTAAAAAAAGTTCCTTTATCTCAAGCCCAACAACGACCAACGATCCAATCCCTGGATCTTTTTCTGTCTTTGCCTTCTTAAAGAGCCTTTGCACTCAAAGTATTCCCCCACATCAGTTTTCACAGACCACAATTAAATCACCTCTAAAAAAATAGATAAAATAAACAGTTCAGGTTCCATTTGTCTCTCACTGAGAATGATTTCTAGCCCTGGCATAATTTTCTCATTCTTTCCTGAGTCTTTTCCAAGTTTTCAGTGTCACTCTCAAGCATAAGCACTAGACCTGAATGTGCCATTTTGCTGATGATGTCACTAAAATCATGTGCAGGAGCAGTGCCACCTCCATGATGCTCAGTCTGCGCATGTCGAGGTCCTGCCTAGCCTAGTGGCAGTGTAACTGTCTGTTCTTCGGTTTCAGCTGAAGCCTGAACCCTCATAGGAGTCCCTGTTCTCCCTATTCCCTCATGGCAGAGTGGCCTGCACATCTCATATCAAGCCATTGTTAAATATTGACTGAAGTGTCCCTGATTTTCTTTATTCCAGTCCCTGTGGACCCCTCATCCTTCCAGCTTGATTTCTTCCTCTACCATCAAGTATCTGTCTGTGTTTTTCTTTAGATAAGGTTTTATCCCATCCCAGACAACCATTATGTGCTGTCAGTAATCCCATAAACAAGCTTTTCCCCTGACGTTCTTGTTCTTGCAGCAGACCAGTTGCTTCCAAAAGAGAAAGAAAATCTGTGCTATCCCTTTGCAGTACAGACCAGATGATTTCTGTAGCATTAAGTTAGGCATTTCTAAAATGAGAGTGTTTTAGGTAGCATCACTGACAGTCCAATGTTTCCATTCTGGGAAGGGAATACAGTGGATCCCACTCTGAAAAAGCATCTAAAATACTGAAAGGAACTGAAAGGACCTTCCATTTGGAGGGATCCACATTTCTTCTCGAGCTTCAGAGATTCCCAGAGAGCTCCTAGACTAGACAGCAAAGTGAGGCAAAGCCAAATGACAAAGTCAAATTTTTCAGTTAGCAAACAAGAGTAACATAATTAGGGAATCACAGAATATTCTGAGCTGGAAGGGACCCACAGGGATCATGAAATCCAGCCCCTAGACCTATACAGACACCCCAACGATCCCACCCCGTGCCTGAGAGTATTGTTCAAATGCTCCTGGAGCTCTGGCAGCCTTGGGGCCGTGACCCTTCCCTGGGGAGCCTGTTCAGTGCTCCACGACCCTCTGGGGAAAGGTCCTGTCACTGTAACCAGAGAGTAGAGATCAGCAACAGCCCCTCCACTGACACTTGTGAGGAAGATGTAGATTGTTTCCTCAGGAAGCTGTACAGTCAATGAAATGCAGCCTTCCAAGCCCCCAAAATTCTTGGTCCACCATTCATGCATGTAACATTTAGGAGAACTCAGGATCCTCCTGCAGGCCCAGGATGGTTGGAGCCAGGGCAGCAGCATTGCTGTGTACCCCACCCTAGGCACTGTGGCTGTGGTTACCCCTTGTTCCCCTCCCAGGTGCTCACATTTTCCTCCAGCTCCCTTCACTACACATCTCACAGGGATCCTTCCCATCTCACTGTTAAGTCTCTTAGTTAACAAAGTATCTAAGAGGTTTTGGTGCCTCTTAATAATGCACTTAGAAATATCTTTGATGTTAAGAGGTGAACTTGAATGAAGTACTTTGCCAAGGGAGGAGCATGGAAATGTCAGCTGGATTGTACCTGTTTGAGCTGTATTGCTGAGAGGACAGTGTCAAACCCAAGCCCTGTGAAGCCAGAGGCAACCTGCTAGATTTCAGCAGAGAAGCTGGATGGGTTCCAGAGCCACCAGTCTGAGCCCAGAGCCCTTCACTGTCTCCCTGCAAATCCCACTTGGCTCTGCATGTGGCCAGGAGAGGGGTGGGCTAAGGCTGTGTGAACTGTTTGGTGGACCATAAATTGCATTGTCTCCTCCATGAGCAGCACAGGGCAGCCTGTGCCCCACGTCCTCTGATGAGCAGCCTGGACAGAGGCTGGTGGATTGCTGCTGAAATAGTTTAAAAAGAGTATTTGAAGGAAGGGGAGAGTGAAGTCAGCTAAAAAATAAGAATATTGTTCCCAGACATTAAGGAATAGGGAACTACCACAGGTTGTGAGGCCCCCACTCCAGAGTAAACCCAGACCTTCATCCCAGGGCAGAGAGGAGGACCCCAGCATGGGTTCCACATGGGTATCAGCTAAAGAGGTGGCAGTCTGCACACCTGTGACCAGCTCAGACCAAGGGATGAGGTCTCAGGAGCTGAGAAAGGCTTTATTTTCAGAGGAACAGGTTCATGGAGGGCTCCCTCTGGGGACAAGATGAATCCCTGGATCTTTCCTGGCACCATCTCAGAGCTGTGCTTTCCCCAAGCACCAGAAAAAATGTATTCAGCTCCTTCAACTTGTTGGACTGTATCAAAACATCCTGCACCTCTCACTGCTCCCACCATCCATCCACAATAACCCAGCAATTTCCAAGCAAAGGAAATAACCAACTCTGGAGCAGCTGTAAGATGGCAAAAGCTGGTAAGAAGCTCTTCTAGCTTTTCTGGATGGCTTTTGTACCTCTATTTCTTTCACTCCTTTGCTAAGTGTCAGTTAGTGACCCAGGACCTGGTCTTTGGGGCCCAGGCCACCCTACAGCTCCCACACCAACACACACAAGCCCTGCAAGGAGGAGAACATGGCAAGAAGACCGAGAAATATTGTCACTTCAGCTGAGTTCACTCTGCACCCCATCTTCTACCCAAGAGACCTCAAATGAAGACACTGGAAAATAACACTGGAACAAATTCAGATGTTACTCTCCATCCTGTCATCACCCCGAGTCAGATGGAGACAAGTGAAGAGCCTCTACCCAGGCTGGATTGTAATTGGAGTGATGCAAAAGACCATTAGGTCATCTGGGCCATCTATCCCCACCAACACACGCCTGTTCTCTGCTTCATGTTATCTAGTGCTGAGCTTGGAGTGAGTCAAGTGATGCAGCTTCCAGTTTCCTATGGGAGACTTCTCCTAATAAAACTAATAGCTGAAATGGAAACATTTCACGATATCCTGCCTAAATATGCTGTTGCTCATATTCATCCCATTACTCTTGCTGACCATCCCTCTGAAAGCACATATCTGCTTCGTGTTCATGCCCATCACCCTTCTGCTGACAGTTACAGTCAGATTTTCCGTGGGTTGCCATCTAGACAAGCTGCATTTTCCTGTTTGTTGGTAATGACTCCAGACTTAATGCTGCAAAAAACTTTCTTTGTCCTTGGAGCCTTTGGACCCCTCCTAAGAAACTAGATTCCCCAGATATTCTGCAAAGGGAAATATTCTGAAGAGTTTTTTTGTAGAAAATTAAGGCTCAGAGAGATAGGCCATTGAGTCAAGTTTCTCATTATAATTCTTCATCTTTTATTCTGATCTAGTTTTCCTTCTTTGAAATTTATTCTTTGGCTTCTCCAGGAATCTCCATCCTGTTTGCACATTTAATTAGAGCTTGAAGCCCTAACAAGGCAGATGATGCCACTTGGATGAATGCTCCACGTGCCAGGTGAGTTAAAGATATTCCGTTTGTAAAGAGACTGTCATTTCCTTGCAAGGTAGAAGATGGAAAAAAGAGAGATAGGTAAATCTATAGTTTGATGCCTTTAGGAGCAAGAGATGTAGCCATGAAACTTGCTAAAGGTTTCAGTGCACACAGCCTGGCTCCTTCCCCTCACTGTGAATAAGAGGCTTATTAAAATAAGTGGTCTTCAGGGTTGTGTAAACCCCATGGTAGAGCAGCTCTCCAACAGTAGATGCTGCAAGAGTGGGGAATCCTCTTGGTCCCTGGCGACCTCTGTGTGGCATGTGCTCCTTGCCCACCTGGTGCTGCTCAGTCCTTGCAGGTGAGCAGAGCACCCTCTGTTCCTTGCAGCTTCCTGCAAGGACACAGCATCCTGGAGCATCCTGGTGGCAGTGATGAGTATGGAGAGGAAGGGCCTGAATGAGTCAGAAGCACATGCAGAGTGTGTCATATCACAGGTTTTTCCTCAGAAATGGACCTGATTTTCAAAGCACTTCTGACAAAAAACCTTGCCATGCAAAATCCTGCCATGCCACGTCAATGCCACCAGGCTGAAAGGCCACCATCTCTGAGGGGAGCAGTGTCTTGCAGGGAGCAGAATGAGCCACAATCCAAGATGGAGCCTCTGTGTAGGACAGATAAACAGAGCTATGCCTGCAACAGGAAATTAATTTAAATTAAGAAGAAATAATTTTTTCCCTTGGTTGAATGAGATGGGAGATCCTCCTTCTGTTCTTCATTAAGCAACAAAGGGTGAAACCAACAGCAAATTGTGTGCAAACCGCCCAACCACAGCCCTGAACTCCTGAAACATCTTTATTCACTTAATCTGGGATTCAGGAAATTCTCATCCAAGCCAGTTTTATTGGGTGGTTTGCATTGAGCACTCAGCCTCCCAATCAGTAACAGATGAACAATTTTGCACAACATTTTTCTCCTGGATTTTTGGCTCTGCTCCTCCTTTCTAGTGGCTGCACTGATGAAGGAGGCTTGTTGTTCACTCTTTCAGAGACGTCAGCCTTGTTCTGATTCCGGGAATGGATACAGGCTGCCCTGGGTCCTCATCAACGCCAAGTCCTACCTTTCTGGATTCACCTCCATTGGTGGCTCATCTCCCCATCTCCTTTCTAATTCCTTCCTCCTGCTGCTTCCAGGGCTGGCATCAGGTACTGAGCCCTTAAAAAACAGCCCAATCCAGGTCCCAGCTGCTGAAGGGCAGCAGTAGATGCTGATAAACTGCAGCAGCTTGACCGCATGGGCATCTGCTGAAAGAACACAACAGGCACAGGTCCAGCTGTGGCTGGAGCTGCATGAGGAGGAGAGTTGCTCTGGGGTATGATCTGCCCTTCAGCCCTTCTCCAGGCAAGTGGCTGCTCGGCTTGTTTTCATTGTTCCTTCCTGGGTAGAGATGTTTTGGCTGGGAGCAGAGCACAGATGGGGTTCTGTGCCACTGGGATGTCTCCAGCACTAGTGTCCATGTTGGTCCATTAGCCCATGCTTGTGAAGGTGTCCCTGGCTGTGGGACATGCCGTGCCTGCAGACCTGCTGTGCAGTGTGAGGACACGTGCCAGAAGTGGTGGGGACGAATCGGTGCATGCACCCACACTCATCCCTGTGACCAAGGTGGTGCCAGTCCACAGGGCTCCCCTCATTGGGAATGCACAGCATTTGGACCACTGAGAGAAAGGAAAAGGGTGAGACCCTGGAAAAAAAGGGCCTGGAGAAATCCCAGCCCTTTGGCGAGGGACTGTTTATGTGTGCACCCCATGGTCATGCACATGTGTTACTTGTCAGCATCTCTCTGACTCCACCCCTGTGCCTTGGCTGCCCAGAGCTGCCAGGACTCACCTGAAAGCCAGTCAGGAAATGAAATAGGTGCTATGTCCCTGCCTTGTGCCCCCTCATGGGTGGGCTCCCTCACCTGCCTATCACGCCCCTCACCCTTGCAGACGCTCTGGCAGATGATTTCACAGGAGGATTTTGCTGCCTTGATGTTTCAGCACTGGCAGTTCCCAGGATAACTGGTTCCCGGGGTGGAGAAAAACACTTTGCTCAGCTGATGTGTTTACTCAGACGCTTGAGCACAGGCTTTTAATATATAATGCCTCTGAGATCTGGGACTTAGAGGGGGATTTGCTGCCATGTGCCTGACAAAGAAGAGTGACCTCAGTAACACCAGAAAGTAGAGTGTATATAACCTTTCTGGGCTCTGTGTAGGAGTGCCTTTTCCCTTTTTGGCTGCTCTCAGCTCCATCTGCTTTCTCCACACATGGGTGTCCCTGATAGTCCCTCTTGAGTGGAAATGAGTGCTCACACAAATGGGTTTCACATTATTTGCAGAGCTCCCAGTTTCATGCCCTGAATTTTAAGCACAAGAATGATTCCCCTCATTCCAGCAGGTCTGCTCCTTCTCTTCTGCATGCTTCTTCCTCTCCATCCTCCAACCTATCTGCATGAACTGCTTTCCCCATGCACTGGCTCTCCAAGGGTGAAGGAGCTCCCTTCCCCCTCTCTCCTCTTGCCCACAGGGACCTGATTCTGACTTTGTTTTTTACCCAGGTCTCTACCATGTCGTTGTGTGACCAGCACTGTTGCAAAGTTGGAACTGCATCAAATCAACATGTCAAAAATCATATTAGACATTCCTTCACTCACCTTGTGAAATATTGGCCATTTTCTGACATATGGAGAAAAGTAAGTTGCAAACCCAATGGGAAAGGCAGGAAAAACAGTCATTAATAACTGTACTTAATTACAAACTAATTTATTGAAAAATGTGTTTGAAAGCAGCTGGCAACAAGTTGAACTGTGTGGAAAGTTTGAAGAACACCAGACCAGACATTAATAAGTCAACAGCCTCCAGAAAAGGTCAAGCTCTGGAAATATTTAAAGGCCCCTTAATAAAATGAATTTTAGTTCCAATGCTGAATTAAAACTTCATTGCAAATCCCCAGAAAATAGAATCACTCTCCACAGACATGCTGCACATGTTTGAGGGAGACTAGCTTTCCATACATGCTCCCTATGGGGTTTTCCCAACCATCTCTTCTAGTGACCTCCTTCTGGCTGGAAATGCCACACAAGCACCTTCTTTCTATCAAGGGCTATGGTTAGACCAACATCTCAAAATTACCAACTGGCATCTGTAGCACAAGAAAACCTCTCTAGAAGCCTGGTGCCATTGGTGAAATCTCATCTGAAACCCACCCTTGGGCATGGAGAGGGATGATCTCTTGGGAAGACCTGAAGAGATGCTGTGACCATACACAGTGTTAACAATTATATTTTTGAAAGGGACCACACATTACTTGCTTCCAGCAGCCCAACAACATCACTGTTACACTGTTCCTGTCGCTTTAACTGAACTCTGAAACACAAGGATATGGACAGGTATGGCTCATGGTGTGAGTCCCTGCAGTTCTAGCAGGAGCAAAAATCTTTCCCACACCAGGAATCATGTCCTGGGGGTAGGAGCTGTTCACCAAACAAAAAAATCCCAAGGAGAAAAAGAAAGAAAAATATCTATCTGTAAAGGGTGACACTCACCCAAGAGTCATTGGACAAAGCCAATCCTAGCAGACATATTCTATGCCTCTGTGTTTGCAATATTTCATTGTTCCTTGGTCATTTGTTCTCCAACCCTGTCCTTATCCTGGCCTTCTTCAAGACCACCCCTCAGCAGGTAATCTGCAGGAGAACCTGTGTGAGAACACTGAGAATGTCTTGACACTTATAGTCAGAGGGGCACGAATACCAGTCACCTTCCTTGTGGAAAGGCACATACCACTGACTCATCCCATCACAGCCACTATCACCTTCCATATATAGGTACCCCTGCTCAGGCTGTGTGGCATTGCCTTGAAAGCATGGAGCCCAGATGGGCATGGGAAGAGAATTCCTGGTACTGAATTGTGGGAGCCACATGCTGAGCCTTCACTCTAACTGCCCACTGCTTACCCATCCTGGCTGCTACTCCTCTCTGCTGCAGTCTGCTAAATGACACAAATCTCCCCAGGAAGTGTGACTGGGACAAGCCAGGAGCTCACTGGTGGATGGTTTTGGCAGCACACAATATCTCTGAACATATGTCATGCATATTTGACTGAGTGTAAGCCGGTACCTCTGAACTCTCCCACTTCTGCTGGCTCATCTGCCCACCTAGTTCTGAGGCAACTGTGAATCCCAGGCCTTCCATGCTCCTCAGTGACTTCCAGAGCAGCTGACAGGAAGCAGGAGCTTCCAGGTCTACGGGAATTTAGGAATAGCTTGGTTTCAGAAATAGCAAAGTGTTTGGACCGCAGGTGTTTCCAAAACAAAACATCTCAGTAGCTCTCCTTGTTTGAAAGGTTTCATGAAGTTTGTGCCCAAATCAGATAAAGGCATTTTCTTATGATTTCAAACTTTTCAGGGGAGGCACTTCTGCCATGTGATGGCAAAATACTGCCAGTGCCAACGATCACAGAATCAGAGAATGGCTTTGGTTGGAAGGTACTTTAAACCTCCTATAATTCCATCCCCCTGCCATGGGCAGGGACACCTTCCACTAGACCAGAATGCCTCAAGCCCTCTGCACTTCCTAGAACATTTCCAGGAATTTGAAATCCACAACCTTTGGAGCTACGTCTGACCATCAAAACATTGCTCTGTTCTCCTTTTCTCCTCCTGGCACATCTACTACAAGAGAGGGAGACAGGTGCAGTCTCACATTCTATCACTAGCAGAGAGGTAGGAAGCAGCAAAACAAAATTCCCAAGCTTTTCACACGAGTGGCAGTGTTTTTCAACAGAAATTGTGAGTTACTCTTTTCAAATCCCAGCCTTGGACTGGTTTGCTGGAGCTGAGAGAACTGTTCCTGTCCTCCACTTGCTATTCAAAGGTGCTTAGTCCATCTTTGAAGTATCTGTACAAGGTTACCAGAGAGGCCAAGCTCCAAATTCAAACCTGAAGGTTGCATGGAGCAAACAGAGAGGATGGGTATGTCTGGAGTTAATTTCAGAAGTTCCCTTTCCTTCTGCCCCACATTATCTCAGCCCTCCCCTTTCATCCAGGAGATGACACAGAAACTGCTACTTCTGGGGAGACACCAGGACCAGCTAGGTGATCTACGTGCTTGGAAATCTTGCTTTCAGATCAACTATCCCCTTATGCCAGACAGATTTTGATCAACTCATTGATCCATTTTGGGGACACATTACAAGAAAAGAGGGAGAAAGAGAGAGAAACTCTCCTGTAAGCCAAGGAAAAGACATGCTGGAACTACACAGGAGAAATTCTGGTAGTGAGAACAGGCTCAAGTCTCTGGGGATCCAAGGCAACAAAATAGTAACACATTTTGTCTTTTTTGAGGTAATATTTTGGATCAGACAGAAACTGCACACTGGCATCTGGCCATCTTCAAACAAGCCCTAAGATCCAATGGGCTTCACCAAAGCAGAGCACAGCACACCCACAGGGAAACCCTTTGTCTGAAGACACAAGTTAAGGTGACTTCAGAAAAATATGAAGTGTCTTTTCGGGAGTTGCTATAGACTCAGATTCTTGGCCTCCATCATGTTTACAGCTAAGGTACATATCACATCTCACATCCACATGAAGAAGACCTGTACTGCTCTGTGCCATGACTAGAGGCTATATTGACATAAATTCCTGCATTTCTCCAGCTAGAGGAGTCCTTCCTTGGTACAGCCCTATTGTATCTTCATAGAAGATTATGGCATTGGAGCTCATTGGAGCAGAAGCAGGAGAAAGCGGGGGGGAGGGGGGAGGATGGGGAGAGGAAAGCAGAGGGGACAGGACAGGAGAGGACACGGTTGGCTGTTGTCATGCCAGGAGCAATATTGTGTGCAAACTGTTGCCTGTGGTCCTGCCTGAGTGGCTGCACGACACACCACAAAGGCCACCAAGGATGCCCACCACTTAGGGATGTGCTGCTTTTCAGGTACTCCAGGGCTCCAGGGAAAGTGTGGCTGCTCTAACAGCCCACATCAGAGACTTAATTCCCCTTAATGCTTCCCACCTGGAGAGACTAGGAGACAGCAGAGACCACAAGGTCCTGGGAAATCACCTCTTTGTGTCCTCTAGCCTCAACAGTGGATGGAGGCAGGAATGGGAACACATGACAGAGGGCTAAGACATCCTGCTGCAACATCATCAGCTATTTTTGTGAGTCTGTCCTTGACCCACAAGCCAAGCATTGGTAGCCAGTGTTCTGCTGCCAGCCACTGTGTTTATGAATCAACAGTTCAGTATTTTATGACTTGGGCTGAGGTGATCAGTCCCCTGCAGCTGAACTGTCTGGCTGGGATGAGTCACCTCCCTGCCCATGGGTCCTGCTGGTTGCAAGGAGACAAATGGCAAATGATGCCCTGATGTAACAGCTCTTGAGGGCTCTTCATGCAAAGCCAGCTTGCTCAAGCCTTACTCGAGAGTCCAAAACTCATAACTAATTGGAAATGCTGCAGAGAGCCTGCAAGGAGTTCTGCAGTACCAAAACAGCCCAGGCTGCAGAAAGACATCACGACTCCAGCTGATATCAGGCAGAAAACCTCCAGGACCCTGCCTTCAGCAGTGGAAAGTGAATCTGCTTTCTGGGAAAGGAGATGATCTCTGGGCTCTGTCAGGGAGCCTGCCCTTGACATCTTGGTATTAGCTGGGACAGATCCAGCTCAGTCCTGTGGGCTGCCACCCAGAAAAGCCAGTGTGCCATGTCCCCACCTCCTCTGTCCAAGGTCAGTACAGAGCATCCATGGGGCTGCCAAATATCTCCTTCACCTTGACCCCAAATCCCTGTTCCCTGCTGGGCAGTGAATGCTTTCATCTGTCAGTGTAGCAGAGCTGGGTGAGCAGTAAGTCAAGGGCTTGCAAGTTTTTCCTGAGTGCAATGATTCATGGCTCATGTTTGTCAGTAGATGGGAGTGTTTGGAGAAGATCCAAATCATCATGAAACATTTACAAATCCCAGACGTTTTGTGGATTTCACCACAAATTATCTTCTGTCCAACACAGCCAACCCACAGGTTCATCGACATTTCTGAGCTGCAGTTTATTAATCCTCTGTTTGCAGCAATGGTGTGAAGATAGCAATGGCCAGCAAGAGGGGACATGCCACTAAAGTTGTGCCAGCTGGACAGGAGAAGGGTAGTGGTTGAAAGACCAATGACTCCTCTCTTCTCCATGGCTCCTTCACCTTGCCCAGTAGTCAAAGGAATATGGATCAAGACTTCTCTAAGACTGTTTCTAAGAGGGTAAAGGCCATGCCAGCTCCTTCAAAAGACTTGTCTGAGAGCATCTATGGAGAGGTGCAGTAGAAACATAAAGTCGAAATGAGGGGTCAAAGCCTTGGAAAAAGTGTCAAAATGGGATAGAAGAGTATCAGGCATTGATGGTACCAATGCCATTCAGATTGCAGCACACCTGTAAATAGTTTTTCAAGACCCACATACTGGGAAAATAAAGAGCAGCCCAAAGTAAAGAACAGCATAAAATTAAGGACAGACTATGCCCAGGAAAAAGGGCCCTAAAGGAGTCTTTAAAAAAATGGGGCAAAAGTGATGTCCGTGGGACCCACATGAAAACACAGTTCAGCTCCTAAATGTATCCAAAGCCAGTGCATGGACAATAGCTGAGAGCCCAGGAGATGTGAGGACTCACCAGATGACATGCCTTCTCCTCTCTAGTTTGAATGCCGGACATTTGTCCAGGTGGGTGCGAGACACTGAGTGTCCAAAAACAGTTTTATTTGAAATAAAATAACCTTTTCCTTCACCTTTCCTCTCACAGATATGTTAAAATATGTGGAATATGGGAAAACATGTGTGGAGATCTGTGGAAACATTTGCATTCGTGGTGGGGGCAAGTCTTAGCTTGCTATTCTGAAGGGGCAAAACCCCATCATTTTAATGATATTTCAGCCTGATCCCTCAAAGATGGTACAGATCCCACTTAGCCTGATGTTTTGGAATGTAACTGAGTAGATTTTTTTTTTTACCCCTACTTTACACTGCAGGCTCACCCTCCATGACAAGGCGGAAAGGAAATCTGGCATGCTGGAGAATTCGTTCATGGCCTCTCCACTTGCAGTGACTCTGTGGGACAGGACACAGCTCAGCTTTCCTGCTCATTGAGTATAGGAAACAGATTCCATGAAGGTCATGGAAAGCTGTTCATACCTCTCTGACAGAATGAGGTCCTGGAGACATCTCTCATTATTCACCGGGCAATGAAGGCAAGAAAGTGGACCCCTGAGGAGGATTGGTCCTGGAAAGGTTCATCTGAGAGGGACAATCCGTTTCAGACTGATGCTGGGATGCTGGTAGTGTTCAGGGATCAGCTGTCTCCAGTCTTACTATGCCGAGGTATCTCCAATTGGTTCGTTATATCTGATTCAGATTTTCCCTCTTGCAACAGCCGATGTCTCTGGCAGCAGCTATGGCTAACACTGCCAAGATGTTCTGCTGTGCATCCTTGTGGAGTGGCTATTGGCTGCCTCCAGCCTTCAGTTTTGGAGCTGAAAGTCTATTTCTGATATTTTAATGTCTGTAAGCTCCTACACCTTCCCAGAGTGGGTAGACAGTGAAATACATCAGGTAGAAATTAACTGCCACCCGCCATGAGAGCCCATGGTGAAGCCTGAAACCAGACAGTACCACACATGGTGGCAGGTGCTAAGCCTGGCCCATATCTGTGCAAGTAAGCATTGGCTTGCTTTGGCCATCACTCCCCACACCATGCTGTGGCCATCTCCACCCACCCTGGTGATGCCAGGTTTTACACCTTTTACACCTGTGCAGAGGAAGCGCTGCCAGGACCCAGCAAGGTGAGCCCAGGGTGCCTCTTCATGCCATGAACAGGCAGCAGGTCACATTGCACCTTTTGGTGCCAAACACTGAGGAACGTCCATGCCAGCCAGTGACTGAGGTGTTCCCAGGTGTTAAACAGACATTTACCAGAAGTGGATCCCAGGGCTGCCATCCCATAGCTGAAAGCCAAGACTTTCAGACTGCAGCCAGACTCTGTCAGGACCCTCATATGGTCATTCTGATTCCAGCTAGTAAGACTGTGCAAGTCATGAGAAAAATAGTGAATTACGTAATCCAACCTCTTGGGTATCTTAGGCTTTTGATATTTGCCTTGATTTTTCTATATTAATAATTTGGCTCAAGTTTCTCTTCCAGATAGCAATGCTACTGGATTGCACTAGCACTGCTTCATTGAAGAAAATCCTTGCCTCGCTGCTCAGTTGGGATTTTGTGGTGCTGACAGCAGGGCCATTAATAATAAACCCTTTTTTTGATGTATTTTTAACACAGAATGATTTACCAGGGCTTTCACAGCTGTTTTGACAATAAGCTTCCCTTAGAGTAGTGTGGGAAGCTGCAGGAAGAACCGAATCCCAAAACTGGCAGGAGGAGGAAATGGGACAACCTTGTCAAGCTTATCCAGGACAGGGAACTGCCAAATTACAGGAGACAGGGCAAGATGGAAAGCAGTCTCACCCCTCAAAAAAGGGACAGTGTGGCTGTGAGAGAAATTTAAATGACCATGTTCCCTCAGCACAAGTTCCAGGATGTCCTTACTGAATAGAGGACAGGGGCTGGATGTTTCTCTGGAGCACCCCCATTTGTCAAGCAGAATAATCATAGTAATATTACACAAGAAGTGTCGGCTAGGAGATCAAATCTCCTGATCCAGGCTTTAAAATGGCTCTTTGAGGTTAGCAGGAAAGCAGCTTGTTTGCACGATCGATGGATTTTCCTCAGCCTCCCTCCAACTGACCACACCCTCACACAGCTCTGGGGAAACCAATGTAGTCCCTCTGTCTCTTGCCCCCCACACCAGCACAAGGGTGAGCCCAGCCCCCAGCTTCCCAGCGAATGAACTCTAAAAACTTAAAGCTCAGTTATTTCTTTTCTCCCATTCTCAGAGTCCTTCTGAATATCTGCTCCAGCTCCCCAGGCTCCAGGGATTTGGCTCTGGCAAATAAGCTCAGGCAAGCAGGAGCTGACTGTTACATGACCCTTCTTGTAATTTTCTGGAAATCTCATCTCTAGGATAAACAGACCAATGTTAACCTTTATATAGTAAATAAAACTCCAGTGAATGTGGCCACTTATCATGTCTAAAAGATGCATTTTTACTCCTAATATTAACACATTTTTAAAGAAATATTTCTTTGGCAAAAGGCAAAAAAAAAATTTGTTTCCTGTTTCAGTAAATAGACACCATGGCAGAGCAATTCCATCTGATACTTACTGCCTGCTCCATACAGCTGATCCCCCTTTATCTCTGTTTACTGCAGAGATACTATTAAATACCTCCCGCCACTCCTGCTTGCAGATTTCCAGGGAGACCATATCCTGTTTATAGCATCTCTGCCAAGGCTGCTTATGGGGGAGCTCCAAACAGGAGAGAGAAAAGGTTGAGGGGGATATGCTGAAAGAAGGAGGTGGAGAGATGTCTACTGCCATCTCCAAGCACATTCCTCTGAGAGGCAATATTTTAATGACTATCAGCTCCTACACCTCCCCAGCGTGGGTAGATAGTGAAATACAGCAACAGAGAATCTCAAAATCAGAAAGGTTTGGGTTGGAAGGAAACTTAAAGCCCATCCCATCCCACTCCCTGCCATGGGCAGGGACACCTTCCACTGCCCCAGGTTGCTTCAAGCCCTGTCCAACCTGGCCTTGGACACTTCCAGGGATGGAGAATCCACAGCCTCTCTGGGCACCCTGTTCCAGGGCTTCATCACCCTCACAGTGAAGAATTTCTTCAGTCTTCAATATAGCCTCCAGTCATCCTGAATACTTCCAAGGAATGCCTGGATAAGGTCTCCAGAGCAACTGGGCTGCATTAGTGATGGAGGTACCTGCCCTAGGCTGTGGCTGCTGCAGCGCTGTCCATTCCCACAGCCATTCCTGCACTACTCACCAGTTTTCCCTGAGCATCAGAAGTTCCTACAGTCCCTGTAAAGCCCCTGATGCAACCCCTGCTTAGAGCTTGGATCCTGGGGCTCTCAACACATTCAGCAGAGAAGCAAGGAAGTCTTTGGAGCCTGATTTATTTTGCTCTCCCCAGCTGTTGTGTCCAGATGGAACAAGGCTCTTCCGTTCTGCTTGGAAAGGACTGCACCCACTCAGCTGTCTGCACGCTGCTGTTGGGGATCCGTGTGGCCATGAGCTGTGTGAACATCTGCACACCTCTGGGAAAGATCTCCCATGATACCTACTGGGGATTTCAGCCCTTTATCCCTTCATTAGACACAGTGATTTCTCACTTTCCCTCAACCTAAAATGGATCTGCATTTTTTTAAGCCACGTGTTTTCTCTGCAAGAGAGTTTATGAGAGCAATAAAAGGCAGAATGGTGATTAAGGGAGACAGGGAAGGGTTTGCACATCTTGCTGAAAGCAATCTTGTTTTTGTTTTTGGGCCAATCTGCCTGACATGTGATGTTTCATGTCACATCTTGTTTGTAATTCAGAAGGAATACAAATGCTTCCAGTATCAGCTTGGTCACCTCTAATGGGCTGAGCCATTTGGGCACCACCAGGGGCTTGTGGGACACAAGATATGGGGAGTATGACTTCTACTTGTGCTTTTGCAGCAGGATGACTGAGAAGCCTGAACCTCACAGAAAAGTTTGTCAGGAATTGGAGAGGCAGCTGTAGAGTTACTACCCCTTGAAGTGCTCAAAAAATATGTGGATGTAGCATCCGGGGACATGGTTTAGCAGTGGACCTGTTGGTGCTGGGTTAATGGTTGGAATTGGTGCAGGGCTTTTCCAGCCTGAATGATTCCATGATACTGTGAAGCCAGCTGAAGCCAACATGCACACTGAGTTTCGCAGGATCAGAGTCAAGGAGGCAGTTTGCTGCAATGCTCTGCACTGCACAGTCTTGGTTTAGGTGTCTGGATCAAGAGATGGATTTGTGAGGCTAGAATAACCCTGTGGTGAGTAGGGAACCTGGAGAGGGAGCCAGGGCAGCTTCCCAATATCCTGCACTGGGAGTATTGGGCCAGAGACAATTGATGAGCATGGCAAAGTCTCCAAGGCACAGGCAGGGACTGGGCAGGGACAGCCTGGCTGCATTCTGGAGGCTTTGGGTCTCAGCTGAGACATGCAAGCCCTGATACAGGAAAGTCCTCTTCTCCTGTCCATGGAAAATCCTCTCCTCCTGGGTGAATTGCTCATGTCACATTTGACAGTCCCTGGCTGAAAAGCAGAAATGTTGTAGGGTCTCTGAGCTGAGTAATTTGCATCCTATGTGGTCTGTGGCATGCTTTGAGGTACTGCTGGATGAGGGAACTTCTGTGACTGCTTCCAACTTGGTCTCTCTTGAGGAAGGAAAGAGCAAAGATAGTATGAAGACTAATAGCCTCTCCAGTGCTTTCTCAGTGGATACCTCCCAAAAGAGTTATCCTCCATCCCTCACAAACCCAGTTTCAGTGCTGAGATTACCCCTCACCTCCCAGCCCAATCTGTCTGACCTACAAGTCAGTCTTGGTGTGACCATCTGCTCCATCCCAGCTCAGAGCTTGCTGTGGAGGAGCACAGAGATAGAAGAACACCAGTCACCCCAGCGGGCCTGGCCAGGCCAGCAGATCAGAGACAGGAGCTCAGATGCAGAGCCAGTCCTAAAACCCTCACAGTTTGAGCCTCACCATTGCACTGACCCGAGCAAGGCTTGCAGACTTGAGAGAACCATCCCATCCAGAAGTCTGGCAGACCTGGAGCCACAAGCCCGGCTGGCAGCCACCTGCCCAGAGCTATGTTCTCCTCCACCCCCCAAGACAAGTGGGTTTTGTTCAGGGTGTGTGCAGGATGTGGCTCAGTGACCCCTCTGAGCAAGAGGCAGCTGCTCTGCCACTGCTTCCCCAGCCGCGGCCAGGCTGTGAGGCAGAAAGCCCTCTTTGTGCTGGGGAAGGTGTCAGGTACTCGCCGTGCAGGAGCTGAATTGAAGCTTTTCATCGGCTGAGAGACTTGCCGGCTAAGGAATGCTGTCTCCGGGCTGGAGCTGGCAGGGAGCTGCCTGTGCCAGGCCTGGCGGGTCCCGATGAAGCCCACAGCCTGCCCGCCCTGACCAGAGGCTGTTTGTGGGCTGAGGGCAGCAGGAGCGGCGTCCGCTCACTGGGGACACGGGGACGGAGTTAGTTATAAATGAGCGGGTGTGCAGAACACTCAGGGGAGAGAAAGTTGCCTTGCTGTCCTGGTCGGTGCATCTTGGGCAGGATGCGGCACTCCGAACATGCCAACCCAGGCTACACCCAAGCTGGGGATGCATCAGAGGTGCAACGTGCCTGCAAGTCCTCAGCAGAAGGCCCACAGCATCCAGGCAGCCCAAGGGGACAGCCCAGGAAGACATGTTTCAAGGAATAGTTTCTCACCACAGCACACAGAGGATACTTTCACAAGGGATGCTTTTAAGACACACATTTCAGCCCAGGAGTATAACTGTGCTTTCAAGTTTACTCTGGTTTGAAAAGTTGGGGAATCTGCAGTATTTGGGGGAATGTCTGCTGCTTCAAGCCCCATTTTAATGTCTGTTTTGGAGGCAAGGAATACATAACCCATCTGACAAAACAGCTTGGATTTCTAAATTTGGCTTATGTGTACCTCAAAATTGACTGTAATATCTGTTATTAAAAGTGACATTTCCCCCACAATAACTGCAACTGCTGTACAAAGGATTTGGGTTCTAGTTTAGGCAGAGATAACTGATATGAACCAGACAGCAACACATAGAGTTATGGCTACTGCCTGTGTTGTTTATTTGGAGTTTTTTAACAGATATTTTGTTATTTCTGCCGCAAAGTGGCTTGGAAGTTTTACCTCAAGAAGCTGCCAGTGATGAGCCATTAACCTCCAGTGATCACCACGTTATTAGCCAGAGTCACTGGGGAAAATGCTGCCTCCAAAACTGCTGGAGGCTGTTCAGTGTTAGAAAGTGGGAATTTCAAAATAAATAAATGAGTAAAGTTCATTTAAAGGACCCTAAAGGCAAATTCATTTCAGGCTGTAGCTTTGATATGGAAGCTGTGGATGTGCCCATCAATGAGGCTCTGAAGGCTGAACAACTTAAGAGAAAAAGCAGAAATGCCCATGTGGGAAAGAAAATCAACAACATTTGCTGAAATGATAGGGTTTCATTGCGTATTTGAGCTGAACGAGGCACTTCAGAAAAAGGAAATCCAGCCTTAGTACAGGCAGTAGAGGCAGTATAAAGCATGCCAGGGACTACCTAACAAGGGAATTAGGATGAGATTTCACCACAGCAAATGACGAAAAATGTTATAAAATAAAAATATACAAAAATAAGCAATGAAAATACATAAGAATACATAAAATCTGATGTTTATGAATAGGCAGAATCCTGGGAGGGAAACATAGGGTGATGGCAAAAGGTAGGAATGGGAATCTGAAGGGTTTCTTTGGATTGTTCAAGCCCATGGAAGGTGAGGGTAGAAAGCTACTCTGAATCAGCTCATTTCAGGTTTTAAAATGAACAATGGTGAAATCAGAAGAAGATGCTGGAATAAATTGACATGCTGAAGAGCAGTAAGTCACTGAGCGTCAATGAGACATCCAAAACTTGTGTAGGAACATAACAATGAAATGACTGATCTACTGACAAAAATATTCACATGAGGATCTGTGCTCAGCAGCAATCAAAAATAACCAGGGAAATGATAGGACATGAGAGGGATGGGAATGGGTGGAATCTGGAATACATTATAAAGCCATCACAAAGCCAGCAGGATGCCCTTCTCCCAAGCTGCATCCTCTCCTGCAGTCCTGTCCTGCCTCACCCCATGGGCTATGGGGGAGCAGAGTGACAGAAAGGCTAGGGGACAACAGCAGTGTAGTGCACCAAGGACACCAGGAGAGAGGCTGGTTTGGTGGGGCAAGCAGGCAAGGAGGAGATTTTGGCATAAGGATACCCATGTAACTGAGAGTATTACCCAAGTGAAAAGAAGTGAAAGGAGGTGAGTATTCTCTACCTCATCCTATTCGGTTACCCAAAAATGAGGTGTCAGGCAGTAACTCACACAGTAGGCCATGAGACTCGCTGATGTGCTGCAGTGCAGCAGTTCTTTTTTTAGCAGCAATTTGTACCAGCTCATTTGGCCTCACACAGACACCACAGCCTGTCCAGTGTTCCAAGTGCAAGGGAAGGTTACAAACCATCTGACATCTTTGGAGTGCTGACAAGGAGGAAGATGTCCTCCTCACATGTCAACTGCAAGGCACTGGAAGATCTCTTTAAGACATCACTAGGGCTCAGGGGGTGCAGCAGGAGGGCTGCAGGGTAGTAGGACCTATGGGGCAGGGTGCTGAGGAAACATTTCCCTCCCAGGAGGCAGAGAAAGATGGGAAGGCAGTAGGAGAGAGGAGGGGGATTCCCTTCGTGCCTGTCTTTTTTGATGGGTGTTTTTACTCATGTCTGAGCACCTTTTATAGCCTTTTTGAGTCCTAGATGATCTGTTCATGGTGGTATCCCAGCATCATTGTCCACACTCCATCTTGGTCATTGTGTGTGAGAGAGGCAGCAGGGGATAAAACAAGTAGATTAGCATAATTCCTACCACTTGTCTTGCGTGGCGACTGGCCTTGTCAGGGCTGGAAGTGTCTTACCTCACCTGCTCTTGGAAGCAGTTCCTGCTCACAGACCAGCTAGCACAGCTTCCCTGGGTGTCAAGGCTCAGTGACGGAGAGGGTCTCCAGCAGATGATGATTCATGGTTGATCACTTTTAGCCAGAGCTGGATTGAATCAACTCCTCTGTCCCATGGCTCTGCCAGGTCTCATGGCCCAGCAAGGGGAGGAGAGAGGAGAAATAATGAAATTTCCCATCCAGAATCAAGGGGGATTTATAGCTGTTGTGATAACCTCGGCCATTAGTGAGGCTCGCACAAGAAACCATGCAGATTTCCAAATTCTGATTTACTAAACAAAAAAAATGAAATGTTAACATAAATCACTTCTGCTCACACATGTGGCGGCTGTGGGGAGCCTGCCACAGGGATATATGAGGGATGGTGCCTGGTAGTCTTGACTCTGGGGTCTCCTCTGAGCTCTGCCCAGCCCAGGCACTGGATGGAAGTCTGGGCACATCCACCTTGCCCTGCCATGGCATGCAGCAGCCGCTTCTGGGGCAGGAGCACAGAGCCAAACTGATGTTATCAGGGCAGTGGCTCCAGTAGGTCCAGTCGAGCATGAGAAATTCTGGGACAAGTCCCCCAGAGGACTGGATGGAATGGGATTTTCCGTGGCTTATCTTGGCAAAGACATGGCCATGCCAAGCCACTGCTAGAGGTAGTCCTGCTGCTGGTGGGAGGCTGGTCTGGAGACCTTGTGTCCCCTTCCACCAACCTGCTGAGATCCTGGATTTCCACCAGTAGAACATTTCCATCAGGCATTGCTGAATCAGCCCAGGATGTTTCTGCTTTCTTTTACAGGCAGCCCCTTTAGTCTAAGGATGCTATCAGCATCCTTCCCAAGAAGATACGCCTGCCTTCCCAAACCAGGTGGCAATGTTCTCATCCTAAGAAATATCAGTGTTTTCAAGTGCTACTACTAAATGTGACATGGGAGTTTATAAAAAGAAAAAAAATTAAACCCCCAAGAACTTACATGGCAACAGGTTATGTGATAGTGTGTCCTGTGGCAGCAGAGCATGGATGGTGCTGGATGCGCCAAACCAACCTGAATGGCTCTCAGGACGTGCATGGAGAGAGTCAGGACGATGTTTGGTGTAACTGTACATTTCAGGATCACTTTCCAAGTGAAGGGGAACAATGGGACAGATCATGAAAAATCATCACTATTACCATGGTACTGAAGCACATCGAATATCCTGAGGCTTCTGTTAGGAAAACCTGGACATGTATTGCTCTGTCTTAACATAAAGGACAGCAGAGGGGCCAAGTTGTTTGAGCAATATACCTAACCTGTAAGGTTAGAATTAAATTGGTGAGAAGGGAAACAGGCAAGATGAACACACTGATATATATGTATGGACATATATCCAAGCAGAGAGAAGTCACTATCCTGATAAGATAAAATGAAGAGAACTTGACACACTGCCAACACCAAATGGTACAGGGGAAGTTTCAAATAGTTGAATGTGCTCAGTACTAAGGACAAGAAGAAATAATATTAATTCGCAAAATGCAATCACGCAGCAAGCCTCTACAGAAATAAAAGGAGGTTTGTTGGGGCAGAACTAGGCAATCGTCAGTTCAGGAAAATGAAGTATCTAAGGCAGAGAAGTAAATAGAAGGTGCTTGGACTTGGTACAATTCACTGACCTCTTGGAGATCCATCACTGCTACAGGCAGCAGGAAGGGAGACTGGACATGGCTCCAGGGGGATTTGGTGTCCCGGGTCTGTGACTCCCTGAACTCCACAGTGGGGTCATGTTCCCAGCATCAGCCTCAACCTGGGAAACAAGCAAAAACTCTGGACAAAATCCCTAAAACAGGATTTAATAATTTCTTTCCCCATCTATGTCCCTGCAATTGTTCCTGGAAGAAGTTTATTCCCTAGGTTTGCTGGGATCCTTTCTATGTAGCTGTGGTTGGAGAGTGACATCTGTAAGATGAAAAACTGCATTGCACAAGGAGATTAGCTAGATTTACCTTAATGGTAAGTAGCAAGCTAACCTGCAGACCCCAATATCATACTGAATCTGGTTCCACAAAATGTCTGCCTACAGAGACTTCTATAGAATTCAAATATTTCATCCTTATTCACGGGTTAGGCTGGAGGATGTGTTGGTCTTTGCTGAGCAGGGGAGTGGACACTGCACAGTGATGATTGCTTTGAGGCTTGCACAGAAGAAAATGTTGTTTCTGGATAAATAATCCCATCACATAACCCACAGCATATGTTCAGCATCCAATGAGCACAGTTCCAGCTGCTGGATCATTTTCATCAGTGCACAGCATTGTTTCATCCAAAGCATAATCCTGGCCCTTGAGACTCAAGAGACATCGCGATGCAGACCCTGGATTATTGGACCAAGTAATTGGCTATTGATTTCAGACTTAATCTTACAGAGTCCTCAGCCTTCAAGGTACTGTAAAACTCAGCATGACAAAATGTATGGGGCAAAGCAGTGACCTAAGGCTTAGGCACTGAGCAGGTCTCTGTGTTTGATACCACATGTGCAGGGGCACATCTTCAGGACTGCCCTCAGATACTCTGGTGTTCCCTTGTTTATGCCCCAGTGCACAAATGAAGGTTACACCTTCATTCCCACATTGTGCCTGGACTGGTTACCATTCCAGCTTTGCTGTTATCACAGGAAGAATATTCCCCTGAGACTGAAAAATTTTAGCATTAAATTCTGCCCAGATAATCACTGTATAGGACACAGAAACACTGAGGTCCTGCGGAGTCCTCCAAAACATCCAGGTCATCTTGGGATCTGGCTGTATCTTGCCAGGCCTAAAAAGAGTGGATTGTTTGCCCCAGGATGAGCCCCATCTTCCTGCCTGATAATTAAAGTCTGGTCAAAACAATTGAAACAATTTTGTCTCCCAGCAAACTCTCCTGCAATGGTTTACTGTAGTGGGGACTCCCCAACTCTCATGACAAAGCCCCAGGGCAGGAGGACTTTCCAAACCTGTATCCTCATAATTCTTTGAAAAATCCATGAAATTTCTTCAATAAATAGCTAAACTGTACAAAGGCTTTCTGTGACCTGGGTTATAAATACCATCTGGCCTTGTAGATAATGTACTGAGAGCTTGTTACTGTACAGTTCACATCAGCTGCCAGGATTTCATGTTCTTTAGAGAGTCACAGAGTGGTTTGTGTTGAAGAGACCTTAAAGTTCATCCTATTCCCACCCTCTGCCATGGCAGGGATACCTTCCATAAGACCAGGTTGTTCCAAGCCTTGTCCACCTGGCCTTGGACACTTACAGGGATGGGCAGCCACAGCTTCTCTGGGCACCCTGTGCCAGGGCATAGGAAAGAATTTCTTCATTCACTTCTTCATTCACATCTAATCTAAATGTCTCCTCTATTAGTTTAAAACTTTCACCTTTATCCTATCCCTGTCTGCTCATGTAAAAAGTATCTCTCCCTCTTTTTTACAACCCTCTTTCTCAATTGTCATTGTAAAAATTTAGATCAAGAGACTTTTTGACTGGATAGGATGCATTCTCCATGCAAAAGTCCCTGCATTGACCTTAGAAACCAATTGCAAGCAGGGAATGAGGAGGCCAACGCTGAGAAACAGTTGATGGGATAAGATACGGCATGGTGGCATGGCATGGCATGAAATTACATGGCACAGGGAAGGGATGGCCAGGGATGGAGGGCAGAGGTGTCTTGCTAGTGATGTGACCTGAATGTCCCATCCTCACCTGTGGGAGCTTCTTACAGCAGATACCAATGGTGACAAATTTTTGTGCGGTGTTTTTCTTTGCAGTAAAAGAAAAATGGTTTAACAGTTTTTGTAACTCACTGCCTCTCTTTGCTGCCATTTTCAGTCCACATTTTTGCACTGAAATACCTCAAGCTACTGAATACAACTGCTCCTCTAGGTTTCCCCTACTTGACAAGGCTGTTGAGAAATCTCAGATTCTCATTGAGGCTGCCTGTTTGTGGGGGCAATAGAGGGGAAAAGAGTTGCTAAAAACACACAAAATCTCTGGAGATGGAGCAGAGCCCATGCAGTGTCCCAAACCCTACTGAGAAACCCTTGTTTGGTAATAAAAATATTCCAAGCCATTTAGTAAAACTTGACAAATGGCATGAAAGTGTTTCACAGCTCTGGTCATTTTCCCATCTGTGACGACCCAGGAACCAAACAGAGCTGAGTTTGTAAAGAACTGTGGGGGAGCACTGCTTATTAGATTATAAAGAACATGACTTGTGAGAAAATCCGAAAAGTCATGGTTTTTGTCATGGAAGTCTAGGCTGTGACAAATTCAATGTGTTAATCATGATGGATTTTTACTGGAAATCGTCAGCAGTATTACAGCAGTAATTACAGCAGTAGCATCATGCCCCACTCAAGCCTTCCTGCCTCGGCTGTGGGTGAGCAGTGATAAAGCTGCACCCTAGGATTATCCTTCTGGGCCAAGGAGACAAACTGGGACAATCATTCCCCAAAAACGGGACCATGGACTACTCTCTCCCACAACCGCCTCCTTTGTGTCTAGGGCTGGCTGGACCATTTTCTATGACCAAATCTGTGTTTCACATCTCTGCCTGTCTGACCCATCCCTTGTTCCTGCAGATAAATCACCCTCTTGTCCTCCTTGGGAAGTAGGGTCTATGATCACAAATGAACCTTTCTCCACAGGGCACATTGATGTCAATCCACAGCTTTATTTTTTTCACTCCTTCCATTTCCCCCTGCCCTTTATCCTCTGTTTGCAGGGATCTTTCAAACAGGTCCCCTTCCCATTTGGCCCAGAGGTTCCTTTACTGAGCTTGCAAGCCTTCCCATGCTGCACCATTGCTTTCCCATCAGATACCACACCTCATCCTGGGCTGCTTCCTCATGACATGGAGGGAGAAATAACTGCAAGGGGGGCTTGGGGAGCATATGTGGGAGACACAAGTTTAGCTGCTGGTCCCCAAACTGCCAAGACAGTGCTTGAGCTGCAGCAACAGCTTTGGAGAGGGTGGTCCCATGGGAAGAAGAGGCCAGGGTGATGAGCTGGTGTGCTTAGTGATGGGGATGGAGAACAGGCATTGGAGAAGGGGTAGGAGGAGAAGGTCAGTGGTTGATAGCAAGGAGAGTGAAGGTCTGTGATGGGCTGGTGTGCAGGAGTCTGAACCTTGTCAGAAGAGTATGAGGAACAAAAGAGAGGGAATCACACCTAGGATGAAACAAAAGAGGTGGCTATGGTTGGAAGGGGAGAGTGAACAGTGAAGAATGACTGCATCAGCAGACACAAGTTTGAAGAATCATAGAATGAAGTAGGTTGAAAAAGACCTTTGAGATCCTCAAGTCCAGCCTATGACCTAACCTAACACCCCCTCATCAACTAAACCATGGCACTGAATGCCACGTCCAGTCTCTTTTTAAACATGCCCAGGGACAGTGACTCCACCACCTCCCTGAGCAGACAATTCCATTGCCCAATCATTCTTTCACTGAAGAATTTTTTTTCTGACATCTAACCTAAACTTCTCCTGGCACAGCTTAAGACTGTGTCCCCTCATTCTGTCAGTAGTTTCCTGGGAGAGGAGACTGACCCCCACCTGGCTACAACCACCTTTCAAGGTAGTTGTAGATAGTGGTAAGGTCTCCCCTGAGCCTCCTTTGTCCAGGCTAAACAACTCCAGCTCCCTCAGCCGTTTTTCATAGGGCTTTTTTTTTACAAGCCCTTCACCAGCCTTCTTGCCCTCCTCTGGACACATCTGAGCATCTCAATGTACTTCCTAAATTGAGGGGCCCAGAACTGGACACACTACTCAAGGTGCAGTCTCACCAGTGCCAAGTACAGGGGAAGAATTACTTTCCTGGTCCTGCTGGTCACACTAAGAAGACAGCTCAGCTGAGAATAGCCCCTGCCACAGCCCTGCAGGGCAAGATCTTTCCTTGTTTTTCCACCCCTCAGCCCTTGCTAGCAGCAGCCCTAGTCTTCAGGCTGTGGTGGGGTTAACCCCACTGCAAGGCTCTGAGAGTTGCCTCATCTACCAGAGGACATAGTGATGTGCAGGTTTCATTGTGGTCCCCAGGGGAAGGGTGGAGACCTGTGATGGGCTTCTCCAGAGATATCCATTCCCAGGCTGTGCACGGCAGGATATACGTAAGCTGCTTCCCATTCCCTCCAGCTGAGTTCCAGGGTTTCCCAGCACATCCTCCAGCATTCCTGTCAGCATTTTCCCTGTTTAATCTTCATGCTGGGTGCCACATGGAGAAGGGAGGCAAAGAGCAGCCCATGTCAGTAGAATATGACTGTTTTAAGCCAGCAAAGGAGTATGCTCAGCCAAGCAAACCTGCAAACCAGAACCACATTATCCTACCCACAGAAAAGTACCAAGAGCTTCAGGGCTGTTCCACAGACTCCTTTAGAGCCGTATTGCCTGGCATGGAGGAACCATCCAGAGCCCCTTTCCCAGAAGTAGCATCCCAGTATCCTGCTGCCCAAGAGGGGATGCCACACACACCCAAAAAAAAGGGCAGTGGGAACCCTCCCTCCTTCGCCACAGCTCCCTCCTCTTTCTCTCTGACTCTCCCTATCTTGGCTTTCCTCCCCTGTTCCCTTTCATGCTTGCTGGTCCCTTCCTGCTTACTAACTCTCCAACCCACCTGAGGAAAGTGCTCCTCTCTACAGATCTGCACAGAGGATTTATGAGCCCAGCTCTCAGGGGATGGAGCCTGGGCATAAATCACAGAATATTTAAGAATGTGATCTGCATTTATTACACTTAATACTATATTTAGCATGTCCAAGACGACCTTATAAATCAGAGACAGTGCAAATCTCAGTCGGGGGTCCTGGGGGAACCTGTCCACTTGGTGAACATGTGCGAAGCCCAAAATCAGCAAGAGCAAATTTATGTTCGAATTCTTTACTAAGTTTATTCACCTATTTAGGGCCGCATATCATGCTGATGGTTTCCTGAATTGGGCTGAGAATTCGGGGTCTGGGCTCACTGCTTGTCCCCACATACACACCAGCCATGCTGGTCCATCCTCCAGGACCATGCCAGCAAAATCTGTGAGCAGCTGTCACACTGAGGGATGACAGTGCTGGTGGGTGATCATTAGCCTTCTAATCCCAGGCTAATGCACTGTGCTCCAGCTCAACCTCAGCCTGCTGCTGAAAAGAGACAGAAAGTCCTCTTGTATTTCATAGACACCTCCAAACCCAGTTGGGTCTGTTTCCTTTTCTGTTCATTGGTATTTAATGGCACTTGCCAGAAGTTTGAACTCAGGCAAAGGCTGACTTGATAGCCTGGTGTTGGAGTGCATGGAAAGGGGGGCATGAAATGAAGACTTTGGTCCATAGAGCCTTGTTGTTGTCCAAAACTGATGGCAACAGAGGTCAGTCAGGAAGTGGGGGTCTGGTCCCTTCAGCAGGAGGGCAGACCTTCTCTAGCCATGCTGAAACAGTCGTTCCCATCCTGCTTCTGTATCCATGTGGCTGAAATTCCCAAGCCAGCAGATAAAAATGAGAGAGAAGGGCATGATGCTTTTTTCCAGCCAAAGTGTCCCTGGCCAAGTGAGTACTTGGCAGGGCAAAATCATGAGCCCCCTCTCTGCAGCCCCAGCTGATCAGGATAGCCAGTCTCCCAGGATACATCCATGCCTATGAAGCCCCAGGATTAGTGGCTGCAGCTCATCACAGTGACCAGGTCACCCTCCACCATCTCCCATCTGAATCTGGCTGAGCATCCTTCCCAAAATAACAGAGGGAGTGGCATGGGTCACTAACAGGAGCAGCCATTGGTCCTCTTGGCACACTTTAAACCCAGGTGGATGCAGAAAAGCCCCATGTGTTGTTCTCCTGGTGCTGAGAGGTTTATGCAGTGACCCTGTCAAGTAACCCCATGCTCACTGGACAAGCTCTGGCTCCCAAAAGGGGTTCTTCCAACCTCAGGCACATCAGAGATGCCATAACAGTGCCAGTTGATACAGGGTCGTGTGCAGTGCTGGGGTCAACAGAGACATTTCCTCACCTTGCTGGGGTCCTTGTGCCCCATCCAGGCATCACCACAGCAGCCAAATCTTCCCTTCTTCCCGGAAAGCCCTGCTGCCTGTGGCGCCTGCCTGGGAGCCATGGGACCCTGTGGCTGGGTGCATGCATGTCGGTCTGTCTGTCTCCTTTCACGATTTTCCAGGAAAGTTGCAGTGATTTACGAGCCGTGGACAGTGCTAGCTGAGTGCTCAGGAGGGCTTGATTACAGTTTCCCAGAGGAAGCTGTCTGTTTGGAGATGGCAAGGTGACAGGGTTTATACAGCACAGCACAATGTGTCTAAGCAAAGCTGTCAGCCGGAGACAGATGAAGTGACTGAGAAAGCCCATTACTTCATTCACACCTCAACGGGCAAACAATAAAACACTTACACACAGCGGGCGGTGCAGGGGGAGTGGTCCACCAGCCCCTGAAAAAATGCACCAAGCTGCTTCGGAGGCATTTGCTGCACTCCTTGCTCAGCAGGATGGGGCAGAGCAAAGGACAGAAAGGACAAGCTGCATGGAGAGAAAATGTGTCACTCTTCACAGACAGGCATTTGTCCCCAAGGTGATGTGCCACATTGTTATGTAGGGTCATAACAAACCCCTGACCTGTGCTTCCGCTGCAGCAGCAGCAACAGCAAAAGGCCAAGCCTGAACAAGGGACCCATCCTGCATCATGCACAAAGCCCCCAGCCCACGCAAGGCCTACCAGGTGGCTAGTGCTCACACTTCTGGGGCCAAGAGGCAGCATGGCCCTGAGTGAGAGACCCACAGGAGACTGTGCTGGGCAGGCATGGCCTGGTCTGCTGACCTAAGTGGTCCATTTTGCCCAGGTGACCTGTGAACAGTACCTGGGTGTGCACAGAAGCCACGAACAGTTGCCAATGAACCCAGAGTTCCTGCTCTCAGCATGCAGCACACCCTCCATGGTGACCTGCTACTGCCAGCCAACCCACTTACACAAGGACCTGACTGGGGCACAGGCTGCAGGTTGTCAGTGGAGAGCAATCAGCACAAAGATTTGGCCAAATGTGTGTTTTTCTTTCATCAAATCACCTCACACCAAACTGCAGGTCAGTGATCCTAGCATGTGGAGAAAGCTGTAACCCTGCTCCCTCAGGACGACTACTGCAACAGTGAGAGGGACAGAAACAACCTCCAGCCTCCCCCTGACACCCCCCAGGCAGCAACCTCATGCACAGTGGAATAAGAGGACAATAAAATCAACAGCGCTCACACTGGGAAACACTCACTGTATGTCCTTGGCTGACACTCAAATATCTGAAAGTAATGACTCAGGATGCAATTCCTGTTAGGAAGCCTGTTTTGCTTTTACTGGTGTCTCCCAGATGAACAGGCCCTTAGGAGAAGGTACATTCATCTCTCCTAGGGTTCAGCGGAAGCTGAGCTCTGCTAATGCTCCTGCCTTGAACTCTTTGCCAGACTAAGCTCTCCTCAAAAGCAGAAAATTAATTACCTGGCAGGTTTATGGGCTTTTCACAGGAAAGAGAAACCCCTGATGTTCTCACTCACAGTGTTGGGGATGGAAAGCACCAGTACTAAGCTTAATTATTACTATGAGGTGCCAACACCAAGCTCACATGCTAAAATTTTCTAGGAAACTTAGTAATGCCCAGTCAAATAGGGAAGCCTACAAACTGTGCCATGCAAAGCATAGGTGGTCAATTTTATTGCCACAGAGACCCTGGCCAGTGTCATGTGGTTGGGAAAGCAATCCCATACCAGTTTAAGAATCCCTCCTCCCTGTGTGGAGCCTAGGAGAAAGAGGTTTTCTTACTTTCCTTTTCTGGGAGATATTCCTAATCTAGTTTCTGTAAATTAGGCAAGAGTGCAGGACATGCTGTGGTGGGTGCTGATGCTTTGGCTCTGATGGATTTTGCTTTTTCATGTGGTTTTCCCCTGCTCTATTACAGCATTACTGGCTATATAGAATAAAAAAATGGTTTGGGCTGGAAGGAACCTTAAAACTCATCTCTTCCTATGCTCTGCCATGGGCAGGGACACCTTCCACTATCTCAGGTTGCTCCAGGCCCCATCCAACCTGGCCTTGAACAGTCCCAGGGATGGGGCAGCCACAGCTTCCCTGAACAACCTGTGCCAGGGCCTCAGATAAATGAATCAAGGTTATTCATCACACCAAGCCTGGGTGCACTATAGCAGAAGACACATTGCTCTTTCCATGCTCTTTCCATTCTCTCTGATAGAGTTTTCTGGGACAGCTTCAGATTAAAAAAAAAAATCTTTAATTTTTTTTTTTTTAATCCTAATCAAATATGGCCACAGAAAAAACAATACTTCATAAAAATGGGATATTTTGAAAGAAGGTCCTTTATTTCCAAGGAAAACAGGACTTGTTCCTAATAATTGTGTGGGATTGCTCCTGGCCACATTAGACCAGGAAAGCCCTGCCTGGGGATAGGAGCTGGCACAGTCACCCCACCACAGCATAGACTTAAATGGACATACACATGTGTTTTATTAATGAAAAGTGTATTGAAAAATGAAAAATTATCCTTTCTCTCCCCATCCCTCACTCTCCATGCCAGCATCTAACACTTCACATGTGCCTTGACATCTGCAATATCAGGGGCATTGCAGCAGATAAAGGTTTTGCCCAGTTTCAGTAGGAAATAGGGACTTTCCCAATTTAATCGTTAAACCCCTTGTTATCGGCATCTTGTTATCAGCTTTTGGAAAGCCTGGCAGCCCTGGCAGATAAGGTCAGCTCCCGGGTGAGTCGCTAGAGTGTGACTGCCATGGACAGCTTTGTGTTTTGGAACCCCGCAGCCGGAGCTGCCAAGCACGATTGTGCAACCTGTGTCCCAGCCGCAGGCATCCCTGTGCAGCAAAGCAGCCTCCCTGGAGCAGCCAGCACACTCCTGCTGGAGCAAGGGTGAGACACCTGGACCTGCTGGGACCAGATAGACTCAAGGTGCCTCTGCTTCATCAGGCTTTGCTGAAGTGTTTTGGAGTTCAGAGGGAGGCGTGACAGCTTCTAACTTGCAAACAGCTTTTTCTTTAAGCCAGTGTCATGCTCTTAAAGAGTAATGTGTCACATGCAAAGCCCACAGAGAAAGCATCCCACTAAGGTGTCAAGAAACCCATTTTTTGACACCTTAGAAGCCCTTTGCAGACAAATCCCTCAACTGAAGACAGTTTTATTTTGCAGATTTGCAGAAATCCTCTCCTTAGATGGCAGTTGCTGCCCAGCTCTTCTACCTGCAAATGTTACAGGAAGACCTACAAGGGCTTTTCCTGGCTAGCCAGGTGATTTTCTTCACACCTAGCCATGGCAGCAGTGCTATGCTGAGCAGCCCTGTGGAAATAGGTCCTGCACTAAGTGATTGCTGTATTTTGCAGGGGAACACATCACCTCTGCCTTTAGCTCAAATGCAGGTGGGAGTTGACGCTTTGCTAGCCACTCTGACTCAATTTGCCCCAAGGTGAGATGTTTCTAATGTCTCTTGCTGTAGCAGCTTTGGTTTTGGGGCAGATTTGCCTTATTTCGTAGTTTGTGACTAGATCCTGGCTCCCTGCTGGAGAAATATTTCTGGAGAGGCAAGGAACAACCTTCATGGAGCTGAAAGGTGAAGTTGCATCCAGGGTCAAATCATGCTGCTTGATCTAAACATACACCCTAGGAGAAAGGAATGAAGCTGGGACACATCTCCTCTTGCAGGGCCAGAATCCCACTATCTCTCACCTCTCAGTGACACTGGGAGTAGCTTCCATTTATCTTGGATATGAATATCTGGGGTGCTGCAGGATAGGCAATACCCCTTTGGCCTCATCTGACACTTTGGTTGAGGCAGAAAAGTGGGGTGGGTGGGGGATGTGCAGGCTCCATGCACTGCCATAGAAAATAGTGTTATAAAACTCCCAGCACCGTGTTCTGGCAGTGTTCCAGCAGGACATTCGGATAATGGGAAACTGCAGAAATAAATCTGAGTCTTGGCTCTCCACAGCCTGGGATCTGTCCAGCTGGATCCAAGATATGGGCTGGCCTTACAGCACCCACAGTCCAATGGGACCAGAAGCAGGGGCTATCTGCTGTCTTTTGCTTCTCTGCTCCATCTGCCTTCCCAAAAATAAACCCAGATTCTTGGAAGATAAAGCCCTTCAAGATCCCTTGAACTTTAGGTTTAGGGTTGGGGTTTTTTTTTCTCCTTTTAAGTTTGCTGTTTCCAGAGGTTTCAGCTGTTTCTTTGGACCTGAAAGTGATAAAAGAAAGGAAGCAAACACCAGACACCACTTCCAGCCACTCTGAAACACCAGTCTGGGTGTACACTGTAATCCAGCCCCCTCAAACCCTCCAGCCTCAGTATCCTTAGACACACACTCACCTGCAGCTCCCCTGCCTTGGTCATCCAGCTGGAGCTGAGCATGAGATAAAGCTGTTCTCCTGGAAGACTTACTAGCTCTCTCTGATCCATCAGGAAGAACCCAAGGGGAGGTCTCAGCTCTAGGAGCAGACTTGGGCCCCTGTATATCCCATGCATGACACATGGGACTGGACTCAGGTTGGTAGCATGTGGTGCTGTGACACCAAAGGAAGGACAGTGCTGGAATTGTGTCTCAGCTGGTCCCAGAGCTATTGGCCAAACCATGAGGAGACTGATCAGAGCTGGGGCATGGGGACCCATCCTTTCTCTTTCAGTCAGGGAGGGCTGCATCCCTTTGCAGCACCTCTCCAGTACACAGGTTCTCACTTTGGGATCAGTCAAGTTTCTTGACCTCCTTAGTCAAGGGTCCTCATTTTTAGTAGAAGCAGAGAATCTTAGAATGGCTCAGGTTGGTAGGAGCCTTAAAGCCCATCCAGCCCATCCCACCCCCTGCCATGGCAGGGACACCCTCCACTATACCAGGTGGCTCCAAGCCCCCTCCAACCTAGCACTGGACACCTCCAGAGATCCAGGGGTAGCCACAGCCTCTCTGGACAACCTGTGCCAGGATGTCATCACTCTCACAGGGAAGAATTTATTTCTAATAACCAATCTAAATCTGCCCTCCTTCAGCTTCATCATCTACATTCATCTACCTACCCTTCATCAGCCTCCATTAGTTTTTACTGCTCTTCAAGAAAGCTTCCCAGGAAGCTGTGTAAGCTGTACAGGAGGACCTTCCAAAGTGTTTCTTCTGGTGCCAGCAGCCCAGAAAGCCCATATTCTGATGACAGGCCAATGGCTCCAACCAGTAGCCTCTCATGCACATGTCACAACTGCTCAGTGGTGGGTAAGACGGAGTTTCTGTGGCCTTTGGTGAGACACTCAACTGCAGATGTTCACATGCTGGGTACTCAACAGAGCAGATGGGGATACCACAAACACACATCAACCAAATCAGCCTTTTGTTGAATCCAACCCTTGTGACTACCAGACCACAAAATGTTCCCAGAGGCAAAGAGCACCCTGATGTGCTGGCAGTCCCCAGACAAGTGCAGGCTTTGGGGACAGACAACCAGCACTTGAGCAGAGCATCACTCCACATTACAGGAAACGTGGTAGGCAGGTAGCTCTGGTTTTGAAAATAAACCATGCTTAGTTTTTATTTTGCTAGCTTAGGCCAAAGAGCTTAAATGAAGCTGCAGCCCAGCAATTAGTGCTGTATTTCCCATAAAGATGAAACTGAGAGATTTTTAAAATCAGAAAATACAAAAGAAAGATGCTTCATGAGTAACATAAGGTTAATAAGTCTACCCATCAAAACTGGGAACTAGTAACATAGCTAGAGTAGAAATGGGATTAAGGCCCAAAGGAGTCACCTACCATAAGACCAGATGTTGTCATGCACTGAGCATCCAAACTGGCACACAGTGGTGGCTCAGTGCACCAGCATCTGCACTGGGCTGGTGCTGGTCAGATATAGGTGGACAGATGTGGGCAGAAAGTGGCAGGAGCTGGAAGGTCTCACCAGGTCTCTGCAGTGCACCAGGACCAAGAACTTGGCTGAATTGTTCAGGTCAAATTCAGGAGCTCAAGGGAATACACTTGTAAATTTGAATGGAGTTGCATCCCAAATCCTTGATTCATTTTTAAGATACTTGACATTTTACAGGAGAAACTGGGGAACAAGGTATGTTCCCTGCAGAGCTGTTACATGACCTTTTCCTAGCACACAATGTTTAATGGGTAATGGATAGTGGTTGGTCGGAAAGCCAAAAAAGTCACACTGCTGGAGATGATGCATAGCTACAGCTGTATATCAAACATCTCCAATGACATATTCCTGGAAATAGAGCAGAAAAAAATGGGCAAACTGTGGGGTATTTGCCCAGTCAAACTACTGCAGAGGCAGACCATCTCCAGGCAGAGGAAGCCAGGAGAACAGAGACATGTGACATCAGCAGAAAACTCTCCTGGCTTGTCCCTGTGCAATAGCAGAAAAATGTAGGATGTTCTGGGGCTAAAACATTCAGGCTTTCAGGATACCTGTGGGAGCATGATGCTGAGTAAGGAGCATCAGGGAATAGAAGTGAACAGGGTGTGAAATGCTGCTTTTGGCAACAGCAGGCACAGACTCCCCAAAGAGTCTGTGAGAGACTAGAATGTTTAATGACTCAAAACAATTGGCCACTTGCAAAAGCAGCAAGTGGTTTGCTGTCTATGCCCAAAGTAACCATCCAGGAGCAGAAAAGGTGCACACACACACACACACACACACACACACACACACTCATATCCCAAGGGGATGATGGGCTCTGAGACAGATAAGGGAAGAGGCCAATGAGGAGCAGATTTTGCAAGGCAGGATATTTATTTTTATCATGTCCTCCCTTATATAATTGGCTCAGGTGTGAAAACTCCCTTCCAGGGAAGTACTGGGGACATTCACATATAAATCTGAAGTTATTATTCCCCTTCTGATGGGCCATAATTGGCTAAAATCACAAGAGAAGCAGCTGTCAGATCTTAAAAGATGTCATAAACCATCAAAGACCCTCAAAGTTCTGCTGATCCACCTGTTAGGTCATACATAAAACTCTCTGACCAAAGGGGAGGTACCTGGCTGTTCCTGTCGGGCCTGAGTATATATTAACCTATTCAATATTGCATTTTGTAGGCTTCCTCCATCCTTGACAGATCAAGACTGTGAACATCATTTTGACCAGCAACAACCAGGTTTTGTCACTGGACCCACTGGAGGGTGATAACTATATAAGCATTTGTCCTTATACCATCTTTTTCTTTTCCCTTATGTATCTTCTCAAGTGTTATTTTTATGCTTTCTTATTACCATAGATAATAACCAAATCAGCTACATAGCCATTTTCCATTGAAACCAAACTATTCTAAAAAAAAATCCCATACATATTATATAAGTATTTATAAGCACTGATCATTCAGTGTTATTTCACTCTAACCCACCCCAAGGAATCTATTAATCTGGGTAACCTTCTCCTTCTGGGGCAGGTTGCAACAGAGTCAACATTCTGCCTGTGAGAATGGCATAAAGGAAGAGGCAAATAAATCCTTTTTTCTCTGACCAGATCCTTCTGACAAATGATGACTGTAGTTCAGGCAGATCTGGTTTTACAGCCCCCCTGTGCCAGCCTGACATACACATAACTCTGCTATGGCAGATCACTGAAACAATTGCTCATTCTGCAAGGAAAGCCAGAGGCTAATTACAGTGAGGCATGTAACACAATTCCAGCAAAGGCAGAGATCTCCAGGGTTGACCTTCCACACACCACCCAAGGGTGCATCTCAGTGCCCTCTTTTACATGCACACACTTCCCTTTGCACATTCCAGGTGGCCTAGGAAGAGCCTGAGATTCACCCAGCATCCCTGTGCTCACCATCTCTTGTGACACATACATACTTGACAGTGAGACCATGGGGGATCTGGAGAATGCTGATAACAGGGAAAACTTCCAAGTGATGGGGGCAAGAGTGCTATGGTGAGAGGTGACCAAGAAGTGAGGAAGACATTCATTCAGTACTAAAGCATCTCTCTGTGGCACCACAATTCTCTGGTGCACCACAATGAGGGCCAGAGCACAACTCGTCATTCAAAAGTGGGCTTTGGAGTGTGGTTGAAGTGCTGGCAAAGGACTAATGGGTGGAAAGCATCCGGGGTCCTGCAGATCCCAGTCTGTGAGGGAAATGTTAAATTATGTGTGTGCAGAGCTGTCCCAGACAGGCTGCCTCAGCCCAGCCACCTGCCCACTTCTTGCCAGCTGATCTTTGGATGCAGCTGGTGCTGAGCCCACCTGCAGATCAAGATGGCCCATGCAGGGCAGGGGGAGAGATCTTCCATGTCAGGAATCACAGATTGTTTCTTGGGATGTGGGAGCTCCCTATGGCAGCAGCAAGATCTCCAAAGCTCCAGATGAGAGGCACAGAGAGATCCATGCCAAAAGAGGAAGGAGAGTCCCATGGAATGGCCTGAGCCATGTTCCACATCATACTCCCAGCTGAGCCAGGGCAGTTCCTCAGGAATCATGCTGAACAGGACATTCAGCATTCATGAATTGTTTCTGGCCTGTCTATCCAAGAAGGAGCAGTGAGGGATGGTATTCAGAGTCCTGAGCCTAACAAGGGCTCAGCCAGGCTCTCCAGTTCTGAAACAGAGAGAGGACTGGACAGAATGGGTTTCTGTGGGAGCAGGGCAAGCACCAGCAGCTCCTCCCTACCTTGCTGCAGGGGGGGTGGGGGTAGCAGGGCCAGCTAGAGGCCACAGTGTCCCCGATTGGTGGAGACAGATCTGTTCTCCACTACTGCTCAGGAATGCAGCTGAGGTGGAGCATCAGGTGCTGGAAGGAGGGTTGCAACCAGTCTCGCCATCCAAGAAAAATACCAGCCCTGCTCACCAAGGGAAAGGAGCAGAAGCAGCCCCTACACAGCAAGATTTATGGGCCCCAGCAGGCTGGAAAAAATCCAGTGAACATTTCAGCAAATCCAGCCTCCGTCAGAAGTTACAGAGTGATAGGTGTAAGTCCCAGCCAGACCTGCAGCTGCTGCCTCTCCTGAGTCAGCCCTGGGCTGACAGTGAAGTCACCCTTGCACCTCAGGTTGTGGGGATGGCAATGAGGTCACTGCAGGTGGCAGTGGGCACACCACTGGCACCACCCTGGATGTGTTCTGCAACAGGACAAGCAGGTGGGGGTGTGACTGGGGGATGCACTGTGGGAAACATCACACTTATTGCATGGGACTGTCTTTAGAGGAGCTCTGATGAGCAGAGGGCTCATTTACAGAAAAAGTTGGAGATGGGTCGAGGTTGATCCCGGCATCCCCTTTCCAGGTCCCAAGCTGGGTCACCTTCTCTGGTATCATCTTCTAAGACTCACACCCTGCTTGCAAACATTTCCTGTTGCCCATCAAGGGTGCCCACAAGGACCATGTCCACAAACCCCACACAGACAGCTTTCCCCTTCGTGCAGGAGATTGCTGCCCCTTCCAAGGATCTCACAAGGACTCATGGTCACCAAGCCTTGAACAGATGAGCGAGAGGAGGAAAAAGCAGGATTCCCTTAAAAGTCATTAACATGTCTATGAGTATTGAGTAATTCCAGATCTCAGCCCTTGCCATCCTCATGTCCTCACCAGCATGCTTTCTGGGATAAGGCCAGTCTCCTTGACTTTGGAAAATATCACAGAGGGTGATAAAATCATCAGCTTTCTGCAACTGGGAGGGGCCAATGCTTCTCATCCATCCTTTCATCAGCCCCATTCACCTCCTTCCTCCTGTATCCCTAGGAAACTCCTCCCACACACTCCAGCCCCCAAATTTCCAAGACTTTTTGCACAGTAAAACCAGTCCTGATCTTGACATAATTACTATCCCAGTATCCACATGGGAAGAGATGGGAGAGTTCTGCCTCTTTTGCAGAACCAAAACTGTTATGCGCGCTTCCCACCTGTTCTGCTTCAGGGGAGGTGTCTGAATCCCCCAAAACCTCAGTGGTCTCCAATGAGGGGATGAGTTAGGACCCTTCTGCTAGATCTTTGTTATCTGAGACATGTAATGATCCAGCTTCTGCCAATGCTCCACAGAAACTCCAGTATCTCTCTGGAGACAAGGCTCAGCATACCAGGTTTTTGCTATTCTTCCTACAGGCTGATTCTCCCTCCCAAAGGACACAATTTGAGGGTCACTCATGGTCCTTTAGCTCCACAGAAAAGTCAGCTTCTCCCTCCAGCATCTCTAAAGCTGGGCAAACGAAGATGCTGGGGTTGTGGTACATTTGGGATAGAGATGTAGCAGTTTTTCTTCATCTTCATGCCTTTCACACAGGGCCAAATCTTCCATGTCCTGTTCCAGGTTGGTACCCAGCCCCAGTGCTCCGATCTACTGCATCCCATCCCTTCATCATTAGACCTGGAGTCATGCAGGACCTGGCATTTGTCTGGTGTCACCCTTGGGTCTTGTGCAAGATGGCTGAGCCTGGAGGCACCACGTCCATGGAGGCATGCTGGGCTCCCAAGTGGCCCCCTCTAAGGTAAGCATGCCTTTTGCTGTGGCTGTTCCCAGCTACAGTTTCATCTCCTCACTGGAGCTACCAGCTCTCTGACCTGGAGCACAGGGTGATACTCAGCAGGTCAGTTCAAGGGCTTTTGCAGATTTTGTATTGCCTTTTTTCATAGCTCCAATGCAGACTGCACTCAGCCAGGTCAGCCCCTTTGGGAAGCACTCCTGCTTCACTTTCCAAGTGCATCCATCCATTTTCCCAATGCAGCAGAGGTCTTGGGATAGCACTCTGCATTAGGAAATGCAGCGCCTCTGTGTATCTCACTCAGCCCTCTAAAACCTTGTTCAACTTCATCTCCAAACATCTAGTGCAGTTCCTGTATTGATGGTCTTGAGATATTTTTGGGAGGAGGGTGGAGGAGGTTCCTTCACACATGCCTGTGGGCATGGGGAAGTTCAGATCTTAACCAGCAAAAGGATCCTAACAGGGGCTGTTCCTCTAGGCACAACGCACCAGGAATTCCATCTCTAGTCTGTGGTTCTTCAGTCAGATTTCTCAAACTACCCCTGCAGGGAGGCCCGCTTCAGCTTCTTTCTTGGGGAGCAGCAGAGATTCAGGAGCTGTCAGGAATGAAGATACATCTTGCATGAAGTACAGCATGAGACTGTCCTTCCCTCAAGGTGAGACCTGCTCGTGAACCTCTTTAGAGCCAGGAGTCAGCCCCAGCCCCAGATTTTGGAGACACTTCACTGTAACTGGGCATCTTTCCACCCACCCCTCTGCAACATCCCCCATCGCTCTCCCTCTCTGTGCCACCCCTTCTTGCAAAGAAGCACTGGATCAAGAGGTCTGAGCATCATCTTTGCCCCAGGGTCTGAAACCTCTCCTCTGCCTTGTGTGGGGCTCTCTCAAGCAACCACCTCTGAGTGTCCCTCCCACCTTGTGTCCCTGGGACGTGACAGAGACATCAGCCACAGGCAGATGCTAGCATTAACAGGGGTCACTCTGGGGGATTGACATCACCTGCTTTCAGGTGTCACCCTAACACCCAGGGGACCCAGCCTCAGGAGAGACACTGCCTAGATGAGCTGCTGTGTTGGTGTGTCTTGGGTTATAATGTAAGGTGTAACCAAAAGTACCTATTCTATTACCATCTACATGAGCTGTTAAAACGAGTGGAGCAGTGTTCTTATCTTCTCCATGATTCAGCCCTGATAACTCTCTCCTGGGAAGCAGCAGCCACCCTGGGGGGAGCCATCTCCATGAATGGTCCGTTAAGGTCTCACAGAAGGACTCATGGAATTATATCATCCCATTGTGAGATGCCTCACCCTGTGGGAGGAACCAAACATTCCTACCTATATATAATCTGAGGCATGGAACACCATGGGGGCACTACCACTGGATTCCCAGAGGACAAGCGTTGATAAACACCACTGGACCTCCAGGAAAGGACCAGTCCTTTCTACAGGATCACCACCTCAACAAGACCACATTCATCACTCCAATGGAACTGTTGCCGCCATTTAATTGGAACAGAGGAACAGAGACAAGAGGGTCATTCTGTCCTAGGAAGAGACAGCTGCTGGGTTACGTGTTGAAGACATCAACACTCCCCTACGAGGGAAGCCTGCTGCCTGGAGCCTTGTATGTCAAAGGCAACGGGCCTGAAATAGATCATGAAAACATATTACAAGTGTAAAAATCCCCTTGGTTTTCCATATCCTGAAACTTTTCACAAATACAATCTGAATATTTGCAGTATTTTTCTCTAGGAAAACACATTTCAGAACAATTAAGCAAAGAGGGAGAGTCATAAAGCTGATGGGAGATTGGGTCCATCTGACTGTCTTCCTACTGACATTTCCCAGGGATCAGGGAACACTGGAGTATTCCCCAAGAGGAACATGGGTACCCATATGCTGTCTATGTCCAAGGGCCAGGGTTCAGTAGAACGTGGAGGTGAGCCAGTGACAGGAGCAATATGGGTACTTGCAGGAGATTGTGAGGGGCTGTCAGGCAAAGGTCGTACACTTCAAGGTCCGACCATCATTTAAATTAGCAAAGCAGCCAGATAAAACAACAAGGCCTTGTTATTTTTTTTTTCCTTTAAAAATGTAATTTAAAAGCTCATTACTGTCTGTAAAAAGAAAAGGGGGTTGAAGTCTTTGATTTCTCCCCCTGGGCAATCTGTAATCCCTCAGCTAAATCACAAGCCCTTTAATTAAGACCTCAGTCATTTGAATTGTTAATGAAGATCCATTGGAGGACCATCATTCTCATTCCTGATTTCATCTTGTGCTCATTAGGGACTCCTGATTAAAATTCATCATCTCAAAAGATATTTATAACTCTCTAACTATCCCTAGACCTCATTAATTCAAAGCCACCTGTTTGGAAAGAGATGGGGGGACCTAAACAGCACCAGGCAGGATGTGGAGCTAAGGGAATACTGTTGACTGATAGATGACAGTGTTGGCCTCACTGCTCAGTATGGGAAGTGACACCAGCAGTGTAAGGGACACCACGGGAGTAAGACACAATCCAGACTGTATTCAGTGGGGTGAGAGAAGAGAAGGCTAAGCAGCCACCAGCCAGATATGCCAAAGGGGAGAGAGACCCCCTCCTACATCAGTGTCCTCAAATGTACAAGGGTATGAAGACTTGGAAATGCTGAACCATAGGAAGATACCACTCCATTACTTCTTCTCTGTCCCAGTGGACAGACAGATTCTGCCTGTCTCAACAACTCACCAGGGACACAGACACTGGGTCATACAGTCTGGCTGTTCCCTCCGCAGTTTGCCCAGTACTGATGTTCCATCCTGAACCCCAGTGAAGCTGAACCAGCCTCACGGACCTCACCCCTAGATGGGCCATGGGGTCCTTTTTCCAGCAAAACCCCCAGTGGTAATAGTGAGGGAATGCTAAAGCATCCATCTCTCCTTCCAACCCGTGCCTCAGTTTGCCTTATTCTGGGCTTTGCCTTTTGCTCTCCCACCGTGTCTTCCCTTGCACCACTGGAAGCTAGGCAGAAGCTCTGCCTCTTCCACTTCTCCTTGTCCTCTGCCATCACCCACATGCTGCCTTCCCTTTTTCTCTCCCCCATCCATGCTCTCTCCCATGTTTCCCTTTTCTCACCAACTGTCCAGTCCTGAAGTTTGCCATGACTCTGCTGATTTTCTGCATCAGTTGCTTCTGCCCCAAGTTCAGCCTAAATTTGGGTCAGACTCCCTGGGGCTGGGGTCCAAGCTCAGGGATCACAACCATCACAAGAGGTTTCTCTGGAGTCATTTGTCCCCTTGACCCAAAAGGAACCCTTTCCTTTGGGACAGCCAGTGTTTTTGCTTATCATGTTCTCCTGCTTTGGGTCAGTCTTAAAATAAAAATACCCTGTGAAAATAGGAAATGAGTATTGTTTCAAGGCTGTCCAACAAAATACTCCAGCACTTCTGAAATGATACATTTTACCTTGAAAACTAGCATAGCAGGACTATGCTGACACTTTCACATACATCCAAATGACTGAAACCTGAACTTAGAGCTCCTTTTGTCCTGTTGAAACCTCATCTTTGGTGAATTACTATTCATAAAAGTTCCAGCTGCCACCCCTGCCCAAGTTTCACAGTCCTGCAGCCCAGGTGAGTTTTGGGATAGCTCATCCCAGATCCCTCCCACCTGACGCCAATGTTGTGACAGCAGTATGCAGCTCTTCAGCCATATTCTGATGTGTGAGGCCAAGGAGAGCCTTCCTTCCTCACACAGCAGCTGAGCCCCGTCATATTTGTACCAGTCACCACAACACAAAGCAGGAAAAAATCCCTGGGTGTCTGTGGACGACAAAAAAGGATGATAAATGCACTTTGGCTCTAGACAGACACATTTAAAAGTGACCTGCAAGGGACCTGCAAGGGATCTGCCCCTTTTGGTCCAGATAATAGAAACTCTGAGTGAATTTTAACACTGGGTTTATTCCCCTTATGCTTTTTTGTTCCTGTTAAAAATTCAGGTCCCTGTGCAAGCCCTTGAATGAATGAGTACAATGAGATACAACAGGAGGGAAGAGTGAACACAAGTGAATGAAAAATGGCTTTTAAAACCTTTCAAAGCACTCAGCTATTATCCTGCTGGAGTGGGAGAGGACACTGTTTAACACAGTTTGCTTTGTGCTTGACAGATTTATTTAAGTCCAACAATTGTGTGGCAGTTCAGAGAAAGGAAGCCTTTGCTGGAGTCACAGTTCTCCATGGTAAGAAGTCTCCATGCGCTTGCTAGAGTGAGGTCACTTTGCATGGAAGAATGAACTGCTTATTTGGCATGGGTGACCCTCCAGAGCCCACTGCCTGTTGGGAGGCACAACCTGGGATGATCCTTGAAACAGCAGTTTCAAGCTTTGACTCTGCCTGTGGTAGCCATCCCAGCTGTGCTGTCCAGCCCAAAGAACAGGGGTTCTTCTGAGCAATAGAAAGATTCAGGGTCTGGGACAAAAATCCCTGGCTGCTATGAACTTCTCTTGAACTTCTCAAAGGGGCTTGCTTACATTTGAAGTTTTCCAGGTAGCATTTAAGTAAATTATGTGTGAGTTATTTTGATATCAGAACAAAGGATGATTCACCTGGGTTGAACAGAGATAACCGCAATAACTCAACAGGCCCTCAGTCTTGGCAAGTTTCATGGGGGCAAAGCTGTCACTGGAGCCTGTCTGCCTGGAGCTGGGTTCAAGGAGTATTTGGAAGCAGAGCTATTGTCTTGGACCCATGACTGTGGAGCAGAGTTTCTGCACCTACAGGACTCTTCTACCTTCCATAGGTCCATGGAACGGCATCAGTTGTAAGGATCAGCTTGGTACATATACAAAGGAGTCCCTCAGCCTTTCCCTTTGGGCCCCTTTGCTCCACAGTAGGCAGATTGTTTGGAAAGATTTGAGGTTGGAAAAGATAATCACAGGTTGGGTCAGGTTGAAAGGGACCACAGTGGGATCATGGAGTCCCACCTCCCTGCCTCAGAAGTGTCATCCTAGAGCACAAGGCAGAGGATTGTGCAGATGGTTCTGGAATATCTCCAGTGAGAGAGATTCCACACTCTTTCTGGACAAAGGGAAAGGGAAGAGGGTTGTCAAGGACAGTACCTACCACCTTCCACCTTCTGCTGGCAGCAGGACCACTCATGTCACAAGGAAGGAGCAGTCTTTTGCTAACAGGCACAGCACCATGATATGTCTCTCCTAGCCTCATTCACCAACATCTTTCCACTTATTGACACAAATAAATGCCATTAAGGCAAGACCATGATATCCCTTGGCCCTTCCCTTGCAGGACAAGATGTGCCATGAATGTACCTCAACCATCCCATCCCATCCCATCCCATCCCATCCCATCCCATCCCATCCCATCCCATCCCATCCCAGTGCCTGGGCTCTGGTGATGCAGGTGTGTGGTGAGGGTGTACATGGCCCCCATGCAGCCCATAGGCCATGATATAGCCCAGGCTTTCTGTCTGGGCCCTTATGACCACCCATGACTCCCACACTACTGGCAGCTGCCACCACAAGCCATTGCCTCCCTCTTTTGGGTGAATTTGGGGAGGTATGAGGTGGAGCACCCAGGAAGCCCAGGCAAGGCTGGCACCTACAGAAACAGCCCTCTCACCTCACCAAATGGGGAACACCCACCAAGCATGCCATACTCTTCAGCTTCTGGGAAAACAAACCTGTAGAGCCCCCAAAGGCTCATCCTGCCACAGACCCTCATGGAGGGCTCATACAGCCAAACAGGGCCTTCTCAATGGGCTCACAAAGCCAGATCTTGCTCTCTGTGTGACTGCTGAGACTGGGACTGAGTTAAATGAGCAGTGTCCAAATGCTCCTGGAGCTCTGGCAGCCTTGAGGCCTTGCCCATTTCCTGGAGAGCTTGTTCAGTGCTCCACCACCCTCTGGGAGAATTTTTTCTTAACATCTAGCCTGATCTCCCCTGACACAAGTTCATACCATTCCCTGTCTCTGGGCACTAGCAAGCAGAGATTGGTGCTTGCCCCTTCACTACCTTGGGAGGAAGCTGTGAACCACTAGACCCTTGATATCATCACTGTTGGCCAGAGCGCAGGAGAAGAAACCAGCCTGTCCAGTGCAATAGCCAACCCATGGAGCATTTGGGAGCAGACAGCAGTGAAGAACAGCAGCATCTCCACAGGATCCACTGGCTACACAGGACTGTTGTTCCCATCTGAAAAACCCAGGTTTCTCCAAGCCCTGGGAGCTTCCAAGCCTTTGGAAGGCTATCTGAGTCCCCACATGGAACTGGAATGAAAAAGGGAATGGAGGGCCAAGGGAGCTATTAAAATCCCCTTCAGGGGCATGATGGGTGGCAGGATAATCCCAGCTTCTCCCAGAGGCACTGAGATAGCCCCAAGGGATGTTTAAGAGGTCTGAAGATAAAAAGGCTGAAAAGAAATAGTCAGGGGAACTGAAAAAGAATATGCAAACTCAGCTAAGACCTGCAAGGAAATGATAAAGGCCAGGGGAAAACAGAGAAAAAATAACACTGCCAAGAAGACTACTGGGAATAAGAAGGAATTTTGCAAATTGCAGCAAAGGGAAAGCAAATACAGTGTGAGTCAGACCATTAATAAATAAGAAGGGAATGCAAATTAATGAGAATTCAGAAGTAGCTGAGGTACTGACCTGCTTTCAAATTTTCTATTTCACTCCCAACACAACTGAGTTCTGGGAGGCATTAACTCTTTCCTCTGTACTCTGCAGGACTGGGCATGACACTGTCGGTTCAAAAAGTCTGCAAGCCTCTGGCACTACAGGGGCCTCCTTCAAACTCCATGCAGTTGTGCAAAACTTCATCACAGCTGAACCACAGCAGTCTTTGACGGATACCTCAGCTACTGGGCACCCTTCTCCTGCAAGTCTTCATTCCCACGTGGCTGAGCTCATACAAGAGAGCGTGGAAAGTCTTCTCTCGCATGTCCCACTTCTCTCCTTTGTTCTCCTGTTTCATTTATTTTATTGATCCTAGTTGATTTGAAGCAGTTTTCCAAATTTTTTTTCCCAGACAGCTAGAGTAGAGACTAGCTTCTCTTTTACTCCTGCTGGGAACTGTGGATCTTAACCAGTAAATCAATGCAGCTCCATTATGGCCATCAGAGGTTCTCTGATTCACCAGCACCCTTTGGCCAAAAGTAAGAGGGTCGAGGCACTGGTCATTTATAACATAGACTGGTCAGATGTCTAGCTCCCTTCTTCACTGTCTCTTTAGGAGGTCCCAGCACAACCAATCTGCTGAGTGGCAGCAGTTTGTTTTATGGATCAGCTCCTGTTGGAAAATGTATTCATTGATCTTTGCCACCACTAATCTCTGAATTCCTCATTCCCAAACTGAACTGCATCATTCCAGGATCCACCAGTGCCTCAGTCTGAACCTTCCTCTCCTGCTCCCAGCAGCATTAATTGCAGGGCAAGGTCCTGCAGTCTCTGAGTCACATTGATTTTTGCCCTTCACAGCAGCCCAAAGACACTTCACAGTAATCTTCCTGCCAGGAGACACTTAAGGATTTTCATGTCCTGATTTTGAAAGGAGAAGCAAAATCCAGAGGCAACAATTAGGGAAGCCTGTATTTAAAGCTCTTCTGGCCTCTGACAGACATTTACTGTCCTAGCTGCACTTTCCCAGGCTGCATGTCTACATACACTGCGTATCTGAAGATCACTTTCAGTTAAACCAGCACCGCTTTCAGTCAGGGAATGAAAATCTGGCTTTGGAATCCACTGGAGGGCTCTACAATTGATGCAAGAGTCAGAGATGTGCATGGTCTTCCATGGGTTTTTTTCTCTTTTTCCTTGTCTGAGTCCTTAAATAAATGTGCATTTGTCTCCTGAAGGACCTGGAACTCAGCTTTTATAGCTCCCTACTCCAATCCTTTCCAAACTGAAATATGGGCAGGCAGAGAGTTACACACTCAGTCTCACCTTCTCTGAGGGTCCCTCTTGTCATGTGCATTTCTACAAGCTCTTGACCTACTGTTGCCACTGGCTTAAGCCCTTCTTCAGAGTGTGAGCTCTGAGTAAATTCTAAATATCAAGGATCATGACCTAAAAAGGGGGCAGACAGGTATAATGTGAGGACACTGAACTCATCTACTCTTCTCTCAGTCTTTCCAGTCCAAAGCACCCAGGAGGGTGTTAGGCCAGCTTCTCCCCAAGGTTTGTCTGTCCTGGATGTCCTACTTCAGCTCCTCGTCACCTCAGCATCAAAGACCTTCCTGTGCGTTCCACATGGCAGCTCCCAGAACTGCTGTTCTTCCTGCTAAGTCCTTCACCTCCCTCTCTTCCCCACTCAGTTTCCACTGGGCTTCATGCAAAAATGTCTGTGAGGGTATTGGTGGGGCAATGGATGCAAATACCTGGTCTGGGAGTGTTAAGAGATCTTCTTGGGACCAAACTGAGTAGTCAGACTCACAGCATGGCACCAGCAGCAGCAATGGCCATCAAGTGTACCCACCATGTAACTGGGCAAAATCAAGTGTCTGGGTGCAGCCAAGCCATCCTGAGTGTCAGATGGAGCCTGTCTGGGCTGTGTGCTTGGATCCTGTATTTTTAACCTGACCTCCCCTTGACCCTAATGTCTGCAGCTCCAACTGAAGCCTTAGAGCCAGAAGCCTCCTGGAAGCAGTGCTGGGGTTCCAGTAAACCACTCCAAAAGTGTTTCTAAACACTTATTATAACCTCACTGCCCTTCAGAGCCAGAGAACACCCCTACCCTGGTGTCAGGCTGAGAAGACATGGAGCAGGAGAGGCAGGACATTAATGCAGAATCTCAGAGAAACCAGAAGACCTGCTTCGTATCATGGAATCATTAAGTCTGGAAAAGGTCTCAAAGAGCATTGAGTCCAACCATTAATCCAGCACCATCACCTATGTTCACCTTTAAACCATATCTCTAAGCATCGCAACTGCCAATTTTTTAACACTTCCAAGGATGGTGATTCCATCACTGCCCTGGGCAGCCTGTGCCAGTGCCTGACCAGCTTTCAGTGAAGAATTTTTTTTTTTTTTTTTTACTATCCACTCTAAACCTCTCCTAGTGCAACCTGAGGCCATTTCCTCTTGTCCTGTTTGTTCCCTGGGAGAAGGACCTGATCTCCACCTCCTGGCTGTACTCTCCTGTTAGGAAGTTGTGAAGAGGGAGAAGGTCCCCCCTGAGCCTCCTTTCCTCCAGGCTGAACCTCCCTCAGCTTCCCCTGTTACTCCTCATCAGATTTATGCTCCAGATCTCTTCCCAGGTCTTGGCAAACACTTGGTCTTTTTTGTTCCTTTAGAGTTTGCATTACACCAAGTAACGTCCCCATCCACACCTTCTACCTTGTGCATTTCACTATGTACCCAAATTAAAATTTCCCTGCCCTTTCCAAGAATGCACTTGGCCCTCAGTCCTGGAAAGCCCTTTAGAAAGGTGGCTCAAGGGTGGTTTTTTTTTAATGTACAAGATGCAGATACAGTGTTAAGCTGCAGAGAAAATGATGGCTTTTCCTTTGTTCGCATCACCTTCATCCCAACCATAGTCAAGTTAGTCACCAAGCATGATTAGACTTCAAAATACTTGCAATATTGTTTAAATATTACCTTTGTTAATCTGGTTGATACGTCTTCTGCTTTTGTGGTACATAAACTGCTTTCAAAACAGTCTGTCAACTCTTCCTCTGCAACTTGGAGGATTACAAAAGAATTTTTATTTTCAAATAAAAGCTTGGAGTTGTAGGTATTCACAAAATTCTGGTATCTCAGGTTATTGGGGAAATGACTCCTGGCTGAAATAATGTCTATTGGCAGCATCTCAGCACACCCAATACTCACATGTGCTCATGCTTGGAGGTCTGTGTGAGGTCCCAACTGTATTCTGGCACCTACAGGATTTCCAAAGAGGGTAAACGATTCAACAATCTTTAAAACATCAGGCTACAGAAATCATGAGACTGGCTTAATAATCATAATTCTTTAATAGGTACTTTTTATTTGGCTGCAGCAGGCAAAGCTTTAAGAAAAATACTAATTTTAGAGACACTTGCAGTACTATCATGCAGATTGGCAATGTTATATCTAATAGAGCCAGAAAGGTGGTCACAGCGTCATTCTTGGGTTTTAACACTTTTCGCTGCCTCCAGAAAATTTTTCTTTGGATGAAAACTTTCCAGTTTTGTCATATCTGCTGTTGTTGATGTTTCTCCTTAATATTAATGCAAAATATCTCTGGACAAAGCTAATTTTCTCCCATTCTTCTCATTTTCTCCTATTTTCTCCCATTCTGGTAACTTTTTCCCATTTTCCGACACTAAGCAATGGGATGCAGCTGTCCAACAGAATTCCGCACTCACCCAGGCACTCTTGGGGGATAGGACCCCTCAGATGTCCTCCAAGGACATCTCATTGTGGCCCAGGACACATCTTACGTTTCCAGTCTCCAAAATCACATGGTCAGTACCAGGGCATTTGGGAGATGACTGTAAAACTGCAGCTGAACACACAGCTTGGCACAGAAATGCCCTGGAGGAAGGATGTAACTGAGACCTGAGCCTGCCTCCCACCCCCCTCCCCCCCATTCCTGCACTGTCACAGGTGGTCTCACAGCAAGCTCTGGTGTTAAGGCAGTGTTTCCTCTTATAAAATACTGTTTCCAGTCACTTAGATTTCACCAGACTTTAACCACTGGGCAATTTTCTACCTCAGCCTGGCTCTGTCTGCCTTTATAGCCACTAGGGGGAAGGGGGGGCTTCTAGGGAAAAAGTCACATCATCCTGAGGCAAGCAGTTCAGGTAGAACAGTTTTTTGGCATTAAGTGACACTGTAGAAGGTGTCTACACAATTGTCTCTCCCATAGACATCTGGTGTCTGCAGATGGTCCAGTGCATTCCACCCCCAGTTTGGGCTGGATTGCCTGAAGGGAAATCTAGGCCAGAAGGACTGGGCCAAGGAGAAACAGTGCTTGGTCTTTGCTTAAAGCGTATGTCTGTGTGTATGTGAGTGCCTGTTTCTCAATGTTACCATGACTTCTGCCAGGTTATCAGCATCACAAAAACTCATGTTCACACATAACTAGAGGACACCCAAGGATCCAGTCTTTCTAAGACCCTGTCCCCTCCATTCTTCTTGTACAGTTAATGGACATGGGATTTTAGCTAGTGAAGGGCATCTTGGAGCATTTTCAACTACTGGCACTATGTCTCCAAGTGTAATAGTCACTCTAGAAGACCACATCCCAGATTTATGCAAACACTCTACTTGCTCCACACAGTCCAGCAATGGAAGAGTAGCAGGGAGAAAAGGCTGAAAGAAATGTACCAGAATAAGAAAAAGTAATGTGAGGTGGGAGTCAAATTAATGTAGGTAACACAACATAGTGATATAGGTCCGTGCTATCAGCACCGGGGTTTGGGAAGGGCCACAACTGCAGGTTAAGTAGCAAAGGACAGGAGGCAAAGGGGTCTTCAGAAAGGCAAGATGTCCTGTGGATCTTCCTGGATGGTGAGAGCAGCTGGAATCAAGATTTAGCTGAATATGGCTGTCAGGCATCTATAGCTGTACCAGGGCCTGACAGAGGACTGAAGTCCTAGTGAAATCCTATCCAGCCAGATAAGGTCTTAAATGTCCCTCCATACCAGATGAGAGGGTAAGTGCGCATTTCTCTCTCCATCCCATCCTCTGGAGAGGGAAGAAAAAATGGTAGAGGGAAAGAAAGGAGAAATGGATGGAGAACAGCACAGTCTAAGACTTGCTAACTCCAACAGTGAAATTTCCAAAAGACAGGACTTGCCCTCCATGGGCAGCAAGGACCAACAGTCAGCACTGGCAAGACGCACAGCTTCCTCACAAGTGAAATGCCACAGCATGAATGGGGATCTTGACTGAAGCCAAGTGGAGGGCACAGCCTCTGACACCTGATCTAGATGTTTATGAGCATGGCTGTGCTGGAATAGAGTAGTTCAGCATATTGCTAGATGGAGTCTTTTAGACCACCCCAAGCTCTCCATCTGACCTAACATCTCTGATCTTTCTCCAGATCTGGATGTCAGGGTGGGCACAGAGATCTACCAGTTGGAGAAGGGAAATAATGGCATGGACCAGAAGAAGTACTTGTGAAAATGGCAGAAATTACAAGTAGTACATGGAGTGCAGGAGAGAAAACAGTAGAGGAGGGGGACTAGAAACCCTGCACACCAGCACCAAATGGAAGGGAGACACTGGGAGACAAAGCCGCCGTGCTAGAGGTGACAGTGAAAAAAATGGAACCAACTAATTCAAGCCCTAGTTTTCACTAAAATGTCACTGTTTCAGCCAAACTGGGTTTCTCAGATACAAGCCTCACCATGAGCTAAAACCACAGGTCTGAAATCAGCACTTCCCTGCCCCTGGTGCTGGTGATGTTAGTCAGCCAGTAGCTGCTCTAGAGGTGATGGAAAAGGGGTGACAAGGCTTTTGGAGGTGGGGTTTGGGGTAGGGAAGCTACCCGATGAGCTCTGTACTTCAGACCAGCACGGCTAGATGGCACTGTGTACTCTTCCAGGAGTGGTACATACCACCACAGCTCCCATGCCCAGAAATTTATTATGCCCAGTGTTTTTGGTTCCTGTTGAAGCTCTCCTCTGAAAGACAGCTTATCTGAGGGATGGCGTGGGCTGTCTGGAGTTTTGTCATGGCCAAAGAACAGGCGACCTTCCCAGGGAGGAAACTGGCAGAAATTTCTATTTCAGGGTTATTTTAACAAAGGCAAGTATGTGTTTGAAGCAAGAAAAAAATGCCATTTCCATACAACTGTGAACAGCAGAGACAGACCTTGAGGAGCCAGGCCTGGAGTGGACTTACACCATCACACCTATGGAGATCCTCATGTTCATGTCCTGTTTATCCATACCTGAGAGGAAGATGAACACAATGGAGCACTGGGACAGGGTGTCCCCAAGCTGTTATGCCAGTGCTGCTGTAGGAGACAGGGACCTGGATTTGGGGCTGCCAGATTCTGAGAAACTAGTCTCAGCTTCCTCTGTCCAGTAGCAAATCTGGACACACACCAGCTCTGCCAGGTGGAGGGCCAGCAAGGAACCCTCTGGTATCTTCTGCAGCCCTGGAAGACATTTGGTCACCCAGGCAATGTGCAAATATCAGGAAAATGTGGGAGAGGGGTGAAGAGCATGAGATATGAATGGAAGAGTGGATGAGCAGGGTCAGACAGCACAGAAGAAAAACATGAAGCCTACCACTGCCTTTTAGTGTCTTGAAATTTATTTGTGGGTCAGTTTGAGATGAGAACCAGAAGCAATCTTTACAAAAGGCAGAGCAGTCTGGCTCTCTCTCCCCTTTTCCCCCAGCTGGTGGACTCAAGCTGGGAGTCTGGAAACACCACCACACCGTGCTCCCCCAGCGTCCCTCGCTCAGTCGTCTGCACTGGAGTTGGGAGAGTTTAACGTCTCAGGAGCCAGGCTCCCATGTTCTCCTCTTGCTACCAGCTGGTCAGGCATGCTGCCAAGAGTATGCTGGCAGGAAACTGGGCAGTTTTCCATCATGATTTCATCCACAGTGACGGATCTCCGGGAAATATTTCCGTCCTGATGAATCAGCAGTCTTAGGTAGGAGATGGGATGCCCCTGGAGGGGTTAATGTCCAGCACTCAGGAAAGGTGTGAGTCCCCACATCAGGCAGGTGTCAGCTAATCCAATCCCTCCCCAAATCCATCCCCTACTGGAGGCCTCTCCTTAATCTGTTACAGTCAGCATTTGCCCTGGGGCCACGGATCTGATATCTCTTCCAAGCAGGGTGTCAGTATTAACTATTATAATTCTGGATATTCTTGCTAGCCATGCAAATGTCCAATACCAGGCTGGAATATTGCTTTGCTCTTCAGCTTCAGCAACATCCTGTGGCAAATTGCTCTGTGCAGAGACACTTAGGTTTATCATCCCCAGCCACCACCTGTTCTTCTTGCTACGTTCCTGGGTTATCCCACAGGCACTGCAGCCCTCCCCTGCACTGTTCCCTACTTGACATCACAAAATTTTGGCCTGGCACTTTGTTGCAAAAATCTGTCTTTTGTGATGAGCTGGGAAAAGTGTAGTGGAATGTTGATTCCCTTTCCAAGTCACCGTGGTGAGACACTCCACTGTTTTCATCTGCTTGTGGCAGAATCTACTGGTGTCCATGGAAAGTGCTTCCATTAAGAAAACCCATCCCACGTGAATCAGGACTGCAGTCGAAGCCCTCCTCAGTCAGTACAGCCCTGGGGTCAAAAGCCACCCTTCAACAGGAAGGCAAAAGGTAAATAAGCTGGGACGGGGTAAGAGATGGTTTTCTACTCTGCATGAAGTTCCAATTTATGACATGGGAAGCAGGTGTAGAGCTCAAATGGAGAGCAAATGGCAATGGGACAGAAAAATGTTAACAAGTCAAAAATCAGCAAGTGCAGCACTGAGTTCTGTAGTGTGATTAATAAAACAAACATGTGGAAAAAAATCTTCATTTCAACACATGGCCAGAAATGCAGTGTGTTATGTTATCAGGGCTATTCTGCCCTCTAAATACCCACCTCTCTGTTTGGGTTCACACTAAAATACTCTAACATGCTTTCTTTTTTTTTTTTAATTTTTATTTTATTTTTACAAATGCTCAGACTTTCCTGCCACAAATTATTTTTGGCTGGGTTACAAGTAAAATGGCCATGTATAGCCATTAAAAAAAAAAAAAAAAAGAAAGAAAGAAAGAAAAAGAAGAAAAAAACAGTTTATGATACATTTTGGTTGAATGTTTTTTTCTCCATGAACATGCAGTGAAAGTTCAGGACTTTTCACTTTTTTTCCACCCAAATGCTCCTCTTAAACTGAAGCATCAGCATCTTTAACATTATCTCCCCTTTACAGACCATCCCCTTGGAAAGATTATTGCTACTAACAAAGCCTGGGACCATCTTCCTCTGTGACTTCTTTCGCTCCAAAAACTCTGTCTGGGACTGCTGTAAGGACAGGCTGTCACTGACAGCCTCTGCCATGATAAGTCACAACTCATCCCACTGCAAAATTATTACTTTGGCGTGAAAATCATTATTAAATCAGTAATGCATAAGCAAATCTTATTTGCCCGTGGTCCCAGGTGCTCTCAAGCTGTAGGTTTGAATGACAAAGGAGAGAAAATTTTTGAGGACAGGCTGTTATTGGTGTTACCAATATTGAGGACGGGATGTGCCTTGGCTTGTCTGGCCCCTGCGGCTGAGCCAAATAGCGGCAGCTGTGGTGCTTTACCCCAGAGACACTTTTGGCTAGCTGGATGTTTCAGCTGGGCACATGGAGACAAGTCTAGGCATGCCGGAGCTCCGGTGCCGGCGGGATGGAGCTTCTCTCGTAGAGGGTCCGCTCCCGCAGGTTTCCCTCTGCCGGAGAAGCTCTAAGGCTATGGTGAAGGAAAGGAGTCGGTTCTGACGGAGGGTTTTAATCCAGAGCTTTTATTCTGGCCCACGGGCCTCTGAATCCAGCAACTACTCCAACAGAACTCCTGGATGGCATGGTTGCTCTTTTATACTGGGGGAGGGGAGGAAGGAAGGGGTAGGGAGCCACCAGCCAGGTACGGGAGGGGTGGTCTCGGGACAAAGAACACCTGGATGGCTCAATGCCCCGCGGGGGTAGAGGGCATCTTTTGAATCTGCCCAATCACTCCACACACTTCTGGAATGCCAGGAGTGACAGACAGTGCTGGCAGGGGTCAGGGTAGGGAAAGGAGGAGTGATTGACACACCTGGGCTAAGACTAAATACCTCCAAGGTGGCATCACACTGCAACAGGCTGTGAAAGAAAAATTTCATGCAAGCACACAATGCCACTAAGCTGATAATTTAAGGAAAATAATGAACCAAAAGTCATAAAGAGCCTTGCTGCAAGAACTGGCACCTTCAGCACCTCCACAAAAATATCCCCATGTCATGGGGGTTTATGGGCAGCTCTGGAATAATTAATCCCCAAGCACATTAAGTCCAAGAAAAACTAATTACTTTCACAAAACAAAACAGATTGTTTTACAGGCAGTGTTGTTCTTTGGCCTGTCTCTTCTGGAGAATGGCACCAGTTAAACAAAACCAATTTTATTAACTAAGAGTGCTGTGAAAAGATTTATGGAAACAGACTGTTTGATGGGCTTTTAATAATAGACCTGATGCCCATTACCAAGGCTGACAAGATACACATGCTGGATAAGAGAGATCATCAGAACTGGAGACCTTTCACAGTCTGGTCAGAAAGGGGTTTTTCTGTGCTTCTTCCTCTAGTGAGTCCTAAATCAAACATTTAGCATTAGTCATAGGATTCACTTAATGGCACAAGCGTGTTACCCACAGAGGTGGTTTTCATCCTGTTTGATGCAATTGTGCTGGGCTCCATTCAGTCAAAGCTCACACCAGGCCTCAATCCACACCGTTTGTTTGCAGTGCAGCCTTCCCTCAGCGTTGCCCTGGCACCTGCCATCCCTCATCACACTGAAGGGAACAAGTTGTGGACAGCCTATAGCAGCCTATGATCTTGGCCTGAGGTGCCCCAGAAGCCGTGCTGAGTCCTGCAGGGACAGATTGCCTCTCTGCCCCAGAGATGGGGAGGTCTCAACTTGCTGGAGATTGTTTGGGTAAGTTGTGATGGATCATGCCCCAGTGTCGAGAGTTTAGGTGCAGCGGGAGGCTGAAAAACTTAACACTGAAAATGTTTTAAAGCAAAGAGAACATCAAAAGATCTCCAGGAAACAGAAAACACCCAGAGTTCAGCAATCTCTGAAACAGATACCCTCCTCCCATCTCCATGACTGGATAAGAGAGACTCCCAAGAAAAAGGGCAATCAAGATCAGAGAAGATTGTAAGCTATAAATCAACCACCTCTCTCTTTTCACCTCCCTCCCTCTACCCTCCAGTCTTAGGAAACCTCTGGAGCAGCAAGACACAAATTCAAACAGCAGGATGACTCCTCCTGTCTCCTCCTCAAGGGACTTGCCCCAGCGCAGCCCCCAAGCCTTCGTCCAAATGCCGTCCAGTTCACAGAGGTGCTGGGTGGGGAGCATGAACATTCTCTCCAGCACTGCAGATTTTATCTGACATGCCAGATTTAGACTCTTACAGAAAAGTCAAATCAGCCTTAGAATCCTTTAGATTCACTGTCTACCACTGGAACATTTTTCTATAAACCTGAGAGGTTGAACACAAGGTTAGGAGGCTTTGAGCCCAGCAGAGCTCAGCCTTGAGGATATGGACTGGTCATTAGGAACTCATCTTACAGGAGCATGTGCCTCACAGCACTTCAAGAGCTGCTCGCTGGCATGGGACAACTTCCTCTTCTGATGGCCAGCAGGTGGGGGCAAACCAGCCCTGTGCTTTTAACGCCCGGATGCATTTTTCAGGTAGGTGGATTTGAGGCATTTCTGATGGTGAATTTGCCTCTCAGTGGTAGCAAGGCCAAGCTGAGCCGCTTCCCCTCCATATTCAGAGCCTCCTTCACCTCTGAGAATCCTACTACAATACAGGGTGCCACATCGAGATGGGTGAGAAGACATGTCTAGAATAAGACAGAAATACGGGGTAGGTTTTGCCCTTCAGCATAGCCCATGTTGAAGCAGCAATGCAGAGACTGTAGCATGCCTCTGGTGTAAGGGGATAAGGCCCTTAGTGGGTGCTGGCTCTGGATCAGGAGGATGTTTTATGCGCGCACATGCATTAGTGCAGTTGCCAGGTTACTGGGCAGACAAACTATGTTCAGCTTTTCTGAGTGAGGTCTCCTGCCTATGAGGCTGAGTCAGGAGCAGAAGCAGCAGTAAGCTCAGTCTGCATGTCAGCATTCAAGGGGCTGTGACATAGCCTCAAGCTGCCTCAGGAGCCCAAAGACAAAGAGAGGAAGCAAAGAAAAGAAGGGATGCTGGGGGGGGGACACTAACACCCCTGTTAATTCCATATCTGGGATACCTCTGACCTGAGTAGATTGACCCTCCCCAGCTTCACCATATCTCCAGCATGTCCTACGGCACAGAGAAGCTGCCATAGGAGGGAAGGGACACATCTCATTTTTGGCATTGATTTGCTGAAAAAATCAGTTCTCACATTCACCTGCTCCTCTCGCTTGTCCTTATCCAGGGGAAAGCAAAAGCTTTGCTGTGCTCCATCTCCCTACTTCCAGGCAGCACAGGTGGTTCCTGACTTGGACCTTCTTGGTTTTATGACCTGGAGAGCCCCTGCAGCTTGGGGCAATCTACACTTTGTGACCATCCTTACTTAAAGTAAATATTCTGGACTAGGCTCCCAGGTCTCATTGGTGAGATCTAACTCCTAAATCCCATTAACTTCCTCCTCTTTTCATCACCTGCAGTTAGTTGCAAGAGAAGCAATAGCCAGACTGTTGGGGTGTGTGACTGTAAACACTTAGGGAATTGGTGCAGACGATACCTAACAAACAGTCCCTAGAGTTTGCCTGGAACATATACTTATGGGGGAATTTCTGAACCAACATGAACCCACACACTCTCAGAGGGTCACATTTGGTGGTGGAGGGGAAAAAAACAGCGAACGCAGAGGGAAATGGAGGAGAGGGAGTCATTGGGAGAAAGGTGTGGAATGAGTTGGTTTCAACATGGCCATGGTGGGAGCAATGTCTGTTGAGCTAGAGTAGGAGCAAATAGGGTCAGGATTTGGGGCAGAGAGGGCAGCAGGAGGGATTAAACCCTGAAAGGAGGCTGGACTGGGAGGCAAAACTCATGCTGGGGGTGCTAGCAGAGAAAAGTTTGGGGCAGGCAGGGAAAAGCTGTGGACAGGGCTCAATACATGTGACAGAAAGACTTGCAGGGGAATACATAGGGCATAATGGTGTCCAGGGTCAAAGTCACACATAAGATCACTGAAACACAGGGGAAACAGAGGAATTCTGGAAGCAGGTTCCTCAAGAGAGAGGGGATCCTGAGGACAGTGCAACAGAGTGGATGCACAGAGGCAGCCGAGCAGGGGACACAAGCTCCCCGCCAGGCAGCTGTGGGGCTGGTGGACCCCCTACAGACCCAGCTCCTGGGTGGAGAGGGGGCTAACTTGGAGGTGTTTCCCAGGCACCAAGCCACCAGGGGCTCCCCTGGGGGCTGTAACTCCAGTTCAGCCTCCATCCTGCTGTCAGGCCCTGTGCCCAGAGGTTGTTATTGCAGGTGCAGGGCAGCATTTTCCTCCACACCCACTCCCTCCCCCACAGCCTGTCCCTGTCCCCTCCACTGTATCCTCTCCCCTCCACACACCAGCCACCTAAGGCTGCCCCATCCTATCAGAGCCCCTGCTTCTTTTGCCCTGCATCCTTCTTCCCTCCCAGCTGGTTTCTGTCTCCTCATCCAGAGTTTGTGTTCATCACACCAAGTCTATCCTGCAAAACTGCCAGCACAGACAGGTTACCCCACAGGGTCCTTGGTCAAAATGTTGAGTGGCTTTTGCCACCAAGGATCACCACCAGCATTCTGATGTCCTCCCACTGGGATCCACAGGACAGGAGGAATTACCCTTACCCCTCCCATGGGCCATTCTAATCTGCCTTCCCCTCTGCTCTCCATCACCTCCCCAGGGTCTGCAGACCAGCCTTCTCCAGAGGCCACCCAGTACCCTCCCACCTCCCTCAGCCTCTCCAGGGCCCCTCTGCTGCATTTGAGTACCCTCCAGCACTCCCCAGGTTCCTGACCCTCTGAGCTCAAGCCAAAGCTGCTTTAAACCTGGCTCCAGCCACTTTCCAACTTGCAGCATGATCTTGGGTCTATGGGGACCCCGGGGGGCCACAAAATTTCAGGGACTGTTCTGTCCCTCCAAAACACCTCTGACAGCACTGTCATACCCTCAGCTCCCAGTCCTGGACACAGCAGCTGCCCCTCTATCACACAGGGAGCTTGTGATTTTATTCCCTTGGGAGCAGAGCCAGGCATCAAACAGAACATCCCATCCTGTTAAAAACAGCTCATTGACATCTTTAATGACCTCAGCCCAGGGAGACATTGGCCTGTGAGAGTAAAGTGCCACCAGTAAGAGCTCAGCATCTCAGCCAAGCTCTGTAAACCCCTCTTCCAGCTCTTCTCTGTTGGGTTTGCCTGTGAGGATAAGCAGGGAGTACTTCTGTGCATCAGTACCACATCTTATCATTCACTAAGTGTTTGCAAAGCCCTCTACCCTTTGTCCTGCTTTTCCCAGGGCTGGAGCTCAGTTCCTCCCCTTCACCTTTCTCCTTGGCCGTCTGCACAGCTCCCATCTCTCTACTTTGCGGGGGCAGGGGAGTGCAGGCAAGGAGGTAATTAAAGGCAAAGCCTGGTAAAGACCAGCATTCCCATGCCCTGGCCTTGGCCTTGCTTAAACACCTTGAAGCATTCCAGCACCGAACTTAAAAGGACAAATAGTCCCATGGTGAGTTAAGGGCTTGCAAACCTGAACCTCTTCTGCGCTGCACTGGCTGCTCCATATTTTAAGCACAGGCCTACAAATATTTTAAAATATGGGAACAGCTGAGAGCAGTTTCAAAATAAAAATGAAAATTAGAAAGAGCCCCTTCTAAAAAAAAGGAAGAGCAGTAGTGTCTGCATCTGCTGGTGAGGAGCAGGACCCCTGCCCAGGCATGGGTGCTCCCAGCACAGCTCTGAAATAAGGTGACACTCTGGCCATGTCAGGCAGGCACAGAATGACTCAGAGAGGTTAAGAAATAGGAAGTTCATAAAGGCCCTCTGAGAGCTTGGTGTCCATATCCCCTTCAGTGGGGTGCTGAGGAAAACGGTGAAAGCTGATGAACGTACATGTGGTGCAGGAGTGGTGGAATGTGCTGAATGGCCTGCAGAAATCCAGGAAGGACAAAAATGTTTGGATTTGAATTAATGCCCTGATGTACAAATACTGGAGTCTGGGGATACAGGAAGCCAAGAAAAGACCATAGTGACCATGGCTGTCATCTTCAGCCAGCCCCACTGGACATATGCACAGTGCCCTCCATGCTGGGAGTGCTCAGAGGTTTCTCAGAGCTCCCCTCCATTGCCCTCCAGCACTCCTTCAAGCTCAGATAGGAGAGACATTGGGGTGATGTTGGCTGCTGGGGTCACTTTTCCTGCTCCTTGCAGGATCCTGTACCAGCTCTCAGGTATCTAAGATGCCCTTCCGTACTCAAGAGAGCCCCACCTCCCTGCAGCCTGCTGAGGGCTCTAGCACCCACTCCAGCTGGTGCAGGCTGCATGTCCCACTGCACTTAGATCTCTTTGGATCACTGTGTCCAAACCAAAGGCAACAGAACTTGAAAGCTCTCTCCTGTTCCAGCTTTAATTATTTCCAGAGCACCTACCTGTAAGTGCTCATCAGTGCTGGAGGAGATCTGTTGTGCTTCTTTGCCTCATGTTACTTGAAAAAGGAAAAGAGAATAGCAGACTTCCTCTCCAGGGAGAACATGGGACATTTATCCTAAGGGAGTAAGATAGAGTTGAAGGGTGGAGAAAACATGATTAGGACCAAAATTATCACTAGGAAAGGAGACTGTGGCTGAGAAAAGCTGTGAATATGCTGAGAGAAGCAGGGAACAGACTGACTCTCCTCAGAGATGACAGCAAAGCAAGACTTCTTAGGGGCACAGAGAGGGATTTTCACAATGTGACTGAGTGCTAAAGGAAGGACAGAGAGGGCAAGGAGAGATGGGCATACAGACCTAATTTAAAAAATCTTCTTTAACTTAATATTCTGCATTTTCTTTCTCTAACCCTTCCAATTTGTGTCCTAAAAACACCTTGTGATTCAACATGGAGAAAGTCTGGCTTGATAGGAGAGCACAAAGATGGTCCCATCTTTGCACAGTACTGCCATCTTTGTGCTTTCTGAAGCTACTGAAATAACAGCCCTGGAACCCCATCGGGTTTATTTCTCCAACCTTTTACCACTTGATTCATGTCTGAGCAAAGATGTAGGAGAAAGAGCATCTGAGTGTCATCTGAACCTTTTGGTCAAGGCCCAAAATGGAGCACTGACCTTTGGTACATGAGCTCTGTGAAAAAGTCCCGTGAGCTTTTCACAGTATTCATGAGATGCTTTCCACCTCCTGGTCCAACAGAAGTGATGCACAGCACAGCCCAGCCCAGCAGCTCATGGCCTGAGGCAGAGAGTACCTCAATTTGTTGTTCAGAAGCAATGCAATAGCTGCTTGGCATTGTCACAGTGCAGTGTCCCAGCACCCAGGCTCAGTGAACCCTGTTCCTGCAGTCAGCTAAGTCTGGGGACAAAGCCATTGAACTTCACAGCTGTGTTTTCATCTCCAAGTGCCCATCTGCAGGTGGATCAGCAGATGGCTTCAGTTACTCTTGATGGTTCAGGATTTTTTTTTTTTTTCTCTCCACTGCCCTGAGGTCCTTGAATTTTCTGCAGTTGTGGTCTTATCTTCCCAACTCTCCTGTAAGAACTAAGACACCCTTCCTCATGAGAAGCTGGCCTCTTTTGCCTGTTTCAAACCTGATGCTCCTGCTTACTGACCCTACAGGACCTTGCTCCCAGTCTGCTTGGCATGACCTGCTTGACACAACTGGAGATTTCCCACATGTCTGAGACTCTGATCCATTTTTCCACTACTTGAGCTGCTTGGAGGATCAAAGAATCATGAAATATGCTGAGTTGGAAGGGATCCACAAGGTTAATTGAGTCCAGCTCCTGGCCATGCACAGGACACCCCAACAACCCCACCCTGTGCCTGAGAGTTCTGTCCACACACTCCTTGGGCTCTGTCAGATTTGGGGCTGTGGCCACTTTGAGGATTTGGGAAATGCCTCTCAGGGAAAAAAGGAAAGAGTTATCCTGCAGAAATATCTTATGACCCTTTTCAGACCTCTCTCAACATCTTATTAGTTCCCATGCCAGTCATGTCCCTGTGTTTTTTGGCAGTGGTCTTTCTGATGTGACCTTCTTGCTGCAACCCTGGCACAACCTGGTTGTTTTTGCTGGGTCTTCAACATGGTCTATGCTATCACTGCCTTTATTTGCAAGTAGGCATCAATCTTGCTCTGGGTTTGTGGTGGAGGTTATTCAGCAGCAGGATTATTTTTTGACACTTAATGGATAGCTGCATCTGGAGGCTATCCAGACCAACACTTTGTTATGCATGGAGCTGTATGAACACCTCCATGGGAGTGATTGTCATTTGTGCAGGTGAGTCACCACTGGAAGTGATAGATTGTGGTTACCAGACAGTTGGAAGTCTCTAGAGAAGGGGTGCACCTTGTGGACACTCCCTCAACAGACTGGCTGATTTTAAAGCACTGTTTAGTGAGGCAAAGAGAGGCTCATATGTTGGAGTTTTTTCATTTTCTGCCCCTTTTCTGCTACCAAACTTTGGAGAAGGAACAGTCCAGAGGGTCACCACTCTTGTCCTCTCACACTCTGCTCCCCAACCCCTACTAAACAGCAAGATTTCAGCTATGTCTTTCTGCCTTCATGTTCTAGTGTTGGAGAAAGAAAAAGACGACCATGGAAAGAAGGACAAACAATAGTATTTTAAATTAATGACAAGTTCAGGGCTCAGCTTGCCTGCCAGGAGATTTCATGTACAGGATGCAATGAAATCTCTTCTTTATGGTGTTTGTAGCAAGGCTTTGCCTCTCTCACCAGCAGACTCCAGTCTCCCCTCTGCCCACCTTGCCAGAATGGGATTTGCTGTGTGGTTTTTTGCCTGTCACCCTCCTGCCCAGTTTTCCAGTCATCACATTTTCTCCAGTCCCTTGTCTATATGATCTGTTTCATAACAAGCTCCAGTCTCACACCAGTGATGTTCAGCTCAAGGTTTTCATCACCACAGAGACCAGTCCCAGCAAACCTCCCCTTCACCGTCCATATTTCATTCTTCCCCGACAAAGACTTGCATCCCCCTTGGCTGTCCAAGCATCCCTTGCCCTGGTTTGCATTGAGGTTTACAGCCCAGCTGTTCCCTTCAGCTGAGAGCAGCTGTGCAGTGAGAGGGCATGTGTCACTGGCCCATTAATTGCTCTGTTTGGCATGAACAGAAGTGTTGCCCCCAATCTGCAAACACAGTGAAATAATTACAAATAAGACATAAGCAACTCAGCCAGTGGGAACAGTGTGAGGGCAGATAGTGTCAGATTTAGAGAGAAAAATATCTCCTGTCTTGTCCTAGAAGCATGCCTTCAGCCAAGTCTTCCAGCAACTTCAGTGTCCTACAAGCAGAGCCCCCAACCTTGGCATTATTTTAGAAAACTCAGATCTTGGGTTTGCAAAACAAGCCCAGGAGCTTTCGGAGGGCTCAGACATGCTCTGTCAGAAAGAAGTTTCCCAGGTTTGCAAAGAAACATTATCCAAGGAGAGGAACTTATCCAGAGTGCTTCCAATGTGAAGTGGACTCCCAGCAGGGTGTAACCTGGGGGCTCTGTAGAAGCACAGAATCTCATGGATCAATAAGGCAATGACTTTTGAGAGCAAGGCAGGCTACCAGGCCTGTATAGAAGATAATTGCAAGGAGCAGTGATGAATCCACCCCAGTGATACTGCATGAACATTGTCCAGCTCAGGAGAAACAGACACTTCATCTTCGACCCTCTGGAAGCCATCTCAGCTGCCTACTAATAGCTGTGTGGGAGTGAGGAGAGTTCTGCATAGCCAGCAGATCCCCTCCCTGGGGCACTGGGATGTGCCAGTATTGGTTTCACCATGATTTGGATCCAGACCTAGAAATCTCCAAATTCCCCATGATGGAGCCAGGCTCTGGAACACAGCACTCAGGAAGGTGGGTGGCTGGAAGAGTTCAGGCACATCTCTTTTGGCCCTCTGGCTGCTTCCCATCAGAAATGAAGAAAACTGAATTCTATCCTCGAAAACTTTTCAATTTTGATGAGTCAGCGAAGGTGTTGGCAGGTTTTGTGACTTGCCTGCAAGTGAATGCTTGTTGATTCTCACCCTCCTCCAGGAGGTCCAAGCTGACCTCAGGCTCTGCTTTCCCTATAAACACGTTACATCACGCAGGTACTGGCCCAGTGTCATGCCTGAATGAAGGCTGGAGCTTTACTGCAGAAAGCCTAGGGTTAAAATAGATTTCATGCTAATATTGTCTATAAACTCATGTGAGAGATGAAAGCAAGTGCTCCAGTGACAGGAAACTGCCTTTATCTCTCCATACTGATAGTGTGTCAGGAGGCAGCCACTGTTCCAGCCTGGGAAAAGAGGGAATTTCATAACCCGCTGCCTGTGGGAGGTTGTGTTTGGGGGCTGTGCCCTGTGCTGCTGGTCTGAGAGTGCAGTGACCCAGTGCACAGAGGGTGGTAGAGACAGGCTGGAGCTATTCAGGGCTGCATGGCTTTGACAGCGTCCTCTGTGCAGACAGTAGGGCCATCACCCTCTTGCTACAGCCACATCTGGAAAGCAGAGTAGGTTACTTGTGTCTGTGACACCAATGGGCAGAGCTGTGCCCTTCAGCTTGTCCTGGTTTGTCCATCTCTGCATGGAAAGCACCATATGCTTTCCAAGGGAGGAGAGCAGCCCCAGCCTGGTGCAAAGGTCAGCTGGGCAGAACAGAGGCCCAGCATGAAGTGGTGGTGTGCTGGTGGAATCCTGTGTCCATTGTGCTGACACTGTGCCCTGGACATCAGCATTCCCTGTTGGAGGAGGCGCTGCTGTCACGCACGAAGAGCTCTCCATGGGGCAGAACAGGGGAAGAGGCAGAGCAGCCCATGTCACCATGTGTATATGGTCTCCTCCCTAGCACTCCAACACAAGGTCCTCAAGCTGGTGCATGAGCAGCTAGGCCACAAAATGTTTGGGACTCTCCTGGGCCATCCTGGAGTGCTGGGATACAGGCATGTTACCCCTCCCCAAACTCAGCTGCTTCCAAAGGAACTTCCTTCTGTTTGGAATTGAATACCCAGACTTCCCTGAGGCCACCATGCCCAGCATGGCCAGCATCTGCTCTCCTCCACATCTCTCCCCACATGCATTCCCACATCACATCCATTCCAGGCTATCTCCCTGCTTCCATCACCAGCGCCTGCCACCACAGCCATCCCACCCAGCTCCCTGGCACATCCTGGATGATTAAACCCAGCTGGTGTTGCTGTCTTCCTCCCACACCCATCCCAGGCACACGCCTTCTGGGGCCAGTGTGGGCAGCCCAGCTCCCAGGGCTTTTGGAAAGGGTCTGTCATGGAAGATAAGCGGCTGTGTGCCACTGTGGTGGCAGGGAGGAGTCCTGCCAGACTATGCTTTATCCCAAACCAAACAGCCTGGCCAGTTTCAGGAGTTATAAACAGATGCTGAGGCAAGGCTCTGGCTCTGGGAGGGCCTGGGAAGAGAAGAGTATTTGGTATCTGGCTTCCTGGAGAGCCACAGCCCTAGGGAATTTGCTGACCCTCCCACGCCAACACTCCAAATAGTCCTGGGAGGAAGCAGCTGCCCTGGGGCGGCTGTAGGGATGGGCACAGGGAGGACAAAGAGCCAGCTGGATGGTGGGCTCAGTGATACAGGGGGTCACTTACACTGGGTTCTGCTGGCCAGGGCAGCATGTGGTTCAGGCGATGGTGGAGCTGTCCAGAGGGGTGAAGATGAGTTGTGAGACCCCACCCACTCACCCCTGCCTTCAGGGTGCTGCTGCAACCCATTTTTCAGCCATTCCAATGGGTTTGCAAACCTGAGGTGGGACAGCACACCAGAGACCACAGGCACAGTGAGAGAGGTTCCTGACTCCTCACTATACACCAGCTATACAGAAAAGCTTTCCTTTCACCTTTATTTAGTCCTCTTGCCTTTATTTACCAACAACACAAGAACTTAGAAAACTCAGGATATTAAAGTGAGGTCTACACTACAAAAAAATTGTCTTCCACTTGAGCCCTAAGGATCTTCTCTGCTGCTCTAGACACCAGTCTCTGCCACCAAGCTGCTGAAGCAGAGAATAATTTAACATCATTTAATTAAAAATGGGACAGGTACGGGACTTGCAAGGGATTTATCCTGCAGCTTTCTGCTTCCCCTTCCTTTCTGATACTTGGAAAAAGAGTGGCAGAAACTTGCAATTGATGAAAAGAGCATTCTGCTTAATTTTCCCACTAGAAATGTCAGGGTGGTAGAAATGGGGCCACCTGGATAAGTCAAGCTTAGGGATTTAAAGAGGAATAAGGGGATGCTGCATGTTGTGTCTTCACAGCTCTGTGACAAGGAGGGAGAATCTGTCCTTCAAGGCTTGCTTTAGTCAAAATATGAATTAAGCCACTGAAGTTCAGAGAAACCTCAGATAAAGGAGTCTGGAAAAGTCTGGCTCCTGATGAGTACCTTAGATGTTATCCCCTTCTGCTCGGCAGTGTCAGTATTTTACTTCCCTTGTCATCATCTGGTCTCCCAGCCTAAACAAGAACTGAGATGTGAACGCAAACATCCAGTTGTTGGGGGAAAACAGCCCAAGAAAATATAGCGAAGCAGCAGCTCTCAGACCAACTGCTCCTGCAATAGCAGACCAGGGTGGGATGGTAGCCAAGGCTGTTTTCTTTCCTTTGCAGGTTGTCTCCACATGGCCCTTCACCTACCCCTCCAGGCTGTTCTCCTCAGTCCTTTCTTTCCAGTCTCACCCTAGCAATGTGGTATCCAGAAGCCACCATGCTCGTCCATCCTGAGATTTTTCAGCACAGTGGGCCATGAGTTTTCTGTCTGCACCCATGTACATAGCATTGTCTCCTACCCTGTTGCCAGACCCCACTGTAGATTTTTTCTCTGTCTTCAATTTTTTGTCTTCCAGCTCTTTCTGCTTCCAGGTTTCTTTCTCTGCATCCCACCAGTGGTCCCATATCACCCTACCAGAACCCGGTTGCATTGTCAGTCTGTATGAGTTCCTCTGTGCTTCTAAAATATGAACTCGTGTGCCTTATCTAGAGAACAAAACTAGTCCTTTGGAGAGCGGGTTTTAGGAATTGACCAGGCAAACTTGGACAGGAAATACACAGCCAAGATACCACACCCTTACAGGCAGCCACTGTGCACTTTACTGGTGATAGAGGCAGGTTACAATGGCATAGAGATACACCTTAGAGAGAGCCTCCAATACCACTGAAAAAACAGAATCACAGAATAAGCTGAGTTGGAAGGGATCCACAAGGATCATTAAGTCCAAGCTCTCCATGGTTTCAGAACGCTTCAGTTTTCTGTTCACTGGTGGTTTCCCAAGTTCTTCTGGTCTAAAGGTAGATTTGGGATCCCGGTTCAGTCACCACATGGGATGGGGGTACTCATTTATGTATCTCTCTGACAATCTCTCCCATGGGAAGCCCAGACACCAGGGGTGTCACCATCCCAGGGACTCTGAGGTGGTGTCCCTTCGCGTCTCTCCTGCGAGCAGGCTGTACACTCAGCTGCAGCAGCCGATGAGAAGCCGAGCCTTAAAGCTTTAACAAGAGTGCTGGGCTCCATAAGGAGAGCTTTACACTCTGTTCTAGTCAGCCAGTGCTCATAGCTTTCCCTGGCTGCACACGTGCTGGATGATTGGGTCCTGCTCTCTGCCACTAACAAAAGCAATAAATTACCAGCCAGGCTGCACGCACCCAGCCCTGCCCCACACTGCAGCCTCCAAGCAAGCAGCTTTTATCATCATGTGTGAGGACTGAGAGCTCCTGGCAGCAGGATTTATAGCTTTCCAGCTGCAGGGCAGAGTAACCCCATCACGAGAACCACAGACCTGTCCTGGACACAGGGAGTTACAAGAGGCTTCCAGGGACCCTGGTCTCAGCCCAGCCTGTCCTAACCTTGGCACTGGCATTGCCACTATCATCATTTAATCCTGTAGATAGCCAACACCCTCTAGAACCCCAGCATTCCCAAACCCCACAACATCTCTCCTCTTGCAAAAGTATCCATGCCTGGGTTTCATTCTGGAAGGATGGCCAGATCCCTGGGAGAACTGTGGGGCAGCCCTTAGTGTGGGTGGAAGTGTTGGCAGAGGCCCCTTTGCTCCCACAGGGCCCCAGGGATCCAGAGGAGCCCAAGTCTGATCAGCGGGTGTCTGTATCCTTGGGGCTCTGGCAGGGAAGGGATCTGCTGCAATAATTGAGGCTGCAGGAATGAGAGGTATGTTCTGAAACAGCAGCGGGTGGGGGGTGCCGGGACCTGCACTTGGATCAGTCCGATCCAAGGCCCACAGTGATTTCCCAAATGCACCCTCCTTCCGAGCCCACCCCAAGCCTCACAAACCCTAGGAATAGCCTCCCAAGAACAACTAGTCCTTTGAGAAACTTAAACCACTTTCTCCAACACCTCTGAACGCTGTTAGAAACATCCTTAGTGAGAAAGCTACAAATGCCAAGCTCTTTTCCCTCAAGGGCAAATCTCCCTCCTGGTGTCAGGAGCAAAGCTGCCTGAGTTCGCGTTGCTGCTTAAAGGTGAATGCATAGTGTGTTTTACCAGCTAATTGTGAAACTGCAGACTGCTTCAGATGCAAAGGAGAAGCATTTTATTGTGAGCAGGAGAATTAATCATACCTGGGGCAGTACAGATGTCAGCAAAAAACAATGCAGAAAGGATTTCTCAGGAAGACTTCTTGACATGAATAGAAAGGTCTTTTTTAGGTCTTTTTAGATATGAATGAAAAATACTCAGTGGTTGTTGTGACCCCTGTTTTTACCCTTCCTGTCTAGATCCAAGAGAAGGATGTGTGTGCTAAAGCTACAAAACTATAAGGGGAAGGAGTTTTATTCAAGAAATGGAAACTTCCCAAGTCAAGGCATCTGCTGCAGCACTAATTCATGACATGTTCTATATAGTTTATGGCAGAGATTAAAGAATACAAAGGATAAAACATTTCAAAAAAGGCATTTAACTGGGAAAACAAGAACAGACTAGACTCCAACCCATCCATTGTGCAATGCTGAGTTGTTGAGCTCTCAGCCCCAGCATTCAGGTCCTGCTCAAGGAAATACCACTGGCTGATGTTTGCTTGTGTGCAACCCAGCATTTCATCACACCTTTTTGTTTGTTGTGAAGTGAATCCCCTTGGTAACATGGCCACCATCTTTTCCTCCCTTAGTGCATTTTTCTCTACTTTGGACTTGTTACCCTGGTCCCAAGGGATACGCTTTTCCATGGCTGTTTCCCATTTGGAGCCTGCACACATACACACTGGTGGAAGAAGAGAGCAACTCAGTCCTCTGATTCACTGCAGCTTTTCCCTATATTTTTAAAAGATAATGGTTATGATCAGCCAGACTTGGCTGAGTACAGATTTATATCCTGACTCTGAGCTTGCCTCCACCAGCTCAGCCCATTCTGTAAGGCAGAGGAGGCAGTGGCAGGTCTGGGAGGTAGCACTAGGGATGCAGCATCCTCCTGGCAGCACTGGAACTGTTGCTGCAGCCAGGTATGGAAAGAAGAAATAATGATATGGATAGGGGTTAGAAGAACAAAGATGAAAGTCCAAAATGTCTTATGAGAAACCAAGCAACATACGGCTTGGGGAGGAGAAAAAAAGACACAATACAGGCAACACTGAGTGGGGCTGTACAAAAAAATGGGATAACAGCACTTCCTTACCTTACTTGGTGATAGGCTCAGATGGCCACAATGCTGCTTCTGAGGAAAACCTCAGAAAGAAAAGTCCTCCACTGTCCTCATAACTTCCTTCCATGCCCCCAAATATGCCCAACACCAGGGTCACCCTGCACATAGACTTCACTTGAAATCAGTATAACTTGTTCAAGTAAAAAGCAGTAACAAAGTGAAGAGACATGTTAGGGATACAAAACTTCCCAAGAGATATGCCCTGACAAGCAGGTGAAGATGCATGTTGACAACGTAGCATTTTCTCCTCCAAGTTTTCCTACCAAGCATCACATTTGCTTTTTTTTTGGAGGCTCTGCCCATGCTCTGTGGGATGGGATAAGGATGCCAAAGTCAGTCCAAACTACAGAGGAGACATGATCATGAGAAATCTGACCTTTTCCTCTTTATTATCTTTATTTGCCACATCCAGATGACGTTGGGCATGACACAAGTTCACAGTGGTGTCTCTTACCTGCACGTGCTTCCATACCACGGGCAATGACATCAGTCTTGGATTTGCTCAGGGGACTTATGTCTCAGGTTGCAAATGTAAGATGTGGCCAGGGGTGTGCATTCTATTGCCATCTGTTAGACATGGGGCATTTATCTTCTGTTAATTGGGCAGTTTTCTTTATCTCTTCCACAAGCAATCCTTCCAGTGAGATCTCTTCTGTCAATGGGCCATTGAGTGTCACTGCATGATTGATAAAGTTCCATCATCCCACTGGGAGAAGCTCTGCCCAGGGGGAGGGGCCAAGCATTCCTACCTGGATATAATCTGAGATTTGGAACACCGCAGCAGCCTTTTCCCACTGGATTCCCAAAGAAAGACCAGGCCCATCTACACCACCACTAGACCTTCAGAGGAAAACTGTATCCTTCTACAGGATCACTGCTTCAACAGAACCACATTTGTCACTCCAGGAGGACTGCAGCCATTATTTAATCAGACAGCTACCAACAGCCTGACCAACAGGTTGTCAGGTCATATTTCTTTGTCAGTGTTGTTTTATATTACTGCATTTTTATTTTTATTTTTCCTGATAAAAAACTATTATTTCTACTCATGTCTTTGCCTGAGAGCCCCCTTAATTTCAAAATTATAATAATTCAAAGAGAGGAGGTTTACATTTTCCATTCCAAGGGAGGCTCCTGCCTTCCCTAGCAGGCACCTGTCTTTTCAAACCAGGACAACCCACTACCAGGAAATGACTTCTCTTAAAATACAAGGAAAACTTGGTGCAGCCTTTGTAGCTTCTAGTCCAGCAAGCCTGTAATATTCACAGGAATGAGACTCAGATTTCTAATTATTGACTGAGTTATTTGTAGCTTCATATGTTTAGGGCCAGAAGGAACCATCATCTAGTCTGGCCTCCCTTAAATGGAAAGCAACGACCCCAATTCCCTGAGCTTCATTACAGTAATGAGCTCAGGAGTCCTGCCATTTCGTCTCCAGATGTAACCACTAGACCCTGCCATGCCAAACACAGCTGCTCAGATCTGCCTTCAGCTCCAAAGGCAAGTCTGAGTCCCTCCTGAAGAGGCGATAAATCAAATACCAATGCCCATGGTGATGGGGAAGGGTGGCTGCCTTCATACGCTGGCTCAGCCTGCCCATCAGGGAGCTCAGGTCCTGAGTAGCTTGTCCAGGGGCAAACACCCGCAAGGACATGCATCCAGACAGCAGGCTGGGATGGAGGGACTTACTTTGCAATGATATTGTTTCCCCCTTGGGAGTGTTATTTTGGGGAAAGGAGAGGGAACCACTGACACTTGCCTGTTTTCACACCCTGGACAATCCATTTCACCCCACTGGCATTGTTTCAAGGCAAGTGATACCAGTAACCAGAGACCCAGTGGGGTGGTGTAGCAGCTCTCACAGGCTTTGTCCCTGCCTGGGCTCTTCAGATAAAATGGCTTGGGAACAATGTGGCAACTGCTCTCCTCTGTGCCACTTATCAGAGGTACATGCTGAAAAACAACCTAAGACCTCTCAATACATGCTTCACTAACCACCTCCCTCCATGGGACAAGGAAAGGTAGCCTCCAACAGATGCCACAGGACCCTGGGAGGGACAGCCCAGCTCTCTGTGGATTCATAGGAAACCACCTTGCTCTGGCACAGGAAGAGGTCTCTGACCTAGGATGTGGCCAGGACATGGGTTGGGAGTTTTCAGGGGTGAACCACTCATCTTGTCCTGCTGCCAGCTCCAGGCTCTCCCAGCTCCAGGCTGAGACCCCACTGGCCAGCATGTGCTCACATTCAGGTTGAACATTTGAACAAGAGAAGCCCTGGAATGGAAAAGTGTTGGTGCAAGAGCTCAGGATGGGGCAGGAATTGGAGCTCATCCACCTGAACAACACGCAGTGGGAAGGCAGCCCCAAACCCACATCCTCAGAATGCTCCAGGAACCACCAGCCAAGGGCAGAAGCTCCTGCTTGCACTGGGGAGACAAAGCTTCGCAGACAGAACACTACCAGTCATGCTAGGCTGGTGTTTGCATCTCCTTCCAGGTGTCCTTTCCTGCCACTATGATAATTTGCTTTTTCAGAGGCATTAGTGGCTCAAGAGAGTACCTCAAGGTCTTTTTGCTTCGCATTCAGGCCTTCCCCTAATAGGTGTCTATGTCACAGCTAAATAGCCACCAGTAGCAACCATAGCTATGGGCAGATGGATGATAGGATGGGATGGCATGGCATGACATGGCATGGCATGGCATGGCATGGCATGGCATGGCATGGCATGGCATGGCATGGCATGGCATGGCATGGCATGGCATGGCATGGCATGGCATGGCATGGCATGGCATGGCATGGCATGGCATGGCATGGGGCACACACAGCTTCATGAAAACAGAAAGCCACCCACCTTATGACCACTTCATGGAGGAGGAAACAGGAAGGATGTGCTCCAAGTTCTTGGTCAGGACACTAATCACAGACTGTATCTGCAACATGACAGCAGGGAAGAGGCAGGGAAACAACAAGCCAGAAAAACCAGAGCTTTGGACATGTTCCCTGGAGGCACCCAAAAATTTAATCAGCGGAAGAGCACTCATCTCATCAATCAGCAAGGCTTCTCCAAGCACCATGGACAATTCCCAGACACCAACTTGGACCACGCTGGCTGTGACATCCCTGTGAGTCACTGCCCCAGGGTCTACCTGGTGGGATGAGTTGGCTGCTGGTCACACTAGACAGCACAAGTTGCTTACTGGCATTGTCAGGGTTACCACCCATCCTCCCCAGCTGCCATGGTGTTTGTGGTGACAACAGAGACAGCTCAAGGCTTCTCCTTCCTGCAGGCAAGAGGTAATTGAGTGTCTGCAGAGGAGCAGGCTCTGGGGAGGAGGAGGGCTGGGCTAGAGGTATGGGAGAGAAAGCATGGAATTTTGGAGACCTCTGCTTATTCATGCCCTGAGTTGGATCAGACAACACCCTGTATGCCCTTAGATGTGTCCATCAGCTCTTTGGGGGTGAGGCACAGAGATGGGCCATGCCAGATGATACATGCCAGGTGACTGTCATGAAGTACAGTGAGGCATCTGTTACTCATCCCATTCCTGCTGAGATGACTCAGTTCATACCTCAGGAGCCTGAACAGGAAGACTCATGTGGTATCCAGAGTCCTGCAAAACCCAGCCCAGTCCCTTCAGCCCATTTCCATAAAAAACATCCCCATGGACAGGGTTTCTGTGTGGAGATGGAAGATACAAACAGGCAGGGCTTTCCCCCAGCCTGGTCCCCCTCAGGGGCTGGCAGAGCACATTACAAGGAAGGTCTGTAGCAGCCTGGGCACGCTTTATCCTCTCATCCAAGCTGCAATAGGCAGGAGTCTGGCAGCTGTGCAAGGTGTAAAGTTCTGCTGTTCTTAGCAGCACTATGTAAAAGTCTGGGCAGGGGATGGGGAGGAGTGGACAGCAGAACAGCAAGTCTAAGCCTCCCACCCCATGCTTTCTATTACCTGAGCAAATGATCCTACCTTCATCATCCATACCTTGGACAAGGCGCCCAAAGGAAAAATACAGGACAAGGTCTGCAACACAGACACACAAGCAGGTTTTCAAAAAGCCTGGCTCCTGGAGTCCTGCTGAATGGACAGGACACATGCTGCCAGTGCAGTTACCCTAAACTGGTCCTGTCAGGACCTGTTTCATCAGCCTTTACACTCAGCTGGTGCTTTTCTATAGCAGAGAACACCAACCAAATGTGGAAACTGAGTCTCAGTGGCACACAAGGCTGGACTTAGAGGGCATCTCATCACAACCTCATTTTGCACCAGCATCCTCATTGAGCCCTGCTGTCCTCACATGAGTCATCACATGATAAGGCTCAGCCAGATAATCTCTCTGCATGAGGGGAAGACAGATATTTGCCTAAGACCTTTGTCTTGAGTACAAGAGCAAGAAACTTAGTTGGGTAAAAATGGTGGAGAGAGGAGCAGAGGGAGCTTTGTAGCCTGCCTAACATTGGAGCCTGACTGGATCTTCTCCTGCAATGTACAGTGAACCATACATACCCCTAAGTTTCTGCTTCTCCCCCAAGACTGTGCAAAGGCCTCATTGTCAGCCAGGGTTTGCTGCCCAGCAGGGCAGTGACAAGCAGTGCAAGTGCCCAGCAGGACAATCAGAGCAGTGAGGACAGCTCGTCTAGCCTGGCCTGAGAGCCCAGGATCACAGGGAAGTAGCAGCCTCTTCCACCCTGAGCCTACTCAAAGAGTAGATGGCCGCTTAATCACCTACCCATGGGAAAGAGGAGACTTGCTCTCTGGAAACAGAGGGGCTAGGCAGCCGCAGGCAGATGAGTGACTTACTGCACACTCCTGGGGTGATAGATCGAGGCTAATTGTAGGCAGGTGACAAAGCAGACTAAGAGAAAATGAGTGGGGGACATTCACTCCCTGGCAGCTGCTGCCCAGCTCTGCCCCCTTTCTTTTACTGCTCCTTTCAGGCCACTTGAATGGTACAAACACAGTGCTTTCCAAGACCTGCCGAGACTCCCTCGAAAAGCTCCTGCCCCCTCCCTTCTTTCTCCCTTTCAGGGCTCCTGTTCTCTCCCTTCCTACTTCCTCTCTTGTTGCCTGCTGTCATTCCTGTGTCTGGGACAGGAGGTCCGCAGTCAGGGGTGGGGGGAGGAGAGCCACATGGCCATCCATAGGCTCATGCCATCGAGCTGCCCTTCTGATGCCATAGCATAGGGCTCTGAGGATATTTTTCCATCCCTGTGAGACCCATGTGTCTTCTCCAGGTTGTGCTCCCAGCCCTGAAGCAGATGTCTCACCTCAGCAGAAGATGCAGTACCATGTTCTGAATATGGATATCTTCAACATCCCACTTAAGGAGACACCATGTTAAGCATCCCTGGTGTAGCTCTGATTTGGACCACAATGAAAGGAAAAAGCCACTTGGATCTCAGGTCACAGTAGGGCTAACTTGAAAACACTGGCTGTGAGGGGAGGATATAAAGGATCAAGCTGAGGAAATGAGCTTTGCCCAGCACATGCTGAAAGGCTAGGAGCCAGCAGGTGCTCACCAGTCCCTGCTGGACCCTACATGCATTACTCAGGCTGCCTGACCTTATCTCACACTTCTGTTAGCTTTTTCCTCCTTGCTCCACCATGTGCCCTGGTGAGATAGAAAAACAGATATTAATGGGTACACACCAGCAGCAGAGCTTTCCAGAAACTCCTCTGGGAAAAGCCAGATTAGGATTTATTACAAACTGGATGAAAGCATTCCACTGGTAGGACAGAGACTCTTACAAGACTCTTACAAGACTCTTACAAGAGACTAATAATAACATGCAGGATAGTGTCGAGCAAGGTCCCTGGCTCAGCTGAGCCTACTCTAAGAGTCCAGTGCTCCTGTGTGGTCTGGAGTCCTGGATACATTTAGGATTGGATCTTTGAAGAGGCTGGGTAGGTCAATCTGGGCAGACGCTTCCTACCCAGCCCACTCCAGGCTGCTTTCATGGGGGGTGTTCTCAATTCCTCTGTACTGTGTTTGAAGACAATATTTGGCGATTCTCCACTTCTCACTTCCCCTTGCTCACACTTGCCTGCTTCTTCACAGCTTGTCAGAAAATTATACCGACTCTGGAAAAGCAGTTTAAAATCAATTCTTAGCAGGCAGCTGAAAAGTAGTAAAGTATATGTTATGCAAAAGAACTAAAATTAACTCTTTCCTTCACTCTAGAGGGTCTGCTTCACTCTACGCACCCACCACCCACTCTAAGCCACTGATCATTTGGACTCACACCAACAGTCTGACAGCAGTTAGTTGGAGAGAAGCAGCTGGCAACCATCAGCTACTTGTAACCATGCATTAACTGCATTTATCACAGGCTTGGAAATTATGAGTATTTGCCTGTAAATACACCATTTCCATTTCACTCAGCCACATATACCCATAAGTTAAAAACCCATATCTAAGTACGTCCCTCAGGTCCCTTTATACACCTCTTTTAAGGATCTGGCTTGGGTTGTGCTGTATCACCCTGTGGAGGGCTATATTCCTCACTGCTGACTTACAGAAGTCTGTGATGAACACCCAAATTGACACCAAATTGTCTCATGGAAAAGCAAGCACTCTTTGCATGATGGGGGTTTTCCTCAAGTCCTTCCCAACAAGATTTCAACTTTTAGCAGCTGCTTGCTAGGAGCTGGGTATGGACATGTTCCTGGGAGATAAGACATGCATCCAGGTTTAATTCAACATATTGAGCCCTAGGGTATACCACTAGATACTGACCTCCAACTAGACTTGTTTTCACTAGTCATGACTCATGGGGCTGGCCATTTAGTCAGTTTTCAATCCACTTCACTGTCTGCTCGTTGAGCGTGTACATCCACAGCTTGACTATATGAACCTTTTGAGAAAAAAGAGCCACAGGTCTTGCTGAAGTCCAGACAAAGTCCACTTCTCTCCACACATCTACTAGGCCAGTCTTTCATCATTAAAGTTAATAATGTCGATCAAGCATGACTTCATCTTGGTGACTACTCCCAGTGATTTTCTTGTCTATCATGTGCCTGATATGTGCCCTTTATAACCTCAGGGTTTTTCATGTTATCTTGGTCTAAAAGACAGGTGTCTGCCAAGGAAGGTGGGAACCTCTCCTGGAATGGAAAATATGACCCCTTTCCCTTTGAATTATTATAGCTTTGAAATTACACAGCTTTCAGGCAAAGATATGGAATAACAGTAATAACAGTTCTTTCCTAGTATATATATGGTGTAGTATAATAAGGCAAACAAACAACGATGGCAGCAACACCAAAGGAAACCAGACCCAAGCACAGCCCTCCTGTCGGCCACAGGCGCCTTCCCCTTTGGTGCAGTTGCAGTCACAGCCACCAGGGGCGCCGCTGGCTCCTGGCCGGGCAGGGCGGGTGCGACGATTCCCCCGCGGCTGAAGGGGGCGCTGTGGCTCAAGATCAACCGCTCTCTGCGCAGTAATGGCGGGCAGGCTGGCCAGAGGAAGAGAGAAGGCGTTTTCCTTTGCAAACTGGAGGGAAGCAGCTGGTCTCAGTATCCCTCGGAAATGGACTGCAGCAGGAAACCTCAGAAGCAGCAAGCTGGAGCAGAGGTGAGCACACCGGGGTGACAAATGAAGGGCGGTGCCAGAAGCCTGGGGTGTCCGGTTGTCGGGTTACACTGCAGCAAGAAGCCCAGGAGCTGCTGCAGAGAACAGTGGGGCTGAGCAGGAACTGGACCCCTGGGTAGCCTCTGGGCTGACGCTGGGTCGAGCTGCACCGAGAGGGCAGTCCCCAGCCAGGAACGGTGTGCTCTTGGGACCCGGTGCTGGCATGCACTGGCTTGGAGATCCCAAGCAGCAGAGAAGCTAAGAAGCAAGCTAGTAAGTTCTAATCACAGTGCCGAAGGAAAGGAACAAAAAAGCAGGCAAAAAACACACGGCAACAAGTCTCTCCCATCAGAGAGATTGCACCATGTGGCCATGGAGAGGACTCACCTCATCAGAAGGAAGCAAATACCCCTCGACACACCCATACCTCTTGCAGAAAATCCCAGGCTGGCTCCCACCCATTGCAACACTCCCAGAGCCAGGGTCAGGGAGGATGGTGGGGGCAGCAACCACCCTGGACACAAAACAAAACCAAAAATGGGTATGGGATAAAAAACAATCCCCAAGATGCATGTCTTTTGCAAACAGATTGGCCAATGTTGACCAATGTTGACCACATTACATGTTTTTCCTTCTATTACCTACATACTTACAAAAGTCCATCCTGTTGTTTTTAAATTCTCAACCAGATTCAATTTCACTTGGGCTTTGGTGTTTCTAACTTCAGTCCTGGATGCTTTGACAATGTTTGTGTATTTGTCCCAGTTATCCAACCCCACATCTGCCCTCTGTATGCTTCTTTTCCATGTTTTAATTTGGCTAGGATTTCTTTATTCACCTGCGTGGACTTCTTGGCATATTTGCCTGACTTAGTTGGAATGGAAGTCTTTTGAGCTTATGAAAGGAACTCAAAGAATCTTGTCCATCAGAAATATTCCTTAGTCAGTCCCGGTGTCTCAGGAGAATTTTCTTCCAAAGCTGGATGGGATTGGATTAAGCAAAGACAAGATTTAAGCCTGCCCAGAGTAACATGGTTGCAGGTAAGAATACATCCCTGTGATAAATATAGGGCAATAGGAGCTGTGTCATCTTCTTCTGCAACCCAATCTCTTTCAGCAGAAAGCCTTGCACATAGAGGTGTCTCTGTACACCCCTCAAATGTTTCACAGGCATCTGCAGTACAAGATGGGAAGACATTTCTGTGGTCAAAAGTGATTGCTGCGAGACTCTTGTCGCAATCAGTCTCTTTCAAGGGTGAAAGAACTAAATGCAAGATTAAATGGATGAGCTTGTAGGTGAAGGCTGCCCAGGTTTGTGCAATTGACTTGGAGTACTTTCAATAATCTTGGCACAATTAAGCTTATGGCAGATGTATGACCTTGTCAGCCTACCTGCAAAGTTCTCAAGAGACAACAAGATATCATGTCTTAAAATAATTTTCAGAGTCCATCATGGAACCTCTGATTTGGGTATCTGTAGATCATGCAGCATTGTCACCTGTGCACATACTTGTCTGCCCAGGTGTCTGAGGGCTTACCAGGAACCACGTGAGAGTTATTCCAATGCAGAACCCCAGTGTATGCTCAGACAGTTTGAAGATGCTGAAGTCTCATCAACAGTTAATAGCAAATCAGCTTTTCGGAGATATCAATCTTCTTGGAAGGACCTGATCTCCCTCTTGCTAAAATTTATTTAGTGAGAGATTTGCTCACCACCTTCCATATCCAAGACAAGGTTGTTCCAGAATTTGATTGTGATGAAACAGGAGAGCAATGCCTTTCTTCTGATTATACTGTGCATATCATGATGGAGACTGATGGACCAGCATTGCCTCTGAAGCAGTTGAAGTTCCTACCAGCACAGAAACCTAATTAAAAGTGACCAGGAGATGGCTTTACCCACATCACTTCCAGCTCTCTTTGCCCAGAGAAATGGGTTCAATAAGGCAGAGGTCCACCTGAAGGTGTTTGACAGTCCAAGCATTAATGCATGCCTTTACATCACCTGTGTTTAGCTTCAGCCCAAGCAGATGCCTCCATACTCCTATTCCAGTAAGGCCTCAGCAGCTTTGCCATGCATCCCACACAGCTGCAGTCCCCACTTGGAAAGTCCTTATCACTGTGTGATAGACCACAGTGTCCCTGAGACAGTGCTATGTCCCCAGGGTTGCGTGGGAGGCTCTCCAATTCCAGCAGCTACTTGCTGGCCCAAGACACTGCTGCTTGAGCTCACACTGGGCACATGAGATGTTTATCATCTGCCCTCACCCTGGGAAGACAAACCAGGCAGTCTGAGCACTGGTGTTGTTGAGGCTGGTGCCATCAGCCTTGTCCCATGCTGGCTTGTAATATCCAAGAGAGGGGAGGGGAAGAGAGACATTTGAACACCCGTGTCCTCTGTACCAAGCCCTGAGCACTCCGTAGGCACTGCCTGGGCCAGAGAAGACTTGAATTGCAACGTCATGCACTTAACTAAACCTCTGCAATTTCCAGGGCAGCAGGACAACTCTTCCCCAAGGGGACATCTGCCTCCCTCGCTCACCCCAAGACATCTGCTCACCGAGGCAGACCCATGGTTGCCACATTTAACCACCATCCTGTTACGGAAATTCAGTGGGTTTCCCATGGTCTAGTCCCTGCAGAAAATATGGACAGACAGAGCCCTGTTCCTTGGCTCCCCTCTCTCATCCCACCTAGTCCTTCTTACATCCATGCCAGTCAGCTGCACACCCCACCAGAACTCTTTGCAGGGATCTTTCTGCCTGGACTGCAGATGCAGGGTGAAGCCTCTGTAGCAGAAATGTACTCCCCCAGCACAGCTATACCTGCCAGGATAAACATCCTGGGACAGAGCATCCTTTCACCTCCAGGGATGGAAAGTGCCATGCATCAGGAAAAGATCCTGCCTCCAAATATTTGCTTGCTTTCTGTGATGTCCTGTGACTATCTACACAACTGTAGATGGCCAAACATCATCCCTCCTACTGCCACAGTGCTGCAATCTCTAGTCCTGGGAGATGGCTGTGATCTGACCCCTCTCCTTCAATAGCTCATTTCCTTATTTAACTACCTTCATTACTGCCTGAGATTGTAGGGATAGAGAAAAAGTCCTTACAGGGAGCTCAAGCACCTTAGGCATCACCCCCCTGGCTGGCTGTGCTCCCCACAGCCTCATGCTGGGGTCACAGCAGCAGCTGCAACCAGCCCAGCCAGCCCCAGGCCTGCAAGAGCATCCAGTTCCTGCCAGCACCCAACACCACTGGGTGGGTGTTTGTCTGCCTTCCTCCTTTGAAAGGAGTTTGCATAGGAGCAGTCAGGCCAGCAACCCTCTGCAGTGTGGTTCTGGTATATTACCCAGCGTGAAAGCATACAGCTGTCCAGCATTGTCCAGCAGCTGTTCCCTCATCTCCCAGCACTTGCTAGGCAGCGACACTGGAGCATAATGGGGTCACTCAGTCATGGAGATTGTGGGGCTCTGTCAACTAAACACTGGGATTCAGAGCTGGAGATGTGCTTCCTCGCCAGGTCTGTTCCCACTTTCACCTGCACCACCTGAGTGCTTCCCAGCAGTGCAATAGGGGACATGGTAGAAACCCATCCCCATGTGCTGTTCCCACCCTGCTACCCTGTTCAGGTCCTGGGAAGGACAGCCACAAGCCTCGCAGCCCAGCTGGCTCCCCACCATAACCTCAAAAGCATTCCAAACCCCCCGGGTGAGGAGGCAACAACAGTGTCCATGCTCAGCATCTGCTCCCGCTTGCAGGGACAAGGAGATGGGTCACTGGGACCCATCTGTGTGTGTGGCAGTGCTGCAGCCACTTTGTGTGGGGTTGGCAGCACAGTAGCAAAAGTAGCTGTGCGGGGGGTCTGGATCAGGCTGGATCAGGCTGGAGAAGGAGGTACAGTGCATTTCCCAGACCAATACTGCCAACAGATCTGCTGTTGAGGTCCAGCCAAAACCTAAAGCCTCCTTTCCCAGCTGGGAGCTGCACACCCCATCCCCTGACACCCAGATGCAGCTGCCTCTCCTGACAGTGAAGGGTGCTCTCTGAAACCCTGGCTGGTGCAGTGCTGCTGGAGGATGATGACCCAAGGGCTCAGAACCCTCAGCCAGCTTTCACAGTGCCATGTGTGTACCCACATGTACCTCATCTGACACAGGGCTGGGAGTGCCTTGATGGAGGGAGTCTCTACAAGCCATCTTTAGGATAGGATCTTGTCCTCCCAGGAGGTTTTTCAGCTGGAAGGAAATGTCCTTAGTGGGCAATTCCTTCCAAATCTCTTATTATTCCTGGAAGCCAGATGTTCCCCTGCAGCTCCTGAAAAGACAGGAAGTGCATGTCTCTCCCAGTTTTTCTCTCCCACCAGTTCAACCTCTTTCTCCCTTTCTTCCCTCATAACACATCCCTGTGATGATGGGGGGTGAGGAGCAAGGAGACTGTGAAGGTGAGGGACTAGGTTTCCCATAGAGAAGGCACAGTGTGGTGGGCCACACTGGGAAGAGGAAAGGGATGCAGGGCATAGGGGAAGGACAGAAAGCAAGAGAGGAGGAGTAAGGGACAGGAGAAGGATGCATTTTAAAATTCATACTCCACTAACCCCCTAACTAGAGTCACCTTGGCCTGTATAGGACAGACAGCTGGAGGTTCGCAAGCACTTTCTCTTCCTCCAGACAGGGGACAGCAGGAGGGAGGCAGGCTGGGGGCCCTGGCTGTCTGAAGCCCCAGCTGCCCCACACTTCTCCCACCCCATCAATCCTGGAAGCATCCCACATGCAGCTGTGCCCCTGTCACATTTGTTCTGGGGCAAGGTCTGCAAGCCTCCAGCCCCCTCAACTCAGTTTTTCACTAGTGTGGGTCAGGAACACATACCACAGAGCACGATCAGGCCCACACCCTGCTCTCCCCTGGCTCTACTGGATCAAGGTCCTATTGTTTTGGACAGGCTGAGTTGCTGCATCACCCAAGCCATGGGGTGAGGGGATGGGAAATGAGGGTGCATATACCTGCAGCAGATCATAGGGACTGTCCTGTGCATGACCCAGGAGATCCCAGGTCTGTGGTTCTTGAAGGTTGAGAGCTTCACCCCATCCAATCCCACCCTTCTGGACTTAACGTACCCACAGTGCTCTGGTGTCTCATCCAGGTCAAGATCCTTTCCTGGTTCATAGAGAGTGACATTCTGAACACCCCCAGGAGTCATCCCCAACTGCTGTACACTACAATGGTCTAGAAAGAGAGGAGTGAAGAGTTTAAAGATCTCTCCATTCAGAGCTGAAGGGTCAGAACAGGATGTACTCTTCCCCCTGACACCCAGAGGTGAATGTAAAAGGGCATTGGGTAACACTGGAACCACTGCTGTGACTTGAACTGAATTTTGAGCTTCATCTCAGCCCCAGAGATGCAGAGATGTTGAAGCAAAATCCTTCTGGACATCACTGATGGGGAAAGGTGACTTCTTTTTTTTTTTTTTCTTTTCTTTTTTTTTTTTTTTTTTCCCAAATATGGCTGCCCTGGCTCATCCTCTGCATGACCACCAGTGATGGTCACAACAACCCTGCAGGCTGCAGCCTTTGGTAAACATGTCTCCGTGAAACTTTTCTCTTTGTTCTTCTTGTTTTCAAACCCAAAGTATTTGCTCCAAGGAGCAGCTGGAAACAGCAGAGTGGGCAGGCTTATGTTGGGACCTTGTGTGTCATCCCCTTGGCGTGTGTACCATGCTTCTCTCCTACTCTCACACCCACTGGGACAGAATCTGGCAGAGAAACTAACAGTGGTGCCCCAAAGCAGGGAAATAGCTGAAAGACGGAACAAGAGGGAAGTTTTGTACCTTGTTCCTTGAATAGTTTACATAGAAAAATTGGTCAGAAATCATGCATGGAAGGGAGGTTTTCAAGACACAATCAGATTTTCACCTGAATGAGTTATTTTCATTAAAACATGTGCTTTCAGAGAAAATTTTCAGTGTTTCATCTGAAAGAAAGAAAGAGCAATTAATTTGAAAACACCACTGCAACATCTCCCAACAAAGGGGAAGCTGGGTTGACCCTGCCATGCAGATGAAGAGTGAAACCCAGAATACCTGAAGGGCCAAGGTCTGTGTGTAGCTGAAAGGAATCTGCCCTCCCCAACAGTCAGATTGTCAATTTTTTCCAACTAGCTCAGAGAAACAAATGTCCTGATTGTACTCATGTGCCACTGGCGATTGAATTGTTGTGGACCAGGCAGAAGTGACAGAGATTTGCAACCACAGGAGTTCTATTAGTTGTCCCTATACATGAGACCACTCTGCAAGAACCTTCTAAGACATAGAAGTATGAAAATAAGCAAGGCCAGGGGCATCCAGAGAGAACAGCTCACTCAGCATCCCAGCCTAACCACGGCACAAGGCATCTTGCCTTGCCCCTTTCATCCTATTGCTGGCCTCCTACATCCATTGTCCCTGAGCTCAGCCAAAGCTCAGTAACTGGCAGGTAACTCATTAGTGTGGCACAGCCCCAAAGCCTGGCAGGGAGACAGGGCATAAAAGCAAAACTCTTGACATAGACCAGAAGGACAATCCTGGCAGACTGCACCTGGCAGTGACCCAGAGATGCTGCTCCAGCCAACATCCCCAGCCGCCACCCTAGCAAGGCCAGGTTGGTTGCCAGGAGATGTGGTTTGCATGGAGTTATTGTTCCATGGGAAACTGGCTGTCTTCCTGCTCTTCATCTGTCAGCAGGATTTTCAGAGAATATGTTCCCAAATATGAAGTGAATTTGGCAGGCTGGGCTAGAGCCCTTTACTAGAAAACCTGGACATCAGAGTGTGTCCGGTTTAATCCCAGAGTCTGTGAGAATCAGTGTAAAGTAGCATATCAAGTGAACTTTTCACTCTGTGGCAGAAGGGATTACCACATCCCCTTTGTTTGTTGTGCACTTCGTAACTGAAAACACTTTAACCCTTTCTTGCAGCCCTGCGACACTAAGTACCCATGAAAATTCCTAGGAAAACTGCAGCTGTTCCAATCTCCTATGGCTGGGGGTGATGGGTATACTCATTTTCCATGAACCATTGCTCCTAGTCTCCCTCTTGGCTAGGGAAATGGGTCCTGTTTTAAAATGCCTCGCCACAGAACTCCTTGGGAAGGTTTTGCATCAGGCAGTGCAGGCAGCACCAGGTGCTCCCAACTTCTCATAGCCCTGAACTGGCAAAACCTGGAGGAGGATCCACTGATTCCATGTCCAAGTGAGTTTCGCAGCTATAGAGCAGCAGTTTCAGTCCTTTCAGCGCCCACTCAACACACCAATCCATCATCTTTTACTGCCCTGCATCAGTGCAGTTCCAAAGAGAAAAAAATGCACAGGAAAATCCTGCCAAAATATTAAAGTGAGATCATTTCTATTAGAAAACGTTCCCTGTGAAGAAGCACATTTTGATGTGAAACAAATCTGAAAATATATTTTTATTCAAGATGAATGAAAATGAAAATTCTGGCCTCTAAGAAGTTTATTTCTAATAAATCACCTGTTTAATTTTTCCCTCCTTCTTCCTTGGTTCTTTTCCAGTTGAAATTTCATCAGTGCTGGACAAGTCATCAGGTGACATTGTGTCATGATTTTAATGCTCCTATTCCAACTTGATGACTTTCCTACAGTTGGAAAAAACAAAGGGGAAGTAAAATGCAGAACAGGCAGTAAAGCCAGACTGCGGGACATGAATAATCTCACTGCCCTCAGCAGTAAACTGAGATGAAAAAGAAAAAACTTCCTATTTCCAGTTTCAAAAGAAAGGTTTTGAAATGCAACCTGAAAAGCTGAGTTTGAAACTGGACTTTCGGCTTTATCCTGTAAATTCCACTGATGATTTGAGACAAGAAAAATTACTTTTTTTTTTTTTTCCTGAAGAGAAAAGCATTAAAATTAAACTTTCTAGGTGGGGACTTTCTCCTTTAGGAATTTAGTGGTGCCACCTCTGCAGCAGCTTCTCATCAGCCTTGAGTTCACTATGTAGACCCCCACATGCATCCATTTCCTTTTCAGGATGCAGTTTTTACTCTCTCCATTTTACAGCTGTGTCCATCACCTCCAGTCACTCCCCACCCAGTACTCAACAATGACATAACTGCTTGGTCACAACAAACCTTCCCTCCAACTCCCTCCTCTGGAAATGTCCAAGGGAAAGCTGGTGGGCAACCATCCACTCAGCCACTGAAATAAAATTCTTTACGGTCATCTCAGGAGCTTCATGGGGGCAATTTCAGGTATTTCATGTGTTTGCAGCACAAGGGCGACAACATGATGTTCATGATCAGCACTAAAGGTGAGCAGTACAACGCTTTCATCCCAGGCATCAGCTCCAGCCCAGCACCCAAGATCTCTAGATAGTCACTGTATGTTCACTAGGAGATGAGGACCAGGCATTAATCCTGGACCGTCTTCATGATACTCTTTCTTGCTCTTCATTTGGGTGTTGGGTGCTAATGGGCTGAATTAATGACTCCATCAACCCTGGCACCAAAGGAAAGTTCCAGGTTTCCCAATCCTCTTTGCCAGGTACTAGAAATCACCATCTTTTCCTTCCTTCATGCTCCCTTCATGGCCCTGGGCTCAGTGCCATGAAGCTCTGCACCTTCTTGCTACCAAGGGGCTGCAAAGCATCCACATCCAAGCAAAATCCTCAGCACAGCTGGGACAGATGCTGATCCTGGATCCCAAAGTACCTTTGGGTAAGAATGAATTAACTCTCCTTGGGAATGCTGAGCAGGTACTGCCTAGACAATTGACCACAAATATTCAATTACACTTTGAAATGCATTTGTGCCAACCTGCTCTCTTAAAAATGCACTTTCATAGGCAAACACTCAGGAAAACCACATTGGAAGCTAAATTGCTGCCTGAAAATTAATTTTGGAATAATTTAAGTAACCACTAGTGGAGGAAAGTGAGGATCTGGCACCCAAGACAGAATATTCAAATGGCAGAGTTCCCTTCTTGGAATGGATAAGTGGGTCAAACAGATCATCTTGCCTTGTCTTCAATCCTTGCTCCTCATCCTCTTGTGCCATAGAATGTAAAGGCTCACATCTGAGATGAAACAACTTCTTGGGATTCTCTGTCCATTTTGGATGTGTTTCTGCTTCTGTGCTGGCCCAAAGATGTGTACTGATGATGGGACAAGAAGCACTGGGCCAGATGCGGGCAGAATCCATCCAAGTGGCTGCCTCTAGCTGGAGGCTGATCCTCTGAGATATGGACACACTTCTTGCCTGTCAGTCCCCCTAGCCTTGTGCCTTCCTGTGCCTTGGCACCCTGGGTAAGCCTGGGTCACCCAGTGCTCAAAACCTTCCCAGGGTGGCTGACTTACTCCACTTGACGTGGCTGATGGGGCATTTCCCTGGATGGAAAGACCAAGCCCTGCCTTTGCCTTGCAGAGCGAGCTCTGCCAGTGGGGGGAGCGTGACCTTGTGACTCTCACAAATCCCAAATTAATTAATCCCAGGGACACTGGGACAGCATGAACAGCCTGTTTGATTTCTCTGCAGTTTTTTCCTGGGGCTCAAAGGGATTAGTGCAGGCGGGAACAGGGAAATATTACAAGGGGCTCAGCTTTCAGCTCCTGCTCCCAGCCAGTAGACTTCTGTTCTTACCAGAGGTATTAACAGCAGTAATCCACACCGTCTCTGAGCATTATCTGTGTGCGGCATCCTCTTCCTCTCCCCCTTGCCTTTGCATGTATGCTTCCATGCTCAGCTCACTAGTGTGTGTTCATGTCCTGACTGATGAACTTGCACCATCCTCGTTTCTTCTTGACACATGCCCCTCCGTGCACATCTCATCTCCCTATATCCCATGGCATATGTGATGCCCCACACAGAGGCCACCCAAATTACTATGGGGCCATGCACTTCTTGCATATCTGTCCCTATAGCCCAACACACTTTATGTACAACTCACTGATGCACTCTCACACACACATGCTCTGGGCTTGAGCATGTCTGCATCTGTTTCCCATGCATGCACATCTCACTCATATAAACTCACATGGGCTCACAGTTTTCTCATAACAGTCTCATCACCTTCCCTCACATGCTCTGCACCAAATTCTATCTCAACTCTGCATGAGCAGCCTACTCATGCTGTAGTCTGTGGGCTCACGCCATTTCTCCTAGCCCATTCTTCCATGACTCCTTGTGGAGAGTGTTGGGCATGCTGGTCCCCAGGGACAACTACACCGTGAGAGTGATGTTCCAGTTCAAACCCTTTATTAAAAGGAGCTTGTCACAGCTTGAGCAGTACCTACTGCAAGGACTCATTTGGGCTTGGTACTGTCTCAGTATGAAGAAGCCTTTGATAAAAATGGGTGAGCTGAAACCGTCTGCTTCCACCAACAGATCTACAAGTGTTGTTGTGGTTTGTCACACCTTTTAGAACATGTGGGGTAGCTGTGAGCACAGGGCATCCCTGTGAACCAGCAGGCTTTGGCATCTCTGGGAACACTTTGGGTCACTCAACTGAGTCACAGGCTCCAGTGCCTGGCCATGGCTGCTGAGGTCCCAGATAACAGAGAGCTGAGGATGGATGGATTGAGTGTCCCCTGAGCAACACTGATGCTTTGTATCCAGTGCTTCGCCATCCAGACAGGAAGATGTGAAGGTCCTGAGCACAGTCACAGTTAGGATAAGGAAAGCAGAAAAGTGTGGAGGAGACAAAAATAATGGGATTTTGTCAAAACATTAATTACAGGAGTGTGAGAGGTGTCCCCTGAATGGGCAGGGAGGAATGACCTGCTGCTAACTCAGAACAGATCCATAGATGATCTCACTATTGTGCCTGCTGCTATTAACCAACAGCATCTGACATGTGCAAACACAATATCCTCTTCTCCAGGAGAGAAGGGGAGAAACCAGTGAGAGATAATTGGAACCCTCCTATGAATGATCAAATTCTTTACAACTTTCCTTTGGTGCCAGGGTTGATGGAGTCATTAATTCAGCCCATTAGCACCCAACACCCAAATGAAGAGCAAGAAAGAGTATCATGAAGACGGTCCAGGATTAATGCCTGGTCCTCATCCCCTAGTCAATTGCTCCTTGCCACAGTAAATAATAATCCCTCAAATACGGACACTTTGAAACTGTCCAAATCAAAGTGCAAGGTCCCACTTGTCTACATGTCAGCTTGCTCCAGGAGATCCCTCCTGAAGCTTTCAAGATCTTAAAGGAAAATGTGCTGTCCCAGTCATTCATTGGCTGGTGCTGCCAGAATGAAGAACTCTGAACAAAGCTGGACTTTATCCCTCCAAACCACAATGCCCAGCCCTGGACATTCCCCTGGCTTCTAGGTCTGTGCTGCCTTCTTTTCTATCTCTGCTCCAAACTTCCATCAAGCAGTTGAAAACTCCTTATCAGCCCAGTATGGACAGCCTGAGACTGTCTGTGTGGAGAGGATGGCAGCTCCCTGCCTAGTTCTAAGGATTTTATAGTTAGAGAAGACTCTGGTAGCATGGGAAAGCCCTCCTCAAACAATGACGAAGTGCCCATTTGATGAGACCCTGGTCCCTGACCTTCAGTCCCCTGGCAGCATCCCAGCATATCCCAAAATGAAATGCTGCTGCACAGTGGGATTGGAAAAGTTAGCCAAGGTTTGGTGTAGACTATCACTGTCCGTAGAGTCCATCCAGAGTGATAACCTGGGGGGACAGAGACAAATCAGCTGCCCCCTAGCTGACTCTGCCTGCTTTGATTCAATCTGTCCTCTTAAAACCAAAGAGTCTGCTTTCCAATGGTCACAGAGGTTTATCTTTCCTGTAGTCTGGCTGAGGTGGTGTCCAAACTGAGAATACTGAGACCACCAAAAAAGTGTTCCCCACACATAGGTGGAGTGGGTGGTATTTAAAGCCTTTGCCTTCTCCTTGGCATGAGCAGCTCTCATGGGAACAGCCTCTGGAGGCAGAGGCTTCCTCAAATGTGGATAGACAAGCAGCAGCTTTCAACTTGCCAAAACTCAGAGCTCATTGAGCCACTATTCAGTCCCTAGGTCACTGTACATGGCATTCTCCACATCTGTAACCAGGTAACATAATTAATCGTTGGTGCAAATTGCTCATGTGCAATGGTCAGGGACTCAGACCCAGAGTGCTTGTGAGTAACTCCATCCTAGTGATTACTTTGGGGTGATGGAGAAACAGAGAGGTCTGAAGTAACAAAATACTCAGTTCTCCAAGGTACCAGCCTTCCTGACACTGGCCAGCTCTTGGACCAGCATAGCCACCTGCTGCTAGTCCACATCTCTGAGCATACTCAGTACCTTTCTCACAGCCTAGTTCTCCTCCATTCTTTATGACACTGAACAACCCACACCCCACACAGCAACAGTGGATTTTCTGCAGGGCTGGAATACATCCCCTTTACTGCACTGTTTGTTGCATATTGTTATCAACCTGGTCATTCAAACCCAAACTCATTCCTCCTGAGCTTGCCGGGCCAGATGGTAAGAGTATGTCGTATGAAGGGTCCTGTGCAGTATCAAAAGGTGAGTGAGTTACAAACCATGTCACCAGCAGGTACGTTCCCCACTGCTCTGGACTTGATTGAAAGCTGGGTTTACAAGGGCTGTGCATTGAACGTGGCCAAGTAACTCAAGGAAGGATGACTGGGGGTCAAGTGTACAAGGCTGGGTCTTTTTTTTTTTTGAAAGCAGCAGCACTAAAAAGGCCTTAGACAATTGTGGAAACAACTTGAGCTGAGCATAAGCTTCCAGGACAAAGGAGAGCTTAGGTGGCAAACAGTCTTAGTGGCTTTAGCAGAGGGACAGTGAATAGAGGAGAAGCCTATCCCTGAGCATGGCAGGAGCAAGCCCATCACTGCCATATGGGCACAGCTCCCTTGTTTGCACTTCAATGAATTTTTTGGCAACATGGAGGAAACAAAGGAGA